>NC_086153.1:118602885-119243567 GCF_035149785.1 Candoia aspera | reverse complement strand
AACATATTAAGCAACCCAAAAGACCCAATAGCCCAAGAAGAAAAAAACAGGAGTTATTTACAACATACAGTACAAAGACTGTAACAGCCACTATGTAGGACAGGAAGGCAGAAGACTAGCAGAGTGCATCCACGAACACCAACTAGCAGTCAGAAGACACGATGAGAACTCCTTAATCTCACAACACATGGACAGACTCAACCATATTTTCAACTGGGAAACTGTGAGCATCCTAAACCAAGCCAAATCCAAAAATGCTGGAGAATTCCTGGAAGCCTGGCACTCAGACAAAGCAGCCATCAACAGACACATAGAGGTAAACAACATTTACATACCATTCAAAAGAGACAATAGAAAAGCCAAAAGACCAGTATACTCCCTTGCCAGCAATCAATACCCAGATATGCAAAATCAACACTAGGATTAATTTGATCCAAATGAACCATCAAACAGCACAATACACCCTAATCAAGGAACTATTAACTCAGTCAATCAACCAAGCCGCAAACAACAGCCCAATCAAAGAACTCCCAAGGAGAGAACAACACCCCAACCAACACAAGCAGGGCAAGCCACAGTATATAAACTGAGAGCAAAGCCCACTCCCTCTTTGCACTGAAGATGTTGCCTAGTCTCGCAATGAAACGTCTGCAAGAAAACAACAAGGCTCAGAGAGCACCAAGGACTCCACAGACTGTGTATTGCTGTTGACACAATAGTCTACACAATACCAAATGCATGTGTAGGTTTCATTGAAATCAATTAGATAATAGTATGAGGTGTGAAAATGTTTGTCAATTTTTCAGATAGTTGCATCAGTGAGCAAGTGCCTCAACTTTTTATTACTTAGAAAGTTATTGCTGTATTCTAAAATTGAACTAGATATTAAGAGATTTATACAAAATCTTGGTACAAAACAAGACCAACAAAATATTCCACAATAATTATAAATCAATTCCACAAAATAATTTCAGAGATTAGGGTAATTTAAAGAGGTGTTTACTTAGAACTGTCAGATAAATAAGAGTTGGGTGGAAAAATCGGACTCTACACCAACTGGCTACTCAGAAAGTCTTTCAGCCCCTTTTAAAAACCATCACATTTCCACAGAAACAAAGGGAGGGAGGAAGCTAATTCTAGGGGCTCACCTCGGCCCCTCTCAAGGCAGAGAACTCCACTTTAAGGTGTTGCCATCAATACAGCTTATATATTGCTATCAACTGCCTCTGAAGACAGCAGCATGGAGAAGTAGTACATAGTAGTGGATCTTAAAGGAGATCTTCCAAGTTGAAATAGATGGAGACCGTCCTCCAAGCAGCCAAATCCCAATCACAGACTATTTAAAATTCTAAAAATGAAAGGCAGGACTTCAAATTGCAATTGGAATGCACTCTGTCAAAATTATAATAGAAATATTCTGCATTACTTGAAGATTCCAGATCGTTTTCAGAGGCAATCTCAATAGAGAAGATGGTGGTGTTCTGATATGTAGGACTGTGGTCATGGATGCAGTGGGCAAACTAGGTGCAAACTAGGAGCAAAAATATAATTCAAAATTACAAAATGTCTCCAGAGAGTTTTCTAAACCAGCTGTTCTACAATATCATATAGTAGAAAAGATCCAGTGATATAGTAGAAATTATCCAGTCCTAATTGCCTAGATAAATTGAATAGGATCTTGATTTTTTTCTACCCATGTGTTTTAGTATGTGGGTAAATAATAATTTATTGACACATTTTGAACTAATTCAACAAATCTTAATTTTCAGGTATTGTTCATAGTGATCTGAAACCAGCAAACTTTCTATTAGTAGATGGAATGCTAAAACTAATAGATTTTGGCATTGCAAATCAGATGCAGCCAGATGTGACTAGCATTGTTAAAGATTCCCAGGTGAGACAATTGTGAATTAGTAAACAATTGTGAATTACTAAACCTAATAAAAGGGTGCAATTAGCTTGAATAATTGCCTGATGTTACTGTTTGATAATAGGGTGTGATGGATTCTGGTGTGATTCATGGCTGACTGACATTTGCAGAGATGAGGACTGCTGTGAAGAATGAAAAACCAGCAAGTAGAATGGTCCTTCTAATCTCTCCAGAAAAAGAGAGAACTGGAGACCATCTGTGACTGCTGCGAATGGCAGGGCCTCACGAGGAGACCATAAAATAGTGGTCTCTCATGGGTTTGAGTTCCAGGAGCTGAGGGAGATGACATCTTTGCTTTTAGCAGCAGAAAAGCCTTTCATAAGGACACTAAACCAGCCAAACTCACCTCTAATTATATTCCAAAATGTTCAATTTAACCACTTTATGGATATTAGAGACCTTCAAAACGTTGAGCTTAATTTGATACCTGGTGAGTTTCACCTTCTTTGGATTTAAGAAATTTTGAACAGAGACTTAGGAATTTAAAACAATATACAATTAGTAAAAAAGCAAAAAAAAATTTTTTTTTTAAATTTAAGTAAGTGTTAAATGGATTGGGAGACCAGAGAGATTAGGAATATTGGTTATTTTTGCTGAAAGATTTGAAAAACAAGTATATAATTAAGGAACTAAATCCATATTAGGAACTGAGGCTTGATGCTGCGAATGGACACTAGTGGGAATTTAGGGACCAGGTAGAAAAGAGTTAAAATGGCTAAGTTGGCTATAACTTTTTCTTACCTTAAAGAGTTTTTTGGAACATGAACTGAAATATTGATAACTAATATCTCAGAAAGGATACAGATTTCAATGAATAAACTTTTAGAAGATGGTGAGAAAAAGTTTTTAAAAACTTTTACCTGACATAGACATTATAGAGTTTGAAGGCATGGAAGACAACAAAATTGAGATTATCAAAATGGGAATACAAAAGACAAATCAAGAAAAGGATATAACATGGAACAGCTGCAACAAGAAATCCTGGATGATGCCTCTTTATGGGATTTACAAAGTAGGCTGGTGAAAGCTTTGAAGACTCCTTTTGAATGCCAAAGATTGATGAAAGTTCAAATCTTGCGATGCCATAGGAATGGTTTAAGGGTCAAGATTGTGCAGAGCAAAAAGAAGGAATATAAAGTTGCACTATTTGACCAGGGATAAACTATTTGTTTAATATTTCTGGTAACTCTTAATGGACTTTTTGCTGAACTAGGATTGAAAAGATGATGATTTCTGGATTGCACATAGATAAAAGTTAGACTATGGGGAAAAGAGTTTTTTTATTTGCAACTTTAAAAGAGGGTGAAAAGTTAGTATATTACTTATGCTCCGTGTGATGAAGTTTGAAAGCCAATTCTTTATTATTGTCTTTGCTGCCTTTTCCTTTCTACTTTTTTCTTTTTCTTTTCTTTTTATCTTTTTCTGCACCTTCTGAACTTTTATTTTTATTTTTTCTTATGGTTTAGTTTGTATTAGTTTTTACTATGTTTATTAAAAACTTCAATAAAATAATTAATGATAATGGGGTGTTACAAGAATGTACTGTAATCAGGAACCAGTTTGCAAAGCACAAGTTGCATTTGTGTGTTTCATTTACTTTCTTTGTTGGTAGGCTTGGACAGAGTCAAGTCTTATTTTTCCAAAGATGAAGGTTGTAGGATTCATAATGACCTCTGATGAGAGAGGAAAGTGAACTTTCCTGGCTATTGGAGTTCCAGTTACTTCACTTTGTTGCTGAAGATTTTTAAGGAGAACTTTGTATATGTAAACTTATGTGACTGTGAAGTGTATTAAACAACTATCTAAGGTGTTTAAAACATTGATAAGACAATAGTTTGGTTTCTAGATGTGGCTTTAGCTCTCATTATTCCTAAAATGGCCATCTGGCTAAAGCTAATAGGAAGCTGGAGTCCAACAAGTTTAATATCTTAATGGCCACCTCTAGGTTTAAAAGTGGAGTGTCATAAAGTTTGATAGCAATGGAAAAATACTGCTTTGTGTCTTTTTCCACAAATACTGCTCCATCACAGCAATATGGTTAAAAAGCTAATACATTGGCCTGTTATTTGTAGAATTGTTCCAACGTTAAACTGCGGTTAAGCAATCACAATTGGGTTGTGTGATTGCACTGGTCTCTCAGTAGAATGAGTTTCTTTACAACAGTGGATAAATTAGTGTAGATGTTACTGATGCTAAAGAGACTAGGATTCCTATTTTACTAGGATTCTTAACTGAAGAGAGCCTAATTAGCCTTAAGCATGGATGGTATTAGCAGCCATAAACACCTTATCAGGGATTCCTGACTTTAAGTCAGTTTTCAAAAATATTAGAGCAGAGTACAATTATACAGCATCCCCAGACATTGCTCTGGGGATTAAATGTTAGAATTAAAATGGCTGAACTCTCATGAGGCTTCAGTGTTCTATTGAAATGTTCATTGAGAAAGTCAAAAGCTTGTAAGATCTTGGGGTTTAAATTGCTGAAATCTCACATCGTTTGGGACATTTAGGAAAAAAGGAAATGTTTGATTTGTTGCATCCATGATTATGCTTTAGACCTGAAAAGGGGCTAGCCCTGTAGCACTATAAATCAGTTATAGAATTTTTAAATGTGGCTGTTATTTAAATGTACATAATCTTATTGTTATGTTAATAGGTTGGCACAATTAATTACATGCCCCCAGAGGCAATCAAAGATATGTCTTCCAGTGGAGAAAATGGCAAGTCAAGATCAAAGGTAATATATTCTTCTTACAGTTCAAAGGAGAAAATGTTGTCGGTTTTCCCCTAAATTGGTGCAATTTGGGAAAAAATTTATTTGAATGTAGAGATGGAAATAAATCATAAGAAAGCTTCAGAAGAAGACTGAGGCAAGCTCCTATTACCTATCAAATTCTCTCCTGTCCTGTGAAACAAAATGGAAGAAAAAGCTCATCTTAAATGTGGCCAGCTGCTGACTGATTGATTTTACCCAGAGGATTCCTATTACTTATGCAGTATGAAATTGTGAGGGCTATGCATGCTTTAAAGAATGATTTAGAAGTGCTTTGGACATAGCACAACTACAGCACTGCTCTACTATCCAGTGGAAGTACTAAAAGTAGCCCAACTTTTTCAGGCTTCCACAGGAGCTAGGAAAGAGGTTGCTGTGGCTTTAAGAGTTGCATTAACTTTTGAGTGGATTCCTTAAAACAGAAGCATGACACCTTCATGCTCTGCTACATCATACTGACATTAAGCAAGTAGGAGACAGCTAACTAAAATAAGCATCTTGCAGGCAGGCACAGATTTAATATTAATAGAAGATGATTTGTTTAGACAGCAAGCAGCATTATTCCCATAGGCATCTGTTACAAGTCAGTGATGTCAAAATGATGACATGTGCATCAAAATATCATCATGCAAATGATGCAGTTATGTAATCTGCATCTGAGAGTACAGCTTGTCATCCACTGACCCCTCACCAGTGCAACTGGTGGCAATGGCAATTGCTGTCTTTTGCCCCCATATTTATGTCTTAGTGTTGCCTTATGTGCCCATGCCTTCCATAGTGATCTGCCTCTGTTTCTTGGTGAGAGGAAGATTGACAGGGAACTTCCATGTGTTTGGTTTGTACTATTTGGTGCTTGATGCCCAAATTTAGCTCACAGCAACTTCAAGTAACGCTGCTTTCAAGTGCAAAAACGAGATTGTGGTGATATAGTGCCTGATTTTTTACCCTAGCCTTATCTCTACTCGCCTGTATATCTCTCCTGATACACAGGCATGTTGCATGATGCAGAACTACTGCCACCTCCAGGGGATCTCATACCATGCTGTGCTGCTTCTGCAGTTATTCAGAACCACTCCCTAAAGTGTGGGTGTTCTGCTTTCCTGGCCCAGTTTTCTCTGCCTGCTCTTATTTATCCTATGTCATCCCTGAGATTCAGCTGAAGCCATCGTTAAGGAGGTTAGATCATAGAATTAAATGCAAAGACTCCAGTATAAGTAATTTGTGATGTAATCGGTGCAAATTTTTAGCATTTCCTTTGCAGTGCTTATCATATTCCTAAATACTTTTGTGAACCTGTTACTGTCACTGTAAATTGTTTGCCTTGAAAACAGTGTTGATTTTTGGTTAATTATCTTTCACTTTCCCTGATTTGACTGTGAATTAATGACATCTGTAGATGCTAATATCCCATCTTTGTCAGTATGCAGAATCACAGTGTATGATCATATAAAACAAGTTGCTGTTCTTATTGCTTAATCACTTGTATCAGATAGGGTTATGTTGAGAATGACAAAAGCTTCAAAATAATGGTGTGATTGAATAAGGAGGCCTGGTTTTCCTTTCTATGTTTTAGATTAGCCCGAAGAGTGATGTATGGTCACTGGGTTGCATTTTATACTGCATGACTTATGGAAGAACTCCATTTCAGAACATAACAAATTATATAACAAAACTTCATGCCATAATTGACCCTAATTATGAAATAATGTTTCCTGATATTGCAGAAAAGGATCTCCTAGATGTCTTGAAGGTAATATTTTGAATCTCTTTTTGATAATAATTTCAGTTCTGTTTTATAGATAATTTTCCTAGTCATGATTTATTTTAATTACGTTTAAAGATCCAAAATAATAAACCCTGGATTCTTTTTAGAAACTGATCACAATTTGACATCATGTTATGAAAGTATGTATGGATCCTGGTTGTTTTTAATATGGCTTGTAATATCTGGACTTGGATTCCTGGTTTATTTGTAGCCTGTTCCATCCAGTCCACTTGCCTATCTGTAAAACTGTAATGCAAGGATAATTAAAGGCAGAGCTTTCCCAGGGTAAACAGCTTTGTATTACTTTTTTTCTCTTACACTCTTATACTCCCTGACAACAGTCTTTTCTCTAGCTCTTGTCTGAGTGCAAGTCAGAATTGTGGTTCTGTTATCCAATTGCCAAGGCATAGGTTTTCCTCTATAAAGGACAGCAAAATATCTGTTTACAGATGCTCAGGAAACCACACACAGGCAAAAAAGACACCCCACCTGAAGACCCCATGATTTTTTCATAATACCGCATAACACCATGCTAGCACATACCGTATTCAAATCAAACTTCCATTTGCAAATACACATCCCATAGACTAACCTACTGAGAACATCACAAGTATATCCAATCTTTTCTCCGCCCCGCTCACCAGAAAAACAGACCAAATGCATACCTCATTAAGAAAACATCTCTCTCTCACACACACAAAAGACAAAGACCCAACAAACATGATCCCCACAATTGTAAAAGAAAATGACTCACTAAATAAAAAACAAAAGACGTTCCCATAAATGCTAAAACAAAATAATTCTTCACAGCTGCTGCTGCTGCTGCTACTAGCATTTGGGATTATCAGTTATACACTGATAGTAAGAATGATGGGAAATTAAGACAGGACTTAATTTGTTAAATAAAAATTGGTTGAAACAAAACTTGGCTTTGCATTATGTGTGAATGTAGCCTAAAAGTTGAATGACTTGTACAGTACATAGAAATTTTTGACTATTTCTTAACCAATTTTGCATGATAAAAATTACATTACGATTTAGATTCTGAAAACTGTAGGCACATAGAACTTCAGAAGGAAGGCACACTTTCCCACTTGACCGCCCCTCCCCAAATCTCTTCTGAATAGCGTGGGATGGATCAAAGATGAACAACTGCGCTGGGTGAGAATTTTCCAAAGACAGTGGACATTGTACTCCAGAGAAGATTTTGAGGAGCTGTTCTGCAAGCTTCAGCTGCTACATAGTTCTTGATTTTATGTATACATACTATAGCATGGTTGGTTCTGTTTTCAATTATTTCCTGTCTTTCTGTCTTCTTTCTCCAGAATTGTTTAGTTAAGAATCCTAAACAAAGAATATCTGTCCCTGAACTGTTGATTCATCCTTATGTACATATACAGTCCAATTCACAAACAGGTAATTCAAGTTTTCTAATAGATATTATCATTGTGCTCCATTTAATTTTACCAGAGATTTTCTATATAAAAGCAATTTTCTATGTTCATGCTCTCAATTTATTTGCAGACTAAAGTATGTATATTAGGTTAGGTTAGGTCACCAAGTGCTATGGTACCAAAATTTTCAAAAAAGCTTTAAATCAAAGCATAAGGTATACATCTCAAACAGAATTAAATTTTAAATTCTTCTAGGACATCAGAATGCAAAAGGAACAACAGAGGAAATGAAACGTATCCTTGGTCACCTTATTGGCTTGAATTCTCCTAACTCTATTTCTAAAGCTGCTAGAGTAAGTAAATAAGTAATCGCTCTGCTAGTATGCTTAGAATGAAAATAATAAAAATAAAATATTAAAAAAATTATACATTTCTTGCTCAGAGTCCATTTGGGAGAGGCTGTCAGGGTGGTTAATGTGTAGTGAGAAATGGTTTAAAGAGTTAGGAAATGACAAGGAATTCTGTTGTTGGTGAAATGGTAGGATCTTATAAAACATAATGACCAATGGTTTGATTTGACAAAGTGGGGTGCTCTTCTACACAGGTAGACCTCACTGAATGTACATTTGTTCAGCGAGTGTTTGAAATTACAACGGTGCTGACAAAGGCACTTATGACTGGTCCTTGACGTTCTGGCTGTTGCGGCACTCCTGTGGTCATGTGAACAAAATTTGGGCCCACTCAGGCCCACCCACATTTACAACTGTCTTTTGTCCACCTGCCTACCAGCTGCCCAAACCACCCAGCCCTGTCCGCCATCACGCCGTGTGCCACTACTATACCAGCTGGCGCCTTCTTTGCACCACTTTCTTTTGTGCCAGTGCCACGAGGGCTTTTCTTGTGCCCTGGCCAGGGCCTCCATTTGCATGCGAGCCAGGGGCTTCTTTTATGAAAAAAGGCCCCAGCTGTGCTGGCACAAAAAAAGGACCCTTCTAGCTGGGTCCTTCTTTTGCAAAAGAAGGCCCTGGCAGGTGCGCAAACAGAGGCCTTGGTTGGCGCACAAGAAAAGCCCTGGCAGCACCAGTGTAAAAGAAGGTGGCACGAAGAAGGCCCTGGCTGGTACAGTGGTGGTGTCATGAGTACTGATGGCGAGCAGGAGGGGGCCTCTATCCAGGGGGCAAAATGCATGCGTAGCACTGACGAATTAAGCAGCCATTCAAAGAGACACAGAACAGACCCGCCTTACCTTTTGGGGTTTATATGACTGGGTTTTTCCCACGCTGCTTCAGTTTGTTAGGATTCTGTCTTATGTAGCAGCAATAAACACTAGAGACCTACTCCTCGTCTCAGCGTGATTTCTGACTGTTAGGACATCAATCCTAACAAACTCCTTTTTCGTTGTTTATTCGTTTAGTCGCTTCCAACTCTTCTTGACTTCATGGACCAGCTCACACCAGAGCTTCCTGTCGGTCATCAACACCCCCAGCTCCCCCAGGGATGAGTCGGTCACCTCTAGAATATCATCCATCCATCTTGCCCTTGGTCGGCCCCTCTTCCTTTTGCCTTCCACTCTCCCTAGCATCAGCATCTTCTCCAGGGTGTCCTGTCTTCTCATTATATGGCCAAAGTATTTCAGTTTTGCCTTTAATATCATTCCCTCAAGTGAGCAGTCTGGCTTTATTTCCTGGAGTATGGACTGGTTTGATCTTCTTGCAGTCCAAGGCACTCTCAGAATTTTCCTCCAACACCACAGTTCAAAAACATCAATCTTCCTTCTCTCAGCCTTCCTTATGGTCCAGCTCTCGCAGCCATATGTTACTACGGGGAACACCATTGCTTTAACTATGCAATGGTGTTCCCCTTTGTTGTCAGTGTGATGTCTCTGCTCTTAACTATTTTATCGAGATTGGTCATTGCTCTTCTCCCAAGGATTAAGCGTCTTCTGATTTCCTGACTGCAGTCAGCATCTGCAGTAATCTTCACACCTAGAAATACAAAGTCTTTCACTGCTTCTACATTTTCTCCCTCTATTTGCCAGTTATCAATCAAGCTGGTTGCCATAATCTTGGTTTTTTGAGGTTTAGCTGCAAGCCAGCTTTTGCACTTTCTTCTTTCACCTTCATCATAAGGCTCCTCAGTTCCTCTTCGCTTTCAGCCATCAAAGTGGTATCATCTGCATATCTGAGATTGTTAATGTTTCTTCCAGCGATTTTAACTCCAGCCTTGGATTCCTCAAGCCCAGCATGTCGCATGATGTGTTCTGCGTACAAGTTGAATAGGTAGGGTGAGAGTATACAGCCCTGCCGTATTCCTTTCCCAATCTTAAACCAGTCCGTTGTTCTGTGGTCTGTTCTTCCTGTTGCTACTTGGTCGTTATACAGATTCTTCAGGAGGCAGACAAGATGACTTGGTATCCCCATACCACTAAGAACTTGCCACAATTTGTTATGGTCCACACAGTCAAAGGCTTTAGAATAGTCAATAAAACAGAAATAGATGTTTTTCTGAAACTCCCTGGCTTTTTCCATTATCCATCGGATATTGGCAATTTGGTCCCTAGTTCCTCTGCCTTTAGTAAACCCAGCTTGTACATCTGGCAATTCTCACTCCATGAATTGCTGAAGTCTACCTTGCAGGATTTTGAGCATTACCTTACTGGCATGTGAAATGAGTGCCACTGTTCGATAGTTTGAACATTCTTTAGTGTTTCCCTTTTTTGGTATGAGTATATAAGTTGATTTTTTCCAATCTGATGGCCATTCTTGTTTTTTCCAAATTTGCTTTCATATAGCATGCATTACCTTGACAGCATCATCTGGCAAGATTTTGAACAGTTCAGCTGGGATGCCGTCATCTCCTGCTGCCTTGTTATTAGCAACGCTTCTTAAGGCCCACTCAACCTCACTCTTCAGGATGTCTGGCTCTAGCTCACTGACCACACCGTCAAAGCTATCCCCGATATTGTTATCCTTCCTATACAGGTCTTCCGTATATTCTTGCCACCTTTTCTTGATCTCTTCTTCTTCTGTTAGGTCCTTGCCATCTTTGTTTTTGATCATAACCATTTTTGCCTGGAATTTACCTCCGATGTTTCTAATTTTCTGGAAGAGGTCTCTTGTCCTTCCTATTCCATTGTCTTCTTCCACTTCTGTGCATTGCTTGTTTAAAAATAATTCCTTATCTCTTCTGGCTAACCTCTGGAATTTTGCACTTAATTGGGCATATCTCCCCCTATCACTGTTGCCTTTTGCTTTCCTTCTTTCTTGGGCTACTTCTAGTGTCTCAGCAGACAGCCATTTTGCCTTCTTGGTTTTCTCTTTCTTTGAGATGTATTTTGTTGCCGCCTCCTGAACAATGCTGCCAACTTCTGTCCAGAGTTCTTCCGGGATCCTATCTACTAAGTCCAGTCCCTTAAATCTATTCTTCACCTCCACTGCATATTCCTTAGGTATATTAGTGAGCTCATATCTAGCTGATCTGTGGGTCTTCCCTAATCTCTTTAGTCTGATCCTAAATTGTGCAAGAAGAAGTTCGTGATCTGAACTACAGTCAGCTCCAGGTCTTGTTTTTACCGACTGTACAGATGTCCGCCACCTTTGGCTGCAAAGGATGTAATCAATCTGATTTCGGTGTTGTCCATCTGGTGAAGTCCATGTATAAAGCCATCTCTTAGGTTGTTGGAAGAGAGTGTTTGTTATGCAGAGTGAATTGTCTTGGCAAAATTCTATCAGCCTGTGTCCTGCTTCGTTTTGTTCTCCCAGGCCATGCTTACCTGTAATTCGAGGTGTCATTTGACTGCCCACCTTAGCATTCCAGTCTCCTGTGATGAAAATAACATCTCTTTTAGGCGTATTGTCCAGTAGGTGCTGCAGATCTTCATAGAACTGCTCTACTTCAGCTTCTTCAGCATCTGTGGTTGGGGCGTATATTTGGATCACTGTGATGTTAGATGGCTTGCCCTGAATTCGAATTGAGATCATTCTATCGTTTTTTGGATTGTATCAAAGCACTGCTTTAGCCACTTTACTATTAATTATGAAGGCTACTCCATTTCTTCTGTGGTCCTCTTGTCCACAGTAGTAGATCTGGTGGTCATTTGATGTGAAGTGGCCCATTCCAGTCCATTTCAGTTCTCTAACGCCCAAAATATCTATCTTTAATCTTGACATCTCACCAATAACCACATCCAATTTGCCCTGGCTCATAGATCTTACATTCCAGGTTCCAATGGTGTGTTGATCCTTAGAACATCGGATTCGCCGTTCACCACCAGCACCGTCGGCCGCTAGCCGTCCTTTCGGCTTTGAGCTAGCTGCGTCATCACGTCTGGGGCTAGTTGAACTCATCCTCTGTTCCTCCCCAGTAGCATTTTGACCATCTTCCGACCTGGGGGTCTCATCTTCCGATGGTATACCGACATATCTCTGGTTGTACCGATCCATTTAGTTTTCACGGCAAGAATACTGGGGTGGGTTGCCATTACCTTCCCCAGGGACCGCATTTAGTCTGACCTCTCTGTCATGACCTTCCCGTCTTGGGTGGCCCTTCATGGTTTAGCTCATGGCATCACTGAGGTGCTCAAGCTCCAGCACCACGACAAGGTAACGATCCTTTGCTGAAGAACAAACTCCTACTCCCATCGAAAGAGGGAGGAACAAAGAAAAATAAAGGAGAGACATTTGGAAAATGTCTTCAGAAAACCAGGAAATTTGGCAGGCCATCCAACAACTGGCAGCAGCCCTGCAACAACATCAACAAGTAGATCTCCAGATCAACACATTACAAGCAGCCATGCTACAGCAGTTACAACAACCAGCTCCAATTAACCCACAACCGGTGCCAGCAGCAGCAGCAGCAGCAGCTCCGCCAGTAGTCTTGAGATCCCAAGGCAGTCTACCAGAGAAGTTTGGAGGAGAAGCAGGACAGTTGAGAACCTTTCTCACACAGTGCACAATGTTTTTCAACAGCAGACCAGTGGAGTTTCCCACAGACAGAACCAGAGTCACCTTCATTCTAAGTCTGCTAAAGGGACCAGCAGCCACCTGGGCCAGAAGAGTTATCAGACCTGGAGGGCAACACTGATTCGTCCTTGGAGGAGTTTTCCTTTGAAGACTTTCCATCGTTGCCCAGTTCCCATGGGAGCTTAGAAGGAGACATAGACTCCTATCAAGCCTCTGGAAGGAGCGGGCTGAAATGGAATGTGAATCTGGAGAGGAGGGTGATGTCATGAGTACTGATGGCGAGCAGGAGGGGGCCTCTATCCAGGGGGGAAAACGCATGCGTAGTACTGAGGAATTACGCGGCCATTCAAAGAGACACAGATCGGACCCACCTTAACTTTCGGGGTTTATCTGTCTGGGTTTTTCCCACGCTTCTTCAGTTTGTTAGGATTCTGTCTTATGTAGCAGTAATAAACACTAGAGACCTACTCCTCGTCTCAGCGTGATTTCTGACTGTTAGGACAAGTGGTGCGGCAGGCTTGGGGGCAGCTGGCAGCAGTGGGTAGGTGGGCAGCCAAAAGGGCAGAGATGGGGGGAGACAGGTGGGGGGGAGTTCAAGAGGAGGCAGCCTCTTACCTTATCAAGGCTTGGGGCTGGGAGGGACCAAGCTGGGAATGGCTGGGATCGGGGTGGGTCCTCAGCTAATGACCAGTGGGATTCGCTTAACGATGGCAATGGGGACTGCTGGCATTGCCCTTGCTCAGTGATGCAGTCATGTGATGTCGCACTTTACGGCCGTATTGCTTAGCAACGGAAAATCCAGTCCCAACTGCCGTCATAACTCGAGGACTACCTGTAATAGGAAGTGGCATGGTATAGAAGAGATACAACCATACAAAATCTTCAAGGAAACATTGCAGAGCTACATAAAGTACTAAAAGTACTTACTTACAAGCAAAAAGGCTTATCTGTGCAACAGTGGATGTTTCCAAATGTTTTTGATTCAAGTTCTGTAGTACTTGTGTCTTTCCAAGGCTATGTGAACCAATGAGATTCACTTGTAATTCAGCATGTACCGCCAAATCCTTATTTTTATAAACTTAGAAACACTTCAGTCAAGCCTCAGAAATGTAACTTTCTCACTATCTGCTTTTGATCCTGCTAAGAAAATTGTTTCACTATTTTTTTCGCTGCATTTGTAATATCAACCAGGTTTTTTGGTAGTAATTTATTTTTCTCCTTGAAAAGAATAAAAAGATATATTGAGAAGAAAATGAGAGGAGAGAAATGGGGCTGCACCAAGTCATGCTGCTAACTGTATTCCCTGTAGAATTTGTGTTCCCTTGGAATTCCCTTTGTATGCTTTCACTGTGCTCGCGTGTAGACTGAGCTGGCATTGACGTGCTACCGTTCTTAAAGCAACAGCAAAAGATCCTCCTAAGTGGCTGATAGAATTGAAGAAAAATAGAAGCAAAAATAACAACTTGGGCTGGGAAGAGAAGTAAATATTTATTAGGGACTTGTTTTAGCTAGAGATGAGGGCAGAAAGGGATTAAGCTCAATGTCCCATAGGAAAAAAGAAAAGAAGTATTTCATAATTTGTCTTGTCTTTTTAAATTTCAGACTTTATATGAGCAGTGCAACAATGGTGAAGGTTTAGATGTGTCTGCTTTTTCAAATTCTGACAGTCGGACAACCTGGAAAACAAAGTGATAAAGCCTGATTTACAAAAGATATTAATGAATATATGGCATTATTCTAAGCAAAGACTGGTCCCATCTAGGCATATTTGTCCTGCCATTTGAAAATGTTTTACTTCCTGTGATAAATGCTTCTCACCATTTGTTCATCCAGTGTTTGCATATAAATACCATGGGACACTCCTGCTATACAATTTGAACAGGCTGGTCTGCTGTTATATTTAGTTAGCAAATACTTGTGGATTGGTTATATATAGAAAATGTGGACAATCTTTGCTGCAATTCTCAATAGTGAGAGAATTATTTTGACTTGTAACACAAACTAAGGAACTCTAGTTTTTGACAAGTATCTGTCTTTAAGAATCAAGTCAATCCTTTTATTATCTATCAGGTCCAACTGTCATATTGTTTTTTCAAATTTTGCTGGTGG
Source organism: Candoia aspera (assembly GCF_035149785.1). Classification (NCBI taxonomy): domain Eukaryota; kingdom Metazoa; phylum Chordata; class Lepidosauria; order Squamata; family Candoiidae; genus Candoia; species Candoia aspera. The sequence continues at coordinate 119,228,636 of NC_086153.1, read as the reverse complement.
TAGATACTATAAAAGCAGTATTTCAAATTATGCTGCTTTTATAAATTATTTTATTCTGTACATATTGTCATGGAAAGATTTTGATGTACAGATGATACTAAGTGTACTGATACATAAAATGTTCAACTTTATAAATAAAAAATAAAAAAATACTCATACTGTCTTAATCTTCTTGCAAAGTTTCTTAGTAAACAGAACACCCTATAAAAATCAAGTATTCTGATTTGAAAAGCTTGCTTGCTTGCTTGCTTGCTTGCTTGCTTGCTTGCTTGCTTATTTATTCATTCATTCATTCATTCATTCATTCATTTAATCAATCCAATTTTTTCACCACCCATCTCGCCCCAGAAGAGGAACTCTGGGCGGTTTACAATGAAGCTAAAAAATTAAAATACAATAAAACCACACATAGTACATTGAATATAAATACAAAATAGAAGTATAAAATAGAATCCAGACAGCAGTTAAAAGTTCTAATTCAATTCCTGTATATATGAGGACCACTTTAAGGCACCAGCCATCCTGAAGAATGACTACACCTCTTCCTGCCCCAAGTGAGATGGCACAGCCAGGTCTTCAACTTTTTCCACAAGGTCAGGAGAGATGGGGCTTGCCTTACCTCTGGAGGAAGAATGTTCCAAAGGACGGGAGCCCTAGCAGAGAAGGCCTGTTTCCTGGACCCCACCAGACAGCATTCTCTTATAGACGGGGTCTGTGGCATGCCCTCTCTGCGTGACCAGATGGGACGGGCTGATGAAGTGGGGAAGAGGCGGTCCCTCAGGTAACCTGGTCCCATGCCATGAAGGGCTTTAAAGGGGATAACCAACACCTTGCATTGGACCCAGAAGCAAACTGGTACCCAATGCAGCTCTCGCAGCAAAGGTGTTACATGTGCCAATCTTGGGGCACCTAAAGTTGCCTGCACGGCTGTATTCTGGACCAGCTCTAGCTTCCAGATACTCTTCAAGGGTAGCCTCGTGTATAGCCCATTGCAATAGTCTATATGGGAGATGACTAGGGCATGAGTGTTCAGAGGGCCTCCCAACCCAGGAAAGGGTGTAACTGGTGCACAACACGAAGCTGAGCAAAGGCCCTCCTGGCCACGACTGCCACCTGCTGTTTGAGTAGGAGTCATGAGTCCAGAAGGACCCCCAGATTCTGCACTGGGTCTGAATGGGGCAGTGCAACCTCATCCAGAGCTAAAGATGGTAAATTCACGGATGCAGAGGAGCCATTAACCCACAGCCACTCCATCTTACCAGGGTTCAGCTGTAGCCTGTTGTTCCCCATCCAGGCCCCCACAGCCCCCAGGCACCAAGAGAGGGTGGTTACAGCATCACTTACATCACCTGGAACAGAGATGTATAATTGGGTATCATCAGGATATTGAGTGGTAACGGATGATCTCACCCAGTGGTTTCATGTAGATATTGAAGAAGAGCGGAGAAAGTATCCTGAATCTTAATCTTTTATTTGTTATGGTTTTATAAATTTGTTCCTCTTTATTATTAAGCTTGCAGATTTTCTTTTAATTTTTGATTAACTGATAGCACTTAGACAAACCCTTTGTAATGTGAAGTTTGCTTTGCAGTTTAATAATTTAGCTTACAGGTCAGCTCCTATTTCCGCTGTTGCATCAGAAACAGTGACAAGGCCACATTTTGTGTGACCACACCACACATCCCCCCCCCAAATTGAGCAAATAATGGACAGGAGACAATGTTTATTCTATCAATAACATCTGCAAAAAAGGCCCACCACATTTTCTCTACATACTACAAAGAAAAATTGCACTGAACATGGTCTAAGGATAATTCAAGGGAAAGGTGAATTTAGCTTTAGTTTGTTTTAGCCTTCCCAAAGAGAAAGCTAAGTTTCAGGAAGAGATTCAAACTATTCAACAGGAAAATTATAGTATCCACACAATAGTAGTAGCACAGTGGGCTCACCCCAAGCATATCTAGCTCCATGATTCTCTTCCCCACTCCAGAAACACAAAAGTGAAAGGAAAGGGACCTGACATAACAGTAGAGGTGGATCCAAACACAGGTAAAAAAGAACACAGGGGGCTGAGGAATTCTTCCTGATTCCTCTAGACTATTTTCCCAAACACTCCAAAGTTGAGAGGAGAAGACCATGGACAAGGTTGGAAGGCAAATGAAAACAAGCAAAAACTGTTTGGGTCCCCCAGCCACTGGCAAGCTACCCTGTTTAGATTATAGGGTGGTGGGTGAGCTTCATGATAAGGGTTTAGAATTCCCTACAGTCAGGGGCAGCCTCTTCTGTTTTATTTCCCACCTTCTTGGCCAAAGCCTGAAAAGTTCTTAAGTTGTCAGATCCTAAAATCACAGCTGAGCAACAAACCTTACTTTATTCTTTGGGGAATATACTGACGTTAGATTGGCATTCAACTTAATTGTAAAGGATAAACTTTGGAAGGTCACTGGTTATTATTATTAATACAGTACAATGTTACATGAAAGTACCTGTGCATATAGTACAACCATTTAGGTCTTCTGTTTGCCCCATATTGAACTTGAAGGGTGTTAAGCAGGAATGCATTTTGGTACTTCTGTTTAATCTCTATATTAATTTATTAGGTATAAGTTTTATTTCTCAGATTTTCTGTCCTCCTACGTTGGCCAGTAGACATACTTCTGAATTACTCTGCTATTGATGTGATGGTCCACTCTGTCAACTGGTTATACACGAACACTTCATTGTGCTGAAAAGCTGCAAATCAATTTCCCAAAAATAAAGATCATGGTCTTCCTAAAGAAGGCCCTATGTACAATGGGCTAATAGTTGGGAATCTGTTGGGGCAGGCAAAGTTCTCTAAGTAACTGTGGATTGTGTTTCATGCTTCTGGCTTCAGAAAGCCATATTCCCAGCAAGTGATATGAAATATAGAAATATGTTCTAATTTGAGAGCTTTTATATGCAATAGGTAGGTAATTTATTCCAACAGCAATCAAGGTGTTTCACGTGAACAATGTGATAGCTTCTATACAGTGCACAGCTGTGTTTTTCAAGATTGGTGTACTAGAAAAAGTGCAAAATAAAAAAAAAATTAAGAACAATTCTTGTTAATTGCCTAGAAGTTGAATGTCCTGCTACATTCAGGTGGGACTGGGATTGGCTAAGGCTTGAGTACTTATATTCAATTACTGGTTAAAATTAATATTCTTTCTGTTAGCTTTAGCTACCTTACTTCTAGACAATTATTGTATTTAGCAGAACACTGTGGAGGGGAAACTTGGACTCACTGTCAAATATGTGACTACAATGGAGCCTATAAGACTAAGGGAAGAATAAGCAAAGGATATTAATTATTGAAGAGACTGTAGTACAGTGCCATTTAATTATCTTGCCATTAATCTGCAAAAAATAACATAAGGTATCTCTAACAATGGGCCCTAGGTAGAGGAAGACTTTTACATTGACTTGTTTTAGCACTTTTGCTTCTGCTTTCCTATAGTTAGGGAGACATTTTCAGTTTTGACTCTCAAAGTGTACTTGTCTGTGTGGATGAGGAGTGGTTGAAATAGTAAGATAAGCATTTTACACTGCTCAGGTAAGTGGCTGCTGCTGGGGGCGCAAGAGTGTGCGAGAGACCAATGCAGCACGGTGGGACTTGGGACTGCTGCAGGGAGGGGGAGCCTTACACGAGTGACTTGCAACCTTCCCTGCTGGCCTCCCCATTGACTTTACTTGTGGAAAACCAGCAGTGAAGGTTGCAAATGGTGATCATGTGACCACAGGGCACTGCAACAGTCATAAGTGCGAGCCAGTTGCCAAGTGCCCAGATTGTGATCACATGACCAAGGAGTGTTGTGATGGCCTGAACTTCAAGGACTGGTTGTAAGTCTCCTTTTTCAGTGCTGTTGTAACTTTGAACGGTCGCTGAACAAATGGTTGGTAAGCAAGGGCTATCTGTGTATATTTTTTATTTTATGTTGTGTCTGATCTGGATTTATTATGAACTTAACAGAGCCTGTAAAGCCTGACAGTCTTATTTTGAGATATTTTTTTGTAAGTGTGAGAAAAATAGATGTTCCTGGCCCAGGAATAAACAAATCACTCACTTTGTGAATAAACAATTGGTTGCCTAGGAAAATCATGGAGGAACTTGCAGTTCTATTGGTTGGTGTGGTAACTTTACTTGCTGCAATCCCAGCAGATAGAGAGTAAGAGGACCAACATAAAGAAGGCAGAAGTAGCATGTTGCAAGTTAAAATCGCTGGAAGAAACATTAACAATCTCAGATATGCAGATGATACCACTTTGATGGCTGAAAGCGAAGAGGAACTGAGGAGCCTTATGATGAAGGTGAAAGAAGGAAGTGCAAACACTGGCTTGCAGCTAAACCTCAAAAAAAACCAAGATTATGGCAACCAGCTTGGTTGATAACTGGCAAATAGAGGGAGAAAATGTAGAGGCAGTGAAAGACTTTGTATTTCTAGGTGCAAAGATTACTGCAGATGCTGACTGCAGTCAGGAAATCAGAAGACGCTTAATCCTTGGGAGAAGAGCAATGACAAATCTCGATAAAATAGTTAAGAGCAGAGACATCACACTGACAACAAAGGTCCGCATAGTTAAAACAATGGTGTTCCCCGTAGTAACATATGGCTGCAAGAGCTGGACCATAAGGAAGGCTGAGAGAAGGAAGTTCGATGCTTTTGAACTGTGGTGTTGGAGGAAAATTCTGAGAGTGCCTTGGACTGCAAGAAGATCAAACCAGTCCATCCTCCAGGAAATAAAGCCAGACTGCTCACTTGAGGGAATGATATTAAAGGCAAAACTGAAATACTTTGGCCACATCATGAGAAGACAGGACAGCCTGGAGAAGATGCTGATGCTAGGGAGAGTGGAGGGCAAAAGGAAGAGGGGCCGACCAAGGGCAAGGTGGATGGATGATATTCTAGAGGTGACGGATTTGTCCCTGGGGGAGCTGGGGGTTTTGACGACCGACAGGAAGCTCTGGCGTGGGCTGGTCCATGAAGTCACGAAGAGTCAGAAGTGACTGAACGAATAAACAACAAACAAACATGTTGCAGAGTGCTCTTAATCTTTAGGGAATCAACTACAAATTTAGAATATGCTGAAGCACCAAGAGACATCCAAGAAGCAGTTGCTAAGGGCCCTGCAGAAAATGATGATTGCAGCACCAAGATGCAGTACCAGGGGCCAATTTCTATGCCAAGCCCCTGCAGTGGCTCCTATTGTTTCAAGAACAGATCACCAACAGCTTAAGTGATTTTAGAGACTGCAGACAAAGTATCCAAGTGCTTGCTGTGGTGACTAGTTCCAACCAATGTAGCCAGAGGAATGCCGTTCAAAGAGCCAATAAACATTACCATAGATGCCAACCTGACAGGCTGGTCAGACTAGCAGCAGAATTACTCAGTCCAGGGATTATGGTCTCTCTCAGCACAAAGCAACGCTACTCGTAACTCATAACTCGTAAACTGGCTAGAACTGAGGGCCATACAGTTGGTAGATCTCTTTCAAGTTGGTTCCATCTTTCATGGCCATGGCCATGACCAAGAACATGAAGTGCTATTCTGGTCACTAGAAGATCAACCTGACAGTCCCACTCCAAGATAAGAGACTAGAGAGAAAACATTAAAATGTCATGTTTTTTTAAATTACTGTTGTTCTCTGTAGATGTTCAGGTGATAGAATTGTTACAGTATGTCAGATGTGTTGAAGGTACTTATTCTTGTGTGTTTCTTTCCAAGCTAATAAAGATGTTGAAAGTGATGTCTGAGGAAGGAGAGACTCCCTTCTCCTTTTGAATGTAAAGTCAAAGCCCTGCCTTCTGACTAAACAAAGTGAAGTTGACGCTTTCCTCTTAGGTCATCTTCTGGTGACCAAAATGGTATCTAAGAATAAGTCCAAGTGCTGCTCTGTGCAATAATCAGGTCTGAAACCAGGGACTTCCAAGCACACTTGGAAGGCCACCATCCTTTCCATCAGGAATGTGTGCATCTGGTGGTATTTATCCCAAACCTCAGGATCCAAGGAAGCATAATTCCCCTGTATAAAGAGACATCAAACATTCCCTGGACTCACCCGGTTAATTCCTCCCTAGCAATCACAATGGGCAAGAGCCTAGAACACAGATACTTGTCCTAACCCTCACAAGTTTCTGGTTCATTTCCTCAGATCACAGGAAGTTGCAAAATCCAACATGGATTAACTCTGAAATACAACACTGTATCTTCATCACAGCTGATTCCTCTAAAATATTTTATGACCTCAGAAATCCTTGGGGATGACTCCCTTCCCAAGGAATGGGTGTAGAAGGAGACAGGCAGAATCCTCCAGCCTGAGGCATCACAGGAGGAGTCACAAAGGGATGGGTTGGGAACTGGATAAGGACTTAATGCAAATAAGAGATGGTAGATTGACAAGACTAGTCTAGCCTCTTCTATCTCTTTTTTAAGCATATTTGAGTAAACATATCTGTTGCCTTCATTTACAAAAGTCTCCTTTGAGGCTGTTTTGACTTGGTAATTTCATGGACTTCTTGGCAATAATATAGAACAGTTTGCCAATATCTTTATCTATAATGTTGTGTGTTTATGTCTCTGTGTTTCCCATCTTCCCAGTCTAGTCTACAATCATAGAATTCTGTAGTAGTTTCCCACCTAAGTACTAATCAGGACTACTTCTGCTTAGCTTCTGAAGTTAGACAAAGTTGGCCAAGAGAGTCTAAATCTAGTAAACAGTAAATCTTTAATTCACTAGTGATGTCTGCCCTCTCATGTTTATGTGTGAACCATTCAACTGTGATTTAGTCAGTAAACCATGATTAAATAAATGGTTTACTGTGAGGTATGAATAACAGCAACTCTTCAGAGTTTCAGGCAAGAAGTTTTTTCCCCCAGTTTTATCTGGAAATGTTGGTGCTTCAACATAGAGCATCAACTCCTGCTTGCTTTAGAGAGAGGCTCTGTTCTGAATTCATAACAATTACATCCCAAACTTGCAAAACTTGCAACCCGTCCAATCAAACAACTAGCCAGGTATTGCCAGAACTTTTCAGATATAAGCTACCTGCACATGTAGTTTATTAGGCCCAGGTTAAGATGCCATTTATGATGTCAATTGATAGACAGTCAATCTGGATACAGTCCTAGATTATTTTCATAGAAAGAGGCATTCCCATAAAAATTCATGTAACAAATCGCATCATAGTCAAATATACACAATGTGACTGTACATTTCCTTGGAAATGAGTTCTGCTAAGGTTAGTGTGACTTCCCTATCACTGAATTCAGTGGGACATACTTTCAACATGCACAGGTTGAGTTTTAGAGTATTTTTGCTGAAAGCCTGCAAACGTACAGTATTTTTTAATAAGTTTGACTCTTAATTTAAAAGTGTTACAGCTGATGATGAACATTCAGACATAGCAGTACTTCAGAAGACTGAGTTTCACATTATTTAGTGAATGAGGCAAGAGAACACAGCCGAGATGTGCTCTTTTTCAGTTTTGCACAAGATGTGCATGTTCCTTTATGGTAAGCAAACTGCTGTAAACATCTATTTAACATAGAAAATATCCCCATCACTTTTCTTTCCCATGTCCTCCAGGGGAAAAAAACTTACTCTTTCTTCTGTACCAATTATAGTTAGGAGCAGTGTTTCTCAACCTTGGCAACTTTAAGATAGGTGGACTTCAACTCCCAGAATTCCCCAGCCAGCACAGTTGGCTGAGGAATTCTGGGAGTTGAAGTCCACCTGTGCCAAGGTTGAGAAATGCTGGTTTGGAGTGTACAGAAGACTCACTTGAGCTCCCACAGGGAATACTAGGCTTCCGATTCAAAATAAGCCAGTGAATTGTCTATGTATTTGTCTGATACTTGATTGCAAGTCACATGATGAGAAACTGTTCACTGAAGGAGCAAGCACAATAGGGATTCTCTCTCTTGTGTTCAGTCACATAGCCACACATAAATAGCAAGGATGGAAATGCTTACTGAAAATGTAAACCTGAACCCCAAGTGCTGAGGGGTGACGGAAGCAGAGTGTTTGTCAGTGACTTCCTGGGAGGGGCTGCATCTGAGCTGGAATCTGATTCTTCCCCTCAGTTCCCCATGCTGGCTGAGAGAACCTGGAGAATGCTGCAATAACGATAAGCTGATTCTAATCGGACAGATTGCTACATCAGGGTGGCTCTCGTGCTGGAGGAGGTGCCCTAATTAAAAGGCACAGTTGAGTCAATGACCCAAACATTTACAGTAGGTTCACGCACATGAGCCTGAAATAATGATTTTCTGGGTCCACACGTTGGGTTACACCATACCTTCTTAAACTATAGTGTGTTGAATAAATCAAAGATGACATGGCACGCATAACACAACATAAGCCATGTGTTTTCAATCACAATTAAGGGCTCATACCATAAAAAGTAAAGTCTCTTGGGTCAAGCTTGACTCCAAGGGGCCACACAGCCACATGTACTTTTTTGGCTACGAAATGAGCACTGGTTGCTATTGGTTTCTTCCAAGATGATTCTCCAGATTCCCAAGCTAAACTGCAGCCCCGGTATTCCTTTGTAACCTCCCACCCGTGTGCTGATTAGGTCTCTCCGGCTCAGCTTTTTGAGATCAGCCAAAACCAAAACCAAGATTTAGTACAAGTGTGAGCTTAGCCAATAGTGTTTCCTTCTGAGTAGATAAGCGTAGGATTGTGCTGTTAAAAATCTCTTTTGAAAACTTCTTTGAATATCAGTTTCTTCATCTGTGAGCTCTGATTTTGCTTCTCTTGAATATGCAATGAAACAAACCATATGGGAAATATGCGTAGATGCATATATATTAGGGGTATTTACTTTAGTTAAGTATCAGCCCCAAACTACCTATGATGGAGAAGTCTGAGATTTGTTTAAAGAAAAACAGATGTCTTTTAAAGTGGTTTGAATTTAAGTGGGCTCTTCCAGGTGTTTTGGATTAGGCCAGACTGAGAGGGAACCAGAAAGTCCTGATTTAGACAGTGCTGTAAGCCAGGTTTGCTTAATTGTGGTCTATTGAATAAGCCACTGATGGTTGGATTCACACATCATGCTGACCATAAACCATGATTTCCAAAGCACAGTGACTAGAATCAGTCAACATGCTAAGGCAAAACTAAGCCAGCCCTACAGTGGTCTTGTGCAATATTTGAGCTCAGATACTTTCTCTGCCTTCAGCACTGTCACTGATTTCTCCCCTTGTCATTCTGCTGCTGCCATCACCCATCTGCACCGCAGGCAAACAGGCAAGTCCTGTTCATCGCCACAGGCAGAAACCAGGGGCATGGATCGGAGAAGAAGGCAGAGCTTATTTGTATTTGTGGTTTCTTCTTTATTGCAGGGGCAGCACAGCAACTACAGAAGGGAGGCCGTCCTGATGCTTGGTTGTCGTAGGATTAAACCATAAGAGCGGTAGGAATAGAAAGTGCTGGCAGGCCGCCTTTGAATTAGTACTGCTGTGATGATACTTGCTCTTGTTCCAGCGTTAGCTGTTTTAATAGTCAGTGAAAGGTACTTGTCTGAAAATTTTTTTTTTAATTTTATTTATCAATTTTTTATCACCGCCCATCTTCCCCCACAAGGAGGGACTCTGGGCAGTGATAAAAATTTGATAAATAAAATAGAAATAAATAAATAAAATATCCTCTGGCTGCTACTTATAAAACTTGGACATTCACGACAGTGCTACTGGATGGCAACATACTTGGAGAAGTTCTAATTTCAAGCAGTCTCAAAGTTCTGACCTTATAAACTGGATTGGTGAATCCCCAATATTGTGGGACGCCAGAAGCCAGATCCATTTTAGAAATATTGAGCTAACCAGATTTCTATTTAAATTATAGGCTGTATTTACATAATATGTTGTACCATAATAGCATTTGTTTGGTTTTGGCTTAGCATACATGCCCTAGTATTTTTTAAAATTTCCTCCTGAACATACATAACTGTATGTTCCCCAACGGGAGGAGATGGGCGGGGATAAATTAGATAAATAAATAAAATAAATAAAATGTACACGTCTTATACAAATTGTCCTCTCCTATCACTCTTTTCTGGGGAAAGATGTGCTAAGTTAGAAGTCTCCCTAATGGTGCCCACTTGAACTTCCTAGAAATCCAAGAGGTGAAGCAACCACCAGCTATGCAGCAAAAGGACATCCATCCACACGTCCATACATGCATCTATCTGCTTTAGGGAAAGATGGCAGGAGGAAATAGCAGCTTTTGTGTACAGTCTATGCCAGAACAAGAGACTGGAAGAGAAGATCCAGGGATACACACGAAACCATGTCTTAAATCTCCCATGTGTAGTGGTTCTTTCTTTTTAATGATTGCATCACTACAGGGAACAAACAACCATGTCTTACAGGGGGAAAAGGGTAAATTCCATTTAACTGGTGTAAAGTATGGCTCTCTTCTTTTCCTCATTCAGAAAATGAAATCAACTTAATCTATAAAATTATTGTTAATTGTGTTTGTATTTCATCAAATTGACAAGGAAGATTGTTGGATCAGATAACGTGCTGAAAACTATCTGCAATCTAGCTACTGTGTAACTTGACTACATCTAATATTAGCTAAAATTGCCTGCATGAGTCTGTTTTCTATTTATTCAGGTCTGATTGATGACACTTTCCTCCTCAACGTTTTTTCAATTAGATATAAGTAAAAGTTTAGCCTCTCAACAAACTAAGTGTTGATAATTCTAGTACTGTAATCATTTTTTTTAATCTGTTCAATCATGTCTGATTCTCGGAGAATGCCTGGACAAGTCCCTGCAGTTTTCTTGGCAGGTTTTTCAGAAGTGGTGTGCCCTTGCCTCCTCCCTAGGGCTGAGAGAGTGTGACTGGCCCAAGGTCACCCAGTTGGCTTTGTGCCTAAGGCGGGACTAGAACTCACGGTCTCCTGGTTTCTATACTAACGGCTAAAATGGATATTCGTGAAAGTGAAAGACTTGGCCCAATAAATATGTTTATGCCATGTTTGTTTAACCACTTGACATCGCTCATCACAAATATCTACATCAGAGCCTGATCCACTACGCCTTCCTTTATACTTGGTTGCTGTATTGGACGAAGCCTTTATTTCCGAAGCAGCTGTGGCCAGCCACCAAAACAAACAAACAAAAATGGCTGGTTTGTGCTACTCTTATGGCTTCTAAAAGGACAGAATGGTATGGAAATGCAAGGGAAGATCAAAGCAAAATACACAATAGGCTGACCTGTCAGTTTAGTTGCTGGAGCTTTTGGAGGTAGAAGAGGTAGTTATCCTTCTTTCTTATAACTGTTTTTTTGTAGGGGAATGGGAACAGGATGTGGTATAATGGGTTTCTAAGGGAAGAAGGAGGAAGAATTGCACCTTTCCAATTCAGTTGATGGAAAATGTTTCATCAGCAAAAGAGGAATATTGTTTTCATTCATACACAGACAATCATATTTCGTCTTAACTGCTATAAGGTTAAGGCAGTGGCAGCTAAACATTTGCTCTGAAAGCTGCTTTCAGTGTGTTATTAATATAGTGTGTGTGTATTATTAATATAGCCAAGCTAATTTTGCAGTTAGATTGATTTTTGATACAATTATAAGCTACTGTCATCTACAGCAGGTGTAGATAGAAAGCAGATTAGTATCACTGTTACATCTCTGGGTTATTTTCTTAGATATGAGATCTGCCAGTATTTTCGACTCCCAGTTGTTTAATAGCAGCAGTAATAAATCTCTCCCCTCCCTCGATAAATTAATGAAGAAAGCTTGGGGAGAAAACCAAGGGTATACTTTTGTGCAAAAGAAATTGATTTCAGTTTTTATACTGAAAAGGAATTCTGAATCAGAATCATGTGTTCAGAGGTATCCTGTTCCTTAATCCTGTTTTGTATCTAAACTTCTATTTTGTACTTGATCATTGTCAATGGATCCAGGAGACTGAATGCTTGAACCATTTGATCTATACTCTTTTTAGTATGAGCTGATTTTGTTTGTACAGAGGAGGTTTCTGCTGCTATCCTTCCCTTAAATCTGTTTGTTAAACTTCCCAACCCTTCAGAGCATATGGAAACATCCATTCATGGAACGAGTTAACTAGATACCGTTCCTGATCTCCTTTATATCATTGCTGCACTTGGGTGCTTGATCATGGGAGGACCTGGAAATAAGGCTTGATACCTTGCCTGTCACCCTTTTTAAGGCTACCAGATCTACTGCAAAACTCTGGGTGCCATTCTTAACATCTACTTATCCTCTGGATTTTTGTAGCTCAGATCTGCTAGTTCTATCCTTTTCTTCCTCCCTCCCATGCTTTAATTAGTTTTAGATGGAATTGTGATTTTCTTTCATCTCTTTCTTTTTCTCCTGTGAAAGGAGACATCATCATCTTGACTATTTTTTGTGCAAGGCAATCTATAGCAATAGGGTTTTTTATGCATGTATCCTAATATGGTTGGAATTCCATCTCTGTCCTGAACAGTGGCACCAAAGTTTTCTCCTCAATGTTGATACAATAATAATTATATTTTTGCTGTGTGTTGGAACCCGTCATAATGTTCTTCAACCATTCACTAATTGGTGTGAATACAGTCAGAGCTCTACTGGCAATGGTTGCTTTAAGCTATGATTTGTTTAACCATGACACAGTAATTAAATCTTGATTCATACAACTTGCAACACTAAGTCTAAGGCCTTAGTAAGGTCTTAGTGCAATGAGTAAACAAAGCAATGATGTTGCATCAGGACATTAAAAAAAAGGAATCACCTACCTTACGCATATAGCAAAACAAAAAACAGAAACACACACATGCATTTGATAGCTTAATCAGTCGAACGTACATGTCTGCCACTCCCATACTTAACAGATTAAAAATAGAGAAATAACAGCTATGCACATCCTGACACTGTTCATGCCGCTATGAAGTCTCAGGGATCTACTTCATGCAGTAAGGTGTCTTTCTTTAGAGAGATGCAACTTTGCATTTATCTGGTATTATTTCATGAAATGTCCAATAATTTGAATATGTAAGTTCAATTTCAGTTTCTCTGGCCGCCCATGTGCACATGACTCTGGGCAGCTTACAAAGCTTGAAACAACAGAAAAACAATTTAAAACAAGATAGAAGTGGCCATGCCTGGCAGAGGGGAACACAATTAATAACAATCACTCAAATGGAGGAGTGGGCTCATATGACATCCTGGCCCAGTGTTTTTAATTCCTTACTCAAGAGGGATATCTCCCAGCAACCGATGTTTTTCAGAAATCCAACACTTTTGGGGATGTTTGGCTATCTTTTTATGAATTATATTTTCTCAACATGCATGGGACCCTGATTAGATTCCACCTTCATGGCTTGCCTTAGCAGACTTAGCATACTATGTGCAACCAGACTGTTTGGCTGATTTATGCTCAGGGGGAACTTGCAAAATGGATCAGTTCCGTAATCAAATATATTGGAATGTTGCATCAGCAGTGGCTGTAACAAACTGCAGTGGGGTCAAAACAATGACATGCGTGTGATGATGTCATCACACGAACATTGTAATTACATACAGTATTTGCATCACATCTGACTCAAGTATGTATTTGCATGATGATGTGTTGTCATTTGTCCCTCCTTGCCCCTCTCTGGGGATACCCATCTCCAATGCTAGGCCTACGTTCCTGGATCTTTGCTCTGATCTTGGACTCTAGGCTTTATTGTTCGGACCAGCTTGTGGAACTCTTTGGCATTTGAATGTTGGACTGATCCAGACTGCTCTTCTCTACTGCTGCCTTGCCCATTTTCCTGGACCTACGCACCATGGGTCGGTTGCCTTCTAGCCTTGTCTCTTATCACCACAGCTCTGGACCTCTGGCTCTTGATCCTTGAACTCCTGACTGCAACCTGTATTGGCCGTCCTAGCCTTTTCCCCTGACTACCTGGTAAGATCTCACCTTCTCTATATTTTTTCTGGAACTCACATGTGACAGCTTAGCTGAGCATTCTGCTTGCCTCCTTAGTTGTTTGAATTACAATCCTATCATTAAATCAGTTGTAACTTGCTACTGTGTGATTGCTCGCTCTGGAACGGGACAGGTAGTTTCATCACTGTAAGCTTGGTCAGTATTTTAATGGTTGTCATTTATAAAAAAACTGTTTCAGATTAAAATTATTTATCTACAGTATTTATTCTGCATCACTCTGAAGCTGAGAGTGCTTTCAGTTCTAGAAATTTAGAATTTAGAGTTTTAATTTGAAGCAGTTTGACAAATCACACAGATTGATTTGATATTCTGAATCAAAGCAGAAAGTCAGATTAAACTGTTGGATGAAAGAGATGCTTTTGATTTGATTCACATCACTGGGTATTTCTATACATACTGTATGTAGAAATCAGCTTTTAAAACTGATTTGGAAATCCAAATCAAATTAATCCAATTTGGCAATCCAAATTGAACTGATTTTTTAAAATAGGTTTAAATAATCAAATTGAATCAATTTTCCAAACTGAATCAGCAATTTGCATTAAAGCGGCTCTGCAACCATTACTAAATTTCAAGGTAGCCTGAAATTATCTTGAAAGATATCCAACTGAATCTTGTCAGCCTTTTTATATGACCTGGACAGCTCTCTTACAAAGGCTGCAAGATTAAGCTGACTTCCTAGGGATGAATTCCCTTAGATTCAGTGGAATTTATTTCTGAGAAAACTCATCTAGGTAGGCTGTAATATCAGAAGCAATATATATAAGTCCACATTGACTTGTGATGCTACTTCACTTTCAGGCCCGGTTCTTATTGAAAGAAGCGAGATATTTTAAGAATCAAGCAATGCTGAAGAGAAGATACCACACTGAATTTATAAACTGCAAAAAGATAGACTGTATTTCTAATTCTCTACATGTATGAATCAGGAAGTGTTAGCCATGTGTAGTAGTCCAGAGAAGAAGTACAACCAGGAGTACTAGCTCTATCTTTATCGTAAGATCATATTAACAGAATCTTGCAAGTTTGAAAGATTTATTTTCTATCCCGCCTTTATTCTTTTTATAAATAACTCAAAGTGGTGAACATACTTAATACTCCTTCCTCTTCCTATTTTCCCCACAACAACCCTGTGAGGTGGGTTGGGCTGAGAGTGACTGGCCCAAGGACACCCAGCCAGCTTTCATGCCTAAGGCAGGACTAGAACTCTCAGTTGCCTGGTTTCTAGCCTGGTGCCTTAACCACTAGACCAAACTGGCTCTCCCTTCCTTCACTTTTACTCTCCCATAAACTACAGAGGATCCCTTCTGAGATGCTTTTGCCACCCCTTCTCCTTAGGACTCAAATTTCATTTATCAGACCATTATCTAAGTTGCGGCTCTTCCTCCTGTCTCCCAAGGTCATTCCCACATACCATTACAGGAAGTCATTGAGTTATATTCTTAATACTACACACAGATTTTTAAACTATGCTTGTCTGTTGTTTCTCCTGTGGGAAACACTCATGAGAAAGCTAAAAGGTCACACATACAGAATTTGTAGGACAACTGGTTTGTCTATGATAGCAAAAAGTCAGCAGTCTGGTAGCACCTTTTCTGACTAACAAACTTCATTGAAAGGTATAAGTTTTCATGATCTGTGGCTCACTTCATCAGATGTGTAGTGATTCAACTGATCAGTTAAGTACTACCAGACTCCGTCTGATTTTTTCATTCAGAATCTGTGCTTTCACAGCCTACATTTGCCTTGCTTCACCTAGGACTTAGCAAGGCACTGAAAAATGATAGCCTCTGACAGAGGGAGGATTAAAGGCCACATGAAACCTGGAGATCAAAGGTTGTAACTGGTATTATAAAGAAATTTCAAGAACCCTTGAACAAGATCTGCATGTAATTCAAACGTGATGGTCTGTTTCCAGATGCCTTTTAGCCTGCATATTACTTCAGACCCTCTAATCTGCCCTACTTAGCATAGCACAGCATTGCCCTATTTATACTAATATCAATGACCAATCCACTTAATTACTGTTTAAATCTTAGAATCTTTTGGCAATCAGCTAAGCCTGAGAACGCCTGATCCTTTAAGATCTCAGGTACTTTGTAGAAAGGAATTGAGCTGGGGCATAAGGAAGGAATGCATGAGGTGTTAAAGGGGGACCTGCATTGTTTGAGGGAAAAACTGTTTCTGATTGTTTCTGCCCATCTGGTGAGATTGGGCAGAGTGGGCACTTTTTGGGCCCCATTGATCGAGTGGTGTCATCTTGTGGGACCCAGGAAGTGTACCTCCTCTGTTGTGGTGCTTGTCCTCTGAAATAATATCCCATAATATTAATATCCCAGGGTGGATTTTTCCCACCCTGATTATGTTCAGGAAGCTATTAAAGACCTAGCTACTTTCCCAGGCTTTGGGGTAGGGTGAGGGTTGAGCCCCTGCTGGATGTTTTTTTGGTTATATGTTGTTTTGCAGCTGCTCAAGATTTCCCTTTTTTGCTTTTACTTTTTAATGGTAAGCTGCATGGAGTCATTGGGAGTTGGGTGACCTACTGTATAAATTGTATATATAAATAAAAGATTGCACAGTCCTGGAACAGGAACTCAGAATAACCCTGCCTTTTCTTTACTATAAGATGGAACAGAAAGAAAGTTGACAGGCTTTCAAGATTTTTTTATTCTACTATAGTACAATATAAAGAGCATTCCTGGAACCTCTGCTGTGCCTGGTTTTTGACCTGGCTTATCCTGAAGGGCTGACAACATTCTTGAATGCTTCACTACTCTGACATCAGAGAGGCACTGAATGATGCTATTAGACCCTAACTATGGCAACAGATCCTTGAGACACTCCATTGCCCACAAAACAAGTTACTGAGGCATTGTTACAGCATCAATAGCAAGTGGATATAAAAATAATGAACCTGCACAATGCCACGATACGGCTAGCACAACAATTGGGGCAAGGCTGTTTCAGCGGAAGCAGCCCCACAAGTTGCTGCCCAATGCACATTGCGCCATTCTCCTGGAATTCTACAAAGAAGGGCTGGTGGTCAAGATCAGTTCCTGACTTTCATGATGCAGCATGAATTGTTCATGGCAGGCCAGCCAGGGGAATTTCCTATAGATCAAACCAAGGTTTCTCTTGCTATGAGCTGATGAAAGAAGAGGCAGCCAGACAGGCCATATCTCTCATTGAGGGTGATGATCCATTGTTGGATAATTGCCAGAACTCTATGCAAAGATTTAGAGTTGCCAGGACTTGGATGTATGCCCTGCAGGAAGATACTTCCCCTTTCTCTATGACTTGAAGGACAATTGTTTCATAGTTGATGTTTATACATTCCCCTTCCTCTCAGGGAAGGAGTTTTTCAACTTTATGGTTCCTTTCCAGGGACACATCATGTCCCTGAACTTGCTTTAATGAAGCTCTACCGCTTACTCCTTGTTCATGAAGAGCTACCTGGCCCTGGCATTTAACGTCTGTTCTTCCCTGCCCCCTCCCCACCCCTGGTTTTGGTGGATGTGGAAGAGGAATATGAAGTGGAAGGTATTCTGGATTCTAGAAGCAGGAGGAGACACTTAGGACATCTCGTTCACTAGGACAGCTTCCCTGAATTGGAAAATTCATGGGAGAAGGCAACAGATTTTCATGCACCACACCTTATCTGCCAATTTTGTCTGAAATTCCTACACAAGCCCTGTACCCATGACATGCCACCACTATCAAAAGACAATGAACCCCAGGACAAAAGAGACTCTCAGACGGTAGATGTCATGCAATGGGAGAGGAGGGGGCAATTTCCAGCTCAGTTTAACTCTTCTCTGCAAGACTTGTCCATTGACTGCCAGGCCCATCCACAAGGACGGAGGGGGAGTGATTCTGTGTTCCCTTGGCAAATTGTCTGGTCTATCTCTGCACAAAGGAGGAGGGACTGATTCTGATGGGGTGGTGGTGGTGTAAAGGAATTTAGAGTTGGCCTAGGAGATAGGGAAGGAATGAGTGAGTCATTAAAGGGGGGAGGAATGAGCAAGCCATTAAAAGGGGACTTGCAGTAAAGATTACACAGTCCTGAGAAAGGGGGACATGTGAGAAAGAAATTCAAAAATAACCCCACCCTGATTTTGTTAAGCATAAGATAGGTCATCATCTTATCTCTTTGTAACCAACATCACTCTTGAACTGGCAGATGTTCATTTGCATTTCTATCATACCTTAATTTGATTCTTTTAGTTTGTCCTTACTATACAACAATAAACCTATTTTGAACTGTAAGAAAACATCAGCATTGTACAAGTTAATGCTCTCTGACTAGTGATATTTCTGATTTCAGATCCATATTCTCAGGAGGTCAGAATAGCAGGAGTAATTAAAACTTTGCTCTCCCTCTTATATCTCCTAGATCTCTGAGCATGCAGTGTTCTCTTCCCCTTCCCCGTTTAGACAGTAATGAGTATTGCTTCACTTCATATATTTCAGATTCTGATATGCCAGCTCTGTTGTGTTTGGGTTTCATCCTGCACATTTAGCTGAGCTGGACCCTAGACTTCCCCAATTTCTTGTCCAAATAACACTACGACAAATCACTATTATTGTGAATCAATTTTGCTGCCTGAGGCAAAGGCCATCAGTCACATATTAGCTGTGTTTGCATGATATATTTGCTCATGGTTAACTTAACCATGGTTTAATCAATTAATCTGGTTGCCTGAGTTCATGGGTTTTAATGAAACTCATTACATTGCCTGGATTCACAGAACTCATTAAACTAAAGTGTGACTGGCTAGTGTATCCTTCAATGTATTGTGCAAACTCAGCCAATGAATTCTAGTATGACCTATAACCCGAGGACTTATCTCTTTGGGCTCTATTATTCCAAGTACCTTTTCTTTGAGAGAAGTTCTGTCATTGGGAATAGAGTGGAAGAAACTCTTAGTTTTAGAGACTAAAGTATGGAGAGCTTGCGTGGATTATTTTCTTATGGATGGGAATTTCCTCATAAGATTATAAATGTGTTAAATTAAAATGGATTTATAAGAATGAGCTGCAGGGATCAAGAATGAGAACTATGGAGAAGACTGGAGAAATGTGTCTACCAAAGGGTAGGAGGAATTCTAAGAATAATATAAAGGCTAGAATAGACAACTTTAAAATAGGATAGATTTCAGAAATAGTGACTGATGGATTATTTGCTATCAGGTCAAGGTTGATCTGTCCCTAGCCTGGTCCTTCAAATCTTCCAACAGGGTACCAGATTCATCCACTTTTCTGCTGGTTGTCATCATCTTCTCTTTCATTCTACCTTTCCCAGCATTATGAACTTCTCAAGAGAGTTTGGTCTTCTCATAATGTATCCAAAATGTGATAATTTTTAGAAACTGGGTGTTTCTAGCACCAAATCTGAAACCATCCCTGTAAGTGTCTGCAGAGCAACTGTTCAGCAGCAAGTTGGGATGGTATATCAACAAAATTCCCGATTTACTGAATGTATACTCAATATTGTTGATATTCAAATGAACAAGAAAATTGGAGAGAGAATGAGAGAGCATACATACTACAGTAATGCCTCCCCCCACCATTTAATCTATTCATGATGACTCAAGTACCCAAGAACATGTCTACCATATCTGGGAGACATTAATTTCCCAAGCTACATTTTGGTTATAAGTACCAAATTGGCAACCTCCCTCATAATCTACCAAAGATAAGAGAGATATTTTTGTTTACCAACTTGGCATTTAACAGAACACTAGGAGACTGCAGGACACATTTATTAGATCCTCACAATTCTGTTTTTCAGAAGAAGGGAAAGGCACAAGATATTCAGGCAGCAATTCCCTGAAGACAATACTTCTCTTTTTTTATACTTAACCTTGGTTAGACTTGTTCATTCCATCCCAGGTTCCCACCAGCAACATCTCCTAAGTGCGTTATCTTAAAAACTCAAAGCAGAAAGAGAACAATAAGATGCATCATGCCATACATTCATGCAGTGCCCCTTACAGGGGTAATCTTTTGGTGTCACCCACTGGTGCTGGCTTGCTGTCCAGCTTCAGACCTGGGGAAATCCCTTCTAAATTGAAGCATCGCAGAAACCTGAGTCATTTTGTGCGTTTGGAATTTATTACTAAACAGTGTCCTAGTTCCTGACCTGGAAATGAATCTACAAGCTTTACAGGATGCTCTACATGTTCTGACACATCACTGGAGAACAAGAAAAGAGTTAGATATTTTTTCCTTTTGTTTGTTCTCCTGTGCCATCTTGTGGTTTGTCAGAGAATTATAACTTGAATAATAAATCATATTGGCTGGGAGTTATGCTGCTGTCATATTGGTAGTGCAACAGTCCATAACCAATGTGTGCCCTACCCAAGACAGAAAGGATACTATTTTAAAAATTGTAAAAACATCAGTCTCATTTCCAGTGTCTTTGCAAAATGCCATTGTCCACTCCAAGACACAGAAGGGAAAGCAAATGCCTGCCTCACAGGAACTGAGAGAGGCAATCCAAGCCAATTAATCTAAGGGTGGAACTGCTCAATTTCTACAAACCCATAGCAGCAACCCATCACAGGTCCCAGGAGCAGAGGCACCAGACGCATAGCTCTTGAGAGACAAGAAGCATTGTTGTAAAAACAGGTCTGAGCAACGTTCCCTGTAATTTCTGACTTGCTGTATGCAGGAAAAAAAAAATTGTGCAGCTTTTCCCCAAACCAAGAACAAATTTGTGCAGCACAATATCAGTATAGAGTAAATTGCAAGTTCATGTAAGAGCAATGAATTTAAACATTTACATGTTTAAATACTTCTTAGTTGAAGTATAGAAACCAGAAAGCATAATATAGTATGTAACATGCACGCTTAAAAGTTGTGCCTTCAAGTCATTTTTTACTCCTAGCAGCTCTCCCCTACTGTTTTCCTGGCAGCATTTTTCAGAAGTTGCTAGGGAGTGGGACTGACCCAAGGTCGCCCAGCTGGCTTTGTGCTTCAGGCAGGACTGGAACTGACAGTCTCCTGGTGCCTTGACCACTACACCGTATTGACTCTACACATAGGTGCTTACAGATTGTAAAATAAACTCATTAGTCACTGATAATTGACAATTGCAATCAATATTTTGTAAGCATTTGATTTTTTTTCTTTTTTTCTCTGGAATATGATACTGTAATGAAAGAAAAAAATTAAAAATAAAGTGTCATACAAAAAGCGTTTAGATAGCCTCTCTTTCATTTCTTCCCCATTCTTTCCTTCTCCTGTGCATGTATTCTGAACTTATTTCACTTTAATTATTATTAATTTAAAAACTGATTTTTTAAATATAAAGTTAACAGCAACCATGGATCTTGTGTGGCCCAAAACTCAACAGATACTAATTAAACCTCTGCTTGGAGGGGAGGGAAATTAAACCATTTTCGGAGAGAGGAAGGAAATTAGCCTGTTTTGGAGGGTGAGAGAAATGAATTAAACCCTATTTGGAAGGAGATGCTCCTTTGTGCCCTGGAGGTTCCAGGACAATGTTTCTCAACCCTGGCAACTTTAAGATACGTGGACTTCAACTCCCAGAATTCCCCAGCCAGCCACTGGCTGGGGAATTCTGGGAGTTGAAGTCCACATATCTTAAAGTTGCCAGGGTTGAGAAACAATGCTCTAGGATCTGGGAAATGACTGCCTGCCTGCTGTCTGGACCAAAGGCACAAGCTCGCCATCTTGCCTTAACTGCAGCAGCAAGGATTACTTGGTGTCATTGGGCGTGGACTAAGTGGGACCTCCTGTCACATGATGCTCCTGCTCAATCCATGCTGTGGTGGTGCCAAGAGACCCTCACTGCTGCAGTTAAGAGACAGCGAGCTTGTGCAGGACTCCTCGCCAGCCCAGAGTTTTATCTGGCTCAGTTTATTATTATTTAAAGTTAATTCTATATGTGCTCCAGTTTTTACTGTGTGTACGGTTTTCATGAGTACTGAGCATGCACACATGCACACACCTTAGAGTGGACCTAGGGTCAGAGTCCTCCCTTTTACTCACTATACACAATTCTCAAGACCCAATTAGTTTCTGTCCACATTCATCCCCACCACTATCAGTTCATCTGACAACCATCCATGCTATGTGTTATCCCAGCAGGATCATACTCCCCTAATACCATGTAAATGGCTGTGCTTTGTGGAAGAAAACACTCGAGTCCATATTACCAAGCAAAATTATTTATTTTGAGCTCATGAATTGAGAAGGAATTCCTCACTTCTCTCTGGGTTGTCCTAACTTCTGATTAAAAGTCTATTGAAATTACGTATTTATACTTTCAGCTCTTAAAAGTTAGCAAAAATCGAGCAAAAATTAGGAAAATCCCTTCATTATCTTGCTTCTCCCTTTTACAATACATAAATCACTCTTTTCTGATTTTAGGCAGTGTGTTCTGTCCTCCCTTCCCTTCTCAAAGATGACAGTCAGGAATTAAACATATGTACCTAAAATAAAAATAGCTTTGCTCTTAATGTATGTATTGCTGCAGTTCAGAAAAGGAAAACAAGTTTGGGATCAATGGGCTACTGATTAAACAATTAGGACAGCGTTAATTTACCATATACTTGATGGTAAACAGATTCCTGTATCAGTTCTTTCCACATATTCAGTATATTAATTTTTTTAATGTAAAGACATTATACAGTATATTTTACCCATCTTTTCCCTTCTGATGCAGAGGAAATCATAAAGAAGTATATTTATGTTTGGACAATCCAATTATATTATTGTGCCTTAATAAGTCATAAGGTGTCACCATCGTTTCCTTTAATTAAAAATTTCCACTGCTATGAAAAATATTCAATTTATCAATTCAGAATTTTCCAGTAAGGACAGCTTTAACTCAATTATGAATGCAGTTTATGCCATCAGCAGTTCCTGAAGGCAGGTTTTGAAATATTTCCTATAATTTATGTCTTTATCCATGTGGAACAAATATGATTGAGGATCTCCCTATTTGCTTCACTGCCCTATTTTTGCAAGGCCTTGGGAAAAAATTCAGTCACCTATCTAGCAGGACAAAATTTATTGATAGATCATTATAAAATCATTTCCCTTTTTCCCTTTCGTCATTTGCTAAAGATTATGTTCTTGGGGCTACAACTGGGTTGAGTTTGCAGCTGTTTCTCGAAAGAAATTTGTCCATGCTGGTACCTGCAAGCACAGTCTGTCTGTCTGTTTATCAATCTATCCTGTTTATTGCCTTGTTTATTCATTATTATTCATTATTATTCATTTTAGAATTTGGTTTTATTTTAAAATTTTGGTTTGTTATGGCATAAATGCTTTGCAAATAATAGTTTGTAGTTACCAACTGTGGCTTCTGAGTTGTCTTCAAAGGAAGCCCCACATGCAGTGCATTGCAGTACTCCAGAGATCGCATGATGATGGCATGAGTTACAGCTGCCAAGGCTTCCTGCTCCAGGACAGGCTGTAACTGGGGTACCAATCAAAGCTGGGTAAAGCACCCTTGCCACATGTCCACCTGCTGCTCAAGCAGAAGCCATGATCCAGGGGGACCCCCAAGTCACAGACCTTTCATGGGAAGCCTGACCCTGTCCAGAGCAATCACAGAACCAACAATTCTGGAGAGATGAGATGTTTATGGACAAACAGCACTCTGTCTTGCTAGCATTTAATCTGACTTGGGTGTCTCTGTCCCAGTCCCCCACAGCCTACAGACATTGGCTCAAGACTTCCACAGCATCTCTGGCTCAGCCTGGGACAGCAATACCTAGTTGAGTACCATCAAGTGTGCTGATGATACCTCACCCCAAGCTGAGGGATGAAGTTCTAGAAGTTTCATACAGATGTTAAATAGCAGGGAGAAGAAAAAGGTTGAGATGTTTCTTAAGTATGGAATAACACTGGATAACAAAGCTGGCCTGGACTGTGATCTTACCACAAGGAATAATGCCTGTAATGGAAGAATAATCTGGGCTATATGAACCAATAATATAGCCTTGGCCCCATCTTCCAAAATTACTACATTACTTTGGGCTAAGTATTATGCATCTCTCCCTATCAGCCACAGTAGCAATTAATAATCACTGTTACTTCTCCAGCAATTAATAATTGTTCTACTACATGCTACACAGATTAACCACTCCCTGCTTTAGTTTAGTTTAGTTCATGCAAACCCATGGGCAACGGGGACAAATGAAGACATTTGTGTGGCATCATCATATAAATGCTATGCTTTGTGTAAGATGTTGAAACCCAAGTACCTAAGGGTAGCATTTGCCTGATGACAACACTGCACATATATTTCTGGCATCGTTGCAGTTTGTTGTAGATGTTGCTGTGTGTAGTTAATGATTCGATGTGTTGTGTGAACCCAGTTGTAAACCATGGGTAACTTAGCCATGGGAATATGTGTCATGTGAGTACAGTATGTATTTTCCAATTACAGGATACAACAAAAATCAGGCCACCATCTAAGATCTGGACTGACATACTTCCTGGGTTATACTGCACAACAAATACATATTATGGCAATGTGAGTCTACACATTGCAGTAACCCAAACCCATTGGGCTCACTGCATTAACTAGCTATCCAGGTTTTCAGCCAGGAGCCTTCTTTTCTGGAGAGTTTGACATCTTTTGTATGAAAAGCATGTGCTTTGCCAGGAAGATTCGATCTTTCCTTTGTATTCGAAATATTTTTTTCTCTGCATGGTACAATTAAATCAACCACTTTTCTTTTGCGCCACGTCACAAGACAATTTGTGAAGGTCAATTCTGCCTTCTCCTTTGGGATAGGTGATTGGAAGGCACACATCTATGCTACCCAACTGCAGCCTCCACAACATCTCCGTATGGTGATTGCTTTCGAGTTATACTTCTGGCAAAGGAAAGTATGCCATCAATACGACCTTATACTAATGGTACTAGCTATCAAATTAAAACCCGAAGTGTAAAACCAAAACAGATTCTCTTCATCCTAGATATGCTCCGCCCAACTATACACCTCGTCTCTCACCATCTGGTTTTTCCCCCAACAGCGTATCAACACTCGTCTTCTGCGCACGCGTATAACAACCCAGCACCCCTCGTTCTTAAAGGAAGGCTCGCTCCTTAAAAAGTACCCACCGCCCCAGCTGGCAGGGTTTCGATTGGTTTATTCGCTCTTGGCGCCGCCACCAATGAAAGGAGCGAGCGCGGGTCCCCGCCTCTCCGCAACGTGCTCGCGCTCGTTCCAGTAACAAGACCCCACCGCAGCAGAGGCCTCAGCCGCGCGTTTTTCGCGACTGGCCGACATGGCATTTGCCGGTCTTGGGATCCGGAGGGCGGCGGTCTTCACCCTTCGGCTCCGTCTCACTACGGGGTCTCCACCCCGCAGGCGCGCGGCGCATTTCACTTTCCAGCCGGACCCCGAGCCCACCCAGTATGGTGAGCACTTTAGTCTTCCTCGCCCGGGTCCGTGCTGCCGTCGTAGGGAGCAGGCGCCGCTCTCGTGTCTCCCGGTCTCTTTGCAGTCCCTGGAGTTGAGGGGAAACGAGTCAGCCGGAGTGGAGTCCCCCGTTGCTCTGGTTTTCTCTCCAGGCCAGCTGACTGAGGTGGTGGGAAGGGAAGCAGCATTTCTGCAAGTGTGGGACTGGCTTTTTCAAATGCTTCTGGCGCAATAGGCCAGGGTCTTACGAAAACGGCGACCCCGGTGTGTTGATTTCTGCCTGTAAAAAGACTTGGACGCGAGTCAAAAAGTACTTCCTCCCTCCTTACAGCCTAAAATAAAGTTTTCACCACCTCTGTAGATGCAGCCCCTAATGTGGGGAAAATGGTACAGATAAGTGGTGATCGTTGAGGAAATAATGTGGGACAGCAATATACTAAGCTGATGGCACTTTCGAAGTGCCTGATTAAAATGCAGGTTGTCCCTTCTCCTTGTCATAGGTTATTTAAAGTAAGGAGAGAAGAAGGACTTTTGTGAAGAGTTTTACTGGAGAGGAAACTAAAGTGAATGCCGTTTGTCATTCATAGCTGAGGCCTTGCACCTTCTGCAGTGTGTTGCAGCACTGGCCTTTGTAACTGCAGACAACTACAGTCTTGCGCCATTGTGTCTCTCTCTGTTTTCTGCCCTCATCATGGCAGGTTGATGTTTCATTTTGACAAAAGATTTGTTTTTCTTCATTGCTTTGAATATGGAAAAAGCATGAATGGTATTATTGAAAAACCACTTTAGATAGGAGTGAAAGTAATAAAATAATACCTTGTTGTTAAACAGACATACATATGTGTACTAATTGAGGCTACCTTTAAAATGTCATAATTCCTGTTCTGGGACTTCAATCGAGTACTGGTCCCACTGTGCTGTGTTGTGCAGATGGCTGCTTAGTTCTTCTGAGGATGTTCCTCTTCATCTTCTATCTAGCCCAGACTTTCTCAACCTTTTGACCCTGGAGGACCCCTTGAAATATTTTTTGAGGCCTCGGGGAACCCCTGCACATTCAGGCTCCAATATAGGCCAGAAGTTACAAAATTGTTATATCTGTTTCATGTGTAGGCCTGCATATATGCATTAACAGTGTTCTTAAACTAAAAATAAAGAATGAAACTTACCTCTTTAATGTGAAGTTGCCTGAATTTGAAATAATTTTTTAAATAAATCGTGATCTCCCAGGGAACCCCTAGTGACCTATCGCAGAACCCTAGGGTTCCATGGAACCCTGGTTGAGGAACCCTGATCTAAAGTATATACCACAGCTTAGCCCATCGTGTTATGCTAACCAAGCCATAGAGTTGACACATCTATGATCTCAGAAAAATAAAGTTAAAGGAGTAAACCATAATTATATTAATCATAATAAGAGTACTGTGAGAACATGGGCAGCAGAGCAACCAGCAAAATGTTCTAATAAATGGAAAGGATCTTTTAATCTACAGGAAGCTTTTGATTTCAGGGAACTTTTATTTACTAGCTGACCAGCAAAGGAGATGATTTTTGTGGATTTCCCCTTCTGTATTCCCTCAAATGGTTACTTACTCATGATTAAACAGACACAACCACTGAGTACATACATTAGTGATGTATGCATTGGAAAACAAACAGATGGAAATATGGGGTTCCACAAGTCTTAAAGCTTTCCAAATGGATCATGCTGTTTTTGTATGGTAGTAATTAGCAATTCGTTAAATTAAGTAGTTGGCCTTGTTTAACCAAATAATCTCTCTTCACAGGCCAGACACAAAAAATGAACCTTTTCCAGTCTATAACAAGTGCCTTGGATAATGCTTTATCCAGAGATCCAACTGCAGGTATGTTTTTATGCTTTGTTATTTAAGGCGAGTCTTTTGCTTGGAGCCTCTTCAGTTGAGGATACTCACTGTCACACAATTCTAATGCAAACATGACTGTTAGTATGAGGATGCTTAATTAGCATCTTTTCTCCCTTATATCCTTTTTGGATGGTAAAAGGATTCTATTCAGGCTTTGACTTTTGCTTCTAGATGTAGCTTCTCTTTGAAGTTTAAAGCTTCAGTGTTGTGTGCTGCTAAATTAATATAATTTTATGTGCTGGAAAAAAGTTGAAGATAGCCTTTGTTGCTAAAATCAGGAAATTAAGTAAGTTGAAAAAATACTCCTTTTAATGGAGACAGATTTCTTTCATGGCTTGTATAAATTGGCTAGTCCCTTTCACTTCTAGTATTGTTTATGAATGGTGTTCTTTGTTCTTATCACTCATCAGATTAATATTATATAAAGAAAAGCATGAGCAGTAGAAAAAGTCAGATGAAGGTGATTTAACAATCCATTTTCTTTCTGAACAACTATTTGATTCCTAATGTACACGCAGTAATATTTGGTGAAGATGTATCCTTTGGTGGAGTTTTCAGATGCACCGTTGGCTTGAGAGACAAATTTGGTAAGCTCACAACTTAACAGTTCATCATATCTCATGTTACATTATTTTTATAAAATTTTGTTTTTCATTTTGATAAAGATCTCACTGTTTTATTGTACAATAATTAAACATAATTAACAATAATTAAAAATTGAACAAGATTGTTGGTTAAAACCATAATTTTATATAACATTAGAGCAGTTACTGGGATAGCTGGCGTGCATTAGGGAAAAATGTCCTTGCAAACAGATGTTATTTTGCCATCCAGAGCCGCTTTGGAGTTGGGGGGTATCTAAATCTAATGAAATAAGTAATTGATAAATTTTCTAATTGTTGATAAAAACAATTTTGGAGTGCACTTGATCTAAGTGTACATATAATGGGTGTTGGTGCTACAGTGTGCGAGGCATTCTCAGAAGAATATAAGGATGGCTTATATGGAAAATAGTATGGTCCCAAGTTTAAGATCTTGTGAATAATACATTGCTCATACATGCATAGTAAGGAGTTCTACTGAGGAATTAAGCTGCACAGGCATAGCTTTACCTAACGTTAGAGTGGTCAGGTCTTGAGATTATTATTGCATAGATTACTGAGGAAAAGTTAGAGCTATTGATTCAGCTGAAACTAGTATTTTACATTCTTGGCGGCTGAAAGCACATCATTAGGGACTGAAGAATCTACAAGCTTGAGATGTATTGTGTAGTTCTGGGTATCACACTTTAGGAGGAATTCAGATACCTTGGAACAGGATCAGAGAAAGGCAAGATTAGGGATCTAGAAACTAAGTCCTAAGCAGAAAGTTTGAAGGAACTGGGAATATTTAGCCTTGGGAGAAGATTGAAGGGAAATGTGATCATACTCTTAAAGGTATGAAGTACATGGAATCCAGTGTGCAGAACATGGACTAATGGATTTAAGTAACAGGAAGGCAGATTTCAACAGAATGCTAGAAAGCTTCCAGACTGTAAGAACAGTTCAGTGGTAGAGCCAGTTACCCAGAGACGTAATGGACTTCCCTTGCCATTTGTCTCCAGTGCTTTAATTCTGATTCCTGTATGGAGCAGAGGGTTAAACTCAGTGGCCAAAAATGTCCCCTTTCAGCTCTATAGTTCTGCTTTTAATTTAAAGGTTAATTAAAAAAAATAGTGTAAGCCCTTTTATAGATAGGTAACTTATATTAAAATATTTTTTCCTGGGTTGTCATATACATTTTTAAAAAGGTTTATTAATAAAAAATCTCTTATAGGTAAAGACAGAGTGTTCAATACTCCATTATGTGAACAAGGAATTGTGGGATTTGGCATTGGAATTGCAGTCACTGGTGCTACAGCTGTTGCAGAAATCCAGTTTGCTGACTACATTTATCCAGCTTTTGATCAGGTTAGAGCGTATTTTAAGAAGTCCAAAATTAGAAGAAAATTCAGAGATATTAAAGTTACTTTCTCAAAATAATGAAAATATGATTGGAGGTGAGATTAACTGTGATGGTTGAATGGCCCTTCATGAACATGGAATAGAATTGTTGAGCAATCTGTGCCATTTTGTATGTTACAAAAGGAACAAAAATTGTGAGAATACATTGATAACAGCCTGCTGTTTTGAGTAACATGCAAAAAGAGAATTTGCACTTTTGTCATGGACAGCTGAAAGTCCTATATGCTTTCCTCTTGAGAAAAATATACATTCATTTTACATGCTACAAAAAAGAAGTAACATCAGAAGCATGAATATACCTGTACTGTATTTTTCTTCTTGTAATGGGATGGAGCCCATAGTGAAAAAGTAATGAAGGTAGGTTCATAGCTGGGCATTGGTACACTCTCTGACTGGAATTGTTGCTTGCTTGATAAAATGTGCTGTATAGGTATTCCTTGACTTATGACCATTTGTTTAGCAATGGTTCAAACGTATGATGGTGCTGAAAAAGTGACTTGTGACTGGTCCTTGCACTTACGACTGTCACAGTGTCCCCATGGTCACATGATCAAAATTCAGGCGCTTGGCAACCAGCAAGTATAAACAACAGTTGCAGTGTCCCGGGGTCATGTGATTGCCATTTCCAATCTTCCCAGCTGTCTTCTGACAAGCAAAATCAATGGGGGAAGCCGGATTTGCTTAACGACCATGGCAAAAAAGGTCATAAAATCAGGTGTGATCATGTGATGCCTCACTTAATGACCACATCACTTAATGACCAAAGTTCCGGTCCCAATTGTGATTGTAAGTCGAGGACTACCTGTATTATAATTACATTTGAGCATCAAAGGTAATTTATAACTTTTGTATGTGGAAAACAAGTTTTAGAAATCCATACTATATTTGTAGCTGGCTCAAATAAAGAGAAAGCTTTCAAAATACTTAAGTAACTGGAACAAAAGGTTTTCTTGATGTGGGAAACAATATATACATTGATTAAATGAAGTTATACCAGTAGAAGTCTTACTTTCCTGAATTCTGAACTCACTGAAAAAAATGTGCATTCCCTAACACCCCCAAATGTTTAGGCAGATTCATTGAAACTATGGGCTGTGTTAGGTGGCTACAAGTGGGAGAGGGGTTTGCTGAAATTAAAAATGTGTTAATACACAGTTGTTTTGCCTTATGCCAGACAATCCCTTCTGTCATTAAAGCTCTGTAAAACACAGTCCACAATGTTTGCTAAATTGAATGGGGGATGTGAACAGCAAAGAAGAGAATGGAAAGTTCCATTATTATTACTTATGATGTGCCATCATGTTGGTGTCGACCGTTAGCGACCCCTTAGATAGATTTTCTTCATGACAATCTGTCCCTAACCTGATCTTTCAGGTCTTCCAGCAGTGCATGCATCATCACTGTAACTGAGTCAATCTACTGTAGCTTACTACTGGTCATCCTCCTTTTTCCTTCCACCTTTTCCAGCCTTATAGACTTCTTCAGAAAACTAGGTCTTTGTATAATGTGTCCAAAGTATCATTATTTGAGCCTGGTTATTTGTGCCTTGAGTGAGAACTCTGGATTTATTTCTTCTATGATGCATTTGTTCGTTTTCTTGGCTATGCATGTTATGCTCAAGTCTCTTCTCCAACATCCAGGTTCAAAGGTGTCAATACTTCTCCTATCCTGCTTCTTCAAAGTCCAACTTTCACTTCCATAGAGTGTCCCAGGGAATACCATGGCTTGCACAAGTCTGATCTTTGTAGGGATAGACACATCATGGCATCTGAATATCTTTTCCAAGTCCTTCATGGCTGCTGTACTGAGTAGTAGTCTGTGGTGTATTTCTTGACTGCTTGTTCCTTTTCTGGTGATGGTTGATCCTAAAGGACAAAAGTTATCCACCATTTCAGTATCTTCATTGCCAATCCTAAGGCTGGTTGTTCTACCTGTTGTCATTAGTTTTGTCTTCTTTATATTTAATTTTAGTACAATTTTTTCACTATGCTCCTTGCTCTGTGTTATCAGAACTTGTAGATTCTTTGTATTTTTGGGCTATCAGAATAGCGTCATCAGCATAGCACAAGTTATCGGCCTTCCTCCAGTTTTAAAACCATGCTCATCTTCTTCCAATCCAGCCTCCCTTAATATATATTCAACATACAGATTAAGTAAATAAGGAGAGAGTATACAGCCATGTCTCACTCTTTTACCAACCTGGAGCTAGTCTGTTTCACCATGTTTGACATTGTGTAAGGAGAATATAGATTTTCTTAACAAACTTAACATGTTTTTTGGCAGGTTTGGGGCACTTAATATCCCTGTGAAGAAGGCTGTTCCTCATCCTGATGAACAGGCACTCACCCTTGATATAATTGTTGTCTGGAGGACACTGAAAAGAATCAATATGCGGAAAGCAGCAGGCCCAGATAGTATTCCAGGGCGGGTACTCAGGGACTGTGCTGATCAATTGGCCGGTGTTCTCATGGACATTAATATTTCATTGCATTAGGCTGTGGTCCCAGTGTATTTTAAGACTGCTTGTTACGTGAAAGGCCCCCTGTGCAAGCACCGAGTCATATCTGACCCTTTGGAGGGACCTGTGCCTAAAAAAATCTATGATCACATGTCTTAATGACTATCGCCTGATAGCACTGACTCCCATGATGATGAAATGTTTTGAGAGGCTGATAAAGGACCATATTGTCTCCAGACTTCCCCCATCGTTCAATCCACTTCAGTTTGCTTACTGGCGGAACCACTCTCTAGAGGATGCAAAATCTCCTCTGTTCTTCATTTGAGTTTGCCACATCTAGACGAGAAGAACAGCTACCTGCGATTACTGTTTGTTGATTTCAGTTCAGCATTTAATATGATCGTTCCCTACCCCTTTCCTGGTAGACAAATTGGGCTCTCTGGGTTTTAGTACTCCTTTGTGTAACTGGCTACTTGACTTCCTCACTGATAGGTCCCAGTCAGTGCGAGTTGGAAATAATATCTCCAAGCCTAGTTCCCTGAGCATCGGTTCTCCTCAGGGCTGTGTCCTGAGACCATTGCTGTTCACCCTGATGAGCCATGACTGTTGTGCCAGGTTTACCACCAACTCCATTGTGAAGTATGCAGATGATACAACGGTGGTGGATTTTATCAGGGAAGACAATGACTGGGCTTATAGGGAGTTGGTGAAGGGATTGGTGGATTGGTGTAATATAAATAGCTTGGTTCTAAATGTTGAAAAAAACTAAGATTATCATAGATTTTAGAAAGAACCGGCCCAGCCGTACACCACTCTTTATTAATGATATAGCTGTGGAGCCAGTAACATTTGGTTCCTGGGGGTGCAGATAACGAATGGTTTGACTTGGTCTCTTAATGCTGCATCCTTGGTAGAATGGGCACAGCAGCGTTTGCATTTTCTGCACCGGATGAGGACAGCCCATCTTCCACCTCCCATCATTCTCACTTTCTCTAGACACACTATAGAGAGTGTATCGACCAACTGTATTTCTATCTGCTTTGGAGGCTGCAGCGCCTCGGATAAGGCGCTGCAGAGGGTGGTGAGGGTAGCAGAGGGGATAATTGGGATTTCACTTCCTTCCATTCAGGATGAAACATATACACGATGCCTGTTCAGAGCCCGAAATATTGTCATTGACCCCTCCCACCCCCATTGTGGCTTGTTCTCCTTGTTACCCTCTGGGAAGAGGTTCCGCTGCATTCGATGCAGAACAGCTAGATTAGGTAATAGCTTTGTCCCCTGGGCTATTAGACTCCTGAACTCTTAATAATCCCCTCTTACTTCATTGTGGCACATGTTGTATGTAGGACCATGATATTTATTAGGGATAATGATTAGGGGAGTGGAAAAGTAAATATGTATTATATATTATAGTAATTATTTTTTGTGAGCCAATTGCAATGGCATTTCATTTTAATGTGTACCTTGGTGTATAGTGGAATGACAATAAAAGTCCTGCCCTGCCCTGCCCTGCCCTGCCCTGCCCTGCCCTGCCCTGCCCTGCCCTGCCCTGCCCTGCCCTGCCCTGCCCTGCCCAGCCCATACTGTGGCTTCCTGGCCTGTATATAGGTTTCTCATGAGGACAGTGAGATGCTCTGGGATTCCCATTTTTCTAAGCACATTTCACAGTTTGATGTGATTGACACAATCAAAGGACTTTCTATAATCAGTGAAGCACATCGTGACTTCTTTTTGGTATTCTTTGGCTTTCTCAATTATCCACCATGCACCAGAAATCATGTCTTATGTTCCTTGGCCTTTTCTAAAGCCAGCTTGAACATCTGTCATCTTTTTTTTCCAAGTAGGGCTCTAATTTGCATATTATTAATATTAATATTATTATGTCCTTTATTTTGTACAGCTCAAGGCAGCATACATAATGCTGCTGGCTCCAATTACAGTACATTAGTTTCCTTTTACTCCTGCTGATAGCATCCATAATTTCAAGATTTGGAATGTGTATCTTGTTTCTGTGTAATCTATAGTAGAACATGAGTGATCGTTAACTGCATAAATATGTCTTGATAACCACATGCAATATTAAATATATCTCTATATTTCTTCAGATTGTTAACGAGGCAGCAAAGTATCGATACCGTTCTGGAGATCTCTTTAACTGTGGAAGCCTCACAATAAGAGCACCTTGGGGATGTGTGGGTCATGGCGCATTGTATCACTCTCAGTCCCCAGAAGCCTTTTTTTCTCACTGTCCAGGACTGAAGGTATAGAACAGCAATTTATTAGATGGTCTTTAGAGTGCTACAGTAGTTCTTTTTAAATATAAAGGATTAAATATAAAAAGTATTATATTTATATTAAAAAATACAAAGAAATTATAGAATACAAATGTTACATGGGAAAATTTGCAGAATGATATACTACAAAGTAATTTTTGGAAAAAAATATAAAATGATCCCCTTGGAAGAAAAACAAATCTCCCTTTTATCCTTATGTATCAACTTGGATTAGAACAAATATCATTTTGTGTCAGTTTAATACTTTCAAAGCTATTCTTGAAATCATATTAAAGAACAGCTAAACCATCTGAATAATGGAAGCAAATAACCATGGTTAAAGAGTTTAAAAACCTTATTTTTAGGAAACCCAAACCTTGGATATGGCAGCAAGCCATGTGCAGAAATATATTCTATAAATGGTTTCTGGATTAAATTGAAACTAACATCAGACTTGTTTTTTTCATATATGAAGTTATTTTTGATATTGATAGCACCTAGTTTAAGCTGCCATTCCTCTAATGAAAGAGTTGATGTGATTTCCAGTAAGAAGCATAAAGTATCCGGATAGCAGTTAATATATATATAAAACCAGCTCAGTGTATTTTGTAGGTATGTAATGTTTGGTAATAATTAATGAAAAAATGACTGGAGGAAAAAGAAAATCAACATTTAAGACTTGTATCCTGTAGTAGATCATCTTCCAGTACAATTTTTTTTGACTTTGCCACCAGATATGGTAATGCTTTCCAACTTGATTTTTACATTTCCATATCTTTTTTCCAATATGCACTATCCATTTCAGTAATCATCACTGGAGTAATGTACCAACAAAATAATATTTTGTACCAGTTTTATTTCAGTGTGTTATTCACCCTAAATTTGATGTTCATTTTCTTTGATATTCCCATTGTTGCATGTCAGTTGTCCTGTTTAAATTCTGCATCCATTTAATCATACAAACTTTGACATGTTTGGTCTCTGAATCATATGTCAGTAGCAGCTGATTGATATATTGATAGATATATGTACACACACACACACACACAATTCCTTCCATAGATGCAATCCATTTGTATGGTGCTATGACCCAGTTTGTGATCCAGGTCAAACAGCCTGATAGTGTAACTTGGTGCCACCAATCTCCCTTTTTCTTATACAGCTTGTAAACTCTTTAATGTCTGGTTGTTTATTTAACCAGATAAAATTATTTATTTGTCTTTGCCACTCATTTAGCATATTTTCACAAAGTCTTATGGGGATCATTTGAAATAGGAAATTATCCCTTGGAAGAATGTTTATTTTTTACTGTTGATATTCTTCCTAATCAAGATAATCTTTTTATGTATTCATTTTCTTGAAG
Source organism: Candoia aspera (assembly GCF_035149785.1). Lineage (NCBI taxonomy): Eukaryota > Metazoa > Chordata > Lepidosauria > Squamata > Candoiidae > Candoia > Candoia aspera. Next base: position 119,193,271 of record NC_086153.1, on the reverse strand, counting down.
GTGGTTGTTCCAAGAGGGCCTATTGAAGCCAAAGGATTGTTATTGTCATGTATAGAAGATAAAAATCCTTGCATATTCTTTGAACCTAAAATAATGTACAGAGCAGCAGGTAAATTATTCTCATATTCAGGGCAAAACTGAAAGTTACATCTTATTTTTTCATATAATGCTGCATAGAAACGTAGAATGTATGAGCTGAAAAGACCTTATATATCATCTAGTTCAATCCCTTGCTCAGTGCAGAATTTATTAAACCACGTCTAATAGTTGGCCAATCAGCAGATTGAAAATTTCTTCTCATTACATTCAGGGTGGGTCAAAGAACAATGCAATGCATTTTCTAGAACTGTGATGCCATTGTTTGTACTGAGGGCTACCAACAAATGTGGCATCTAAATTCTGATCTGACCTGTCCCAGTGCAGTACATTCCACCAGCTCCCCAGTCTTCTCAGCAGCTTTCCTTTCTCCTGGGTCTTCCCTCAGCCTCTGATGACCTTGCTATTTTCTCCTAGTCTTCTTTCCCCCCATACCACTTCAACTCAGAATAAAACTGTTTTGTTGAATGCGTGAACAAAGCCACTCCAGATGTGCATATTCTGGTTTGGTCATTGACCACCCAAAACCAGCTATTCCGTGCATGGAAAGGCTCATGTTTGGAATGTTCTGCATATTCCTATTTTCTGTCAAATGAAAGGAGAAAATAAGAATGAAAAAATTTATAATAGGTCAAGTAGCAATGACTGACAATTTTCAGTTGCCTTCATTGAGTTAGAGTAAATCTACACTCAACCAAAATACTTTGTCTAGCTTGTGAGGTACAGAATTTATGGTAATAGTGATATATATTTCTGACCCACTTAAATAGCAGTGGGATTTTATTATTATTGAGCAGTACTGGTTAATGTAAGACTCAGCATAGGTGACTTACATTATAAGGACAGTTTTAATTATTTTATTACTATTTTTATAATACAAATTTGGGATATTGAAAAGTAGTTCTACTCAAACATGTCAGCTGTTTTTCAGAAATTAAACTTCAAATAGATCTTTTTTAAAAAAAACCTGTTGAATGATTCAAAAGCAGATAGTGGTACTTAGAGGAAAAAATGAGTCATCTTGACATTAGCAGGTTTAAATTTCTTGTGGAGAATCTATTCTTATGACCTTTTCAGCTTCATTTAATTCTACCTTATATGACATAAATAGTATAGAAATAAATGATTTGCATCAGTGGTTGTTATAGTGACATGGCAAGTAAGACTAAAAACAACCAGTTTTTCAATTGGTGTTCAAAATGTCCTGTCACAAGATGTACACATGTTTTCCTACTACAATTGAGGATTAATAGAATGAAAACTTGTACTCTGCAGCCTGCATGAATAGGCTGTTGTGGCTGTTTATAGAATCATAAGCAATGACACTAAGGCAAAATTAACCATATAATGGTTTCCTGCAATGTGTGAATCCAGCCACTGAACTGAAGGAGTACTTGTAAATTCAGCACAGGACATTATATTCAGTTAAGAAAGTCTAGAGCTGTAAACATATCCCCTTCAAGTCAAGCTTGAATTCCTTGTGACTTCGTGGAATTACCCATGCAGGATTTTGATAACAGTACAGAAATTATTTCCTATGGAATTTTTTTGATTTTCCAGTTTATCCCACAATTTTGGATTTATTTATTTATTTATTATTCAAATTTAATTACTGCCCATCTCCCCCAAAAGAGGGACTCTGGGCGGATTGTCTGGTAGTCTCCCATCCAAGTACTAACTAGGCCTGATCCTGCTGGCACATGCTGCAGGCTAAATCCAGAACTGGAATATATGGCAGCTTTACTCTTCCATTGATTGATTGATTGATTGATTATTTATTTATTTATTTCTGGTTCTATGAGCAAATACTAATTTTTCCCTTAATGGTGTGCTGAAGTCTCTGAGAAAGAAAACTAGACAAATCCTGATCTAAGTATCTATGAATAAATATTTTGCAGATGTTTAATACAGCTTAGTTAACTTACCAGAATAAAGATTTTTGTGTCTAAATAATAACATTTATTAATATAAATGAAATAATTAAAATATTTATTGTTTCCTATATTTCCTATAGCTACATCTCTCTGTATATCTATATATCTATATCTATATCCATATCTATATATCTATATATCTATATAGTTGAGAGACTGTCATAGAGATAGCCAATTGTGTTTGTGAAAATGGGATCTTATTGGATTATCTCTAAATTTAATTTTGTTTGGTTTTTACTGCAATGTATCTGAACAATTGTGAAGACAAACAGATTTTTTGGTTTATAAGGGAACTTATCTGCCTGCTAAATTTGTAGTGAGTTTTAGTTGCTGCTACTATTTTCCCCCAAACTGGATTTCATCTAATTATTTAATTGTGGTTAGTTTATTTTAGTATATCCTTATGCTGTTCTGACAGAACAAGGCTTGTCAGATTCTTTCCAGGGTAATTTCTAAAGAATTAGGTCCCTGGGATTTATTTTTATTTCCTGTACCCTAGTCATAGTTTCAACTGATAATTAATAAATTACATGATGACACAAGTGAATTAACTTTTATCTTGATACTTTGCCACTGGATTTCTCCTTCTTCAGAGCTGAACTTTCTTGTAAGTTCTGTTATAGTTATGGCTGTAAGTTTAGACATCTTACAGCAGGGATGGGGAACATGCTGTCCTTCAGCTTTTGCCAGCATCCTTTGGCCAGTTGATTGGGGCCGCTAGAAGTTGTAGTTCCCCATCCCTGTTCTACATACTCAATTTATAAACTTACTTGTTTTCCATTTATTCAGTGGAACAAGTCCCTGTGGAGCCTTACTGCATTCCTTTGTCTCAAGCAGAAGTGCTTCAGGATGGAAGTGATGTAACTTTGGTGGCCTGGGGTACTCAGGTGAGTAATTTTTGAGGATTTGAGAACCCCCCCCCCGAAAACTTCCTAGAATATCACACTTTATCATTATGACTATATTAGCACATTCATCTGGATAGAATTGATATCTGATATCTGTTGATCACCTCAACAGATATTTATGTTTTGTTTAGTCTTTCACTGTGGGTGTGTGTAAATATTGTAGAATATTCTTCAAACAAAAATGATGGAAATTAAATAAGACTCAAATAGATAGGATTAGAACCAAAGTGTTAGTGATACTTAGATCTTGTTGAAATTCGTGGGGTTTAAAGTTTATTAAGAGTACAGTAGAATTAAATTTCAACTCAGTCTCATCCAATTTGACTGGTAGCTTTCAGTATAACAACTAAAACATACATATTGTTGTATATTGACTCTTTAGCAACAGTGGTGCTATGCGTCTGTTCAGGCATCCATCCATACAGCATCAATTTGCCTCTTTTTTTTTAACCTGGATTGAGACTCTAAATATGTTTTAGCCATATAGTGTTAAAATAAGTGTGGTATACCATATATTGCATGGATTCTCCCACTGCAATGAATACATCTAAATACATTCAGTATGTAAAATTAGCTGGTTGGCTGTTTGTTTATTCAGAACAATTCATATTTCAATAGTTTCTAAGGTAAATAATAACAATCAAAACATTAATTTTAGGTATTTTATAATAATATTGGTTGACCAGAATAATAAACTCTGCAACAGCTAAAAAAAACCTTGTGGAAGCACATCACCTTCAGCAACCTTCTGTGTAAAAAGTAGCTTGCAACAAATCACTGGCCATGGCAGGTGCTTGGTACTTTTATTAAGGATCTTGGACCAGACCAGAATGATCCCCATGAGGCATTTTCTATTGTAGAACATGGAAGAAATGAAATAAGGAAAGTTGTATGCTTCTTTAGAACTTTAGATACACCATTGAAGGGAAGGGAGGGGAATACAGATTGTTGTGTTCCCATACTGAATGAAGGTGATGTGAGATTCTTGAGGGTCTTCCAAGGAACTTCACAGGACTGCATGCTGTGGAATAAGAGTTTGTCTGGATTGGAAGTGACATTTAACCATTAGAAAATGGCATCCTAGAGAAATTTGAATTTAGAGCTCGTTCCAAATATTTTGTGGAATATTCACATGCAGTTGTACTGTCAAGCAGTATTTGTTTTTTGATACTATTTTATATTGCAAACTTCATAAACTCGAGGCATTTTACAACTGTATAAAATCATAATACCATAAAACAGTTTCTTCCTACAAAAGCAAACTTTGGGGGTCAGAGTGACTGCCATGTTTTTAACCAGTTAGAAGTATACTCTTTACTTTCAATACACTATTGCATGTTTTCTCCCAATATTTAGGTTCATGTTATAAAAGAGGTAGCAGTTATGGCACAAGAAAAACTAGGAGTGTCCTGTGAAATAATTGATTTGAAGACAATTTTGCCTTGGGATGCAGAGACTGTGTGCAAGGTAAGTGTATCATGCTTGTCCATTCAATCATACTAATTTATAATGGTCTGATTATTATTCAGTAATAATGTATAATATATAATATAACACTGATACAAAATAAATACGTTGAACAAATCTCTCCTGTTTATATAAGAAAATCTATGGTCCAAGGAAAGCAGTGCTTAGGGAAATGTTAAAAAAAAAGTCGAAAACTACTGGGACAGCATTGAACTGTTATCTTGGATTTCTCTGTCTGAGATTGAATATAAAATGTGGGCTTTGAAGAAGGATGTTATGTTGGCAGATTGCTGGGAAAGCCTTTGGCCCAGGAGAGATCAGAAAAGTCACACACCAGGCATTTCTATAAAAATAATTTTATTTACAGAAAGCAAAACATATTTAAAAGCTTCTGCATTGTTTCAGGCTCTCAGTGAGAGCAGCTCTACTCTCTACATGCCTACACAGAAGGGAAACAGAAACTAAAACAAGTCCAGGCAAATTTTTTTTCTTTCCCAGGTGCAAAAATTAACATCCGAAAAGGGGACAGTTGAATTCAACTCTTCACCCGGCCAAAATGATTAGTTACCATAGTAACCTTAATCTGTAGTAGAAAACATTAACATGTTAAGCCTGATAACAGCCCCCATCCCAAGAGCTGAAAATGCTGCTTCTGGTCTGCTGAGCAATTATCCATGGGACGTCGGATTTATTTCAGCCCTAAGTGTGAAAGAATGTAGACCTGGCCTTGGGAATGAACTGTTAAGGGGAGTGTGTTGGAAAAGATAACTCAGCCCTGAGAGAAAGTGTGAGAAAGGAACTCAAAATAACCCTTGCCCAAGTTTTGTTTGGTATAAGATGGCATTGAGAGAAACTTCCAAGATTCTGTTACTTTACCTGCAATAAAAGCTGGCTGTGCCTGTATCTTGACTTTGCCTGCCTTGAAGGGCTGACCCTAAGCCATAATGTGATTTGCTTGATGCTTACTTATCATGTTGTGTGAAACCTAGACAGAGTAATTGGTAACTGTGGTTCATGCTTTAGCACGAGGCGTGAACCAGGCTACTTTTGCTTATTCAACAAGTCATGGCTTTATGAAATAAATCATGTTGCCATTTTCTGCACAGGATATGTATCCTAAACCAAAGCAAGAATCTAAGGTCTGGTCTCTAGATTTGTCATGCTGCTTTAACTGATTTCAGAACTGAATATTAAACAAAGATAAACTATTTCTTCTATATATGTAGCAAAACTGATTGGTTTGGTAAGAAGTGGCATAATTTTCCTAAGTTTATTTTAAATGTAATATAGTTTAAAAACTTACTGTCACCACTCTAAAAATAATTCTTATACTGCTTCTTTCTTCTTGATTCTTCTTCCTGTGTTACCTTACATGTGGGGAAAGGTACTATATTCTCTCATTTACTCAGGGCAGATTTTTTAAAAGCAATCAAAACTTTATTTAATAATAACGTTATATGAACAGATAATATAGGGTATGTTTCTGTTTAGAGGTACAGAACTCTATGCTTATTTGAAAAACGATAGCTTTTTTTCCCACAAAGGCATTAATTTTTCTTTTTTTCTTCTATACTAATTGTCTCCCTTTTCTTTCTTTTCCCTCTTCTTATCCTCTCATCTGTCATTTCCCTGCCTCATACCTCTCTCTCTCATTTTTCTCGCCTTGCCTTCCTTGTGAGAAGGTGTCCAGTGAACCCATTATTTATTTTAGTATGATTTTATCACAATCTATATAATACTTTTCCCATGGATGATACTCATTATTTCCCCCTGTCCCCCTGAACCTGATTTCTCCCTGTATGTAGCTACAAATATCTTGGTAACTAGACCCTGGAATTTGTTTTTGAATTGTAAACATCTTTTGTCATGAAAATGCTGTCGTTCAGTGCAGGTATTATATTACACCTAATAGCTGTTTTCTGTACTTCTGACAGGAGTAAACAGTGTCGATATCCAAAATAGCAAGTGCCAATAGCAAACAGCCTTTTCCAACCTGTTCCAAAAGAAAAAAATGTTAATATTAATACTGATTGTGTCTTGGGAAGGCAAGATACTATTTTACAACTTCATTTTTATGCAGGTCATATAAGAAGAATTAAATAAAATGTATCTACAGTTTATGTAATGCAAATGATTAAGACCGCAGTCCAGTAATCATCAGATGTTAATCTTATTAATTTTTTAGAGCAAAGAAGTAAAAACAAGTCTTATGAGTATTATTTAATTTTCATACTGCTTGTTAGAGTATTTTTTTTTCTAAAATTACAAACAGTATAATCATGTTCACACCACTAGAGGTCCCTGTTAGCTCAATTAAATCTGAGCTTTGTATGTTTTATGAAGTATTATTTTCTAAAATAATTGTTGTTGTTGTTTTCAAAATAATTTGAGTATTAAATCTGTTTAATAATTTGAACTGTTTTTGCAATAGTTTGATGTTAATAATATGTCATTAAAGGTCGAAATAATGCTGAACAGGCCACCTGTAGATCATGAGTGTGATACTGCTCAAACTGATAGCTATCCTCATGTACTGAGTACTAATTTGAACAGTTATTGTCCATTTCACAAAAATCATAAAAATATTTTACCATCTATTAAATTTTATTTCAGTGAATTTAAACGTATTTATTCTTGCACTGTGTACTGGAACAGATTGTTTCCCTGATTTTACTGTCTAAGAAAGAAGACTGTTTGAAATTCTTCATAATAAGAAATGTCTTTGTCAGATTAAATAACTCAGTCCTGTTGATTTAGAAACTTGCTTCCTTTTTCAATAGAGAAAAATAAGGGGCTGGATTCAGTTGCAGTGCTAACCATGATTTCCTTAATTATGTTTAAATAAATTAAATATGGGATCATATATAATGCTAATCTGTAGCCATGGCTTGTAAGCAAGACTGCCTGAGCTCACAGAATACACTAAACAAATGTGGGCAACTCATATTTTGGCTTAGAATGCGAACGAAGCTGATATTAGGAAGAACTTCACACTGTTCCAAAGAAGGAAGAAAGTGGCTGAGAAGCCTTGTCCCTGTGTTCCCTGAAGACATGGAAGTTCCCATCACTTGATGAGCCACTGCATTCTAGACCAATTAAACCTCCTGGGTTGTCTTGCAACAGCGGCTCCATTTAGGCTGCACTGTAGTAGTCCAAATGATTGCTGATTAATGCATGTGTGGCTATAAGTAGACCTCCCGATGCAGGAAAGGCTGTAACTGGAGCACAAGGTAAAAAATAAAGCAAAGCTTCCAAGCCACAGCTGCCACCTGCTCTTCAAGTTGGTCCTGTGCGCCCAAGCGGATCCCCAAGTTATAAACCATTTCTGCATGCGGAAGTGTACCCTGTCCAGAGCCAAAGGTGGAATATCTCTGGCATCAAAAGACTTCTGAACCCATAGCTCAAGATTACTCAGAGCATATTAGATGAAATTCTTAGCCTGTGTTGTAGTTATAATTATATTCCTAATTCTAGGTTTCTCTGAAGAAAGAAGGAAAAACACCGGGTAATTCTATAATTTAGTTCTATAAAAGCGGCTGTCTCATTCATCTCAAGCTGTCATTTTCTTCCAAGTTTTTTCTACATAAGTCATTTTTTGTTTGATAGAGATACATGTATCAGTTGGTCAAATGCTGAATTATGGTGGAACAAAATTGGCAGCTGCCTGGCACAATTTAGCCATGTGCTTGATTGCTATATTCCAGAAACACTAGATGATGGAAGCTTCCTAAAACCCTTTAAAACTGTTTAAAATGTATGATTAAGGGTAGGAAGAGGTTCTGTGCTTTTTTATTTTTTACTTGGGATGACATTCATATCTGAGACTTTTTTCTTTGTAAATTATGGCTATGAAACCAACTTTTTCTTGCTCCCTATTATCCATTTCAGCTTGTGATTCCAATGGCATAACTTACCCTTTTTTGTAAGAGAATTCATGGACATAAGTAGGTTAAACACAATTTAAGCTTTGCTGAGTCTGTATTAGTTTGTGGGAAATGGAAAATGTGTTGTCCACAGTGATGGAAAATGTGTTGCAGAAAGAAGCTTTGAGATATTATTTTAACTGTAATAGTTCAGGGCATGGATAACTTTCTATGAAATCAATACAAAGGTAATATTTTTGCAAATTTACTTTGGTATAATATTTTTGAATTCTAAATGTGATAGTATTTGTATTTTTACTTGTTTTATTTTACAAGCTTTCAACTTTTGGGAGAATATTACTTATGATTTTAAAGTGTAGTATCTGATAAAGTTATATATAAGTAAGATAATTATTGTAACAACTTATATATGAGAAAGTAAGATAATTATTGTGTCAACTCACCAGTTTTCTACCCAATGCTATTCATATTTTTTTTTCTGGAAAGAGTTGAGGTTTTTCCCTAAATCTAGATATATGTGAAACTATAGGGAGGGAGAAGGATTTTGTGTAACTGAAAGTATTTTGGCAATTGTGTGTAGTCAGTGTGTGTCTGTATACTCTCTAACACTGTTGTTGATTGAATATCCCAAAAATCAATGGGAAAAGCAAGATTAGTTGCTAATTGCATCCTCTCTTCCAGCAATATGGATTTTTGTTTTTCTTTCCTTTTTCAGTGTTCAAACTGAAAAAAAAGGAGATGTAGATTAATCATATATACCATAGTTTCTATTCGTTTCCCATAGTTTCTATTCATTTTCATTTATAATTTCTTTGGTGCCATATCAATAACTGCTTTTTTTATTTACAAAGCAAAAGAACTGTTCTAAAAAGTTTAGGTGGGCATCAATTTATATATTTGTTTATTCAAATTTATATAGCCACCCATCTCATATATATGACTCTGGGCAGCTTACAAACAATTAAAACAAAAACAACAAAAAGAAGAATACAATTTAAAATGAGGAAGAAAATATAAAAGCAAATAAAAAACCATAATATAATACATAAAACAGCTGAGGTAATCCCATTCATCAAAACACTCAGTACAACTACTGCACCAACTCCATTACACTCCCGAGTCCCAGTGCCTGTTGGCAAAACCATATCTTCTGGACTTTGGCCCTGAGCCTGCTGGCTTGTCTTAATCTGATCTCCAGGGATGATGTTCCACAGGGCAGGTGCAATGGCAGAAAAGGCTCTCTTCCTGAGTGCCACCAGACACTCCCTGGCTGATGGGACCCACAATATGCCCCCTGCCTGATGGGATGGGTGATGTAATTGGGTACAGGCAGTCCCTCAAGTTACTTGGTCCTATGCCATGTAGGGCATTAAAGGTCATTACCAGCAACTTGAATTGAACCCGGAAGCAAACTGGCAGCCATTGCAGCTTGTGGAGCAGAGGTGTAACATGCGCAGATCATGGACCACGCATAACTGTCCACATGGCAGCATTTTGAACCAACTGAAGTTTCTGAATACTCTTCAGTACGCTTTGTAGAACGCATTGCAGTAATCCATATGAAAGGTGACTAAAGCATAATGACTGTGAGCTGGGCCTCTTGGTCCAGGAACAGGCACAGAGTAGTTGTGCAAGGGCCCTCGTGGCCACAGCTGCCGCCTATCCTTCAAACAGGAGCTGTGAGTCCAGAAGGACCCCCATATTGTGCACAGGACTTGTTTGGGGTAGTGCAATCCCATCCAGAACAAGAAATGGAAAGTCCTGAGAACCAGGAGGACTCAATACCTAAAGCTGCTCAGTCTTGCTTGGGTTGAGCTGAAGCCTGTTGTTCCCCATCCAAATTCTCACTGCCTCCAGGCATCAAGTCAGGACCTCCACAGCATCACTTAGTTGGCCCAGGGTGGAGATATAAAGCTGGGTATCATTGGCATACTGATGATAACTCACCCTGTGCCCTCAAATAATCTCACCCAGTGGCTACATTAGATGTTAAACAGGAGAAAGTAGCAAACTGTGTGGCACCCTGCAAATCAGGGCTGAGGGTGGAGAGACTGACTGGTACTGGCCCTGAAGGAAGAGAACCAGCACAATACAGTGCTGCCCACATCAACTCCCAGAGCTGATCCAGAAGAATACCATGGTCGATGATATTGAGAGCCACTGAGAGGTCAAGAGCAAGGATGGACACTATCCCATCCCACTCCTGCTGGCAGTCATCCAAAAGCACAACCAATGTTGTTTCAGTCTTATACCCTGGCCTAAATCCAGACTGAAAGGTGTTCATATAATTCATTACATCCAGGATTCTCTGAAGCTGCTGCACTACCCGCTTCTCAACAATCTTCTCTAAAAAGGGAAGGTTGGAGACTGGACAAAAATTGTCTAGAACAGTTGGGTCTAGCAATGGCTTCTTGAGGAGGCAGACATCAATATACATGCTTATGTGCCTAAGGAAACCTTAAATGGGCTGGAGGGGTATACATAGCCTGTGGTTTGCCTGCTTCTCATATTACAGTGGGTTTCCCTGTACTGTCAGGGAATACTTTTCTCATCAGCTTGTATATTGAGGGATTTATGAATATCAGTCTCAGATACCTTGTTGACAGTTGAGATTTTGAAACGCTCAGTTCAGGAGGGACACTGACCAGACTCAAAGTTTCAATAATAATGATCTGAAAATATGTCCTACACTTGCCCAATTCTGCTCTGTAACTGCACATTGCAAATTCATCATCAACATCACCACCACCACCATCATAGGGCTACCATTTTTCTGGGCTGGAAAAATCCAGACAACCACTAGATGGCAAAAGTCACAAAACTGATTCCTTTGCTCCCTCCTAGTGGTTGCATGGATATTTGCAGTCCACATATCATAGTCCTAGATGATGCAGCTCTTTTTTTAGGTAACTTGTCTGTCATACCAAGAAATTAAGTTATTACCCATATATTTCTAGTCTTACATATACTTGAATAACATGTCTTAGGATCATTGTGCATCATGAAAAAACAGATTCAAGAAAGTGAAGTACATAATTAGGTGAACTAGTATAGGTTTATAGTTCATTATATAGACAGACAAAATAAATGTGTAGTACTTAGGTTATAAATGCAGTGCTTGGGTTAAATAATAGAGAAAACAATAGAAAAAGGTTAAGTGAGAACTTGATTCTCACAGATATTGCCAACAAAAAAATGGGAGGAATGGGTTAAGTTGGATAGTCAGAAAGAAAATTAAGTGGATGGAAGACACTAGAATGTGAGAGATCAGGCAGTTTCAAGAAAAGTGAATTTCTCTGGAGGAAGAAAAACAAAATATCCAGTATCAAAAAAGACTAGTTATAAAAAGAGGAAATATAAAGGAGCAGTTCAAGAGAAAAGTGGTTTGACTGCAGTAAAATTTCACGTTTAGAGAAAGGAATTTGAGAAGGGCAGGTAATGATTACTATAATTAAGAATAGCATAAAAGAGAATGGAAATTGTGAGGACAAAGGTTGTACCTGAAATATAAAGGGAATAGTTGTGGTTACCATCCTTCTTTGTCCTGTAGCAGAAGCATGTAACAGAGGAATGGTAACCATGATGGAGAAAGAAGAAGGTAAACAGAAGCCCCAAAGCCTTACAGGAAAAAGAAAGGAAAAAAGAATATGACATAGGAATATTTCAGGCTTTAAGAAGAGAGGGTGAGAGAATAGGCCTTGGATATTAGAACAGTAAGAGTTATTTTATTTTTCTTATAAACCTCTTTTCTAGTAAACTGCTCTCAGTGAACATTAGGTTAAATAAGTAAGACTAACAATTTTATAAATATATCCGTTCAATACTACAGTGAAATAATTTAGACTGTATAAGAACGAAACAAAACCGGCACTGGCAATTAAAGGCAGATAGGTAAAGGTAAAGGTTTCCCTTGACGTAAAGTCCAGTCGAATCCGACTCTAGGGGGCGGTGCTCATCTCCGTTTCTAAGCCTTGGAGCCGGCGTTGTCATAGACACTTCCGGGTCATGTGGCCAGCATGACTCACGGAACGCCGTTACCTTCCCGCCGAAGCGGTACCAATTAATCTACTCACATTTGCATGTTTTCGAACTGCTTGGTGTGCAGAAGCTGGGACGAGCAACGGGAGCTCACCCCGCCGCGCGGTTTCGAACCGCCGACCTTCCGATCGACAGCTCAGCGGTTTAACCCGCAGCGCCACAGATAAACCTAACAATAATTATTGCTAGTAGTTTTAGTGCATTCCAAGAAAGTATAGTACCGTAACTTAAAATCTCATTTGCAGGTATTAGGTGCAATTTTTTTTTGATACGTTAGGTGGTTCATAACTAGCTCATCTTTGCTCCAGAGAGGCTGACATTAGCAAGAGGGTGTCAGTGAAATTCACCTGCCCTGGCCTTCCAGTTTTGGCTTCTGGTGCTGAGTATGTAAGTTGGGTTACATTGACTGCTACTTTGTTTTCAGGCGGCATATAGCATTAGGCTCTTGCCTGTAGAGTTCTAAATTGTTTGGGCCTGGACTTACCTATGAGAATCATTTGTTATACTTAACCCTATCTCTTATAAAGGTCACCCTCTCATTGCTGCAAGTTCAGCTGGTGATAACTCTTAGCTGGACCTTCTCCATTTTGCTTGTGGACTCTGAAATATTCTGCCTCTGTTAATCTCTGTATTTATGATGCTGATCAATGATATTGTGTGTGTATGGACAACTGCTTAGGCACTAGTAGTAACTCTCCATCTATATATTTTGTCTAGGTTTATCTTTTTAAGATTTTGTGTTGCATACCACCATATCTTGTGGTATGCTTAGTGAATTTATAGAATATTCATGTAATTAGAGCAAAGTGATAAATGGATTGTTGATTATGATTCATGGGACAATGTTTAAGTGGCTCAGCATCTTTTATTTTTAATTTACTCCTTCTTAATTCTTGAGCCTTAGGAAAGGACATTATTTAGATGATGTCTGCACTGTACCTTCCAAGTTAATTTATACAGCGTTATTTTTTTGCCAAGTAGTATACAAATAATTAGCATTATTCAGTAGTAAGTAGGAAATGAAGAAAGAATGACTATCCATTTTAATAGTCAGGCTTCCCTAGTGCCTGCTCAAGAAAATGAAGATCACTCAGAGAATAGCCATGTATTATTGCAGAACTGATAGCTAATGATTCCTTCTACTTTGTCCTAGACAGTATTAAAGTAAAGTTGCAAGCAGAGAGAATGGCTGCATTCCTCTACAGGTAGTCTTCACTTAACAACCATTTGTTTAGTGATGGTTCGGACTTACAATGGTGTTGAGAAAAATTACTTATGACCGGTTCTCACACTTATGACCATCACAGCGTCCCCACGATCATGTGATCACGATTTGGGTGCTTGGCAACCAGTTTGCATTTATGACCATCACAGTGTTCCATGGTCACGTGATTGCCATTTTCGATCTTCCCGGCCAGCTTCTGGCAAGCAAAATCAATGGGGACTATGGGTTCACTTAACGCCTTCAGTGATTCAGTTAATGACCACCGCAAAAAAACATGAAATCGGGTTGGATTTGCTTAGCAACTGAAATTCTGGTCCTAATTGTGGTCATTAAGTGAGGACCACCTGTATTTGTCGTCTGTGTTTCCTTGGGCTAAGAATTTGTAGAACTAGGAAGGATTGGATTACATTCCAATTCATGAGCTATGAGTGCAAGTCATTACTTCATAATATCTTTCTACGCACATTGCTGCTTAGAATCATAATCACAGAAGTAGTATGGGTTCTAGGGTTCCTAATTTGGGGGGATGGTGTTTCTTTGTTTGGTGTTAAGGAATTTATTACACTTAACTTGCACATCTGTTCTGGTTGTCAGTTAATTCCTAGCTATATTTAAATAGTATATATGATTTAACTCTTTTTGGAAGTGCTTTACAAGTCACTGACAAGCCAGTGTTATCTGTGCTTTTCAGAAGAAAACTCTACAGAGTTCACTGGAGCTTAATCTCAAGTAAATGTGTTAAGAACTAGGCTCGGGCCTATAGGTAATTTTTTTATCTCTTGTTTTGGGGCGATTTTTACATTTTTATTGAATAAATTACACTGTTTCACTCCAGCGAACAAATGATAGAGGTAGGCTTGCCTTTTATGGAGATAATTTGAGAGGCCTGTATGAATATTTAAAACAAACTGTATAAATGCCAGTCTGTAATGAGGGAAAAAGAATGCCTGAGGAACTGTTGAGTGTTATGAAGAAGTCTAGGTCAGGTTTCTTTCTTTTTTTCCCCCCTACAATTTACATGCTGTTTTTGAATGAACTGGAAAGGTATTTTTCCCCTAGAGGACTGGAATGTTTAATCATTCATGCAGTTGGGTAGTTACAACACTGTAAGAATTGTATGTTTAAGTCTGTTAAGTCTATTAAGACATATTGAGTAAGGCAAAATTAGTTAAAAGTAAAATCTGAAGTGTAGCTATAACATTTTAAATCTTGTTATGTGAAATAATAAATTTCAATTTATCAACTTTCAGAAGGTGGATGTATGTAGCTTCTAGCTTCCTTCCATGTCCTCAACCAGAAAGGAAATTATCAGTTTTGTTTGGCTGACTCGGTAACCAAATAAAACATAAAACAGAAGACTAATTCTTTCATCTTTTGGTTCAGCCAGCTGTTGCCAATGGGAGCTGTGAGCTCGTCAGTGCTCCAATTTGACGATAAGATCAACGTGTTGTATATGTACTCACCAGGAGTTGAATTCGACTTGAGGGAGTCTTTATCCTTTTTATATATACTTTATTGTTTTGTAGCCAGTTCATAAGATTAGAATTGTAGACCTAGACTATGCCATTTCTGGGCATATGTATGGGTTATGGAGGAATTTAACACATTCAAATGAATTCAAAGAAAAGATGGTAACTAAAACTGTTTTGGGGTGTTTGAACTGTTCTAAACATGGAAGAGGGAATGTGTGTCTCTTTAATTCTTGCCCACACAAAAATTGCTTAATACAAGAATAAGTAACTGGAATTTACTCACTTGGCTTAATCTTAAGCAGTAGAATCATCTGTGTTTTGCCAAACATCTGATAAGCAAATCAGACCTGGAGAAAGCTATGTGGCCTGGCAGATCCATCATAAAAAGTGGTACAGCCAGGCAAAACACATATTTGGGTGTTATCATTGGTTTTTTTTAAACATTGAGACTTATGTTCAAACATGGCCTATCTTTAGATTCTGCTTCTTTGGATACTTTCTTGTCATTTAGATAACACATATTGCTTTGCTAACTGGGATCCCTTATAATAACATTCTATTTTGTTCAAGATAGACAGACAGACGCTGCTTCTTTGAATGTTCAAGAATGAAGTAAATATCAACCCATAAATTTTGCCACAGTGATCAAATGTGTGTTCTGTTTCTCATTGCTGAAGGTCTGTCAAAGGCTCCTTTAGGAGACAAAAGAAATTACAATGGTATAATTACATATGTGATTGTAGTGGCTTACTGAGAAATGTGAAGAGAACCTGCTGTAAATTTGAAGCAAGCTACCTATTTGCAGCAATATGCAAGAAGAGCGTAATATATCAAGATTACGAAGGAGACACACACCAGTTTTAATGTATTGCTGTAGTCCTCAGTTCTTTTTAATCCTGTTCTGCTGGAATGCTTCAGGTAGATATCTGCTGTATATAAAGTAAAATGCATATATGGAGCATATATAGAGTCGTATACGAGATGGGAGGCAGAGAAATTTGACAAATAATAAGTAAATAAAATTGATAGTGTTTGTCATGATTGAGACTGAATGAGACAGTTCAGTTGTAGAGGTGCTCAGGGTACTGTCCTTGAATGACTTCCAGTTCTTATGTTGTGAGGATGTGGACAAAGTTTTTAGTAGAGTTTGGTCAGTTACCTGTTTTCTTGATCCCTTCTCCCTGCGGCTTACTGTATTACGATGGGAATGTTCAGCTGAGGCTAGGACCTTACAAATTTCTTCTTAGACAAAGGAATAGTTCCCATCTCATTAAACGAGGCCATAAAGGGACCCATTTGGAAGAAATAACACTGTTCCCGGATGATGATGATGATGATGATGATGATGATGATAGGCTAGAATTCTTCCTGAGCAAGATGTTCAAGGGAGCAGATCCAGATATTCTTGGATGTTTTTTCTAGATCCATTTGAATTAGGGTATAGATCTGTTTTTGACACTGAAACAGCCTTGATCTCTGGGATTATTTTTGCTGGGACAGAGATGGGGGAACATTATTGTTTGATTTTCCTGGACCTCTCAGCAGCTTTTGAAACTATAGATCTGTGTATCTTTCTGGAAAGGCTATTCAAATAGGAGTGGAACAGCTTTGTGGTGGTTCCATTTTATCCAAATGACTGTTTCTAGAAGGTGTTGCTCGGTACCTTCTCAAGCACATGGTGTTTATACTCTGGGGTTCTGCAAGATTCCAGTTATCCTTATGTTGTTGAAATCTTGCATGAAGTTGATGAAGAGATCATTCAGAGATTTAGAATCAAGTGTCATCAGTATGCTGATGACAAAGAAATATCTATCTCCTGTTTATCAAGGTTAAGGGAGGCAGGGGAAGTATTGAATTGGTGTTGGTGACTGGATGAGAACCATCTACTACTTTTATTACAAGGTTACAATAAAGAATGTTGCAAATCTGAATATTCTTTTGCCCCCCCCCCCCATCCCTGGCCTTTATCTTTATGAGAACTAGGGCGGCTCCTGTCTGAGATGCTTTCTCAAATTACATTTCTGCCCTGGATTCAGATTTCTTTTATCTGACTGTTATCTTGGTTGTGGCTCTTCCTCGTGTTTCTCAAGGTTATATCTTCTGCCCATTACAGTCAGTCTGCTCTAGAAGAAGTTACACTTCCCCTAAAGGATTAAGTTTCTAACTTGGAAGTGCTTCTATTTCCATTATTGCTATTAGAGGCACAGGCATCCTCTCTGACATGCAACACTTTTTCCAGTTTAAGCTGGAATGCCAGGTACAACACTTTTTGAACAGAGATAGCCCTGTAATGATAATCCATACCTTGGTACCATTTCATGTAGATTATTGAAATGGAGCTGCTCTTGAGTCCAAGTCTGGAAACTGGTAGAAAATAGTGCAGGAGTATTGACTAGAACTGGGTATTGTGAATATGTTGCTCTGGTCTTATACATCCTTCACTGGCTTCCAGTTCATTTCTGGATTTTGTCGGTGTGCTGGTTTTAACTTATAAAGTCCTTCACTGCTTAGGACTAACATAGTGTCTCAAGGTATGTCCTTACCTGCAACCTAACATAATCTTCACTTTCTCTGGGAGTCATCCAATGCTGAGATGTGGCAAGTAGCTATCAGAGAATAGGCCCTTTCTGTAGTAGCTCTCTGCATCTGGAATGCCTTTCAGTGGCAACAGCTATTTTTTTCCTGCAAGCATTTAAATCATTGTGTTGATTTTCAACATGCTGTTGTCTAGAAATGTTTACTTTGGCTGCAATTTTTATTGTTTTATTGTTTAAGATATTATAGCTTATATATTCAAACTATTTCAGTATTTTATGTGGGTTTAGTTTGTTAAGTTGCCATGAATTTTTTTAAAAAGCAAATAATATAGAAGACTTTAAATATAATATTTGATTATGTGAAAGTAAATTTCATTATTTGCATTGGGCAAATTGTGTTGATGAAGTCCTCTTCATACCTTTATATAATTTGTATATAATCTGAACCTAGGTTTTCATAGTCTAAAAATATTTGGAATAGATTAATATTCTAATTTCTTATCTTTTATTTGGCATCAGAAACTTGTTTAACATATTTATATTTTCAAAATATAAACAGTATAACATAGTATTCAAGAAATGTTGAACATATTGTTCCCTAAAAGTTAAAATAGTTATTAATCTGTTATTTATCTCAATACAATAATAAAATTGATAAAATAGAAAGTAGAAAGTTTCACTGTAGTTGGAATGCCAGAACTTCAAAATAAAAATTGCTTATGTGTGCCTTTTAGAGGCAAGGTACTATGTAAAATGTCACTTTTTAGTTACAGAAAGTTGTGTCTCTATAAATGTATCTTAAAAGTTTTCCTTTTGTCTTTTTTTTAGTCAGTGGCAAAGACTGGACGATTGCTCATCACTCATGAAGCCCCTGTTACTGGAGGCTTTGCATCTGAAATTAGCTCCACAGTACAGGTAATTCCTGGGGTACTAAATTAGTTGAGCTCTTTACAGAAGAAACTCAACTTGCTTACTGTGGGATTTTCACAAGTGAAAAGTGTATGTTTAAACCGTTGACATATATTTATGAGGAGGTAGATCATATTTTACCCCCAAGACCTACAATGCTGTCACATTGTGATGGGATCAGGGTATTCCTGGAAGAGAGAATGAAGACAGCTGGGAGTGTACATCAAGAGTATATACTCTCTGCAGATTCACCCAAGGCATGAAGGTCATCCCAGCTGCCCAGCTGAAGCAAGCAGGCACCTATATCAGACAGCAGTGATATATAGATGTGCTGGAAGCAGATGAACACTTGAGTGACAAGGACAAAGGCATCATTTCATAGTATGTGGAAGAAAGCAATGGTAACTATTCCTGTATTTCAACAAGAAAACCATATGGGTAGACAAGATAAAGTGATTGATAATATAATGTCAGATGATGGGACCCTCTGGTTGGATAGCACTCAACATGCTGCTGAGGAAGAGCTGAGGATCTTTTGCAGTATTAATAGTGTTTATAACATGACTAGATTAAAGACTTTGGGACATCTAGTTGCTGATGTTGCCATGCTGGAAAAGAAAATCCAGAGCTGAAAAGATAGAATCGCAGTGGGAGCATAGAATGTAAGAAGCATGAACATGGGAAGGCTCAGCAGAGTGAAAGGTGAACTAAATCAACTACATATTAATATCTTCAGTATCAGCGCATTGAAATGGGCTGGAATTGGACACTTTTCAGGCAGAAATTCATGCTGTTTACTATTTAGGACATGAAAAATAAATGGCGTTGCTTTCATAGTCAAGAATAATATAGCAAAAAAAATATTGGGTTTAATTCAGTCAATGAACAAACATTATCAGTGAGACTTTGATGATAGTCCTTTAATATGGTCATTCAATAGACACATAGTAAGCAATTCAAAACAGATCAAAGATCTGGTGGACTTGTAATAAAGCAAAGAAATATTGGGAACAGATATATATGATTATTCAAAATATTTTGAAGGTAAATATAGTAAAAAAAGAATTATTTTTATTAGGAATAATGGAGGAAGAACTAAGAAAAAATATGGAGTTTTTTTTGTTATATATGATTACTGCAGCAAGAATTTTATATGCTCAACATTGGAAGAGAGATTATATACCAACAATAGAAGAATGGATGATTAAATTATTAGATTTAGCACAAATGGCAAAACTGACATTTCTGATGAAAGATAAAAATACTTTTGAGATTTAAGGAATTATGGCAACCACTTCTTGATTACCTGCTTATAACCGAACAAAATGAAGCTATGACTATGGGCTTTTTATATTAATGAATTAGTTAAATAGAAATAATGGTAATATAAGGGTAAATAGAGAAAAGAGATTACAAAAGGCAAATATAAGTAGATCTATAGCTATGATAGTGGGAAACTTTTCCCTTTTTCCTTTTTTTTTCTCTTAATAGAAAATATTTTGTTTTGTTATTTTGTCCTACTATATTTGTTGTACCATGACTTTTTGTACATAGATTGTACTATAACTGTAAATATATTTTAATAAATAAAGGATTAAAAAAATTAAAAAAACAGATCAAAGATGGAAAGAGTATACTGAAATTCTGCATAGCAGAGATGGTAACATCCAAAATACCTTATTATCCAAGATATTCCCTGTTTACAAGAACCCTTAGTACTAGAACATAAAAGTAGATCACTATGGTTGTTGGCAAGTTGGAAAGCTACAGGAATTGATGGAATATCTATAGAGATACGGCAGGCAGCAGAAGAAAAATCAATAAAGGTTCTAACCAAACTATGCCAGCAAATCTGGAAAACAGCACCTAATAGATTGGAAGAGATCCGTTTACATACTAATGCCAAAGAAAGGAGGCTTAACAGAATGTGCAAACTGTTGCACAATATCTTTGATTTCACAGGCTAGCAAAATAATGCTTAAGATCATCCAGTGCAGATTAGAGCCATACATGGAAAAGGAAATGGCAGTTGCTCAAGTTGGTTTTAGAAAAGGCTGAGGAACAAGCATTGTTAATGCTGATATATACTGGATAATTGAGAAAGCCAAAGAATACTTTGTCCTTCATTCAGTGTACAGTAAGAGAAAGTTTGTATCATTTAATCCTAAACTAGCTTTTGTATCGTAATATAACATACATAATTTGTATAAAGTTACCTTCAAACTTCATATATCTTAATAGTAAAAGTAGAGAAGACCAATGGCTAATCCAGCCCTGACTCTATTAGGCTTTCATAGCACTCTGAAGACCTGGCTGTTTCCCCAGATATTTGGGCCAAGTTAGGCAAGCTTCATTGTAGGTGGGGTTTTAGGACTAGAACATATTATTTACCTCAGGCATTATGGGCTCTTTCTTTCTTTCTTTCTTTCTTTCTTTCTTTCTTTCTTTCTTTCTTTCTTTCTTTCATTCATTCATTCATTCATTCATTCATTCATTCATCTTGGTATGCCACCCAGATTCACTTCTGTGAGATGGGTAGCTATATAAATTATCTAAATAAATAAATAGACGTTTGTAAGTGGTTGCTGGACAACTTGTGTTTGGAAGATGGGGAATAATCTTTTGGTGTTAGTCTGTATTCAACAATGTTGGCAAATGGAGAAGCTGATCCCCCTTCCTCAAAAAGTGATAGAGAAAGGCTTGGTATACTGAAGATGTCTCTAAATCATCTTGTATTTTGTTTGCTTTGAGGTATTTGAAAAATCTAAACGTTGTAATTTTTCAGTTATTTTTACCACAATTTTTTACTGATTGATTTTATCAGTTATAATTGCTACTTTTAACATTTTCAAGGTCACTTCTTCCTGTAGGAAGAAATAACGTTATTCTTGTCTGAAAATGATTGTATTCTGATAATTATGGGAAAAAAAAGTCCTTGAGAACTTACCGTACTTGGCTTTATAGTGCTTATAGTTTAGGTTACAATCCTAAATTTACTACATCTGTTCTTTGTAGCATTCTGTGGTAGTGGTAGAAAACCATTGAGAAGGGTAGATATGCTGTTCTGTGAAAAATGTGGGTGTGGGGGGCTCTACCAAATGCAGTGGCAGAAGTCCTGTAGCTTTCTGTGCCCTGGCAGCAGGGAGACCAGGAATGATGTGGTCCAGGAATCATATGATTCCTTATTCCCTGCCATGCCCCAAATAAGAGCCAGGAACAATATCAGCTCTGCAAACATCTCCCCTTCCTCCTCCTCCTCCTCCTCCCCCCAGATCAAATGGTCAAGATACCAAGGAAGAAATACCCACTCATCAGAGCAGAGTGTCTATGGTAATCCTTCAAAAGAGAGATGCTTTGCTGAGAAAAACGCACAGCTGAGTGGCTATCCATGGGCAAGCCTCTAAGGACAGCTAGGAACAGCTCCCAAAAGAGCTACAGTATGTAAGCCTGGAGAAAGATGTCCCTTGAATGTGCGCCTACATGTGATAAAGCACCTCTTTCAAAAGATTTGCAAAGCCTTAATTAATGGGGTTTAGGAAATGGTGTTTCCTGCATTAATTTTATTTGTTTTATTTTACAGTTTCTCCCCTCTCCTATAGATAAATCATTGTCATTTTTCATTCAGTATATAAAAATAAGATATGTTTGATGTGTGATTTATGAAATGTATCACAGAGGAATGTTGCTTTAGGCATGCAGAAGAACCAATCTTATTAATTTCTAGCATATATTTACTTGACCGTGAAAGTAAGGTTTCAGTGTTAGACACGTCGTGTCATGAAAATAAAAGAAAAACAGTTGTAAAAACCATTTTTCTGGATGAAATGCATAGTAGGAAAGCCAGAAAATCTCAGGGATTGAAGCTTTTCTTTCTTTTCTTTTCTTTTCTTTTTTCTTTTCTTTTCTTTTCTCTTTTCTTCTTTTGCACATGGAATTAATAAAACGTATACCAAGGAAGTCTAGTTAAAGTAGATTATATATTTTCATATCATTATTTTGTACTTATTGTGAGGTCTGGAAGAAACTGAATTGCAATTATTGCAGTTTACTATATGGGTATTATTGTTTTGCATTTTGTATATGTATGGGTGTCTGTGTGTGTATCACCATGTAATCAGTCAGTATGGATCTTGTCTGGCAGAGACACTGTCCATTTCATCTTTAGTTGGATGTGACTAAGTATTCCTAGATTAGATGATAGAGGACTGAGGTCAATTTATAATCTGTTTTACTTTTTCTATCAAGATAATTAATGCAAGAAAATTTTGTTCAAGGTTGTAGATGTTTGAAGCAAGAGCAGAATTATGTTTTAGTAAAGATAAAGGTTTCCCTTGACGTAAAGTCCAGTCATGTCCAACTCTAGGGGGCGGTGCTCATCTCTGTTTCTAAGCCTTAGAGCCGGCGTTGTCCGTAGACACTTCTGGGTCATGTGGCCAGCATGACGACACGGAACGCCGTTACCTTCCTGCCGAAGCGGTACCTATTGATCTACTCACATTTGCATGTTTTCGAACTGCTAGGTGAGCAGGAGCTGGGACTAGCAACGGGAGCTCACCCCGCCGCGCGGTTTCGAACCGCCGACCTTCCGATCGGCAGCTCAGCGGTTTAACCCGCAGCGCCACCGCGTCCCCTTTTAATTGTTTTGTTCTTAAATAATATGAAAAAGAGAGATGATTCTCTCTGATACTTTGGTATCATTTTTTAGTTTTGAGAGCACTGTGCATGAATTTAGCCGGCAGGTTCTAATTATGTGTAACTTGTGAAATTATATGCGACTTAAGATTTTATTATTGGCTTAGACATTTTTCCTTTGCCAGGCCGCAGTTCTTCCCATATTGACTAGAAGGGTTTGGGTCATACTTACAATGCTTCTACAAGCTGCAACAAAGGCAGAAATCAGGATGCTCTAGAAGAAGTTAGCTCTTGTGATACAAATGTGATGCATACATGCATGCATCTTGCATGCTTGTGTGGTAGAGCAAGAAATATTATGTTTACACAATCATATAGCATGCTAGAAATACCCATGAGTTCACATAGCATTTATATGCAGGTGCTAGATGTCGATCACAGTTCTTGACTTCCTTTGTAAATTTTTATGTGGAGAAAAATTAAAGCCTGAAATAGTCAAATGCAGATAGGACTGATACATTGATTGAAGGGTGGAATTTGGGATGCATTACGTTTCCAAATCTTCAAGTGTTTCATTGTAGATAAGCAGCCAGCTCTCAAGTGCTCGGTAATAAAGTAACCTTTATTATGAACAAACAAGAATCTAGGCTTATGGGCTACCCCTGTGGAGAATAATAAGACTCTTTTCCAAAACTGTCATTTAATCTCTTGGAAAACCAGTCAGACAAGCAGAGAAGGACTAGAAGTTAATCTGATCAAGCATGGATTGTATGAGCTCAGCTTTGAGCCTACACTTTGGTTGTAAGGGAGGAGAAGTACTCTTAGTTCTCACTTATTGTGCTGGTCTGTTGGCTGGTTGCCTTGGCAGCTGTGATCATTTTGCAAAGTATGTTGTCAAGAAATGCAAATTTGCCAAATTTTTGACTCTTCATGGGTGGAATCCATGGTGATGATTGGGGTATCATCTTGCTGGGTTAACGGGTTCTTTTTGGTCCCTGGATTCCAAGGAAGTGGCTGTGGTGCTCACTAATAAGTCTCCTGCTACTCATAGAGGAGACCCATGCCTTTCCTGGCTTCTTTGAAGGATGGAGGAGAGTGGTCATTAACTAAAAATAAAGCCTCTTGAGGCTTCACCTCGGGAGGGGTGTTTCCTGTATTCTCAAATTTTTTTTTCCAGGATATAACTGCATTGGACAAACATTGTCCCATCTACAAGCTTCCCTTTCTCAGAAGATTGTTGAGAAGTAAGTAAGTTGCAGAATACCCTAGAAGAAGCAGATTATTGACCTTTTCTAATTAGGATTCTTGCCCAGGATGAGACAGAAACTGCACTGGTTGCCTTTGTTGGGACTTAGATGGGGGACTGGACTGTGCCCCTTCTGGGCCTATTTATTTATACATACAATTATCTATATGTTGCCTCTTTTTGCAACTCTTTGCTGCCTTTGATAGTATTAACCCTGCCTGTGAGGGTTGGGGCACTATTCTTCAGTGGTTCCATTCCTTTCTTGGTGGGTGGTTCTAGTCATTAGTTTTAAGGAAGAGACCAGCCTGGTGAGCTCTTACATGTAGAAAGCCACAGGACTCTGATCTCTCTTCTCTGCTTTTTAACATATACATGAAGCTACTGGGAAAGCTCATCCATCAGCTGAAGATGTGATATCATCAAAAGCTGATGATAGCCAACTGTACATTGCCACCTGTGACTGCTTCAACTGTCCCAGTGTCTGGGATTAAATCCAAACAAGATGGAGTTGGTGTTAGTTTGTTCACTGAGATTCTTCAGTGGCTCCAGTATTATGCTGTCAAGTTACCATATTATCGTAACCTTTGGAATGAGGTTCTCCCTGAGATCCGGATGGCCCCCACTCTGCTGTTTTTTGGAAGAGCTGTAAAGACTTGGCTCTTCACCCAGGCCTTTGGTGAGGGAGAGTGAGACCCCTCTCACTCATTGGGCTTGCCATCTTTTCTTTGGCTTTTATATTTTATTGATTTTATATATATTTTTTTGGTTGTTGTGAGCCACCCAGAGTTGTTGAGAGTTGGGTAGCATAAATATCCTCCTCCTCTTCCTCCTCCCCCACACAAGGATGGCAGTTTCCTTGGACAGGGCAATGGTCTGGGGTCCTCCTGGACTCACAGTTAGTACTTGATGCCCAGGTGGAAGCCAGGGCCATGAGGCGCTTTGCCCAGTTCCAGCTGGTTCCCCAATTGCTGCTTTACCTGGATCAGGAGTTCTTATGACTGTCACTCATTATCTCATCATCACCTGTGTTAACTACCAACATGTAGTCTACATGGGGCTGCCTTTAAAGATCACTCAGAAATTACAGTTAGTACAAAATGTGGTGGCCCCTATGTTAACTCGCATTAGATGCCATAAGCATGTTACACCTCTGCTGTGGGCCCTACTTTGGCTGCCAATAAATATCCATGTGTAATTTAAAGCATTAGTTTTGACCTATAAAGCTCTGTGTGGCTTGGCACCACTGTATCTCCACCTTCAGCTTGATTGGCCAGTAATTGGCCAGAGGGAAGGAGGAGGTTCTTTTTAATTGTTTCCATGTTATGAGATGGCTGGAAAAATGGTTAAAATGGAGCTTTTCTGGAGGACTTTTAACTATTTACATCATACAGTTGGCAATTTATGTAAATATATATTGCTGCATTTTACTTTATTTTTTGTTAAATTGTTTTTATCCTGATAGTTTTTTATGTATACAGATGAGAATTGCATGATTGTGGTATTATAATCAAACAAAATAGCAAACGAATTTGTCCAAGAGACCATTGTCCAGGTTAAGGAATAGTATATTTATTAAATAATCCAGCAGAAAAGAGTTAAACATGGTGAATTAAAATAACAGTAAATTAAATTAAACAGGTTTATTTGTCTAAAACTGTCAGGAATCTTCATCTTTTAGGATCGTTGTAGAGAACTCTGTAG
Organism: Candoia aspera; assembly: GCF_035149785.1. NCBI lineage: Eukaryota > Metazoa > Chordata > Lepidosauria > Squamata > Candoiidae > Candoia > Candoia aspera. The sequence continues at coordinate 119,167,222 of NC_086153.1, read as the reverse complement.
AACTGCAGAGCAGAACCAGGCTTTTATTCACCAGTCACTTGATGTCAAAGAAAGTTTTACAAAGAGGCCAGAACTGTTGTCTGGCAAGGAAGACTGGATTTATCATAGAGGGATCACTACAAATATCAGCATTTACTGTGCGTTTTACAAGCAGACTTGTCTGTTTTAATGGTATGTGTTTCATAGCTTGTGAGGGTGTATGCTAATATGCTCTGATTCATAACCCAATTCTAATGATTACTAGAGAACCCATCTTTTAGAGATATTTTCTTACCTAAACAGAGACACAGAATGACCATGGGCAGGCAAAAAAGCAGCGGGAGCGGGAGCGACTTCCAACTTCCTGCCAGCTTCCCCATTGACTTACCTTGTGGGAAGCTGGCAGGGACCATCGGAAATCTTCCCTCCCTCCCTTGGCAGGAGCCACTTGCCTGCCTGCTGTCCTTGGACTTGAAACCTCCTGCCGGCTTCCCCACTAACTTGTGGGATGGGATTTTGGATGCATTCTCTAAACACATTCTGTCAGTTAGCCCATTTGATGTACCTTGGTTGAAAAATTGTTTCCCTGTGATGCAGTGTTTCCCTGTGATGCAGTGTTTCGCCCAATTGAAGGTTACAGACAGACAGACACAAGAGTTTTAGTAGTATATAGATTGGGGTATTTTCCAGTTACAATTGGTATGATATTAATAGTTTTCTGCTTAAACACTGAGGCTTCTCCTTGTTCTGTTGTCTGCAAGTCCCTCTCCCCTCCAGTCTGCTCTGGAGGTTTCTGGAGCAAATTTGTTAGACTGAAAAATTCATTGTGTTGCCAGAAAGATATATACTTTTAGTGTAAACCATGATTCTCAGGAACTTTTGATAGAAAATAACATTGGCTACATTCACATGCATACCAAGTCGTTTTGTTTTTTTTTGGCTGGGCCAATAGCTGAATTACACAGTGTTATGATGTAAACCAGAATGGCTGAGTTCAACACAATGCCCTAAATGTATATCATACCAACCACTACTTTATCACAGTATATGAACTTGGCTATTGATTTTCATACATTTTCGTCTCTAAAATATAAGCAGAGACTCACTTTGTGGTATAGCAAACTTCCTACTCTATAATTTTCTGTGGTTCAGATGATGATAATCACAAGGCAATGAAAGAATGGTATAGGTCTATAGATCACAGTATTAGATAGTCCATCAACTGACTTCCAGAATTAAAGTAAAATAGTACTGCATAATCTAATGGAAAAGAAAAGGCACAGAATTGTATAAAAAGTAGCTTGAGAAAGCTTATAATCCAGAAGAATTTGAGTCATATAAAAATAAAATGTTGCTACTGCTTCAGATGAAGATGATTATTTTAAAAAGGCTTTATTTACATATATTGTTCATGTGCTTAATCCATAGCTGTCAAGACTGTTTGACAATTGGTAATTATGCAATGTCGACACGTAGAGATGGTCACTTCTAAGTTTACAAAAGGTGATCATCCTTGCATAGTGCATTTTCCTAGTTTAACTGCATATTGCCAGAGTTATAGCCTTTTAAGCCCCAGTTGTTCTGTGCTACCTGGCAGCCCTCAGTTTTCTGTGCTGGAATGGTAACCACAACAGAACCACTGTCAGGCTAGAAAAGGTAAGGTTGTTTAAATCAAATGTGACTGCATAGTCTGTGTGTGTAATGATTGCCTACTCCAATATACTCAGTCTCACAAGCCCAAGCTTTAAGATAACTGATTTATTAAAGGAATAGTGTGCAGATACAGACAAAGCTGAGAATAAACCAAAAGCGCGCGAAATACAAATCAAATACTGTTGCTTCAGGCCAACTCCGCCCCGTGCCTCATCGTAGCAACCACCCCATCCCAGATGTCAACCATCGTCATACACCGGCCTGGGAAAGTAACCTTGAATAGAGTCACCAACCCAAACATGCATTTCAGAGATTACAGCCTCGCAGGGCTGGAAATTTCCAACAGGGAAACACGGATTAGAAGAGTGACATGTGAAACGTTACGATGTATACAGGACATTGAAACGGAGAACATGACATACTGCCCCCCTAAAAAAATTACAGAGCAGGTTTGGAGGGATAGTCAGCATGAAATTTAGCGAGGTTTGGGGAACGCACATCGGGAGCGGCAACCCACTCCGGGTGTGGGAAATGCTTCCATTGGATGAGATATTGTAAAGTAGAGCGGTTGCGACGAGAATCAAGAATGTCCTTAACTTCAAAGTGTTGCTGAGCGTCAATCATAATGGGTGGAGGGGGTGCTTGCTGAGGATGCCAGCGATCCGACAGAACGAGCGGCTTGAGTAAGCTGCAATGAAAAACAGGATGCAAACGTTTAAGATTGTGTGGTAAATCCAATTTAAAAGTTACAGGATTGATTTGGGCAACAATAGGAAAAGGACCAATGAACTTAGGGCCAAGCTTTTTGGAGTGTTGTGGGGATTTGATAAATTCCGTGGAAAGATAGACTTTGTCCCCGACTTTAAATGCGGGTTGGGTGGAATGCCTAACGTCGGCATGTCTTTTGTAAGAGGCTTGCGAGTGGTGTAATGCCTGCTGGATCTTCGGCCAAGAGTCGGCTAAGGTTTGAGCCCAATTGGTGAGAGAGGAAGGGAGAGATTGCGGATGCGGGAGTTCCGGAATTGGGACGAAATCACGGCCGAATACTGTTTTGAAAGGAACTTGGCCAGTACTTTGGTGGACAGCATTATTATAGGCTACTTCAGCAAAGGGAAGGAGGTCGACCCAATTGTCTTGTTGATAATTGACAAAGGCACGGAGATATTGTTCCAAGGTGGAATTGACAGCTTCAGTTGATCCATCCGTTTCCGGATGCCACGCCATAGAAAGGGCTTGCTCGGTGCCAACCAGTTTCAAAAAACCCCGCCAAAACTGTGACGTAAATTGTGAACCCCTGTCACTCACCAAACGGGAGGGGCTCCCGTGTAGGCGGTACACGTGTACGAGAAACAGACGGGCCAGCTGCTGCGCGGTGGGAATGGATGCGCAGGGGATGAAGTGGGCCTGTTTGGAAAAGAAGTCTTTGACAACCCAAATTACGGTTTTATGTTGACTGGGGGGTAAGTCCACTATAAAATCCATGGAGATCTCCTGCCAAGGGCAGGTTGGGTTAGCCACCGGTTGTAGCAAGCCGTGGGGCTTTCCAACTTTGCGCTTAGTTGCCGCGCAAACAGGGCAGGCGGCGACATAGTCTTTGACGTCCCTGAGGAGCGCTGGCCACCAAAATTGACGGCAGATGAGATGGAGGGTCTTAAGGTAGCCAAAGTGTCCCGCTAGCTTATCATCGTGGCAGCGCAGGAGGATTGTCTTTCGCAAAGCCACCGGGACATAAAGGCGATCATTCTTCCATGCAAAACCCCCATGAAAAGTAACAGAGTCTAAGTTGGTTTGCAACCATGTATCAGATTTCAGGTGAAGAAGAAACTGTTGTTGCAAATCTGAGGAAATTGGCAACTGTCCCGGAGCGGGAGAGGGAGGAGTGGCTGGCTGCTGAGAGGGAGGAGTGGCCGGCTGCTGAGTTAGACGGGCGCGTGTCTGACTGCGCGTCATGGCTGCCAATCCCAATTGCTTTTCAGTCCATACTGTGCCTTGGACAGTTGGAGCAGGGCCAGAATCTTGGGGCCGGCGGGACAGGGCGTCTGCCAAAAAGTTTTTCCTCCCCGGAATGAACTTGAGAGAGAAATCAAAACGGCTGAAAAATTCGGCCCATCGGAGTTGCTTGGGGCTGAGTTTGCGACTGGTGGTTAAGGCTTCGAGATTCTTATGGTCAGTCCAAACTTGAAATGAGTGGGAAGCCCCCTCCAATAAGTGTCGCCAAGTGTCCAAGGCTGCTTTTACAGCAAAAGCCTCTTTCTCCCAGACATGCCATCGCCTCTCCGTCTCAGTAAACTTGCGAGACAAATATGCACAGGGTTTCAAAGTGCCTGACTGGTCACCTTGGAGCAAGAGGGCTCCGATAGAGAAGTCGGAGGCATCGACCTGTACCACAAATGGTTTAGTTGGGTCGGGATGCTTGAGGACGGGTTCAGTTGTGAACAATTGTTTAAGCACGTCAAAAGCCTGCTGGCAGGCTGGAGTCCATTTAAGGAGAGCGCCTGGATTTTTTGATCGTCGAGTGTCCCCCTGAGCTTTGGTTTTTAATAAGTCAGTGAGGGGGAGGGCGGTTTCCGCAAAATTTTGGGCAAATGCCTGATAGAAATTGGCGAAGCCAAGGAAACTTTATAATTGGCGTCGCATGCGTGGGGGTTCCCAGGCGACAATGGCTTCCACTTTTGCTGGGTCCATTTCAATCCCCCCTGCTGAAATTCGGTAGCCGAGATAATCAATTTGGGACTGATGAAAACCACATTTGGATAATTTAGCATACAACTCAGCTTTTCGGAGTTTAGCAAGCACTTGATGCACCAGGTGAACACGTTCTGCCATAGTTTCAGTATAAATCAATACATCATCCAAATATACCAACACCCCCTTAAACAGGTGGTCATGCAAGACCTCATTGATGAGCTGCATAAATACCCCAGGTGCCCCTGCCAACCCAAAAGGTAACACTTTGTATTGAAAAGCCCCCAGAGGACAGTTGAATGCTGTTTTCCACTCGTCCCCTTCCCTTATGCAAATGCGAAAATAGGCCTCCCTCAAATCCAGTTTTGAGAAAATCTTGCCTCTGGCCAGATGTGCTAACATGTCCTTTAGGAGGGGCAAAGGATATTTATTTAATATTGACACTGCATTGAGCCCCCGGAAATCTGTACATAGCCTCAAAGAACCGTCCTTTTTAGGTCTAAATAGGACAGGTGCCCCCACCGGAGAGTTGGCTGGCTCAATAAAACCCCTGGCCAGATTCTTGTCAATGAACTCTCGCAATGTGGCCAACTCTTTCGGGGACATGGCATAGATTTTTGGGTTAGGCAACTTTACATTGGGTAACAATTCAATAGCACAATCAGTCTTTCGGTGAGGGGGCAGGCGATCTGCCTCCTTTTTGCCAAACACATCTGCGAAGTCGTGATATTGGGCAGGCAGTCCCTCTAGTGGCTCCAGCGTTTGTACTGTGGTGGTGGCTGCCCGCCCCCCTTCATTGTCCTCCAACAAATCCTTCTCTGGCACCTTATAAAATCCATTAGCGAACGTCACAGTTCTATGCAGCCAGTTGATAGCCGGATTTTGCTTGACAAACCAGGGCATCCCCAGGATGACCAATGGGCCCCCCACCGGTGCTATTACAAAGGGTAATTTCTCCCAATGAGTTCCCATTTGCAACGCCACCAGTCCGGTGGAGTGGGCTACTGGTTTTCCCCCGGCCATAGTCCCGTCCAGTTGGGTAAAAATCATTGGTCGCTGCAACAGGAACCTGGGAAGCTCTAATGCGGCTACCAGATCGGGGTGCATCAGGGATCGCGAGCAGCCCGAGTCCAGCATTGCCCACACTTCCACAGTTCGGGTACTGGAGCCCAATTTTACCTTGACCGTCAGGGTAGGAAAATTCCCACTCACCGAATCGTGGTCGCGCCCCTCTCCTTCCACCTGCCCTAGGGCGCCATTCAGGGCAGGTGGCTGGCTTTTCCCGCCGGTTGTTCGAAGTCCAGCTGTTCCTCCTCTCCTCCGAATTGGTGATCGTCAGGGTCGTCCTCCGCGCGGGCAGCTCTCACCTTCCTTGGTACTGAAGGGGACTTGCTGGACGCCTTCCCAGGTCGCTCCTCGGATCTCTTTCTTGGGCACGCCGCTGCACGATGCCCTTCTTTCCCACATCGCAAGCACTGTCCTTTCGCAAAACGGCGTTCTTTCTCCTCCTCCCAACTTTTCGACTTAGGGCGGCTTGGGAATCCCGGGGTGCGGACACTTTTACTGAACTTTCCCTGTTTCAATTCTTTATTATGGGCGAACGTCTCTAGGGCGTCTTCAGCACTACCGGCCAGCTGAATCCACCCGTACAATGTTTTCGGGTCGTCCCGTCCCAACGCCCATCGGAGGACCTCCGTCTCCAGTCCCTGTTTGAACATTTCCACTAGGGTCGACTGGGACCAGTCCTCCACCTTTCCAGCCAGGGCTTTAAACTCCAAAGCGTAGTCCGCGACGGAGAGGGATCCCTGGGAGAGCTTCCTCAACGCCCACTTCGCCCGTTCCTGGGCCAAGGGGTCTTCGAAGTGTTGTTTTAGTGCCCACAGGAACTCCTCAAACTCCTCTAGTTCTGTGGCTTCGGCTTGGCATAATTGCACATACCAATCTGCTGCCTTCCCCTTTAGCTTATTGGCGATGGCATTGATTTTGCCTGACTCGGAGCGAAAGCTTCGCCCCCAGTCAGCTATATAATTTCTAGCGTTGGTAAGGAAGAAGGACAGCTTGGTAGGGTCGCCATCGAACTTCACCATGAAAGGGGGGGCTCTTGCCGCCTCTCTCGGCTCAGCTGGCTCCGCAAAGGCCAACGAACGCCTGCCCGCCGCCTGTGACCCTTCCCTGGTCACTCCCGACTCTCTACCCCTCGCTTGCCGGAACACCCCAGTCCTACTTCGCCCCCTCGGTGGGGATGGGGACCTCGCTCCCGGGTTGGGCCGTCGAGGTGGAACTTCCTCCGGACCCTCCTGCCGGGATTCTGACCCCCTGGGGTGGTCCTTTAACAGGGCAACAATAATGTCCATTTTTTCCTCCAGCGCTCTCATACGTGCAGGGGTGACCGGGGTTTCCAATGGATCCGTAGTCACTACCACCGTAGGCGCCAGCGGGATCTCCGGTTCCCAGGATGCTTGGGGTGATTCAACCTCGGAGTCTCCCTCCTCCCCGGTTCGGTAGTCATCCCCTGTAGCGCCGCTCACTTCAGACAGTAAACCCCGGTCCTCCGTCAGGGCACCTTGCTTATCCCGTTGGGCTGCCCTCTGAGCTCGGGAGCTCGGGACCACAAGCGCTCTTGTGGTGTCTGGTTCTCCTTCGCCCTCCTCGCACGCTTGCAGTCCGGGTTCTGACATCGCTAGCGTCCCTCTTCACCAATTACTTGGATGGGGCTAGCGGAAAGGTTAAAGAGATGATTCTCAGCTTTATGTAATGGTTGCCTACTCCAATATACTCAGTCTCACAAGCCCAAGCTTTAAGATAACTGATTTATTAAAGGAATAGTGTGCAGATACAGACAAAGCTGAGAATAAACCAAAAGCGTGCGAAATACAAATCAAATACTGTTGCTTCAGGCCAACTCCGCCCCGTGCCTCATCGTAGCAACCACCCCATCCCAGATGTCAACCATCGTCATACACCGGCCTGGGAAAGTAACCTTGAATAGAGTCACCAACCCAAACATGCATTCCAGAGATTACAGCCTCGCAGGGCTGGAAATTTCCAACAGGGAAACACGGATTAGAAGAGTGACATGTGAAACGTTACGATGTATACAGGACATTGAAACGGAGAACATGACAGTTTGTTTACAACTAAATGCTAAATTTATAATGTTTCCTTTTTTTTAATCAGACTGTGTTTTGTTCTTAAGTAATTAAGAACTAATTAAGTAATGTTCTCTTTATTGCTCTATTTTTTCCATAGTTATTTAGCCATTTACTCATTCTGTCAGTGGATGGGGTTAAATACTTACATGGTATATAGGAACTAAACATGAAGTTAGTATGTCCTATATGTCTTGTAATTTCTAGGAAAATTAGAGCATTTTATGATTAAGCAAATATGCAATGGCTATTTTTCCTGCATTAAATGGAGGTCTTCATATTTGACGGATTATCATATATTCTTTTACATAGAGAAGATCTTTTTAACCCATTTTTTTAGCAGAAGAAATTGATTTAGTACAAAGTGTAGGGCTAACACACACATGCATATAATGTTTTAGAAATGGTAAACTGATTTAAATCACAATTCCTTTCAATTTTCAGTTATAGATTCTTTGTCCCTGTGGTAAAAACTCTGATTAGTTCAACCATACTCTTCAGTTGTACTTTCAGTTCTCGCAAACGAGAACTAAGAATATGATCTTACTGAACAATAATGGCGAAACATATTACATTGAAAGAGACATGACATTCAATTTGAAAAATGTATATAAGCTTAACGTATCAAAATGTGAAAGCTTAGTTTGCTAACTGGTGGTATTTGTGTTGTGCTATAATTGTTCTTAGCTTATATGTTTTGGGTTTTGATCTGGACAATACAGAAACTGCTTTCAAAGCTTCTTTAAATTATCTTGAAAAGCAACATTATTTGTAAGCCACCTAAGGAGCTGGGTAACCTTGAAATGGGGTGATTAAATAAATAAAATAAACACATGACTCTCAGTGAAGACAATTTCTACCTCTTTTTTCCTTATGGATTTTCCTTATTTATGCAAACCCGTGGTCTACAGTCTTTTAAACCTTTGAAGTCTTTTAACCTTTCAGTACATTTTTCCTCATTTTTGTAGGTAACTACATGCCAGAGAGGGCAGGCCACCTGGTTTCAGATATGGTGCTTACCCCAAAATCCCTTACATAAAATGATATGTATGATTGCGTTCAAACTTGTAGGTACATTTCCACTCATTTATCTTTAGCCATCTCTTAGTTGTCTTTTGGTATTCCTTTCACAGCAGCATTCTGAAAGGGGATTAGAGAGAACGTACTCTCTTGCCAAAAGATGGAAGATAATTGTTGAAAGATACAATTTAATGTAGTAATAATGATACTTTGAATAAATGTATGAAGATATTGATAATTTAACTTCAAGGTGATCTCTGCCTTGATTTATCAGCTTGAATTCCAATTTTTTAAAAGTCATTTTAATTGGCTTCAGATTAGCTGTAGGTATGACTTTTACTTACTGTTTTTACCACCATCAGATTACCTCTAATTATTAAAGAAACATGCAATTTTCTTTGAACATTATTAAATGTATCAGTTTGGAAAGTTAACCCTATAATTTTATGCCCCTTAAACAGTTATTGTTTGGTAACAAAGCTCTTCATTAATAGGGAATTTCAGAATCCAGGTTTACTGTTGTGAAAATATGAGGAATGGGATCTTTATTTATACACAGCACTACATTGTAATAATAAATATCAGGTGCTTTTTTATTTTTAAAAGTATTGACAACATAAGTACTTCCTTTAGGGAATGATTCCTTGTCTCTGCCTGCCCTCTGCTCTGGGGAGCTGGGAAGCCTCTGACTCAGGAGGGAGGAGGAATGTGGGTCTGGGGAGAGCAGGTTTATGGTTGGGAAAAGGTTGCTGTTGGGAACATTTTCTTTGGTTCTTTACGGTCTTTGACAAACTCGGAAGGCCATTCAACCTATTCAGATATAACACACATACAAAAATATAGACTTTGCTTATATTTTTGTTATATTTGGAGCAGGGGAGTACAGGAAAGAAACTACTAAATTTATCTCAACCAGAATAAAAAGTAGATGAAGTCCTGATTGTACTGGGAAATGTTTGTTAATATTAGTATTAATGTTAACGTTTGCCAAATGATAATGATTTAAATACAAACTCATTATATAAAAGTAGCTGATTTTTAAAAGGAAGTAGAGTATTTTTCTTTTTTAAAGAGAGCTTAATAAAAGAACTCAGAAACTTATCTGAGTGTGGAAAACTTCAATAATGTTTAGTTCATGGAAAAGATACATTGCTTTTAGGCCAAGAGAAGGAATGACTAAAATGTGAATAATGATCGTTCGCTTCAATTAATCTTCTAAAGCTGTAATCCTAGTATATTTAAGATCTGCAAGTGGTTAGAAATATACAGCCTTATAATGTGAAGAACCAAACAGTATGGATCGTTAGGAAGCTTTCGTTAACTAAAACATTCACGGGAGCTAGTTCATTTTTTTTAAAACAGCGATGTTGTATAGCTGCTCAATTTCTACAGAATTGTATTCTAGACATTGTGGAAATATGTATGTTTAAATTATTATATCATCTTTTCACTGACTTGCTGGATTATTTAAGCTGCTGCAGTGTTACAAATAACTGAAATAGTAATTTGATGCTGATGGTGTAGGTTCTGTAGTACTAGAAATTAGTGATTTATTCATTTCATTTTTGTGTAGATGGGTAAAAGGGTTTTGAGATACTTCAGCCTAGAATAAATGGCAAGTTTTCCATGTTCTACACTTCGTCAGGTGGGTGTTTGTTTGTCTGAAGAATACTTATTTCCTTATGTCATTTGGTGAACAGTAACGGTAATTTGATTAAGAGTGATGTTGTTTTACTGTAAGAATTCTTAGAAAGTAAAATATCAAAATATAGAAAAAAATTGTTAGTTTAGTAAGTCTTCATCGTTTTTATAGACATTAAAACAAATAATGGTTTGGTAGCTTCTTGTCTGAGCAGCAGCCTGGTTTGATCAGTCCTGGTGACACGCTTTAGAACTAATGCTGTACACCTGGGATTCCTGGCAAGTTGACATTAACTATCATTCATAGCTAGAAACGTTTTGGATAAAACTTGCAAGTATCAACAATCCTAAACTGAATAAGCATGGGATGAGGGTATTGACAATAAATATTTGTGAAGTATTTTAGAAGATCGTGGGAGATGAGTTATTTCATGTTAAATATATGGTTGTATATGTATGCAGATGTTTTTAAAGTATCTTTTTTTTCATTCAAAAAAGAAATTACACTTTCCTCAAAGCATGAGAGCACAATACAAATAGCAAAGTCTTCATAAGATTGTTTTTGAAAACGTGCATTTCTTGTATTTGATTTTTAAAACTGAGATAAATATACTGCTTAACTGTATCCTTCATCTGCTGTATTTTAAGATAACTGCTCTTTTACCTTTATTAAAATGTAAGATGTATTATTAATTAAGCAAAAATAAAAACTTCTAAAAGTTTACATTGCACTTTACCTGTACTTACTGAAAGCTAAATTAATACTGCATTTTGTTTTTGGAGTGAAGGAGAATGACTATGATACTCCACAGGTATTCATGTATTTGGATTTGGCATGTAAACAATTTTGCATCAATAGCCTAATGCTTGGTAAGGCAAGTGAGTTGGGTGAGGTAATTATTTACCTGTCTATTTATACAGAAGTAGGGCCTTTGTTTAACAATCGCTCTTCAGCCTGATGGCTTAAATACATTTTTCTGAACCCTTAATTGTAGATTTAGTAAGAATCTAAAATGTACTGAACGGGTTCCATCTTAACAGAGAATAGATGCAAATTCTGCATTTAGTCACTGAGAACTGTGCAGACTCTACAGTACAGAAGTTCAGACAAAAGCAGTACCAGCCTATTTAGGTCTATAAAGAATCACCTTTAGTTATTGTATGTCGCAATCTTGCATTTTTATGGAATGTGTTATGGGGAGAAGTAGCTGCTAAGGAATCCACGTCAAAAGAAAATGTTGCTTTATAAGAACAGAGGTAAATTACAGTTTGCAGGTGTAATACTTTAAAACTAACCAGAGACATAGTCATAGTAAGCTTTTAGAAATGAAGTACTCCGTCTCCACCAATATAGTTTATATGATGCATTAAGAGAGACATGCAAAGCCTCTTTATGCAGCCAGGCTCTAAATACTATACATGCACACACACATATACACTTTGGAACTGATGGCTTTGCCAGATTATTGAAATTCAACACTTAATTCTTACTTTTAGTTCGAGAGAGAGTATATACTTTGTCTTTGAAAACATTAATGGCTGTTGAATTAAAATTGCTTTTGCACTGAAGCACTTTGTATTCTTTAAAATATTACCTTTTTTTAAAACACAGATAGACATTTCCTTTGTCATCAGTTCCTGGTTAGTTAATATTGAATTATGATGTACTCCCCTTGGCTATGCTGTATGCTTACATTAGTTTTATGGTAAATAACACAATTTTTTTTTTCATATTTATATTTAAGATTGTTCAAAAGTTTTTCATAGTTGAGATTTGCAAACGTTTTAAAAATCAAGATCTTAAATTTCATCAGTTCTACGCATTTTAAGAAAGCACATTTGAAAAGGCTAAGTTTTCCTATTAAAGATCACATTTGTCAATGTATCTTACTGACATTACTCATAGTTATGCAGCACAAGCAGTTTATAGTAATACTAAAGAAGTGAAGCAGAGAAGAAGCTGAGTGTAGAAAACTGATTAATGACAGTATAAATTAAATCTAAATAAATATGGTTTAATATTCATTTGTGGGCTAATGCTCCAGTATGTTGTAAAGAGATTTTTCAGGTTTTTTTCTCCTTTATTTTACACTTTGGGCATATGTAATGTTCCAGGCCTTTACTTGCTAGTTTTTTGTCTTTAGAATGTTTAGTTCCTTTTGAAGATCATTGTATTAATGTCAGTGGTATTTGACTGAGTACTTTGCCATAATTTGAACTATCTAGAATAGTGCTTGATGATTCTAGAGATGCAAATAGAATAATATTGACCCCTGCTAACTGAACAACCATTCATTGTTTTTGTACTTAACTATTTACTCTTATCAAGTGCCAATTGCCACCAATTTAGTTTCTAAAATTTCTGCAACAGTCAGAAATTTTGTCTTCATGAGAGGGATTAAGAAGGAAGAACGTATCTTCTTGCATTATCTTTTACAATTTGAGCAGAAGGTGGAGATCTTTTTAAGCAATAAAAGGTGGCCCACATTTTCCAGTGTATTTGATTGTGAATTAAATGTATCAAGTTTGAAATGATGTTCCGAAATTTATATTTTATTGTATTTCAGACACAATTACTATTGTCATATTTGGTTTGACTTGGATTGTGACTGAATCCATAGTAGGAAACACATTTCAATGTAGGAGTTTACTTTTCATCACAGATTAACAAAAAGGGAATCCTTACTCCTGGAATGGTACTTTGTAATTCAGTGCTAGCTGTACAGGCACAGATGTTTTTCTTTTTCCTTTCTTATTCCCCCATTGCATTCTTTTAAAAATAATCTAACTGTTAAGGATAGATTTACATTACGTTTGGAATATAAGCATAATTTTTTTTCATGTGCAGTTAACTATTATCACAGTTTCAAATTAAAACAGTAAGACAATACCAAATATTTGTTAGAATTTGAAACATCTTTGAATTTAAATAGCATATGTTAAGTATTAAGTGCATTTAAATCAAGTGCTTTGAAACAAACACTATAGATATAAATAATTCCTAAAGAGTTTATCACTTTTCCTTTAAGCATTTTTTCTGCTTCTGAAACTCAGGAAACTAGCATAGCACATACATTTCAGCGGAAACTGTTCACTGTTTTACTAAAGATTCAGTATATCAACAGCTGAAATTGTTATTCTCTAAATAAATGATCGGTTAAAACGATCAAAGCATCCAGAGAAAAAAATCTTTGATCTATATCTATATCTATATCTATATCTATATCTGTATCTATCAATATGAGATGGAATATTCACCCAGGGAGGGAACATTATTATAAAAATTAGGGAATTTGTCTCTGTATGCTCTTTAACTGTAAATACATAATCTTATTTCATCTGTATTTTTTTCATCTCATATTAAGGAATTGCTGTAGGTTTACAAATGAATGCAAACTATTAACAAATATATAAAATCGCACATATTTAAAAATCTCTCTTTTAGTGTAGGTTATACTAAAGAAAAAAATCAAAACAAAAAAAGAGTGCATGTCATTGTACAATGAAGCCTTTAAAGATATTACTGAAAGCAGTAAATATGTACTTGAAAAGTTAAACATTTTGAAGCTCTCATTTTATTTTAATTATTCACCTTAATTCAAGTGGGAAGAGTTATAATTTATTAGAGCGGGAAAGATGATATATAGTGTCACTGCAATCCAAAAAGAATACAAGAAACAGCTTGCATATATGAGAGTCCAAGGACAACTCAGATGGTGAACTTGAGAAAAAATAATTTGAAAGCTCCATGCTTTCATTGGAAAGCTGAAATGTATGAATCCTAAATATGTAAAGATTGGCTGCTCATCCATAAGCAACCAAACTGTTCCTGTTCAGTATTGTCACACAAAGGAGCTATCTACAAGCCTAAGTTTCTGCATTTAATTCCTGGAAGGCCCCTTGGGTGGCTAGCACTGAATGGTGTATTATTAAAAAGAGGCTAGTATCACATTTCATTTAAAAAATGTGCATGTTAGAATGCTATGTGTCTGTTTATATTTAAAAAAAAGACTTTTCTTATAAGTGCACTTTATAAGCGGTTTAAAATGCTTTTGAAAAAAATGTGAAATATTTATGCCTCTGTCTGCAGTTAGTTTAAATTGACAAGCCTATTGTAGTATGCCTGTAAACTATGCTCTTCTATTATCATTTCACTGTAAGCCTGTGTTTAATTTGTAAAACATGATACCACTTTTTCAGCTGGTTAATTTGTCCTGCAATGGTTAAACTGATATTATATGAGAGAGACATATAAGCAGAAATACTTTTGCTGGTCCTAAACTAGACCATTTGCGGACCTCATCGCATTCAGTCTGACCTTTCAGTCTTAATTGTTTTATGTTTCATAATGTCTATCCACATTGTGCAGTGGGATGAAAACCTTTGGGATACTCCTCCTCACAAGTGTTGGACTCAGGCATCACATAAGTTGATTTCCATTTATAAGAAGTTTCAACCAATGAAAGCTGGAGAGGCACTTTAGACTGATCTGTCCTTTCCCCTGTGTCTCCTGAAAAACTGTTCCAAAGGAAATCTTTTCATTCATGAATGAGCATGTCTGGATCCAGCCCTGTGCTCTGAAATGGGTTGGAGAAGTATTTATTGCAAGCCATACCTTGCCAGTTCATTCAGTGAAAGTATATTTCTTCTATGTATCCCTCCTCTGAAACTTAACAGAAATAATAATCAGAGCCAGACACATAATTCAATTACAGCTAATAAGTAGAACAGGTTTTTACACATTTTATGCCATACCTTATTGAAAATTAAATCTGTTCTCATATTATCTCCTTTTTCCTCTGCACAATGGGATATGGTATTCAAGGGCAGATAACTCATTTTACATATAAAACTCATCTTGAGTATTTGAATATATTTGGGTTATACCATTATCTGTATTTTATAACAAAGACAGATTCATTTTATAAATGCTGAGGTAACTGGAAATAGGAATAATGTTCTGGAATGTATGAACAGAGAGGTGGGAATGTGTAGTGGCAACTGGATTTGCAGTATTTAACATTGCATTAGTCATGGCCATCCCTAAACTGGTGTTATGTTCCCTATTTCTTCTAAATTGTGTAGTTCTTATGCAGTGCTCTTCATATTCCACACGCTCATCTTTTAATTTCCTTCCACTGGAATATAATGTTAATGTTAATACATTCTTACATGTATTAATACAATGGTTTGGATCCTCCCTCCTCTTACATTTGTAGAGCTTTAGGTTCCCTAAAAATGTATTCATCATGATCAGAGAACACTCTGAAATAGAATAGCATGTTATTTGAAACCTTGCAGTACAGAGAGCTCACCTTTATAATATTTCATTTAGTCTTGCATGTTGTAAGTGGGGGGCTGACTTTGAGTAGTGGTCTCATGTCTGAGATTACCGTGCAAGATTCTTGGATGATTGGAACCAGAAAATTCTTGGTTTGTGATTCTCCTAGATGGATCAGTGGAAACTAGATCCTATCTTTGGTATTATTCAAGGTTTCAGTCTTATTCAGTACTAGTTGAACAAGTGCTGAAGGATTTGCTGCCAAGATACCAGGTAGTTTTGGAAACAGCTGCCTGAGCGTTCTTACTTTCAGGCAAATAACAATTTAGACTTTTTTATGCTTTTCCTTTTTGCTATGTTTAAATTTTTGAGTAGCAATTTATTTCTAATCTTCTATTTGTCAGCAGGACTGTAGGCTTTACACTGAGTTTCTTAGATTACAATTCCAAAGCCAAAAATGTTATTGAAGGGATGTATTAACTGTATACAGAAAGTAATTTAAAAAGAAGCTATTAAATAGCATATTACAATATACTTTTATTGATTGGTAAGAAATAACTATGAAAGGTAAAATCTTAATCTGTTTCTAAAATAGATGTGTTAATACTAAGTCTGAGAAGTTTTGATTGTAAAAAAATTAATTCATTTTTCAGTAGGCATAAAATAAAATGCAAAGTTTGCCTTTTTTTGAGTCAAGTGGTCTTTCTGTAATGTCAAACTCTAATTTGCAGACTCATTGTTTGCAGATCTGCATATCTGATCCTTCCAAGGTTGAGTATTCTGTTGTCAGTATACTATATGACCAAACAACTGATCAGAGAAACCTGTTCTTGCTGATTATTTTGAATTCCCCTGTGCTTGCAGTTTCTTAGAGAAAACTTAAGTTTTAATGATGAAGTGACTATTTAAGAGATCTAAAGTTAGCCTGAGATGTGTTAATGTGAACAGTTGAATCTTAAGGCATTCTTAACATGATTACATTGAGACAGTTTCATAATAAGCTTTTAGTTAGAAGTTTGCCATAACTTTTTAACAAACTTACATTTAATTTCAGAGATATATAATTCCATAGGACTGGCTTCTAATTTGTGCCAGCCCTATCTTTATTTGCTACACTTGTATGGTTTTGTGTAGGAAACAGAAAAAGATTTCTCAGTGGTACAAGGAGAGAGGCAGTATATCTCTTCTTCTGCTTCACTATTGAAATATAATTTTGCCTTGTAAAGGTAATGTGGTGTTGCTAATGTGGTGATACATTGCTTTTATTTATACCTTACTGTTCTCCCATGAATAGTGGATAAGGCAGTTAGCAAAATGTTAAATGAAGTTAAAAAGGAAATTGAAAATTGCATTATAATTAATAGAAAGACCCAGTTCAAGTCTATCCTTAGCTAAGAAATTCTCTGGGTTGCTTTGGGCCAGCTGCTCTCTCAGAGCCCAACCTACTTCACAGGGATACTGTTTTAGGGATAAAATGAGAGGCTGGAACTCTATGCTGCCTTCAGCTCCTGAAAGAAAGGTAGGAGATAAAACCAATAAATAAGTGAATAAATAAACATTTGCCTCCAAACAGCAAAACAAATGGTTAAAAACAACTTTGATTCTTTTATTCACTGTATTTTTTGTACGTCACTTTAATTATTAGTCTTGGATCATAAAAAAACATATAGTATCCATCTACCAAACCAGCTCACACATCAAAAGAATGTCTGAATAAAGACATGACATGATACTTAAATGATTAATATGTCAAAATATGTAGGTCTTAGTCTTTTCTTGTTATTGTAATACATTTATCTGATCTCAGAAATGAAATGCCTTCCTAAAGTGTATGCACTAGATATATTTATGTGCACGCACACACAGAGCACCACAAAGCATTTAAAACATCTCTAACACATAGTTAAAACATCCTGAAGCAGTTTGTCCACCTCTAATATGTTTAAATGCACACAGAGAGAAATGGATTGTATAATAAAAACATTGGTGTTGTCTGGGAATATAGTCTGCTGTTTCTGTGCTTGTTCTGTATACTAATAATTCTTTGCTAATAAATGTATTAGGATAAATTGTAAGGTACTTAACCATAAAATGAACATGACTGTACAGTGTAGTTGTGTTACGATTCTGCAGAAATTCATATTGATCTAACCTAATAAAAATGACATATGCAGTTAAGAAAATATTTAAAGTAAAAATAAGTATTTTTTTATATGAACCAAGGAAAAAAAAGAAGCAGATTGTTGAATTTTGTAGTACATTTATGATGCTCAAGAAAGAGTAGGTTGACATAATGAGAGTTCAGTTTTAAGCACTTGCTTGTTTTGTGTTTATTGAGGGTAAAAACAAAAAAGGATTATATGAGCATAGTTCATTTATCCAGGGACTTTAGGTCAGTTTCCCACCCCAATAATGACCTCTATGAAGCGGTTTAGTCGTCAGAGACAGAAATGTGTAGGGCAATTTCAAATGAGATCCTGGACATTCCACAAGAGAATTTTAATCAAGGAAGTTGTTTAACTCAGGCAGTATAAAAAATGAGTGTTTATAATCAGAACAAAATTTAACATCTTCTGTTTAAACTTGTTTTGAATTAGTAAATTAGTAGAATGTTCAATATTAATATTTAGTGCACCTTTTTAGATGAAATTGAACATCCTATAATTGAAAATTACTTGTACAACTGGAGTTTCACCCCCTTGCCTCCACTCCCCAGAGTTCTGTTCTCTGGTATGTGCAGATTTCACATTGGCTCCTCATATATTATTTGATTTATTGTAAGTGTGACATCAGAGATGTGAACTATTCCTAACATACATTTTATGACAGGTTATTTATTTGGGTTTTCCAAATAAAATCTGTATATAGATCAGTACGGTACAGATAAGATGAAGAATGTGGGATTGTATTTCTGGGAAAAAAATACAAGCTCTAATTCAGCATTTTGTCTTTAGCAGAACTTATTGGGATTGTGGGATTGTATTTCTGGGAAAAAAATACAAGCTCTAATTCAGCATTCTTGGAAAACGCATAAGCCACTGTCATTCTGTTTGTTTTTAGCATCTGGTGATCAGATATATATATTGCTTTGCATATGCATGTTCTGTTTTTAGGTAACTTCAATGGATTTTCCATAAAGTGCTTTTTTTAAAAAAAAAAAAGCTAGAATTAATTTTCTCCTAGGCTTACCTCTCAAATTTCAGGAGAGTCAATGTGGCATATTTTAGTGAGTATTAAAATGTGACCTTATAGACTTCACTCACTTTCTTACTGCTTCATTTCAACAGGAGGAATGTTTCTTGAATCTAGAAGCTCCTATTACAAGAGTATGTGGTTATGACACTCCATTTCCTCACATCTTTGAACCATTCTATATCCCAGACAAATGGAAGTGCTACGACGCAGTTCGGAAAATGATTAATTATTGATGCTCAGGTGAGAAAAAAAACTTCCCAATGTAATTTAAGCCTAAAAGTATTAGAATAAAATGCTAGCACCTTTTGAAACCAACATCTGATTAGGTTTGCAGTACTGAACATGCTTTCTGTATAATAGGTCTCACTGAATGCGGTGGAACTATATATAGGAAAAATAGTAAGGTTTTGATTGTTAGTTTAGAGAGTGAATTGTAAGTATTTCAGTCTAGAAAACGTTCTTGAATCAAAGGAAGTATTTCAGTTGTATTTTTATGAGGTTGTGTTTTCATCTACCTGCATGAATTCTGTATTTAGGATTGCTTATTGTGGTAACTGATGGCCACATTCTTGTATTATATCAATAATTTATTAACCATTACATTTCCCATTTATTATTCTTAATTATACATTGTATTCATATTAATATAAGATCTTACTTAACAAATTATGTTCAAATTCCATCGCCGCCAAAGACTCTGTATGTCTTGGTTTGTAATTTTTGTTCCTAATCTCTAGGAACACTGTTATTATTTTGAACATTGTATAATTGAAAATTACTTGTACAATGGGAGTTTCATCCCCTCGCTTCTACTCCCTGGACTTCTTTTCTCCAGTCTGTGCAGATTTCAAATTGGTTCCAGATGTAAAGGTGGTTTTGACGATAGATATCAGGAGCAAACTGAAAGATTTGTGAATAAATCCTTCTTGTGCATGCATTAGAAGTAATTGGAGTAAGCACATTCTAAAATTCCATAAGCATATATGATAATATTTCTGATGTGTTTGCTGATGAAACTTTTGTCTGTTCAGAGTTTTCAGAGTTCCATCAAGTTTATAAAGTACTGTTTTAAAAATGCTGGTTAAATAATCTGTTCTAATATTTTTCAGTAACTTCCGTTGAAATTTCTGATAGGTGTAGCTTGTTGGCAGAGTGCTAGAAAGCATTTGGCCCAGGAGAGATCAGAAAAGTCACACACCAGGCATTTCTATAAAAATAATTTTATTTACAGAAAACAAACATATTTAAAGGCTGTTTGCTGAGAGGAGAGATTTCTCTCAGCTGCATATTCTCTGCAAGCCTGCACAGAAGGGAAACTGAAACTAAAACAAGTTCAGGCAAGTTCCTCCCTTAGGCAGTGCAACCATTAACATGTGAAACCATCAACCTCTTCACCCTGCCAAAATGATTAGTTACCATAGTAACCTTAATCTGTAGTAGAAAACATTAACACTCCCCTTTTTATACTACAGAATAAGACACAAACCAATTTTCTTTGACAACTCTGTATGTCTTTCCATTCACAATATTTGAACATTATTTCCCCTTTGGTTTAACAGAAAGCTACCATCCTTCTTCCTGTGTATTTCCAAACCTAGGTAGTTTGTTACAGTTCCAAGGCTTTTTAATGTGAAATGGCTTTTCATGCAGGCTTCAAAATCAAGCCTTTGTTTTTCTTTTGATGTGAACAGCAGCAAATCATCAACATAAATGCACAGATATGTACAGCCTTGTTTGTCTTTCTTCATATATACACATGGATCTGCTTTTCCTTTTTCAAAACCAAAATTCTGCAGTTTTTCATCTAAATTTTGGTTCCAGGATCTAGCAGCTTGTTTTAACCCATAGATTGACTTCTGCAGTTCACTGACTAGATTCTCCCCTTTTTCATAGCCAGGGGGTTGCTGCATGTATAATTTGTGGTCTAAATCACCATAGAGAAATGCAGTTTGAATGTCATAGTGGTGAACTGACATTCCTTTGAGTGCAGCAGTTTTTAACAGTAATCTAATTGATTCACCTTTAGTAACTGGTGCAAAAGTCTTGTCAAAGTCGAAATCTTTCCTTTGAGTGAACCCTTTTGCAACTAACCTTGCTTTATATTTTTGGATTTTGCCATCAGCATCCCTTTTCAGTTTGAAAACCCACTACAACGTAGACAGCGTTCATTGGGAGGTAGATTTACCAGTTTCCATGTTTTATTTTCTTTCAAGGACGCTAACTCCTGTTGCATGGCAGAATGCCAATTTTGTGCAATCTCAGGTGGTAAAGCATTCACTTGTTCTAAAGACTCAGGTTCTGTGAATATGTGAAAAGCCTTTACTGTTTCAGCCTGAAAATGTGATGGAGGAACGCCTTTATTACTTCTCTGAGATCTGCGAGGTAACACAGGGCTTAAATTTTGACTCCTATCACTTTCCTGAGAAGCATCTGTCTCATCAGACAGATCTTCAGTTTGCTTTTCTGGTTTAATGTCCTCATCAGGCAAAAGATCACCATCAGCAAGTCCTTGCTGTTCTCTTGTGGTGGTCAGATCAACTGGAGAGCTAGAATTTAATCTCCCCCAGTTTTGTTCAGCAAAAGAAGCGCTTTTGCTAATTATTAATTTCTCTCCCATTATGAACCTGTAGCTCCTTTGGCTTTGTTCATAGCCAACAAAGATGGCTTTCTTTGTTGTGGGGCCTCCTTTCCTTCTCTGTTGTTTTGGAATATGAACCCAAGCAGTGCTACCAAACACTCTAAGATGGTTTACCTTTGGTTTCACACCATAAAACAAATGGAATGGAGTGTCCTGAATCACAGAGTTATACAATCTGTTTTGTACATAACAGGCAGTAGATATTGATTCTGCCGAATACTTAAAAGATAAATGTGAATCTTTAAGCATGCATTCCATTGCATTTTGCAAGGTTCTGCCCTTTCTTTCAGCAACACCATTTTGCTGAGGGGTGTAAGGGTTAGCAAGAATTTGTTCTATCCCCTTTTCCGCTAGGAACCTTTTGAATTTGTGAGAAAGGTACTCTCCTCCTCTGTCACATTGGAGTATAGATACAGGCCTAGGGAATTTTCCATTTGCCCATGTCACAAAAGCTTTAAATTTCTCAAGTGCCTCATCTTTATGTTTTAAGATGTAGATAAATGTGTATCTTGAGAAATCATCAATGATGGTCATTGCATACCTTGCTTGTCCAAGATTTGGAGCAAAAGGACCAATAATGTCAGAGTGTACAATTTCCAAAGGTCTAGTTGTAACTCTGTCACTGTGCTTACTCACAGGAGCTTTTAGTGTTTTGCATTCTTTGCAAACTACACAGTCTAAGTATTTGTCACAGGGTTTTATCTTTAGGTCAGCACACAGCTGTGGCATTTGTGCTATATACGTGAAACTAGCATGACCAAATCTCCTGTGCATCAGGTGTACACATTGGTCATGATATGGCGTGTTGCCAACTGCAGCCTTGCAGCTTGGCTTCCTTGCATTTTGCACAATGTACAAGGAGTCTTTTAACATAACAGTAGCACACAATTTTCCATGTTTACGTATCTCACAACCAGTTTTCTTAAATGTTACGATATACCCTGTTGCAGCCAATTGTGCCACAGATAAAAGGTTTGATTGTAAATTTGGCACATACAACACACCTTTTACAGTTTCTCCCAAGCAGGATAAATACAAGTCACCTTGTCCCATAATTTTGGTTACAGCCCCATCAGCCAAAGATACACTTTGTCTTTCAGTTTTAGACAGTGACATAAAAGAGCTTTTACAATTACATAAATGACAATTGGCCCCAGAATCTAACACCCATACATCAGAATTACCCTTCTCAGCAACCTGTGCAATTTGGGTTGTCTGAAGAGCCTTCTTCTGCATTGCCCTTGTGTTCTTCTTCTCTGTCTTTCTACTCTTGGGTCTCAAGCCACAGTCTTTCTGCAAATGTCCAGCTGAAACACAAGTGAAGCATCGCTGGCTGGCTAGCGCTGTGGCCTCAGCTTCCTTTCCCTTCTTTTCCCTTGTTTTCTGGTACTGCAGCTTTCCAGAAGAGGTGGTGGGGATCTTTCCTCTCTCTTTTCCCATTCAGCGAGTAAGCGCTGTGTAACATACGATGGGGTGAGGTCTGCTTCAGGCATAGCCTCCAGGGTACAAATCAGCGTGCCCCACGTTTCATTCAGCGAGGACAGGAGGATATAGGATTTTGTGAGTGGTGTAAATTCCATTCCTCTCTCCTGCAACTCAACAGCTGCTGAATATAATGCAGGTGCTCAGGAAGGCTATCTCCTTCTGCAAGGTAGGCTTTGTACAGCTTTTTTGTCAGGGTAACTTTACTCCCTGCTGTTGCCTTTACATACAAGTCTCTCAAAGCGTCCAAAGTTGCTTTGCAGACTGCATACCTCGCACGTGGACTAGCTGATTGTCCTCAACTCCCAGGATAATGGTGGCTCTAGCCCGCTCATCCTGTCTCAGCCATTCAGCACTGGGATTTTGGGGGGTTTGCTCACCAATTGGCAGCCAAAGATTCTCTCTGTGAAGATACATCTCCATCTTCAGGGCCCAGTTCAAATAGTTGGTCTCTGATAGGCGCTCCAGAGGCATCGCTGGGGGCTGGGAGGTAGCCATGGCTTCTTCCTTCTTTTGCAAGTCACCTCAGCTGGCTTCTTTGTCCTGTAGACCGGCAGTTGCTGGAAAATCTCCAGGTGGCTCCAAAGAAAATCTTCACAGGTCTTTGCTACCTGCCTTTAAATTGTGCATGAGGTGTGGAGCTGATCTCTCTATTCTCTCTGGGGTTTACTGGGTTTACTGGGCTACTTACTGGGCCCATAACCTGTTGGCAGAGTGCTAGAAAGCATTTGGCCCAGGAGAGATCAGAAAAGTCACACACCAGGCATTTCTATAAAAATAATTTTATTTACAGATAACAAACTTATTTAAAGGCTGTTTGCTGAGAGGAGAGATTTCTCTCAGCTGCATATTCTCTGCAAGCCTACACAGAAGGGAAACTGAAACTAAAACAAGTTCAGGCAAGTTCCTCCCTTAGGAAATGCAACCATTAACACATGAAACCATCAACCTCTTCACCAGGCCAAAATGATTAGTTACCATAGTAACCTTAATCTGTAGTAGAAAACATATTAACATAGTTGCAGTACAGTATATCATATAAGTGCATGTTTTATTTTCAAGGCAGACACTTTTTTTTCAATTCATAGTTTTAAAATCAACACTTAAGATAAGATTGAGTGGTTTCTCCAAGGTTGGTGGCTGCAATTTGTTCCTCCAGACAGCTGGAGAGTCTCAAGTGTTGTCACCAAAAAGATGGTGATGGTTTTCAGGGGATTTGAAAGATTTTTGGAGAGGAATTTTAAAAGTGGAAATGGGAGCTGGAAGATCCCCCAGATGCCTTCAAATCAAATGCCAAAAAAGCAAGAAAATTAACTAATTCCAGAGCATCATCTCAGGCTGTTTTGGGGGTGAGGTACAGTCAGGAGTTTGGAGTGTTTTACATCTCATTTCTACCTTTAGTCTTGTTTGGGGAAAATGTAGGGAGATCTCAGTTTATAGACTTAAAGCTTGTTCTGAGCTGTTTATGTTGTTAAACTCTTATAGAAATATATATAGTTCTATCAGTAGATGCTATGTTGTTTAACACCAAAGTACAATATCGGAAGAAATAAAGTTGCACATGCTTCATTTGTCCTTTATAGGAAAAGTAAGCAAACTGTAACCTTCCAGATATCTCTGATAGAGGTTCTAGCATCCCACATCATTGAGCATACTGACAGAGTCCCCTGGAATTTGTCATTCAGCAACATCTAAAGTACCACAGGTTGCCTACCTCTCTTTAATAAAAAATACATAATTATGTATTTCCTTGTTGAAAATAATGTGTTCTCTTGAGCCTTGTGGAGGCTGGCATATAAGAACCTTCCCAAAAAGAGAAACTATCTTTATTCCTAGACTGGCTTTCATAGCCTAAGTGGAGTCTAGTAAAATGCAAACAGCGGTCATAAGTCAGGAAAACCACTTACAGTTATTCTTGCTCATAAAGCCATAAATCAGGCTTTAGACTTTTGTACTGATTGCAAGGGATCAGGCAGTAGCAGAGGCAAAGCTCTAAAATCAGTCTCGAGTGCAATAGTCAAAGTTTCACAGTAGACTTCAGTCATAATTGTTGGGTCTATTCTGGGGATCAGTCATTCATGCAGCATGCATAACATACAGTTTCAAGGTAAAGCTGTCATAGAAATTGTTTCAGTGGAGAATCTCCCATGTGAGGAGGCCTTAAATATCCAAGCCCTGATTTAGTGGGGTCAGCAAGCTTCAGTTCCTCTCGGGTACCTTTCCCTGAAAGTGGCCATTCCTTAGCCTGGCTTTCTTCTGGCTTTTGTCACACTACCACTAGGGTTCCCTTTGTCTTCTGTTCCAGGGCAGTATATTTGATATTAAAATTAAGAATGGTGGGGACTGCCTCTGTTTTTTCTGTTATTTGTCCACAAATACTGGGGGTCCTTGGTTTCTGAGCTGACGGGTTCATCGGCTAGCTCATCTTCTAAGGAAGAAGGTGAATCCATCTGGGCCCAGCCTCATGAGCAGAGTGGTTAGGGTAGTTTAGAATTTCCTAAAAGACCAATCCTATTTGGTGTGTGTGTGTGTGTGTGTCTATCTTTCTATTCAGTCTCTTCGGTTTAACTTAATTATTTGTCTTACGTTCTCAACCATTTCCTCTTCTTTAGTCTACTTCCAGGCTTTGTAGTATTATGAAGAAAGAGTTGTCAGAATCATGAACTACAGAGCCCTGCCCCTTTAGACTGAAGGGTTATTTGAACTCAGTAGATTTTTTTTTTCACAGCATGATGGTACTCTTGTAATGAAGCACCAGGTCAAGTAATACATAATTGCACTAAGCATTGTGATGAAATAAAAAAGAGGCATCAAACACCACATATTTGCATTTATTCCCGGTTACGTTCTAGATTGTTTTCTCAGCTCTCATGAGTACCTGGTGCAGAGAAAGGGTACAGAAAGTGGGATACTTGCACTCATTTTCCATTGCCACAGCAAACGCGTTGTTTAGTGGCATAGAGAGTGAGTAATGCTTGAACCGCTCTGTGAGGCTCAGGAGAAAAGTAGAAATATTATTTACTTAAATGTCTGGTTTAATGTCTGAATGTCACAGAGAGGGTTGAACCTGCCTATTTATTTCAGGATTGCGCTTGCAAAACACGTTTTGGGATCTGCGCTGTTGCCTGTTGTAAGGCAGTAGATAGAGTTTGCAGAGATATCTCTTTTCCCTTGTTAGTTGATCTTTTGTTTAACTTTTTAAAACAATCAATATATTAGTTCACACTTTTAGTATCATTTGAGGCCTGACTGTCTGAGGAACCATTTCTCTTATTAAAATCAGCTTGGATGTTGTGCTCTGTTGGAAAGACCATTCTGAGGACTGACCTTCTTTTAGAGGTCTGTCAGTCAAGAGGAGAGGGTCTTCTTCGCCTCGGTCCTTCCTAGGCTGTGGAGCTGGGCTGATTCCCTGTTCTCTCTCCCTCTAAAGATGCATCCCACCAGGCATTTAGTTGTAGTTGCAGTCACCCATTTGGCTACTCAGTGTGGGTAGAAAGGCAGGATATACACTGAGTTAAATAAATGAATCTGAATCATCAGGCATGAAAGTTCCAAGAAGAGAAACATGCTGGGATTTGAGGAACAATCAGCTCTTGCAACTGTGACAGCTTTTCCCCTGGAAAGGCTAAATGAGAGGTTGGACTTTAGTGGGCGCAGGGGGAGGCTTCACTGCAAGGGGACTGATGTCTTCTGTGAGGCTCATAGATAAGGAATGTATAGTAAGCTTTTTCGGGGGTGGGGCGGTGGAGTCTGCGTCTTATTCTTGATGGTAGTACTGATTTTAGCTAATGCTAATTACTAATGTAGTAGTAATGTAATTCATACAATGCAATGCATTTAATTCATTCAAGGAATATTTGCATTTGGTTTTTTCAGCAAGCCTGGGGATCCACTGGTAATGCGTTAAATGTAATATCTTCCCTGTCATAATATTTATTTATCTACGTTCATCGTTTTTACTGGTTTTGTAGAATGTTTTAAGTGCTGGCCAGAGTTACTTTGTGTTAGATGGGCTGCCATATAAATTTGCCATATAAATAAACAAACAAACAAGCATTTTATAAAAAAATCTTAAGTTATTTTTTGTACCTTAATTATTTTTAGCTGCTTAGCGTTCACCTGTTCTGTCTCTAGGATTTGGTGTAGGCTCAGTTTATAAATACTTGAATAAAATAATTGAATAAAATCATACCAAGCAAAATAGTCCCCCCTTCCCTGAATCTATTAAAAGCTACAGTACAAATATGAGTTTATAATGTTTTCAAAATATGCACACACTTTTGTGATAAATAGTAACACGGGGAATTCATTATTTGTGGCTGCCAAAGAAGTTTGTATGGGTTGTTTGAATATTATTAGAATGATTTAAAGTTTGCTGTAGAATATATGTGTATATATGCATATGTATATGTCAATTCTTATGAGAAAAATAATTGTGTCTCAACATAAAGAAA
This sequence comes from Candoia aspera, assembly GCF_035149785.1. Lineage (NCBI taxonomy): Eukaryota > Metazoa > Chordata > Lepidosauria > Squamata > Candoiidae > Candoia > Candoia aspera. Next base: position 119,140,045 of record NC_086153.1, on the reverse strand, counting down.
CCATTTGTTACGTGCTTGAACTTGCTTTGTGCAGTTGTCATTTTGGGCCTTGCTAGAAAGAAGGGTTATTACATATTTTAGAATTCTATTCTGGCACTTATGATATCAAGATAATCTGTGATATGAAGAAAAGCATCACATTCTCAATTTACTTCAATAATTTTTTTTTTTCATTTCTTCAACAAGGAAAAAAAGGAAAACGAAAAAGAAATTTATTTTCAAGGAAATACGAAAATATTTCAAAGTAATGATTGGTAGACCCAGCAAGGGGCAGTTATCAGAAACTCTTAAGAATTCTAATATGAAAAAGGATACAGTACTTCTCTTGCTAGGGCAGATTGTCTACCAAAGTAACCATGGCTGTTTCCCTCCTATAATTGAGCCTAAAACTGGATTGATGTGGCTCTCTACTACAGGACTTATTCAGGACAAATGCCATGTACCACAGAGATGCAGAAAAATTCTGAAATTGAAATGTCTTCATTTACTTTGTCTTTTTCAAAGCCTGGACAAGGTGTGAAAAGCTATGAAACTAGTGGTAACAGGGCTCATTTCTAATATGAGTAATACTTACCTGCTCCTGGGGTAAAAATGGCTTGCTTCTTGTTTGCTTTCTACACCATGCTTCCTTTAGAGCTCAAAGTAGACCCTCATCTTGGGGCCACAGGATGGTGAATGCATCAATGTAGTTTGTTTTCTCAAAAGAGACTTTCATTTGTTTCTTTGCTCATAGGGTTGGTTGGTTGGTTGGTTATTGATTGATTGATTGATTGCTGTGTAGCTTATAGTTGTCTGCTTGTGCACTTTACAAGAAGGTGAAGCAGTAAAAAACAAGCAGATCTTTTTTTTACTGCAAGCTTGAGGACACAATGTTCTTGTTTTCTCCCAATATCATTGAGAATATGTCAGCAAACAATGCATCTTCAGTTAGTGTAAACATCCTTATAAAGAGCCTTGGACTGGAGCTCTCAAAAGGATACCCATTGTTTCTAGTTAAAGTCCCTCTATGTGTTCCTTAGTAAAGGTAAAGGTTTCCCTTGACATGAAGTCCAGTCGTGTCCGACTCTAGGGGGCGGTGCTCATCTCTGTTTCAAAGCCGAAGAGCCGGCGTTTATCCGTAGACACTTCCGTGGTCATGTGGCCAGCATAACTAAACGGAACGCCGTTACCTGCCCGCCGAAGCGGTACCTATTAATCTAGTCACATTGGCATGTTTTTGAACTGCTAGGTTGGCAGGAGCTGGGACTAGCAACGGGAGCTCATCCCATCACGCGGATTCGAACCGCCGACCTTCCGATCGGCAAGCTCGGCAGTTTAGCGGTTTAACCCACAATGCCACCGTGTCCCTTACATAGCATCTTATACAGATAAATATGCTTTTAGATTTAGCTGGCAGTGGTAGATACAAAATGAAAAATACACAAGTCAGTTCTATATACACTTACCCAGATCTATTGTACAGCTGTATGTAAAAGTTTAAACATCCTTGGTGAAATTATACAAATACCTCACTCAACAGAAGTTAACACAGCTTCTGTACAGTTCAAAGTTAAACTGCACGTAGTATATACACAAATTTGACAGCTTACACTAATTTGTGTATATTCTTACTATGTGTAGTTGATTTCAGAACCAAATAAAACTTTTTTTATCTTGCAATAAAAAATCACAACACTGAATTAACTGGAAAGGTGTCCAAACTTCTGCTCCTGCCCTATTCACTGTTAGAACTTCCAATTTGTAAACAACTGTGCCCAGATATTCAGGTTTCTACACAGGTATTCAGATTTGCAGGAAGTTGTCATGTTTAACTTTCTACCACATCGACATTGTGCGGCTTCTGTTCACCAAAGGATTTATTGAAGCTTATGGTATGATTAGGAATGCCTAAACTTTTGCATGTAATTGCATTTAATGGAACTTATTCTTAAATAAGGATGCCTAAGAAAGCAAACTAAGTAGTTCAAAATGTTCACTTAAAATGATATTTAAACAGTATAACCTGTTCTATTTCTGTTCCTTTAAAGGTGAGAAGAACACCTTTAAGAAGAAAATTCAACTGCCATCTACAAAATGATTACCATTAAACTTGGACTTATTTTGTTTTATCTTTATCGGGAATAACCATACAAGATTCTTTGCTGGATACTCATCCTGACTAGTCATCAAGCCAAAATTTTACCAGCAGTGGAGTTTAATATGGGCATGGGATGTTTGTAAAATATTTGATTTTTCCCAGTTTTGCACATGAGACTGCTAACATGTTTTATCATGCAAATCAAGGCTCAGGTTGAACGTAATAAATTGTAATCAGGAGACCTGTGGACTACCCTTTTGCCTTAATTGACAAATGTATGTTACAGATTTTACAGCAGACTTGTTATGTCAATGCAGTAGATTGTACATGTCATCACTGGGTATTGTATTCATGCAGGTTATCTGGGGTCCTCCAAAACCACTTGGAAGCTTTGGAGGATTCTCTAGTATAGATCAACAAGTACCCAGCAGGTGCATGGATAAGGAGAGTAAGACAAATTCTTACATGTGAGCAGAAGTTGGCTTGCTTGAGGCTGGATTTAGTCTTCTGTCCCAATTATGTGATCATTTCCATAGCATGTAATTAAAAAAAAACCAGACATCCTTAATTTAAGCTAATCTGATTCCTGTTATAAGAAATATGACATACTCCAATGCATTTTTTGCCTGAAGATTTAAGTGTCGGGGGGGCTATTTTAATTAGTAAGAACAATAAGATATTATAAATTTAATAGACATACATGGAAATATTTGAAGCATTTACCCAAACTCTCCATCACTGAATGCAGACAGTTGGAGCCTGTAATATTTTGTTGCTGCATGAAACTTAAACTGATTGATTAGATTTGGTCTGAAGGCTCCATCAGCAATTTGGAAAGCAGTCAGGTCAAACCACTTCAGAGGCCACCTCATTTGATTTGGTTTGGAACTAGCAGTCTAAGACTTTTTCTTTCCCTGTTAGTTATCATCGTGGAATTAAGAAATGGTGATAGATTATTAAGCTTTTTGACACAATGGAATGAAATCTGCATGCATAGTCAGCAGAGGAAGCATTTGACATTTCAGACACATAGATCACTCATGGGGGGAGACACATCCATCTTCTGTTTCTTTTGTGCTGTTTATATGAAAACTAATGATGATCAGAGATGATAATTCTTCCCCTAGAAACCTGTAAATGTCATTATATAAACTCTTCCCTACATAAATAATGCACCCAATTTCAGAAAGAGATCTATAGCAGTTAGGTAATTTTTGTGAATTAAATAAAGATTGTGTTATTTAATAAGTATCTAATAATAATTCCTAGGAGTGTTATTTATAGAACACGTGATGAGGGTGCATGTATTGGACAGAACGTATTTGGAGTAGTGGCAGGATAGACAATCAGGACACTCTAGAGGTTGATGAACTAGGACTTGCAGCATCCTTAGGAATCGGGGCCAGTGGTGACATGCTAAAAGTGGATGTTCAACATTTGGAATGGCATGAATTATTAGGAATAGTAATTCCTAATGATAGTAATAATTTTCCTAGAACAGAAAATTGATTTCAAATTGAAACTGAATCTGTGTAACAACTAGAACTGAAATAGTGTGGAGCAAAAATGGGGAAATGAAAAGTGACTTTTCTGAAGTAAAATTACTAGCAAACAACATTTAACAAGAAATATAGACTGAAACAAAAGCTAAATAAACAGAATAGGATTTTAGGAAAATTGAAAGGCAAGAATTGGAAGAAAGTGTTGGATGGAAAAGAAGGAAACTATCTTAGGAAGACATGAAAAAGATAACACAAACCAAAACTGATGGCCACTGTAATCCTCTTTAAACACTTTGCAGGAGCAAATGAGTAAAAACCAGCTAACATTGTCATGACATCCCTTATAAAATAATTCCCTGCAGTTAGAAGCTAGACCTGTCATGCATAAAAATATAACACATAATTTCTTTTATCTTTCCTCATTTCAGTATTTTTCTTACATAGAAAACCCGAGGAGAAATTTTGCATTTTTCCAAACATAATGTCATCCTCTTCTTTTCCAAATTGCTTGCAAATTTTGACAAGGCCTGAGTGTGTTCTACAGCAGTTCAGAGTACAATTTTATTGCTTGATAAGAATCTTGAATCTATCCAGAACAGCCCAGTTTGACACAAACCAAAAATTAATGGATTCTAGCCAATTCAGATGTTAACATGGCACTATAGGCATGTACTTGTGAGAACATACATAACTAGATAATATGTGTGAAAGTATAGTTAGATCTTTCAAATTTGTAAAATGGGAACCACGACCTTTTTGGAGATTTGAAACTTGCAATGTAAGCAGTGTGGTCTTTACGGAATTCAGAAAGCAATCTGAGCTAGGTTCATTTGGTTGAAGCAGATGTATTAGTAGAATAATTGCAGTTTTGATCCAGTTAGTTACCAACTGAAAAAGTTCTTGGCTAGATTTTGGCTGGAAAACAGATAATATATTTCAGGAATTTTCTGAATTTTTTGGAAAAAAAATTATATTGCTGTTTTTTTCTAAGTAGGGTAACCATCAGAGAAACTATATGCAGCTGTTTTTCATTTGAAGATATTAGGGTGGCTTATATTAGGGTAATGCTAAACAGCAACAAAGATAAAGCTAGCAATTTTAAAATAAAGGATGATTAGGGCAGCTAGCAAAATAAATAGAAAGTTGTGGTGAATACGTTTTCTATTTTTGACAAAGCATTCCGGTGTGGGAGCTCCCCTAATCTCCAGATGAGGATTGTTCTACAACATTTCAACACCATTATAGAGAATACCACCTCCATACTACAGCTGAGTTCATATACGTAAGCTGTGGTATATTCAGTGGAGCATTGTATCTCAAGAGCAGAGCTACATATATAAAAGTAAGCAGTGGAGTATGCGGACCAGCTCTAATCTAAATCAGTTTGGAAAATTGTGGTAATTTCAATGCAATGTTTTGGAAAGTGATTAGTTTGGAATATCCACTAGATTGCCTTGAGATTGAATCTCTGAATCAAATCTTTGCACAGCACTAGTAGGTTGTTCTTTAGAAATGAAACAGTGTTACACTGTATTGTTGAAATTACTATTGGACAGCTTATGAGATAAATTTTAAATACTAGGAATTTAAAAAGTGTTTTTAAAGTCCAATTTGTCTTAAAGAATAGGTCTGAAACATTAAAAAATAAACAATATTTTTGTCTTTAAATTATGTAAATGTATCTTGAAATAAGTGTGAAGTTAATTCATTATGATTTCATTTTGGTTGCAATGCGAAAAGTTACTTTATACAATAAATAATTACCATGTACATTAAATGAATTACCTTGTACACTAAATAATTAGAGAACAATATGAATTTTTCTGCACAGATTTATCTTTACTCCCTAAAACATTGAATTTTACTACTACTGTTTCAGTTTAAAGAACATACATTTCTATATTTTATTGCATTTATAACAAGAATTAGATGCATTACCTTGATTATTGCAATGTGTGCTGCTCTCAAAATATTGTCTAGATGGCACTGTACACCTATTCAACCTGTATTTGTGGATAAATGCCTTTGTTGTGCAGGATACATGCCTTGTGAGTTTATTGTGCAAAAAATGGTATTTGTTGATGTAAAAATGATACATTGCTCACCAGGAGATGTGAAACCAGAAGCAAAATATAGTTTAATATTGCGTTTCTTTGAAAGTTAGCAACTTTTTAATATAAACTAAACTGAAGAGCAAATAATAATTTTAACATTCTGTGTTAAAATAAAAGCTAACAATCATTATAGTTCGTGTATTTTCATTTAATGAAGTGTTACAGGTTTCTTATTTGGAAAGTATAAAAACAAATTCACTGCAAGAAATAATGTTCCTTTTTTATATATGGTTTTTATTGAAACTTTTTATAAAAGATACAAACTAATACAAACTAATATAAGTAAGGAAGAAAAAGAAAGAGAAAGCAAAAAGTGCAAGAGAAGAAAAAAGTTGAAGAAAAATAGAAAAAGAAAAAAGATACGAAGAAGTAGCTTCCGATATTCTTCACAGCAGTTATAAGTACAATATATTTTAACCTCTCACTCTAAAGTTACATCAGAACAGTCTTCTTCCTATAATCTATCCTGTCTAATCATCAAAGCCATAAATCACAAGTTCATTTTTTTTCGTTCTTATGCAAAAAGTCCATAAGAGGCTTCCAGTCACCAATAAAAGTAGATAGTGCCTTTTCTTTAATCAAAGAGGTTAATTTATCCACCTCAGCAAGAGCTGTCAATTTCACCAATTATTCCTCCATAGTGGGTAGTGTCAAATCTTTCCACCTCTGTAAGAAGTAACTGGTTCCTGATAGTGGACCAACATTGAATAATATGTTCAACTGCATAAATCTTACTTTGAATTTGGAACTGACTAGATTATGTCTGTGGGACGCGGTGGCGCTGTGGGTTAAACCGCTGAGCTGCCGATCGGAAGGTCGGCGGTTCGAAACCGCGTGGCGGGGTGAGCTCCCGTTGCTCGTCCCAGCTCCTGCTCACTTAGCAGTTCGAAAACATGCAAATGTGAGTAGATCAATAGGTACCGCTTCGGCGGGAAGGTAACGGCGTTCCGAGTCATGCTGGCCACATGACCCGGAAGTGTCTATGACAACGCCGGCTCCAAGGCTTAGAAACGGAGATGAGCACCGCCCCCTAGAGTCGGATTCAACTGGACTTTACGTCAAGGGAAACCTTTACCTTTCGAGATTATGTCTACCTACAGCCTGGTACAAACTCAATTTTTGTAGGTATCCTTTCTTTTTAATATTTGCTAAGTAGGTACTAAGCTGTTTGTGAAATACGGATTCAGCACAGATCCACATTAGTTCTGTCTATACAGTATAGGTGGGAACTGCTGATGAAAACTTCCATATTAATTAAAGATTCTGAGGACAGGTTGCTTCTTTAGGGTGTCTTATGGATAGTGTGATTAATATAATGGGCTTCAATTGTAGGTCAGAATTTAAAAGCCCAAATTTGCTCCGTATGATTTCATTTCTTCATGAGATGAAATCTTTGGGTTGGAGTATCACCAACACCTTAAAAGTTATCAGCCCTGCAACTCGCAAGTTGAGGGAAGAATATGGAGGAATAATAATCATATTCAATTTTTAAATAGGGAAGGTGATAGGTTATATGGATGAAATTTTGAAATTGGTCCCAAACTTTAATCATCAGTAATTTATTCACTTTAAATCAGCAAAAAAAATAAAAGCTGTTCATGGATACTGAGTGACTAAGTTCAACATAACATCATTTTTGTTGCCAGAGAATTAGTATATTTACATGATGGTTTCATTCTGGGTCTGCCTATTTATTTGTCTTGGATGTAAATGAAATTTTTGTATCATTGCATTATTTTTTTAAAAAAATATATTTTTATCCACTCCATTGCTTTCCTGTTTATAGAAACATGATTTCATAAATCTCTGTTTCATAAAGAGATTTTTAAAATAGTGAAAGTATTTCTACAAGCCAAAGGGTTGGACTAGCCTGGCTCTTCTTTAATAATATTAAAGAAGAAGACTTTAATATCCAATAGTTAGGGAGATAGTTTAGTGGAAGAAAAGTGCAAAGTATCCAACTGGATTCTGTTTGGACTTCATTATCTTCATATTAAAGAAATGCAACATTTCTATTTATACATGTTTTTTTCTAACAGAGACTTTGGTCATACTATCCTAACAGTGCAGGCCCCCATTTAATGTTAACGTTTATCTAAGACCAATAATATTAATGTTTTTCAAAGATCATTTTTAAAATAACCTTTGCAAGAAAATATGTTGACAACTCATTTGGAGCATCTAACCACCTGTTTGCCATAAATCAAAGCTTAAAATGTTTACAGTGCTGCTAGATAGCACTTAATATTATTTGTGGTAGTTTTCCACTACTGTACAGTATTTCGTTTCCTATCTTGTAGAAAGGCATCCATTCCCAAATAGCTTCTGTTTTGCAAAAGGCTTTACCTCCAACATAATGAACATACCTAAAATACCATTATCTGTATTTTAAAAAGGTGCTGTCTTCTGGCTAGCAAAGAAGATGAACGAGGATGTGGGTGGATGGCAAAGTGGAAGTTTTAGATAGGCGCAAATCACTATCATACTAAGGTAGCTATGAAAGCATTTATCTGTTTCTTGAATTTTCCACTGATACAGAATCCAGTAGTAGGCAAATGGTTAAGATAAAAATGTACTTCTTTTGTTCTGGATGTCTTACAGCCAACTTACAAGTATGCCCTTTCTTATGCTATTACTGGAAAAGTGTCTTTGGATTTGTTGATTTCCTGTTAACTATCAGTAACTGTATAATTTTATTAGTATTGCTTCTAACAGCTCCAAGTATATAACTATATAACTTGAAAGCTTTAATGACTTTTCAAAATTAATATGAAGTTTTTATTTCCTGTATTAGGGCAATGGAGAATGTTTGTGCTGCAGTTTATCTCTTGGTTAATGCCTGAGATTTATGGCAAGAGAAGTTTCTTGTAATAGGAACATTTTCAGTCAACCAATGTCATAATGATGTTTTTTCGTGCATATAAGCATTCTAAGTTTTTCAAATTAAATGACAGAGTACTGGTATCCAGTCATACAAAATCAATTTGGGGAAGATTTGTCTTTTCATCTGTGCTAGGAGCTCTGTGACCAAATGTTAACACTGTGGGTTAAGTTTCACTATAATGTATTTAGAATAATTTTGAGTCCAAATTTTACATGCACAGTTTAAACCTAGTAGAGTTTTTGTTGCTGAGAATTCTTCCACATAATCAAAATGTAAGCCAGTAATTAGTGATACCTTAAAAGCTGAGCAAAATGATACAAAAAATAAGCCTTTATTAAGTTTCAAGCAAAGATAAAAACCACAGAAAAACAAAAAACTACAAAGAAAAAAGAGAAAAAACTAAAAAAGCGTAGAAACAAAAGAGAAAAAAATTCAGAATTACAAGAAGAGGTGACTTCCGACTTTTAACAGCAAGGATATACAAAAATTTCCATAATCAATCCCTTACTCTATATTAAACCTAAATCACATTATTTCTATAAATCATTCCATTGGCACAACATAAAAATCACTAAATACAGTTACTCCCTCACCTTATATTAAAAGAAAAAAAAGAAAAATGTACAGTATATAAGCCTCCTAATAAACTCCCTCCAAAGATAACATTTATTTAATTATTTCCTTCCTACTACTATTTTATACATTTCTGTCTACTATAATAAAGATCAAATTAAAAAACATATAAATGGTCTGCCATTGTACTTGATAATACAACAGTTTTAATAATCTTAATCATGTTAAACCCCAAAACCATCCAAATAGACATTCTTAATCCAAATCATTACAGATAAATAAAATCAGCCAAACCCTAAAAACAATCCAGATGAACATTCTTCAACCCTTATCCCACTTCAAAATAAACCAGAGCATTTACATATCCCCACAATGCGCACAGAGCTTTTTCCTTTAAAAAATCAAACAGCCCAACTGCCCCCCTCAAAATTTCCAGCTTCTCCTCAAAACACCTCCCATACATAATGACCCCTTCTTTTTCATGGCATTCCACCAGGAAGTCTGTTTCACTTATTGCTTGCAAATCCCTCTCTCCCTTAAATTTCTCCAACTCCACTATTCAATTTTCATCCAGCATCTCTGGGGGAGATGGGCGGTGGCTAAATATGAGTAATAAATAATAAAATCTCAATAGAAATTCCAGTCTCACTCTTAGAAGAAACATTTCTATCACTGTTGAATTCCTCAGTTTATCTACCACATCCCCAACCAGATGACACGTTTTAGACCTCATATTTTCCACAATGTCCTGAATGCCTTGCATAAAAACTTGGTAGGAATCAGAAAGAATCTGTTTAAAATCTTGTTGGAAGTCAGCAAAAATCTGTTTAAAATCCTCCATGTCTCAAGGAGTAGATTATGGCGGCCCCTAGGAGCTTAACCAGTGAAAGTTGAAGATATGAAAGAATTCTGGAATGTGTTTACATAAGCAAAAGTGAGATATGCAGAGTTCCCCAGGGAAAGTAGAAGCACAAAACTGAAAGTTCAAAACAGCTGATTCAATGTGTAGGAAATTGCGAATATCTTCAAATTTAGTACAAAAATAATAACAGGCAGCCAATTATTTACTCTCAATCCTCCTTAATATTTGGATCGAAAACAAGTCCAAAACTTTAAAAGAATTTTTTAAAAAAATTAGTCCCAAAAATAATGATAAGTACCAAGACAGCCTGCTTCTTGTTGTAGGAAGCCTCTCTTAGGGTACACATACTGAAAAGAAATATCAATTGGGTGATTTAGAAATGGGGTGGCCGGTCTTAATGTCCCTTTAAGGCTACAGCACGGCTTGGAAAATGGTGACGTCCCAGCCTCCCGGCTAGCTTTTACCAGTCAAACGTGAATGCTGAACTTTCTCCCCTATTCCAAGATAAAACAGTACAGTAGATGCCAAAAATTAATGCAAAGCAGCAATAACAGTACAACATGCCTCTAGTGGTCTAGCAGCCAATGTGATTGATACAAATATATATATAAACATAAGCAGATCAACTGGTCCTTACGAGGTATGATTCATTCTGCATCAGTTGAATATTCAGGGTAATCTTCAAAGACAGTTTTGTGAAGGGTACATTAAAATTGCAGATGCTCAAACTGATAATAATCTAAGTTAGCCTCAGGTCATGGTTATTTTTGTTTCTTTTTATAATAATGGGGATGCATGCTTGGGATACTGAGAAGATAGTGATGAAAATGGTTACAGTTGATATTTTAATGTCTGCTTAGTTTAATCAAGATTTAGATGCATTTGAAGGTTAACCTGCTTTTATACATTCCATTATTTAAATTTACTTACCTTTTTTTTCCTGGTTAAGACTGTACAGTAATTCAGCTCTACAGACTGTAATCATTCTGCAACAAAGAAGCAGCAAAGTACAAGTTGTTGAGTCATTCTGAAGTTCCAAATAATCAAATAGAAGTCTGCTTGGTTCCATGGCTTGCAGCAAACAATGTTTCATTCAGAAAAGGAAGAGAATCTAGGCGTAATTTTAAATCAGGGACTTTGGAGGTAACCTCTGAAATTATATAGAACTTGACATAATTAAACAGTTATTTCATTGTACTACAATTTACTGCTTTGCCTTTTATGTCTACAACTTTGATGTTCCTCACGAATTTGAATGGTTTATGTCAGTGAAAGTTGGTCCACATTTCAGTGTGCAGATTGCAATTACTTTCTTCCTTTTCCCCCCCACAAACCATGCAAAAGCTTATGTCAGTTTGGTTATAGTTAGCAAAGTGGCACTTAATCCAGACACTGGATATGGGCAACAGCAGAGACTAAGCCACGATACTGATAACCTGGTAGTATCGAGAACTTTTTGTAATACTGCCAGTATACCTGAAAGCGGATAAATAAACAGAAAGCTACAATAAATAATGCTGTAATCTAAAATCTGTAGTATTTATTACAGAGAATATATAACCGAAAAGAATGCTGTTTAACTCCCTTCAGGCTACTCATCCAACATGAGTTTAAAGTTACTTGCCAGTATAATATTATGTTAAAAATGCATAAATGAAGTAGTATTTCTAAATAATACTTAGAATGATTTTTAAAAATAAAGTTGGAGCATGAGAAAGTAAGATGTGTATGATTAAAATTCCTTTGGGGATGGCGGGATGGCCTTTTTGTCCTTTAATTTAATTTGTTTCAGCGGGCATGTATAGAGATTTACCACCAAGCCAGCATCAAACCAAAAACAAAAGCGATTTATACTGTCTTGACCTGAGTCAAAGATATACATGGAAAAGTCATAGGTATACATGGAAAACAGTAAAAATATGGCATGAGATGATACATTGCTTTTTAAAATAGATTAAAATGCAACAATTGTTTGTCACAATGTGACTATAATAAAGGAAGCGATAAAGGCAATGATAAGGCAATAAATGGAATATAAAACTATTTGAAAGGTAATAGATAGCAAATGGAATGTAAGGGAGACAGCTGACCGCAGCCTTCCAAATCCACAGCTATAAGAGAAATGCATTATTTATTTCTCGAATGGAGCGATCAAGATTCCAGAGTTCCAAAAAGTGTTTAAAAAAGAGCTGTTCAGCTGTATTTAAAATTAAAAAGAGTCCAGAAAGTTTGAGAAAAACGAGGAAATGAAGAGTGAATAAGAGGGGTTTTAGGTTTTTGTTTGTTTTTAAAAAGGAAGAACATTTTTCTGATAAGCTTAGAGCTGGATTCACAGCTGTAGGACTAACCTTAACAAGGCAACCTATAGTGATCATTAGCTAGAAAAACAAAGGGTTCAAATTCAAAAGGGAGATACTTTTTTTCACCAAAGAGGTTAACGAATGAGAGTAACAAAAAAGACATTGGGATGTAAAGTCTAATTGCTTGTGTTTCCCCATTAGAAACAAACAACAGAAAACCACAGATGAAAGTAGAATGGAAGAATAGAAGAGACAAACAGGATGTTCCTAACCTGCAACACATTGCTGCAGCTTCTATTTTCATATTTACCTTACATTTTTAAGAACAGAGAAATAACAATAATTAGGGAACTTAAAGCAAATATTCAGGTTTGCTTTGTCTTAAAATATAAGAGATAAATAGTCTCTCTCTTTTCAATTAGGCTGAATATTTGAATAGAGTCATGCATATTTAAAGTACAGCAAATAAAACAAGGTGGCTGTGGTGACATGATTTAATATTTTAACTATGTGCTATAGGGCTCTCTCTTTTTGGAGAAGATGTATGTGTAAGACCCTACTTTTATTTTCTTCCTGAACCCTATAATCAGGACTGAAATTGAACAGGGCACTCCCTGCAAAGGAAACTTGAGCGGAGCATCTCTTATGACAAAAATGAGGCCTTGAGGCTTCATTTATCAAATGTTTTTGTAGCACATTTTGAGAGGGGTGGCCATTGTCCTCTTTCTTCTGATTAGGAAAACCTTGATTCAATCTGCAAATGGCAAGTTAATTGTGGGGGTTGTGAAAGACAAGTGTGGAATATTTGAGGCTGCATTGTTAAACATTACCCTGCCAACACAATCAAACAATTGCTTTTTATCTTAGCATGTCAGGAATGCTCCTCTGGCCTCTTTGTTTTAAGATTGGGAGCAGCTAGCACCTTGAGGTTCAGATGATCTCTGCTCTGATGGCTACTATTTAATTCAGTGGCATTTGATACAGACAGACCTTTATTGAAGGTACTGTGAAATACCGTGATTGTATTTGCCAATCCTTGGTCCCTGCTTTTCACTAGGTGTTTGCCCTTACCAGAAGGTTCAGTTCAGAACTTTCTTCATTGATGAGAAAGCAGACAAATTTGCCTTGGACTAAATCAAGGTCTTCCCACCCCTGACTTCAGAATCCAAATTCTGAAATACAGCCTAGGTCTGAGTAATCAGGCTGTTTCCTGCTTAAACCATTTTTACTGCATTCCACTCCCTAACTCAAAGGGCATCCCTTTGCCAGATGGGGCTGTGCTTGTTCTCTTTTTTAAAAAAAAGTTGAAGGGCACAAAGTGACCTATGCCTTAACACTAATGTGAGAAGGTCATGGAGAAAAAAAACCTGTGCCTCTGGAACCCTTTAAAAACATTTAAGGAACATTAATGAAAATATTAATGCTCTTCAGTGGCAGGTTGGCAATGAACACTATTGAGTTTCAGCACCAAACTGTAGAGGAACTTGAGTGCTGCAAAGGGCAAGTAGGGGACTTCATGTCAGGTGTGGGAAATCGGATGGGTTACTGCTGGACATGTTAGCAGTGGCAGGTGGGAGTTGGAATCCAGTGACATCCAGTGCCAAATTTTCCAACAAGCACTCCTCTGTCCTTCAATTCCAGGGTCAAATTAGCCCTTTCAAGTGAAGTGAAACTAACAGATAGTGATTGACTAAGATTATCCATGATACGAGATGAGTAGAAATTTGGGTCACTCCAATTCTAAGTCAATAGGCAAGCCATTACAGCTAGCCAATCCTAGCCCATGCTTCTTTTTCTCTTATTTCCAAAACATGATTTGCAATTGAAGATTTTATTGTCATCTCCAACAAAGATAATACTTGGTGAGATCTACAACTACAAGAAAAATATCAAAGTTCTGAAGTTTACGTTTTTTATTACATTCCAAATATTAAAAATACCTCCTTAAACTATATGCTGACAGTGATATATAATATGTAAATATTATCTGTGTAGAAGTATTAATATGCCTATTGTGTTTGTAATTCTTCTTTATCTGCTTTTAGAATTATTAGTATTTATTTTTGTCTATTGCACCTGAATTTAATACTCCAGTGGTGGTGTTTTAGTTCCAAATGGGATTATTTGAAAAAGGTTTGTGTCTCAGTCATTATAAATCAATATTGTGTATTCTGACTGATAGCAGCAGTCTGTTTTTTCAGGCAGAGGTCTATTTCAGCAACCTCTGTATGCTTGTTCTAACTGGAGATGCCACAGATTCATCCTGAGTTACTTGCATGAAAGCATATGCTGTATGAATGAGCAGTGGTTCCATCCTCCAAATTTGATCCAGTTTCCTAACCAAACCAATAGAAAGAGACACTTGGAATTGTAATTCAGTCACATGAAAAATCTCAGATGTAGCTCCACTCCTGCTCTATTAGAAGAAATAAATGGTCTCTCAGCATCTGGCCTGTCTTGTCTCAGCTGAGAAGTGAAACAGGGTCAGGCCTGGCTAATACTTGAATGGGAGACTTCCAGGGAATATCAGGGCCATAGACTGGACTAGAAAGTTGAAAAAGAGATCTTAGAAGAAAGCAGTGGCAAACCACTTCCATATTGCTGCCAAAAGGATGTGTCAGAGAAGTCACCAGAAGTCAAGCATTACTTGAAGGACACTTTACCTTTTATCTGTTTGGGGTGCTTTCTTTGAATAATGCTACCTGCACATTTGCTTTATCTTTCACATCCATACTAATTTTTGTTATATTTGGTTTTATTTAAAACTTCAAATGGGAACCACATTTTAAAATTATACAGGGTAATTTTGTAGGTTAATAAATACAGATTTGATCTATAAAGTACACAAATGTAAGGGTACCCAGCAAGGTGCTTGAAACAGCAGAGGGATCCTGATACTACTTTCCCCCACCTTCTGCAGCCAGTTGTGTTCTGAAAGTATTTCAATTCTTTGCTTAAAATATTGGCTGCTCAAAAACACTGGCATTAAGGTTCACATCCAATATCAGAAAAAGGATATTGGGTTTATGAAGGATGGAGTAACCAGACTGAACAACACTGCCCACTCAGCTATGTCCTGTCTGCTGTGTAGCTCAAACATACTGTAGCAAATGCACATACCCTGAAGTGTTGATAATGGTTTACAATTCTGTTAATTGCTTAAAACGGAAAAATAATGTTTTCTAGTTTTAGGTACCTTCCATATCTGGAAGTGTTGTGAATGTGAAGAAGTTCTAAACCTGCCCCCTGCTTATCTCATGCTCATAAATCCCTACAATGTTTTCCTACCTCTAGAACCCATGTAAGCTATTTCACTGCAGATGAGGCTCTCAACAAAGGAAAGAGGTTCTGAAAGGATAATTGTAACTTATTTTTAGTCTTATGTCCTTCCTTGCTGCATTCAAGGTACTGCAATACTTGAGAATAGTATGACAGAGGTATTCTCTATTCCTGAAGGGAGGTCAGACAGTAAACAACTCTGCCCTCCCTCCAGATGATTGCCTTGCTATAAACAGGAAGGAGAAGTGAGACTGTATGTTTATGTCTTGGCCATTGTTGTAGGGCTCTTGAAAGGACTCATACAGGGAGTAGTAGGAAGATGATTGAATGGTTTATATACTTAAGTGTGGTAGTGGAAGGATTTATAATAACCTCTATTTCTTCTCCGCAACTATTGCTACTGGCAAATGCCGTGAAAACTAAAGAATAGGTGGCAGTTAATATTAAAATTAGGTCTCAGCTGACAAGGAGATAAAGTCATTTTTAGCAATCACAGAAATGCATCTTTTTAATGGATTTTGTGAAAATGGGGCAAACACGGAAAATCATGTTGATCCTGACAGCACTGCCCTCACCTCAACTGCCTTCAAGACATTACCATGTATTGACTGGCTACAGAAAGTCAGGCTCATGTCAGGCTCCCTAAACCCTGTTTAAGAGTTAAATTATGCTCCCACCAACATCACTCTAAATACTGCTGGTTCCTTGTAGGCAACTGAGCATTCAGTAGGACTGCAGGAAGAAAATCTGTGTACCAAGTAGTATATGCAAGGGGCCTTGCCTTCTGCAGATGTCATGGAATTGACATCAGGTGCAGGGGCATTATCTGAAAATGGGAAGAAACAAGAACGATCTTAGATCCAACCCTAGACAACAAAGCCCTTAAAAAGCTTTTAAGCAATTTAAGGTAGAGAACGTATTTTCATCAGTGAAAGCCACAAGAGTAAATGTGCTGTTAAATAACGCAGGGCTAGGAAAAGCTGCTGACACCCAGCTTTATATTCACCACAGCAAGGAGAGTTAATGGCAAAAGAACTACAATCAGCAAGGTCTCAGCTGAATGGCTCTTTATATCAGTAATAACATGAGGCAGATAATTTGAAATATTTAGATCTACAGTAGATTTTTTCCCCCTTGGGATAATTATTCCAAGATGTTTAAAATAATTGCAACAAAAAAAAAGTAAAGCCCATTTTTTACACATTTCCATAGGTACATTAGAGCCAATGTACATGAGAGGTACGTGAGACTTGCCCCTATTGAATAATCTGATTATTTATTTGTTGTTTCTTTAATTCAATTTATGTGGCTGCATATGTCACAAAACGAGTCCACTGATTTACCAAAGCAATTCTTTATCAATTTACCAAACTGTTCTATCAATATATTTTAATACAGAATTTTCATAATTTTCAGTAATATAGAACATATCATCAGCATATAGTAACTATTAGTGTTCAACTCCAGAAAGCTTTATAATATTCTGTGACTATTCTATATCAAATGCTTAAAGGGAATTAATTTTCAAATTAGGAGACATAAATGCTTTAAATAATTCTGGTCATGTTATTTTGTATAGGCTCCTTAAAGTTATCTTCCAAGTGTTTTAAATCTTTATTTTTCATATGCAATAATATGCTTTTAAAGTATCCCATATAACCAGGAGGTTCTCGATTTGTGTGTGTATGAAATCAGATTTTGAAGAGTATATATACCTCAAAATCTTGTTTAATCTTTTATAAAAATTGGATCATTTAATAATGATGTATTTAGTACAATCTTGAAAAAGATAGGACTTTTTTATAAAAATAAAAGTGATTATTAACATGTTTAATATCCAATATTAAAATATTCTTCTGGCTTACTTCTTGTTCCACTACATTTTGAAGATTTGGTAAGCATAGTTATGATAATCATAGCAGGTTATGTGGTTCCATGAATACATTCTTGAACAACCATTTTCTAGATAAAATATGATTTTCTTGCAGAAAGATAGAAGTTTCTTGTAAAAAAACAAACAAAAAACAAAATTCAGGTTTTAAATAGCTCAATTTGGAAGGACATCTAAGGCCTTTTACATTCCAGGAAACACCTAAAGATGACATAAGTGAAACACTGCATGTAGAAACAGCCAACCCTCACAATTCCATGTCTCAAAAGAAAAAAAAATAAGCGAGACAACTTTTAAAGAATCAAAAAGAAAAATGTGAAAAGTCACAAACAGAAAAACATGGAACAGAAACTTTAAAATAATGAAAGACTTTACACAACAAAAGAAAGATGCAAAGCAAAACCTAAAAGGGAATCTTCAAACACTAACAAAATTAATTTAAATTCATCACATCATTTTTGACTGCCACTTATTTGTGTCTCTTTGGCATGAATTACTCTTAAAACCTTTACAAAATAAATACCCATTAAATGTTGTAAATACTGTATCATCTTGCCAATATCTACTGAGTGATGCTGTATCTGAAACCACCCAAATTGTTGCCAAATTCCTAGTGGAAGTACTTAAAAGGAAATCAAATTTTTCAATGAGTATCACTCTTTCTTTGTTACTCTCATGATAGGTTAATGCCTTTTGTATTTTATTGCTTTTATAATGCCATTAAAGTTTTGACTGATTGATTGATTGAACAAAATTAATTCTATGGGGACTGCTGGAAAAAATGTACTGAAAATGCAGCATAGGAACTCATTGCTCCTCAGGAACCAAGGTGCAGAATTTGAAAAACAAATAATATTGTTCAGCTTTAGCTGGTATAAGAAAGACCATCCTGTTTTGCTTCAGTCTGTAATTTTAAGCTGTGCGTGTATCACTTCTGATAAAATATCAGTACTCTTTCTTTCTTTGCACAGTACATCAGTGTTCTTACAGAATCATGAGTTGCAAAGTCTTTTGCTTCATGTAGGTGTCCCCTTTCTCATTCTTAAATCTATTATAGATTGAAAATTGTGCTTCTGTTCTGTGACAAAGCAAAGATTATATACCACTAATGATTTTGTACAGCTCTGGATATCCTTGTTGTTTGCCATGGAATCCTAA
This sequence comes from Candoia aspera, assembly GCF_035149785.1. NCBI lineage: Eukaryota > Metazoa > Chordata > Lepidosauria > Squamata > Candoiidae > Candoia > Candoia aspera. Next base: position 119,121,405 of record NC_086153.1, on the reverse strand, counting down.
GGTGCATTGGATGGGGATGACCTCATGTGAATGATGGTGATAAATGGAAACAACAAGACAAAGAAACAAGGAAATAATTTTGCTCTGGTATTTGCTAATCAGGATGGAGCTTATCTGTACATCTGGGGTGTACCACTATCTTGCAGGGGTGGAGCATCCATTAAACTGGTCTGCTCTGAGAGGTTGATGGATCCTGAAGAATCATTGGTGATGGAATGATTGATGGCTCACTGACTTTTTTCCAGTCCTTAAAATTATGGGTTCTGTTGGTGCTCTGGTTGATCTGTGGAATGGAGAAATTATTCCGGTGGTTGACATAGCCATCCTAAGGATTCTCTGCTGGTGTATGGTTTGAACTTTATTTTCAAATTTAAGATGATGAAGCACCTCAGTGATAATTGAGGAAAACCTGCTCAAAAACTAACAAAATATGCAGTCAATACATACTCCATGATGGATGGATGCCTTTTATGGAAATTAGAGCTCATTTTAAGGCTGAATCCATGGCAATGACATTCACAAAGAAATATTTTTACTTTGACTCTAAAATCCAAAGTGCTTGTTTTGATCTACAAGGTCCTATATATTCAGAGGCAAGAATATCTGAAGGTCCACTTCCTTCTATTTGAATTTACCTATAATTTAAAGTTATGATTTAAAGCCCTGTTTCATGTCCCATTACCTAGAAAAACTACGTTGGTAGCTACAAGGAATAGGACTTTGGGGCCAGATTCCCTTCCCCAAGGACATCTCCTCACTCTGCTAGATGCAAGAAATCTTGTGTTTAAAAAGTCCAGAGGACTACAGTATGAGAGGGAAGAATTAGAATTTTCTGTAACTTTCTGTTGCCATCTAGTGGAGATCTGGATTTTTTCATCCCAGATAAGATAGCCCTACTATAGCTTTCAGTCACTAAAAATGCATGTATAAACTAGTTCATTACATTCTTATAACCTTATAGATACAGACATTCAAAGACTTGATGTAGTTACCAAAGCATACTTTTTCATTTTCTTTTTGTTACTCATTCTTCATTGATTTCTTATTTGTTGCTTTGCTGTCCAAACTAGAATGATACCCAGCTTGGCTGTTTGCATTTGTTGATATTTATAGAAATAAATATTCTCTACTATGTTCTCTTTATAGAGGTGGCTGACAGAGTGACAACTGCAAAGAAATATATAGCTACATGGGTTATTTTTGTATGGAAGATCATTATTAAGAGGTGTTTTTTTTAAAAAAAAATGGTTGTTGGGGGTTTTTTGCATAAGGGGATGCATGGCACATTGGTTAATTCAAATCATCTTTGGACACAGACATTCTAATGAGGAATTACTGATGGGTCTCCCTGTTCTACAATTAGTATTTCTCTTTCAACAAAGCTCTGCAGGCAGTCAAACAGAAATGTCTAATTACCCTGCTAAGAATTCAACAGACATTCACATCCAACATTTATACTAATGAGCACATTCCCAACATTTATCCATTATACTATTTGTTCCAATTAAAGGTTAAGGATCCTCTAGAGTACTATTAACAAAAGATAAAGATGAAACTGATGAAAAACTGTTTTATTTGTACCAAGTTAGAATGAGAATAATGCTGGGTTAATATACTGTATATCTGTTGAACAAGATTTTTTCCCCCTTGATTACTCAGTTTTGCTGTGTGAAGAACAGAATCAATGTGAATCCTGGATGGATGGCAATGATTCAGAGATGGGAGGAGGATGGTGAGAAAGGGGATGGGGGTGGGGTGGGGAGGAGAACACAACTAGAAATTTATTCAGAGTTGGGGCAGGCATATTTTTGCCTTCCTGCTGGTTGTGGCTGATAAAGTGACCAGTATAAAGGATTGTGGGATTGTCTCTGATAGCCTGTGGCCTAAAACCCACCTTTAAATACATTAAAATGCCACATGGTTGCCTTGTCACCCTCATCATCACTGACTGGCAATGAATGGGATGCTCATAATATGATTTTCAGATAAACCATCAGAAATAGCACAACTTTAGGGAAGGGCATGGGTGCCTCCCTGGGACTAGAGATGGTTCCCCAAGGAAATTTTAGGCAGAAGTTATCTGTTCCAGAAGAGTCAGCCCTGAGCTATCCTAAAACATGTGAAGCAGCCACTTCTGATGGCAGTTGCCAGGACAAGGCAGAAATTCCTCATTGCCCCAAATTAGATTTCGTCCCCCCAAGCTACCCTCATTGCCTCAGGCACGGTGGGGAAAATAGGCTCTGCCATCAGCAGTATTGAAGGAAGAGTTGGAGCAGGATGGAATAAGGGAAGTTGCCTTTTCATCTTGTCCCTCACTGCCCAAAACAATGATTCTGATCACCACCCCTCACATCCATTCCATTTTTTTCCTGGTAAATCAGACTTTGAGATAAGATTGCCCCTCTCTCTGAGTTCTGTATGATCTCTTGCTCTTTCTATTCTTTACATGTCACCCATGAACTCCACGGGGTCCTTCTCTGGGTGATTTCAGGTGAATTTGCAGGGTTACTTAGTCAATAACAAGAAGCTTTTCTTCTCTCTGTCAGGCTGCTGAAAGAGAAAGAAAGAAAAGGAAGGAAGGAAGGAAGGAAGGAAGGAAGGAAGGAAGGAAGGAAGGAGGGAGGGAGGGAGGGAGGGAGGGAAGGAAGGAAATGTTGTAGGACAAAAGAATGGTCTCCTCAGTCTGGTGCTACAAACACATTTCCGAACTGACCAAATTCTTGACCCTTATACTTCCTGGGTGATTAAAGCAGCCAAGTTGGAACTGGCCTCAGTTGAGAAATTCATCTCATTCATTATATTGGGAGATTAACTTCTCTTCTAATACGTTTACACTTAGAATTTGTAAATTTCTTGCAATCATTCTCCATTCCTTCTAGTTCTTTCACTCTCCCCTCCCCACATGCCCATTGACTTCCACCGCCCACCATCTTGGATCATCTGAGTCTTTCACTTATCTTAGTAAGATAAAAAATAGAAAAAATAGAACGGCAATTAAACAATACTGGTCATTTTGACCAGGAGGCCATAACAAGTACAATCAATGCCCATTTTTGTCACAAGCATGCTCATGCTATACAAAACAGATAGACTGCTGTTTAAAATGTCACTTTTCTTCTCTTCTAATACTGCTTGGGAAGATATGCCGACCTACCCCTTCTCCTTTCTTAACCAAGGAAAATTCAATACAGTTAAGCAAGTTTTGTTTGACCAAACTCAGATACATTCCACTAAAAGTTCTGCATGCGCTTCTTTTCCATCTGTCAGACAAATGGAAATAAAAATGTCACTCTCTCCACAAATATATGCACTAAGGAGAGTTTATAACCATTTTACTGCAAGCATATTGAAGAGAAAATGTTTTCACATAATGGTAAATGCCACAGTGTGACGGAGTTCTTTTTGAACTGGAGGTGTATTTTGCTTTGCAAGTGTGGCAACTGACAGAGAAAAACTACACAGTGGAGGTTTTTGTGCTTTTTTTTTACTATTTACAGTGAAACTATTTGCAACAACACAATCCCAGTGTTCACCTGGTGTCAGGTTCCTCTTACTTCTCCCTCCCAGAGGCTACTGTATCCCCTTCTAGCTCTCCTACGTCCTCCCCTTTCACCCCAACTCCTTCCCTGTTCCTGGGCTTATCTAGAGAGAGTGAAAAGAAAGGAATGGGCTAGATTTAGTGTAATGTGACAAGCATGGCTTGACTTTCTCCTGGATCTGCTCAGCTGAACACCTCCTGCTTCTCTGTTGGGGGAAGAACCTCTCTGAGGGTCTTCTGCCCAGTCCTTCCCCAGAGACCAGGGCTTTGCCAGTGACCAACGATCCCCTGCTTCCCATTTTCGGTCTTGGGTAAAGAAGTTGTCTCTCTGGGTCTTCACTTCCTTTCTTCCAGGAAGCCAACCATGGACCTTCCTTCTCCCTTCCAGACCAAGAACCAGCAGCTGCTCTGTACATTCATGTAACTTCACACTCCAACTTTTCTCTCCAGCCACTCCATTTTACACAGACTTTTTCTCTCCTCTCCTCTCTCTCTAATTTTGGTCAGCATGACCCCCAGCAGCTGAGGAGGTAGGTGTCCCCCCAGGGCTCTAATCCCCAGCACCTATATACCAGGCTGGGCCAGTGGGACTGCTGTCTCTACATCTCCCCACAACAGCTCTGGCTAGCAGCCAGGTCAGCTCATCAGCCCTCATGACAGCACAGCTGCCCTTCAAAGCCAGAATTGAGCTGCTTCTCTGCTTTTCTCCTTCCATTTGCTGACTCACACCAGGAGAACAGCAGCCATGTCAGGTCACTGAAATCCATGTGCCACAGTAAAATGAGTGGATGGCTAGTTATACTTCAGTCCTAGTCTTGTCTCATTTGTAAGAGTATGATTGATTCAGATGAGGAATAGTATCTCCTATACAAAGGAATCTGTACTGTCTTTCTACGGGGCTACAACTTGTTCAGTCCAAGTTAAGACTGCCCTCTGAGTTCCAGGTTTATGGCCATCTGAACAGTAATTTATGACATGGAGCTACTTTCATCAATGTCATCTAAATTCTAATAATTAAAAGATACTAATAAAACAATCCTAAAGATTAATTTAACTTCTTATTGCTTTAGGTGCACACCTAGTCTGGTTTTCTCATATGTGTAGACAGTTACAAGAGAAAAACCCACATAAAACTAACATTCCAGTTCTGCAGAGTGATGAAAAAGATCTATCTTTGGAAAATAGTACCAAAGCATGTAATTGCTATAATTTATACTAGTTGTATGGATAGTATCATTACATAATTTAGCCCCTAGGAGGCACTTAACAAAATAAAGGGCTTTCTGTTGCTTTTGCTTTTTTCTTTTTTTAAAGTTAAGCTTTCACATCCTGACGGATTTGTCTCCAATGCCTTCTAAGATACTACTTAAGGTATATCAGTTTTCTAGTCTGGCTAAAGATTATTAGTATTCTCCCAGAATTTTCAGTCTCCATGGCAGCTGGGCAATCTGGAAGTAGTCATCCCAAAACATCTGGAGAGCAGCTTGGAGAAGGCTGATATATACCACCATGAATGTTCTGATTTTTTACAGCTTGTTTTTCTTAAGAGAATTTACTTTATACTAGTTATTTTGGTGAGACCTTGGCCCAAAATACCAGCAGCAATCAAAGTTCTTGTGATCCATGCCACAGAAACCTTTAAATCTTACAGAGTCAATGGTATAGTCTTCTCTTGGGGGAAAAAAAAGTCAAATTAAGCATTTTCTGGGTGTGGGCAGTGTCATAGGAGTCTGTTCAGGCTATACTTTTGTGAGTAGCTTAGAATTTAAACCCTTTATATAAACATCTACTTAACTCCTAACCTTTCAATGTCATAATTACATGTCACTACTTATATTCATTTTATTTTGTTTTGCTTTGCTTTTATGACAGCACTATGCAAGCATGCTCTAATACGAATATTAAACTCAGGGGAACTTAACAAAGCATTTTTCCTAATAAGTTTATCCAGTTTATTTCTAAAAAAACCAGCACATTTCTGAAGAATAGCTATTGCACTTTCAGAATTTCCATGTAATCACTGTCTAGCATATCATTCTATAAAGGCTGCCATTTTGAACTACAGTAATGACAAGTCATTTGCTGCTCTAATTGCAGACATAGGTGACAGAAATGCACTCTTGGCCTTTCCTCAAACTTTGATGCACATTCTTTGCTACTCTCAGCACCATGGCACATCCTACTGTAATCACATGCTGGATGAAGCAAGTTCTAGAAAACAGAAAAATAACAAAAGCAGATCAGGATACTTAATGATTAACCTGGTGCTCTGTTCCTCACCTGCAGTTTTAAAAAAATAAACCAATAATTGATATTTTTGTGCTTTGTACATGGTATTCCCCAAACCCACCAGATGAAATAAAATGCAGTTTTCTTGCTCATAAGCCGCTTTTCCTTCCTGAATTAAGCCCAGACAACAACAAAAATTACTTTATTTTCCAGTGTGACAAATCAGTATAATACAATAAGATGGAGTGGATCCAAATTTGCTTGTCTGTGAGTAAAAGCACTCATTCAGGGGAGGCTTCTGCTGGAGAATTATGAGCAATTTTTCCAGCATGTTTCAAGGAGAAAGGATGATTCAAGTTGAGGAAAGTAGTCCTCAAGGTAGCTTGACATCTAATTTTAACAACCTCATTTTAAAGAAACTCTGCTCACTTTCTTCTGTTTCTTTTATGAATAGTGTCTATAGCTATGATTACTCACATTCCAGCTTATGAACTGCTCATAGTCATAATCCATGAAGACCAGGGCTGGCCTGAGATATATTTTTGCCTGAAAGGAGGGGTGGGGGGTGGAGAGCAAATTTTTAAAAATCCTTTGTGCCAGACCCTTGGCCTTCATCTGTCCCTTCCAGGATGACATCAAAAGAAAATGGGCACTCCCCTGAAATATTTCCCTCCGCTGAATCAATTTATTTATTTATATGGTTTATGTAGCCGTCCATCTCCCACAAGTGACTCTGGTTGGCTTACAAGGATTAAAGCACAGAAAAACCCACCACATATAACCCCCCTTGCCCAAGGATAAACAGTAACCCATTTACAGAAAAACACCAGCAGAGCTCATCTTCTCACCTGACCCCAATGCTGGGGAACAGCCAGCTCTTCAAGGGCCTTACAAGAGGCTAACAGGCTTGGGGCCGTACAACTCTCCAGGGAGATACTGTTGGCTTCTTCACTTTCTTTAAAATAGTAATTTTATTAAAGTTTATAATTATAACAATAAAAGCTAATACAAACTGGAAAAAATAGAAGAATAAAAAGAAAGAGTAGAAAGTTCAAAAAAGAGCGAAAAAAGGGGGAAAATAGAAAGAAGAATAGAAAAGAAAGAAAAAAAATAAGGATATAGTAAAGAAAAAGAAAAATATATAAAGAAGTGACTTCCCACCTTCATCACAAGTATAAACAATTTTAGTAACTTACCACCTTCTCTTAAAATACAACAAATGATCTCTTCTTCCCATATCCCATCTCTTATCTATAAACATTTTTTTCAAAAATATCCTTCAGTATGTCCAATGTTAAAATATTTTGCTTCATTCTGTAATTGTAAGTCGAGCTTAAGGGCATTTAATGTATTATGAAACATTATGCTACCCTTATCCATGGCCTTTGCCTTTCTTTAGCACCTGAAAGAAGTTTGTTGGAAGGAGTCTCTGACCTGTTCTATTCTCACCTCATTTGCCCTTGATATGCAGCCAAGCCCACCCCCAGTTAGATTTTTCTGCTAAGATTTAAGACAATCCTGCGCTGGAGCAAAATAAACTCAAAATCCCTTTCTCTGTTAGGCTGCTGAAACAAACAATACAGTACACAAAGGGATGGTCACCTTGGTTCTCCTACTGAAAGCATATTTCTGAGCCAGCCATGTTCTCAAAGATATTTGAGTATTTCTCCCACCCCTCACTCCACACACACACACACACACACCACAGAACACCTTTTTTGCACCTTTTGTAGCCCAAACCTGGCTCACCTAAAGCCAAATCACTTTGAGGATAGAAATAATTTTATTTGCATGCAATCAATAATTCAGTATATGCTGGACCCCAGTAAAGCCTTGATACTTTGCTGAGTGGCCATGAGCAAAAGCAGAGCCAGGGCTTATAAATCTTTGGCCTGCTACATTACAAAGGCAAGACAAAGAAAAAGGCAGACACAGTGGAAATTACAGCATGACATTGGAATATTTTAGATAAACCCATCAGTGTGACTTTATTATTATTTATCCCTTCCTCCTAGGTCAGCATGCTAGCCATACTGTCTTTGAGATATGGTCAGTGAATAGAAACAGTTTGGTTTACTGGGCTGTGGGTTCCTGACTAAGTCTTCTCCCTGTCGCCACTCAGGGCCACTTCAACTTGCTGTGAATGTTTTCTTACAAGGGCTCTTTAAGCAGTTCAGATGTGTTGGGGAGGGGCACCCTATAGGTTTGGTAGTGAATGCAGTTTATGTCCTAACAGCCAGGAACCATGCTGAGACAAGGAATAGGTCTCTAGTACTTTATTACTGCTACATTAGACAGAAAATCCTAACAAACTGAAGAAGCGTGGGAAAAACCCAGACAGATAAACCCCAGAGGTTAAGGCGGGTCTGATCTGTGTCTCTTTGAATGGCCGCTTAATTCCTCAGCACTAGGCATGCGTTTTCCCCCCTGGATAGAGGCCCCCTCCTGCTCGCCATCAGTACTCATGACAGTTTACAAATGTGTGGGGGTGTACCTTTGACCACCAAACAGCTCTCTCTGGTTGGGGGACAAAAGTTCTAGTGAAAAACAAAACGGGTCTGAGCCCCATGTGATTGAAATCTGCCAGCTGTTACGTTCCAGACAACCATTTACCGCTTTCTCCTATCAAAGTTGTATACTGAGCAGAGGTTTTACATTCTGATGCTAAGACAGAGCATTATTTGTGCTTGACAGAAGCACAATACTGAGAGAGAAGCAGTGAGAGAAAGCCTTAAAAGGATCAGAGCAGAGTGAGCAGGGTAAACTTTTTTCTTATGGAAATAGATCTCTTGCTCAGGAAAGGCCATCCTAGCTCCAATTTTTATCTTTATTTTTTTAGATTTCAAACTCAGTCATCCTAACTTTCCTTCCTTGGGCTTTCCATTTTCCACATCTGCATTTGCTGTGCGACCCTTTCTCCTAATCTGTTCATATTTGTTTCCATGCACTCAGCCTACTTTTGTTCCAGTGTTTGAAACCCCTGCATGCTTTTCATCAGTTTAATCCAACATAAACAGCTGCCTTTCAACACATATATTCCTCAGCTATTTGCTTAAGGTTGAAACAAGACCAGGAAGTAAGCAATTGTTTCTCCAGTATTTCAGAGTGTATGTAAAGCTTGAGTTAGATTGAAACTAGTAGAAGGCATCTCACAGAGCAAATTGGCCTAGTTAGGCTGACATTTTAAGGATATTTAACAGTAAGTTTGACAAAGGAATGTTGACCACAAACAACCAGGATCAGGTTATAATACAATATTTGAGAGAAAACGTCTTTTAGTTAGCTGAATATGTTGTTCTTGGCCAAAAGCTTTCCCCCCATTCATGGAGGAATGAAGGAAGATAAGCAGTTAAAGATGCTGCTGATGCTAAGGCTCTTGCTGATATCAGTGAATGTTTAGGTCCTTCAAACTGAATTTAATATGACTAGAATAAAAAGACTGTCCATTGATATACAGTAGTTAGATAATTTTAGATTCTGGACCGAAGCCCCCTCTCTAGTCTTCACGTACTTACGTGCTTCCTCTTCTTTCAAAATGTAGCAAATCCATCACCACCACCACCACAAAAGAAAATCTAGAACGTTTACAGCAAAACAGGTCCAAAAGAGACCATGTTCCAAATTGCTACAAAATATGTGACCCTGAAGTATTTTGGTTAGAAAGATTTTCAGAAACTGGAAGCCTCTAAAACATTATTTTTGTAGCTGCTCAAGTCTGGCTTGCAATAAATAGTTTACAGAATCATACAGTAGGATGCTGGTTTTCTTTATGGAGTAACATGTGGTAAGCCAGCAATGCTTTTGGGATTTTGGGAACCCTTCCTCATGATCATGAATGGAGCAATGGACCTCTGCCTTAAATGTCCCACTGGGACATTACATACAGTAAGGATGGCTATTTGACCAAAGTAAATGGCCTGTTCAGCTTACCTGCATTACAGCTTGATGCAAATTATAGGAAATCATTCTATTTAGCTTGTGTAAAATCAGTTTCCAGTCTGTTGCTTCTAAACGTTATCGTCTGAAGCAGGAAGTCAAAGGGAATCACAGAGCAGAAAATGGTTCCACAATTACAGTTATCTCTGTTATTGTGGCCATTTCTCTTGTGATACAGGTGATCTGCAACAATAACTCTACAGTCAAAAATAGATTGACTTATGGTATGAAATCACTTTTGGAGTCATATACACTCAAACTCCTGCTGAGGTAGTCACACTATCTTCTGAATTATGGTTGTAGGCTTAAAGTATTTACTTGTTTTACGTAGATACTTGTTTAGCAAACATAAACCAGGGGATATTAATTCAAAAAAAAAAACTGCAACTAGAGGTGGTTCGTATATGAACATAATTTGATTTCCCTTATAATTACTTAATACTCATAGCTGAACATGTGAACCAACCCTAGGGACAATATTATCTCTAGAGTAAACCCCTGCTTTAATGGTCCATTCAGGGAGGGGGGGGTATTGTCAATTAAATTTGCTGCTTTTCCCAACCACATGAAACACACTCCTGCTTGCTAAAGCCAAATTTACTGATACAATGCACATATAATATAGTATAGTGCAGTTCAGTATTTGTATTTGATTGCTGATGGCTCATTATCACTTAATACAGAATGAGCAAGCTTGTGGCAGTGATGTAAAATGAAGAAAGCTGTGTTATATATGGGAATTTGTTTTTTTCTGGTTTTTTTTTTTTTTGGTGGGGTGAGACAGAATAATACCTCAGAATAATAATACTACCACCACCCGGCCCCCAGCATATGAAGCCTATTTAAGATGTCCACTATAGTTTTAATATATTTCCCACTTCAGAAGGTTGGGAAACGTTGATACTAAATCAGCATCACAGTTCAGTAGTCTGTGGATATTTCAAAGATTGGGAAGAATGCAAAGAAAGGGCCTTTGGGATCCAAAATGTCCATTCTTGGTCTAACAGCATGCATCAAATAATTAAATGTGAATCGGCCTTGCAGTTTTAAGTCTTACGTTGAGTGTAAATACTGGCTAATGCATGCATATTCCTTATGGTTTATAGTACTACATCACAGACTGAATGATGCATGTTATCATGACAAATTAATCACTCTGGAGTGAGATAATATTTTAGCTTGTGCCAAAACAGGGTTTTCAGTAGAAGCCTAACTTAAGCGTTTCATAGTTTATTCACTGACAATCATTTCTGAAATAAATTCTTTTTTATGTTGCAGTTCTTCTTTATTTTAGGATTTTGGGATAGCTTTTATTGTCTAGACTCTTCTTTAAATGCTGGTTAAGATCCTAAGTAAACTAAATCCATCTTTTATCATTCATAATGTATATGTGAATTATCAGCCTTGAAAAATTCAAGTAAAGTTCATTTAATCATTGTCCACAATGAGACAGTGCAGATATGTGCAGTGTCTTGAGTGGGTCAAAACCACTCCTCATTCTAATTCTAATTAAATTAATAGTTATCAAACAAATGATTTGGCAGGAGTGCCATTAAAAACAGTAGTCTACAATGAGTTCCTTGGGTTTTATCTCACATTCTCCAATACATTTTATTTATTTATGATTTTAGTTTGTTTGTTTTGCCATCTTATTTCGTTTTGTGTTTTGTGTTTTTTGTATTGTTATTTGTTTTTAAACATTTTTAACAATTTGTAAACCACCCAGAGTTGCTGGGAGTCAGGCAACATATACATTTAATAAATTATTATTATGATTATTTATTGTAATTGTTTGATTGTTGTGAGCCACCCAGAGTCATTGAGAGTTTATTTATTTATTTATTTATATGTCAAATTTCCATCACTGCCCATCTCCCCCAAAAAGGATACAGCGCAGCATACAGGTTTAATAAATTATTATTATGGTTGATCACACAGTCAGCCAGATATTTAGACTGGATTTGGCATTTTTGTCCACCTGGGACCTGAGATAGGCAGATAATAATATCAGAGGTATTGTCACAGGATGTAAGCTGTTCCAAGTAAAGCTGCCTTTTGCAATTGACTGATGGAGATATTGTCAGTGCTGATGGTGTTCAAGTGGTGCTCCAGATGTTTTGGAATTGCACCCAAGGCACCTATTACTATTTGTACTATCTTTGTTTTCTTTTGCCACAGTCATTCTACTTCTGTTTGCAGGTCTTTGTATTTTGTGATTTTCTCCAGTTCTTTTCCTTCTATTCTGCTGTCTTCAGGTATTGCAATGTCCACTGGCCAGACTTTTTTGTCTTTTTGTCTTTCTTATCAACAGTTGTTACGTCTGGGCTGTTGTGTGGCAGATGCTTGCCTGTTCGAATTCTAAAGTCCCAGAGCACTTTGGCTTCTTCATTTTCTATTACTTTGTCTATTTGGTGGTCCCTCCAGTTCTTGCTTGAAGGCAACTGGTAGTTCTTGCAGATACTCCAATGCACCATTGTTGCTACTTTGTCATGCCATTGTTTGTAATCAGTCTGTGAGATCTTCTTGCAGCAGCCAACTAGGTGGTCCCCTGTCTCTTCAGCTTCTTTGCAGAGGCGGCATTTGCTGTCTGTTACTCCCTTCTCAATTCTGGTTTTATAGGCATTTGTTCTTAAGGCTTGGACTTGTGCAGCCAGAATTAGCCCCTCTGTCTCTTTCTTCAACTTTCCTGCCCTTAGCCATTGCCAGGTCTTGTTGTTATCTCCTTTGCCTGCTAGTTGTTTTTTTTTTTTTAATGTACTGGCCATGTAACACTTTGCCCTGCCATGTCTCTTTTCTATTCTTCATTGGGTCTTTCTTATAGGCCAGCCTGGTCTCTTTGGTATTCAGTAAGCCTTCATGGAGTACTAGCTTCAGTGCATCTTCTTCACTGTCCTTCACATATTCTTCCAGTGCCCTTTTCCTTCTTCAACTGTCTTGTGTACTTGCAACATTCCATGCCCACCTATGCTTCTTGGTAAAAAGAGTCTGTCAACATCGCTTCACGGATGAAGGGCATGATTCATTGTCATTATTTTTCTGGTCTTCCTAAGCAGAGTTTCTGATTCAGCTTGAGTCCAGTCCACTATTGCCACTGTACATCTAATGACTGGAATTGCCCAGGTGTTAATGTCCTTGAAGGTATTTCCATCACTGAGTTTGGACTTGAAGATCTTCACTCTTCTGATGTAGTCACTACTAACCTTCTTCTTGATTGTTGTTGTTGTTGTTGTTATTATTACACAGATTGAGTTTTTTTCTCTTGTCCTTCCTTCTAGTAATCTTTAGGGAGTTTGAGGAGAAAGGTATTTTCATTTCTATGTTATTGCTTCTGAGTAGGCAGCTTGGAAAAGCATGGTAAAAGAGAATAAGGAGAAATGAAAATATTTGAGAAGAAAATATATTAATATGAAAATGCCAGACTGAAATGGTAAATCAGGTTTAGCAGGATTTTATTATTTTTTATGTTTTTTTATCTGAATTAGAATCTATAATTCATCTTTTGCATGGGAAAAGAATGTAACATGGCAGTGCAAGAAGAAAACTCTCTAGAATGCTAGATTTGGGAGGCTGTAAATTATGATCTTTCTTTTAATTATTAGCTATATTAAAGCTACAAGAACTAATAGTACCGTAATTCTAGAATCCCCACTTTTCTAAATGCTGTAAAATTCTGTCTTTTTAGTTATTATAGTTTGAGGTTGTTTTCCCACAAATTGATGCAAGCATAATATTGTATGCAAAGTTCAGTATTTCCACATCTGTTTCTGTATCAAAGTCAGATGTCTTCAAGTTGGTATAGCACCACAGAAATTTCATCTGCTGACAGTGTGATTGTGCTGTGCCATCATATTAGAACCAGTCTCACTTTGACATAGCATACTATCCTATTCCTTGGAGTCAGTGTTTTCAAATCTTGTTATTTACACAGCAATTTGGAATGTATTTTGGTCATGATGTCGATTTATGAAGACCATAACATGGATGATTCATGCAAAACATAATTTTATTTTTTCATTTTGGGAAAATGCATGGAAGAATTTCCAAAACTCTAGCCACTAATATAACGTAATTGACAAGGGGAAACTGTTCTATTTCTAGAAGTAAATGCATTTTAAGTGGTATGTGTGTGAGAAGGGAGAGCAGGACTGAGTTGGTGGCCAAATTATCTTTCATTTTTTGAGATTTTACATATTTTTACCATTACTTCAAAACAGTTTTGACCTTTTGTATATCTACAGTGTTTAAATGACCTTCGCAAAGCCATCCTATCTTTTCAATAACAGGCTACTGGGGAGGGGGAAGAAAAGCCCATTTTTAATAGCTTCCTCCTAGATATCCGACAGCCTTGGTGACTGAAAGAAAAAGCATAATAATCTTTTCTAGCTGCCATATAAATGTCAAATCTACATTAATAATGACCATAAATGACCACTTGTTAGTGCATCCAAGCAGACCTTCGGACTGAAGCACCTATTTCTCAAGATTCACAAATGGACAAATTGGAGATTTAAATCTGATCCAGTGACAAAGGCTGTACATCATTCAAATATTTGGTATAAATAGAAGGATGGAAGCGTGTGAACTGACAATACAAATGACGATAAAAAGAGGAAATGAAGAGAAAATGAATGAAGGAAAAGAAATTGAAGGCAGAAAGAGAATCTATCATACAAAGAAGCCCCAGTTGATCTGAGGACACAATTCAGCATACAGACAAACCAAGATATTATCACCTGCATGCCTGTAGAATCAGTGTTTGGTTTCTGCCCGATGGAAAAACACACATATCGTCTGAAAAAAATCTTCTTTGGACTCAACTATCCATAGAACATTTCTCCAGGAGTTTAGAGGTTCCTTCAAATTTTTTTTGGCAGTCTTGAAAGAAGCATTTATATTCTTAGTAGGCAATGATTTTTGCCTTTGATTCCCATTTTACTTCTCACCTTGGCTAAAATAATGTATACTGACTTTAACCAAGGTGAGATTTGCCTGCAGACCCCTACATGTTGTTCTGGATTCTTTCTGACTTCCTGGATGATTTTATGCTGTCTCTTGGAGTTATTTGAACATTCCTGGTTATTCATTATTGTTCTAAACCTTCATTTCAAGAATATATCTCTTCTGACTAGAGAAACAGTGGACCCTCAGAACTTTAGAAATGATTTTGTAATCTTTCCAGGATGAAGGATATCAATGACTTTTTAAACAGAAATTTTCAGAAATTTCTTTTGAGTGGAGCGTGTTATGCCTCTAGAGCAGCCTTTCTCAACCTTTTGACCCTGGAGGAACCCTTGAAATATTTTTCAGGCCTCAGGGAACCCCTGCACATTCAGGCTCAGATATAGGCCAGAAGTTACGAAATTATTATATTCATTTCATCTGTAGGCCTGTGTTGTTGTTTATTCGTTCAGTTGCTTCCAACTCTTTGTGACTCCATGGACCAGCCCACGCCAGAACTTCCTGTCGGTCGTCAACACCCCCAGTTCCCCCAGGGACGAGTCCGTCACCTCTAGAATATCATCCATCCACCTTGCCCTTGGTCGGCCCCTCTTCCTTTTGCCCTCCACTCTCCCTAGCATCAGCATCTTCTCCAGGGTGTCTGTCTTCTCATGATGTGGCCAAAGTATTTCAGTTTTGCCTTTAATATCATTCCCTCAAGTGAGCAGTCTGGCTTTATTTCCTGGAGGATGGACTGGTTTGATCTTCTTGCAGTCCAAGGCACTCTCAGACTAAAGAGATTAGGGAAGACCCACAGATCAGCTAGATATGAGCTCACTAATATTCCTAAGAAATATGCAGTGGAGATGAAGAACAGATTTAAGGGACTGGACTTAGTAGATAGGGTCCCGGAAGAACTATGGACAGAAGTCCGCAACATTGTTCAAGAGGCGGCAACAAAATACATCCCAAAGAAAGAGAAAACCAAGAAGGCAAAATGGCTGTCTGCTGAGACACTAGAAGTAGCCCAAGAAAGAAGGAAAGCAAAAGGCAACAGTGATAGGGGGAGATATGCCCAATTAAATGCAAAATTCCAGAGGTTAGCCAGAAGAGATAAGGAATTATTTTTAAACAAGCAATGTGTGGAAGTGGAAGAAGACAATAGAATAGGAAGGACAAGAGACCTCTTCCAGAAAATTAGAAACATCGGAGGTAAATTCCAGGCCAAAATGGGTATGATCAAAAACAAAGATGGCAAGGACCTAACAGAAGAAGAAGAGATCAAGAAAAGGTGGCAAGAATATACGGAAGACCTGTATAGGAAGGATAACAATATCGGGGATAGCTTTGACGGTGTGGTCAGTGAGCTAGAGCCAGACATCCTGAAGAGTGAGGTTGAGTGGGCCTTAAGAAGCATTGCTAATAACAAGGCAGCAGGAGACGATGGCATCCCAGCTGAACTGTTCGAAATCTTGCCAGATGATGCTGTCAAGGTAATGCATGCTATATGCCAGCAAATTTGGAAAACACAAGAATGGCCATCAGATTGGAAAAAATCAACTTATATCCCCATACCAAAAAAGGGAAACACTAAAGAATGTTCAAACTATCGAACAGTGGCACTCATTTCACATGCCAGTAAGGTAATGCTCAAGATCCTGCAAGGTAGACTTCAGCAACTCATGGAGCGAGTATTGCCAGATGTACAAGCTGGGTTTAGAAAAGGCAGAGGAACTAGGGACCAAATTGCCAATATCCGCTGGATAATGGAAAAAGCCAGGGAGTTTCAGAAAAACATCTATTTCTGTTTTATTGACTATTCTAAAGCCTTTGACTGTGTGGACCATAACAAATTGTGGCAAGTTCTTAGTGGTATGGGGATACCAAGTCATCTTGTCTGCCTCCTGAAGCATCTGTATAACGACCAAGTAGCAACAGTAAGAACAGACCACGGAACAACGGACTGGTTTAAGATTGGGAAAGGAGTATGGCAGGGCTGTATACTCTCACCCTACCTATTCAACTTGTATGCAGAACACATCATGCGACATGCTGGGCTTGAGGAATCCAAGGCTGGAGTTAAAATCGCTGGAAGAAACATTAAGAATCTCAGATATGCAGATGATACCACTTTGATGGCTGAAAGTGAAGAGGAACTGAGGAGCCTTATGATGAAGGTGAAAGAAGAAAGTGCAAAAGCTGGCTTGCAGCTAAACCTCAAAAAAACCAAGATTATGACAACCAGCTTGATTGATAACTGGCAAATAGAGGGAGAAAATGTAGAAGCAGTGAAAGACTTTGTATTTCTAGGTGCGAAGATTACTGCAGATGCTGACTGCAGTCAGGAAATCAGAAGACGCTTAATCCTTGGGAGAAGAGCAATGACAAATCTCGCTAAAATAGTTAAGAGCAGAGACATCACACTGACAACAAAGGCCTGCATAGTTAAAGCAATGGTGTTCCCCGTAGTAACATATGGCTGCGAGAGCTGGACCATAAGGAAGGCTGAGAGAAGGAAGATCGATGCTTTTGAACTGTGGTGTTGGAGGAAAATTCTGAGAGTGCCTTGGACTGCAAGAAGATCAAACCAGTCCATCCTCCAGGAAATAAAGCCAGACTGCTCCCTTGAGGGAATGATATTAAAGGCAAAACTGAAATACTTTGGCCACATCATGAGAAGACAGGACACCCTGGAGAAGGTGCTGATGCTAGGGAGAGTGGAGGGCAAAAGGAAGAGGGGCCGACCAAGGGCAAGGTGGATGGATGATATTCTAGAGGTGACGGACTCGTCCCTGGGGGAGCTGGGGGTGTTGACGACCGACAGGAAGCTCTGGCGTGGGCTGGTCCATGAAGTCACGAAGAATCGGAAGCAACTAAATGAATAAACAACAACAACAACAACACAAGAAGTGTTCAATACAAGAAATGTTCTTATATATCTCTTCAGAGGAACTTATTTCCCATTATGTAAGGAATACCCACACAACCTACTAGTTCCTGACATACAGACATGCAAAGTCATAGTGTGATTGGTTTGGTTTGAGCTTAGAATTGTGTGAGAAACCAGATAATATGGGCTTATTCAACAACACTGTGACTAATAAAATCATGGTTTAGTGCACTGTATCAACCCTAGCAATACTATATGCTCAATTTGTTTATGCACTCAAACACTGAAGCTCTACAAAGCTAAAAATCAGTTTCTACCTTTGCACATGAGAGTAGGCCAAGAAATTATCAATAAACCAGCTGCATTATTACAACTACTACTACTTCTAGTAATAAAAATAAAAATACTTGTTTGCCTCTTCATAGAATACTTAGGAGAGCTAAGACATTTTTTTAAAAAAAAGATAAGACTATAAGATATTATCTTATTCTGTGGTTTTTTCATAGTAGAAACATTTTACTCCATTTCTTTCTTCTCTAATTTATGCCTCTCCCACAACCCCAGCTTCACAAGCAGAGTGAATTAATGGAGAGCAAACAGTTTGGTACAGCACTGAAAATAACACATGCCACTGCTTATGTACAGAAACCGGCAAAAGGAAGAATGGGCCTTTATGACCACAAGAGTTTGCTTTGTGTTCACAATTGTTAGAATGAGAACCAGCCATAAGATGGCCAATAAGCCGCCTTAGCCTTTTCATATTGCTGCAGGTGGGGCTACCAACACCAGGCACATTAACACATGAGGGACAGAAAGTGCCACCTCTGATAGGAAAAGTGCAATAAATACACCAAAACTTATGACACCCCAATTTTGTTCCCTGAGCAACTAGTTTTGTCTGCTTAATTGTAGACAGTAAGGAAGGTGACCTTGATGGCAATATGTACAAGTCATTATGTAGACAAAAGGGGATGAACATCTTTTAAACCTAGAGCAATGAGTTAACATCCAGAAGTGGATCAGGCAGAGACTTCCCTAATTCACTGGGATATAAGAAGCGGGAGGAGGTACAGTATAATCAGATTTGCAAGATTCTGTTATTATAGCCAATCTCAATAAAAGTAGTTCTAGTCTGTGGAGCTGATTTCCTGGTCTGGTTGACCTAGTGGAGCTGACATTAATGGTAGGCCTGGCCTTGCAACTGCAGGATCTGTACAGATCAAGGCCTGGTTCTGGGTTAATTTAATCAGCGAACTGAAAAAAGACCCTAAATGTTTAAAAAAGAACTATACAGAGGAAGCAATCAAGCCATGCAGTTATTCATTCATTATTAACCTTTTGAGGTATGTATAAAATTAGAATGTCACCTCTTTGGGATAGAATTTTGACATTGTGCCTAATTGCTCTACTGAGGTATTGTGGACAATTAATAATGCTAATGAATTATGATTATACTTACTGAGCAATAATGAGTTTTCTTGCCTGTAGTTTTCTGTTAAGCAAAGGTAGAGGCGATAGCAGAAATAGAGTGCATATTTCTTGAAACAGGCTTTGCTTTTATTGGGATGGTTAATTTCCAGGATGCCCAGATCAGTGTAATCTGATGAATTTGGGTTTAATATATTTACGGCATTAGTTACAAATCAGAGTTTGGCATCTTAGGTTTAGTAATATTTGTGCATTCTTCCTGACTGACTTAATGGCCTTTTCATTCAAGTGTGCACAGTTGAAGTCGTAAGATTAAAAATTATATGCAGACTCGCAACATGGTAAATAACTCCTGAAATTAGCAGGACAAACAAAGCTGTACCAAGAATGTATTTTCAGTGCCAGAGAAAAAAATGTGATGACTCACAGATTTTGAGTTACTGCTTAAATAGGTAATGGCTTTATTGAAAACAAATCATTATCTCCTATACGTCAGTGCACAAGGGAGACTAGAGTCAGACGGACTGCGCCATTAAAATATGCTATACTATCGGTTAGGACATAAATGTAATTGGAGAGCCAAATCTAGAACAAGTGTGTCTATCCAAGAACATCACCTCATTACTAAACCTCTGATGATGGTGAGATAACAATGTGAACTGGGTTTTTTGTGCAGCATTGTGTTTGAGTTCACAGCTAAGGATACAAACAGTCTGCTTCTGAGACTTCTCTGTGATGCCTCATTCACACATGTGAACACATTTGCTGTTATAAGAATACTGGATGCCCACGGGATGACGGTAATCTTCAACATATTTCTATATAAAGAGAACTGAAGAGCAGGAGATCTGCTAGCATGTGTATAATAAACATACGTTATTTATTTATTTATCGAATTTTGATCACCACCCATCTCCCCCACATGGGGGACCCTGGGTGGTTCACAATAAAAACAATTAAAATTTCAACAAAATAATAAATACAACCATTAATCAGTCAGCATAAAATGCAATAAAAATCCAAGCCATGGCAGATCTAATTCAAACCATAAGGGCATAAAGCTGATCCCCGCAGAACTAGGGAATCAACCAGCCCCAAGAATGGCTCTTCCCCTCCCTATTCCAGGTACTTCACACAACACTTAGCTCTGGAATTATCACTCACTTTTCATTATAAAGATATTGCAACAAATTTCATAATAGTTAAACATGAAGACAGAAACAGGTTCTCAAATATTATTTGAATGCTTTGGAGTATTCTAAATTATCCCAGTACATTATCTTGTTTCAATGTCAACAAACTTTCTTTTTACAGTGTATTATTCACATTCTGTCTAAGACCACTCATAAAATTAATTCATCATGGAAGGCAAAATTGTTAGTTCAATCTCTTGGATTGTCATCCTAACTGTAATTATCTAGAAATACGCCATATGGAACTCCATCTGCTAGTTGTTCACCATGATACTAAATGTGTGGAATTCTGTTGCATGTGAAAGTGAACAATTGTTTTAAAATATACATAAATATAATGATTTTGTTTTGTTGAACCCAAATAACTATGCTGCAGGATTAATCTCTTTGTTGTTAAGATTATATGACCATAGGATTTATACAAATCCTTATATGTTCAAGGATAAGCTATGTTTTAATATTACTGAATAACGAGCCCAGTTATATTGGGTCTAGACCACTATATCTTGATTCTATCGGTACTAGTTTTGTATTTTATTTTTCTCCTCCCATGGGGCTAATAGAGTTTTTCCCAGATGGATACCAGCCAAAGTTGAAGACTAAGATATCTGGAGCCTCCAAATTGGGGAACCCTGGTCAAATAGAACTCTCTCTACTTCTTAACCTTTTAGCTTAAAAGAAGGTGATTAGGAGGAAAATTCATCATAGCTCTCCATCAGTGGGTACACTTTGACCTTAATCATCAAGAGTGTTTCTTTTCCTTCTTCCTGGCCAACTTTTCACCAAGTGTATTTCATAATTTCTGCAGTATGTCATAGTAGCCCAGCTGGGTATTAGCCAGATCAACTGGTTTTCTTGTGTTTCCCACTTCTCTATAACTTAAAACTTAATTGCTGTTGTCAAAATACCCAACAATGATTCTCTGCCATCAAGATGTTTTATGCATTTGTGCCAGGGCAGATTCTACTGAACTACTTGGATGTCCTTCTTGCACACAGAGACACTTTGAAGAAATGCAGATTAATTATTTGTACGCATGTAGTTTCCTATCTGTAATGTTAGTTATACCTTGATCAGTGTAGGGTTTTTATCTGACAATGTTACAACTTCATTATTGGTCCTGACATAACCCAAGCATCACCTGTATTTTTCTAATCCAGCATCCCATATTCAGATTTATCATTTATTGATGGTTCCTCATTCATAAATATCACAAAATGTTCCTCCAAAAACAACTAAAGGCTCTGGTTTGGGACAGAATTTTGGATGAACACTGAATGACTTTTCATCAGCATGGCTCCCAGAACATTTCCTTACAAAGAAATTTCCAGGAACCCGAAAGACTGGCCTGATGGGTTAGTCCCACAATGCATTCGTAAGTGAGATGTTGGAGAAATGCTGCCTGCAGTCATTTTCCCAAGGAAGTTGTAATATTCTTGAACTGAACTTAAGGACCCCAAGGTGGTTATCCTCCTCCGGTGTTGCAGTTTACGAGCCACAGAGGCAGAAACCCTGAATTGTAAAGGCACTGTGCATTTTAGGCCTGGCTTCCAAGAATTCCCTTAGGAATATTCTCTGTCTTTGGAAATTAGCTCATCTGATTTTATTTTAATCTTTAAAAAGTCTGTTTTGTTCAGAGCCAGTTACTCTGCTTTTAAGTGGCTCTATTTTGGAATAGAACAGATTAAATAAAGGCCATTACAGCATTGCATTTTCACCTTCGTATCTAGATATAGTTGGATATCATGTCTCAGGCATGCTGAGAAGTTTGGAAACTTTCGCTTCATTTTTAATTATCACAATACTAGAAGAAGACAGTGGAGGAAAAGAACATGTGAGACCCAGTGGAGGGCTGACCATTATTTATTGCAACACAGCATGATTTATCTGTTTTAAAATCATGGAAGTCATCTTTTAGGCCTGAAGTTCTATTTATAAAGGCTATTTTTCTGGGATTCCCCTTTCAACCCAGCCCTCACAAGACAATGCAGGACCATTAGAAGAAGACAACAGGAAACCTGCTTTCAGCAACCTAATCATACACCCTTCAGTATTATTATGGTTGGTCACACAATCAGCCAGATGGTCGGCGGTTCAAATCTGCATGACGGGGTGAGCTCCTGTTGCTAGTCCCAGCTCCTGCCAACCTAGCAGTTCGAAAACATGCAAATGTGAGTAGATTAATAGGTACTGCTTCGGCGGGCAGGTAACAGCGTTCCATTTAGTCATGCCGGCCACATGACCACGGAAGGTCTACGGACAAACGCTGGCTCTTCGGCTTTGAAACGGAGATGAGCATCGCCCCCTAGAGTCGGACACGACTGGACTTAATGTCAAGGGAAACCTTTACCTTTACCCTTATCGAGTCCTTCTCAAGGACCTGGGATAGGCAGTTGTTGTTGTTGTTGTTGTTGTTGTTATTATTATAATTATATTTATTAGCCTCCCAACCCCAATGGACTCTTAGTCTTGACTCAGCTGGCTTGCAGTAGAGTCATAGCTCATTGAACTGAAAAAAGTCGATTGTTAGGTTGTGTGAAGCAGCATTTTGTAAATATCTTTTCTTTAAAAAGTTCCAAATGTGTACTGATTTTTTCTTTTTGTGATTTACATTTCCAGACAGCAACACAGTAAGTCTGATGGGAAGCCCTTGTTTTAGCGGACAGAGGCATAGAGATAATTGATTATCTGTTCAGTGAATTGGCATGGAGGGAATTAGAAGCCATTTTGCAGGAGAGATTGGTCAGAGTTCCACAACTGTAGTTACATACAGCCCCAAAGAAGCAAATCTGATTTTATGTTGCTCTGGAAATAAAACTGCTCATCTCTTGCCAACATCATAAATGAGGATCTAGCTCTTGAAGACATTTTTTTTTATTTAGAGAATGCTGATTATATATTTGGCAATACTGAATAGTAATAAGGCACTCATTTAATGAATTTTATTTCCTTAATATATGTGCTTCATAAATATACACTTTTATGTACTTCTATATATGACACTATATGAAAGAAAATGACATGTCCACATCACACTTTCTCCCTCTCTTTCTATACATTTCAGTTTTGCTTCATATTCTCTAGTGAAATGTATGTTGCCTATATCTATGCTCTCTGCCCTTATCTGCATCTGCTGATAGCCCTCTGCTGGCCCTGTTTAGGGTGACCTCTGCCCTGCTAGGAAGGGATGGTTCTAGGAGAAGCTATAGGGATGTGGTGAGAAGTATCCATGCTATCTGGTGGATTAAATTGCTCAGATTTACTTGGAGTTGGACTAGGTCCAAATGAGTTGCCTGGAGCACAGTCTTGTGATGTTACGTGGATTAAGTTTGATTCTGTGACTACTATGGAAGTGGACATGGTTCTCCAAACTATTAGTTTGGCCACCTGTTTGTTAGAGGTGACCTGTAGTTGGGTGCATGCAATGGTGTTGGCCTCTTTGAGGGATGGAGTGGTCCCTCCAGCCTTGAAGGAGGCAGTGGTGCATCCCCTTCTCAAAAGGCCATCAGTGGTTTCTTCCACTGAATGTTATCCACAAAGACCTGCTCTCTGGACTTCTGGGTAAGGAACGGTGAATGAGCATGTCTCCAAGCAGAGACGACGACTGTGGCAAAGACTGAAGGACCAGTGAGCAGACTGCTCCCACAGAACCTCTCTGGATAAGGAGAGGATGGGAGACCACCCACTTGTGCTCTGAATGGCAGCGCCTTTCAAGGAAACCACAGGACAGTGGTTTCCCATGGGTTTGAGTGCTGGAGACAAAGGAATCATCATGCTCTCAGTCGTGGTGGAGCCTTTTAAAGGACATTGAGTTTGCTAACCTCACTTTCTAATCACTTTTGGAAATTCCTATTTAACTATATTAAGGATATCAGAGATCTTCAAAATGACGTTTGAAAAGCCATCTGGTGAGTTTACCTTCGCTCATGAACAAAAGAAAAATTAACTATAAGCTTAAGAACTAAGAAATAGAAACAAACAGCAAAAAGCTAAATAAGAATTAAGAAAGATATAAACGGACTAAGGGGCCAGAAAAAATTGGAACCTTAGGACTTTTGCTAAAAGATTTGGGGAAAAATTAAATTAATAAACAACACCTTCATGCGGATACCACTTTGTTTAGTCTATCAAACTAACAACAGAGATTTGAGCCGTTAGGATTCCAGAAATTAGACACTAGAGGGGAGTAAAGACTCCAGGCAAGGAAAGAAAAAAGCCTGCCTCTCATTTTTGAATTGGAGAGTAAGCATTGGATTGTACAAAATGACATATAATGCTGCGAAATTTGAGTCATTTCAAGACACTTTTGAAGAATGGCGACAGAGACTTGTAGCTACAATGGTAGAAATAATGTTTACTTATATGAATGCATTATTTACAAAAGAAAAAAGGAAAGTTGTCAAAGAAGATGCTTTGAAAGACCTACAGGATGAAGAGGTGAAACAAGCTTATGCAGATTTACTAGAAAATAAAGAAGTTGTGAATTACAAGATAGAGATGGCAGTTAAAGTGGAAATACAAATGACAAGCCAAGATAATGACCTGGATAATGACTTCTTGATGGATTCACAAAAGAGGGTTGCTAAAGCCTTGTATTATTTAGAGATGGGAGAAAAAAAGGAAGAAAGATCAAAACCTACAACAGCATTTGAATGGAACAAAGACTAAGATAGTTAAAGCAAAAGCAAGGAGTTCAAAGCCAGTTTGTTTGACCAGGGTTAAGAGATGACATAATTTGATAAAGTTCTGGAACCCCTTTACAGACTTTTTGCTGACAATGGGACTGAAATGTTAATGATTTATGGATTTGCAAATGGATAGGGATGGGCTATGGGAAGAAGAGATATATGCATGCAGCCTTATAAGGGGGAAGAAATAATAAGTTTGCCTATACTTGTGATGAAGTTCAGAAGTAACTTCTTTAAAAATTTATCTTTTCTTTTTTCTTTAATCTTTCTTTCTCTTCTTTTTTTTCCTTGCACTTTCTATTCTATTCTTTTCTTTTCTTTTTCTCTCTCTCTGCTGAATTTGGTTTGTATTATCTTTTATTATTTTTTAAAAAACTTTCAACACAAATTATTTAAAAGAAACCAGAGACCTGCATCATTCCCCCAGAGATATGCATGGCTCCCATACTTCGAATGTTCTGTAAGTCTCTGAAGGCCTGGCTCTGTTCCCAGGTCTTGGGTTAGGATGTTTATGAAGCCCCGGCAATTTTTTGTGTGGCTTTATATGGCTGTTTATGTTTTTCTTTTCATATTTTGTATTCTTTTAGCATTATAAGCAGCTAAGAGTCTTTTTGGAGTAAGACAACCTTGAAGTCAACCAAACAAACAAACAAGCACCATTGGGTATAACTTTTAAATGCACTATTTTAAGTGATGTATTCACTTAATTCAAGGGCCCCCTATATATATTTCAAATGTTTGCATGGAATATTTACTGGGCTAGAGTTTGTTCATCTACAGAAATGAATAGAAAATCTATATGCCCAGGGCAACTCATTATATTTGATTTGCTGTTCAATTCAGACTACTTTTTCTGGAATAAGAAGTATGTTTAATTTGTTCCACTTGCTCTGTTCTGACATGCATCCTTCTTCCACTGGAAGGCATCTATCAACCAATGGGTGATTTGTAACAATCCCTGCTTTTCCTTTTTTTTTATGTGCATGTGTGCCTTCAAGTCAGTGTTGACTCCTGGCGACTGCCTGGACCAGTCCTTGCAGTCTTGGCAAGATTTTTTGGAAGTGGTTTGCCATTGTCTGCTTCTTTGGGCTGAAAGAGAGTGACTGGCTGAAAGACACCCCGCTGGCTTTGTGCCTGAGGTGGGACTAGAACTCATGGTCTCCTGGTTTCTGGGCTGGTGCCTTAACCATTGTGCTAAACTGTCTTTTCCTATAGCTCCTTGCAAAACATTCTTAAAACTTTATGGAGAAGATTTACGAGAATGATAGCATAGGAAGCTATAGAGCAGATGGGGATTTGGCCTCATATAACTACATCCTTGATCTATTTTCAGAATTTTTTGATGAGAATAATTTTAATTGAATATTAAACTAATAAATAAAATAAAATAAAATATAATAAAATAAAATAAAATAAAATAAAATAATAAATCCATTGATGTCACATGCTCTGAATCCTTCCCATTTGTGATTGACAATTCAGACAATTCAGTGTGGAACACTGAATCCAGTCTGTGAAAATATCCACCTCTTCTGCTAGACTCACTAAAGAATGTTGGAACTAAGCTAGACAGACAGACAGATAGGCATTGCTTTCTTCTAGAATTACAAGGACAAAGCTTAATCAGAATTCAAAAGTATGCTGCCAGAGCTACCATTCCAAGAGCCCATATTTTTTTCTGTTTGATATTTGCATGATGAAAAAGTCCTTGGGATGAATCATTATGTTTAACCTTTTTCACTAGGATCCCTGGTTCAGCTCATATTGGAAATAAGAATAGAAGCTTATTTTTAGAATGTAGAAAGTTCTAAATTAGATGTTCCTCTCTGCTATTGTTTTTTTTAAATGGATCTAAGTCTGTAATTCTATGCATTCTCACTTAGAAGTATATATAATTAATTGCAGTAAATCCACTTACACATATGTTTGAATCCAAATGGACTGGTTATTTTATATCCAATTAATATTATTTAGATTACTGAACAAAATAAGGTTATTTTGGCATACATGGCTTTAGATTTAAGCAGAAATGTGTAAACACTGGCCCTCAGATCTTCAGAAGTTATGGTTATAATATTTGGCATTAAATATAAAATAACTATAACTAAATATAGTTTAGCCAGATAATAATTACATTTACTAATTATTTTAATATGTCTTTAAACCTTTTGGTGCTCTTTTCTGCTGCTTCTGTTGTTTGAGACCTAGTCAAGAGCATATCTGCTGATCTCTCTAGATAAAAAGGCCACAGTCAAATCCAGCACTGAATCCTCTTTCCTTCTTTGGTGAAAATGGTAATACCCCCACTCAGGAGGCAGAAATGCATCTTGGTCTTGCCATAGAGCAGTGTTTCTCAGCCTTGGCAGCTTTCAGATGGGTGGACTCCAACTCCCAGAATTCCCCAGCCAGCCTGGCTGGGGAATTCTGGGAATTGGAGTCCATCCATCTGAAAGCTGCCAAGGCTGAGAAACACTGCCTTAGAGTATGCCATTGCCCAGTTTATCCTCTGGGTACTTAGTGTAAAATATGAAATCATGTTTTGCAACTTAGCAAAACTTCACTATTTACATTGGGGATGGGTGGGTGGGTAGTATTTCAACTCAAAATTCAGTATTTGAAATCTGGCAACAGAAATTTGACAATTGTGAACTTTACCATGTAGTTTAATGACTGTTGGTGACTGTCATAAAGTTGATGAATTACTGCAAATCCCATAAAGGTGAGTTACTGCTAAAACCACACAGCTAGTGATGAATGGAAGTTTCAGTAAAAAGAGAGGATCATTATGAACTTCATAGCTTCATGAGCTCTCATCTATCTGTATCTTATTCATTCATTCATTCATTCATTCATTCATTCATTCTTCATTTTTGAAGCCACCAGACTTCTGGGTGGCTTACAGATAAAAAATTAGAAGAAAACAAAGTACAGCAAGAAAAAAGAAGACAACTGACGAGAGACAACCCCCCCAAAAACCAACTGTCCCCCAAAGGGCTCAACCACCATCCTAGCCCAGGGCCTGGCCAGGAACAACCATGTCTTAAGTAGCCGAAGTAAATTGTGGAAAGTCAAAAGGGTGGGAACAGTAGGAATCTCTGGGGAGATATCATTCCACATCCTGGGCCTTCCAAGCTGGCACTGCTTAATTGATTGAACCTGGAATACGCCCACTCTAGCTGATCTTACTGGATGGATGGAAACATACGGAGACAGGTGGTTTCTCAAGTAACCAGGCCCAATGCCATGAAGGGCTTTATAGGTGATAACCAGCACCTTGAATTGCACCTGGAAGCCAACTGGCAGCCAGTGCAATTCACAAAGCAGCAGGGACACATGTGCATACTGCAACACCCCCATCGCTGCCTGCGCTGCTGTATCCTGGACCAACCGTAGCCTCCAAGTGGTCTTCAAGGGCAACTCCATATACAGTGCATTACAGTAATCCAATAGAGAGGTGACCAAGACATGACTGTCTCAAATCCCTCCTGGTTCAGGAATGGGTGAACCTGCGCAAAGGCCCTGTGGCCGCCACCTGCTCTCCTTATTTATGCTCTCCATGTCCCTGTTCTGAAGAAAACCAAATTTTGTATGTACATTCCCCAAACTGATTAAGAATGTTGATGTACTTTGAAAATGGCTTGAATGTGTTTCTTCTTCTTCCTCTTCTTCTTCTTCTTGAAACAATCAGTATGAAAATGCATTGAATTAAATACCTTCTAACTACATGTGGCTCCTCCTGATGGCAGCTGTTGGGCCCTTGCAAAATTCGTTGGGATTGACAATGGAATATACTGTATACCCTATCAAGATATGGCCGTTTACCAAGAATTATTTTACTGAGTATACAGACTGCAGTGAGCTAGGGCAAAACATTAACATAAATAATAATTAAAACTAACAAAACAAAGCAAACAAAGCAAACAAACAAACAAACAGCAGGGATAGAATTCCAGGCTTGGAGCATTCTGGCACGTTTCGTTCCTTGTCAGTGTGGACTGCCAAGACGAAAATGTGGATGGGGATATGTTTGCATTCTTTTTCAGGGCTGTTTTTAAAAACAACTATTCATTTATTTATTTCATCATATTTATATGGCCACCCATCTCACAGGCAAGTGATTATGTATCATTGTATGCAGAAGTAGAAGGAAAATTCTACTTCTCCCCTTGTGAGGGGAGATGGGCGATGATAAAAATTTGATAGATAGATAGATAGATAAATAAATAAAATTATTCAGATCAGCCAAAGAACTTGCCTAAATGTTGACAAATTGCAAAAGGTCAGCAGCAAGGACTGGTAGAAGTTGCGGTTCAGCAACATTTGGAGTGCCACAGGTTCCCCTTCCCTGATTTACCTTTATGAGAAAGATCAAAAACTTGGTCAAGACTACAGTATAACCCACACCATGCAGCAAAACTCATGCAGTATAATTCTACTGGCTGAAGACACTGTACAAGACCATCAGCTTTCAAAACAACCATATGTGGGCTGGTTTCTGTTCTTAAAAACCAAATGAGATCTCCCTCAGCGTCTGAGCACTCTAAAAATGGTTTGTTAGATTGTGCCTGTATTTGAGAGAGATACAACTGACAGGACTAGATAGATCTTTGCAATGAATCCTGGCTGAAAAGAAATCTACTTTGCTCCTCTCAAACTCCTCTGCTCATGTCACAGTTTGTAAAAGGAATAAGTGATGCTGCATCTTTGAGGCTTTTCTACCTCAAGAAAATAATTGTGGCTGTTATTTTAATCCCAGAATATTATTGACCCCCAGTTATACTTTGGAGGTACATATTGCATGTTACAAACTGAGAATGAAGATACTGCTTGGAAAATCCATTGTTATTACTCTGTAGAAGCAAATGGATATTAGTGAAATGCAACCAAGCTGATTAATAGCCACAACGAGTAACTTATGTGTCAGATGAGATTACTGTGGAGAAGGTGATGTTTTAGAAAGTGTTTGTCTTGGTACAAATCTACAGCATGTCTTGACTGCGTGGCTGACTCATAAGATTTATAACCATTCTGTGTTGTTGCTAACTTTTTTTTTTTTTAAAGAATTCCCAAGCCTTTAGCAGATGGGTGACAAGCAGAAATTTAATAGATGAAACTTTTCCCATCATGTAGATATATATGTGGGAAAGTCTTGCACAAAATGAATCTTTACTTAGGAAGAGTGGACTGGGCAATGAAAAGGTTGCAAGCCTTTATTTTCTCCTTTACTTCAGTTTCAGAACTCTTTTTATCTTATGGTCAAGAGAAGTATCTTCCTGGCCTTTAGCATACTTGACATTTGAAGGCCACACGTCTTCCGGTTCCCGAGATACAAAGACATGGTGCCCTACAATGTCGAACGATGTCATGAGAGCTGCAATGCAGCACATTTTGAGGACACCAGATTAGAGAAAGTTAGCCTCTGCAGATAGATTCCTATTTTCAGAGAGTGGAAGAATAGGATACTGTGCTGGATTGAGAATTTATTAACTGCTAACCTTTGCTGCAATTTATATGTTATAACTCTAAAGAAGAACCTTTCATACCTGGCAAACTTAAGATATTTGCTCATATAATCCAAGAGCTACTCATACTATAGTAATCAGGCCATCTTTGATGGAAGGAGGAATATCTACAGAGCAGCCTGAAGTCCTGTGCAGAGACTTTGAGGAAGATGGTTATGTTTAAGCTGTAGATGAGGTATCATCATCATCATCATCATCTTCAAACATTTGAAGGACTGTGATATAGATGAGAGTTATTTTTTCTCTACTGCAAAACAAGTGGTATAAACTAATTGGTTTTAAATTATAAGAGAAGGGATGTCAGTTAAAGGTTAGAATAATTTCCTGATGGCTCTGTTCAGCAGTTAAGAAGAAAGGCTTGGAAGACGAACTGTGGCTGGATAGCCTTCTGTCTGGAATGTGTTGGATTTTCCTACTTAATTAGGGAGCTGGATTAGATGACAGAGTTGGTTCCATCCAACTCTGATTCAGTAATATAGAACTAAAGTCACATGTAAGTGTGTTCTCTGTATTGAGTTCTGTAAACCTTGCTGGCTCTAATTTATTACATCTGTATTCTGCACCTAAGTTATGCATACTTAACTAGATGATTTATCCATCATTTCTATAATCTCCAATTTGATTGCAACTTGTATGGACCAAGTCCAACAGGGAAACTGCCAGTGTTAATTCATAGTTTACATTTTGAAGTGGTAGTGAACAATATTTGTTTATCATGTTGCTTTGACCCAATGTAAAACAGGCATGGGGCATCTTTTCAGCAGCTGAGGGCCAAAGGAGACATGGTTGCTCAGGGCAGATGGTTTTGGCCTTTTTTCTCTTTGGGACGGATTTGCTTTCCCTTAATCTAAATTAGATTAGATGCATTAGACTTAACGCATCTAACAGTGACTTAATATACTGATTTTATCTGATATCCCTCCTTGTCCACACACAAATCAGAGCAACATTATTCAATGGTTTCTGCTGAATTTCTGAAGCATAATTTTATGGGCTGTCCCCCCCCCACACACACAAAAGGGGTGGCTTTTGTTGTGGGTTCATCCTTGGAAGATCTTGAACCAAATTTTCATTCTATCAACTGTTGACAAATGGCAGTTTGCTCCAGCAGAAGTTTTTCTCAATGGATTAAGGAGGGTCCCCCTTTTCTCTGCTGTCTCATCTTTCCCAAATATTCTTCTAGATGAAGACTGTGAGAGATGGCAAGGAGGACTGCAGGAGGAAAACAGGAATGGGCAAAACTATTCAGAATATTTATAGTAATGGATGGGAGTGGGGTGGAGTAATTGCTAACCCTAATTTTTGATACTGGCAGTACCTGGTACCATTTTTCAGAGTTACCCAGAAGATATAAGGGTATAGATTAGTTACAGATGGGAGGGACAAAGTACCAACAGGTTCACTGGATGAATTTGATTGTAGTGTTTGGCTAGATTGGGTGTGTGGTGTAGTACTGCTGCCATGGATTCGTTATCAGGAGTAATGCATAACAGAAACAGAGGAATGAAAACTATATAAATTGAATAATGATGACTGAAAGATTTGCACACTTTCAGTGATAAAATTGTGATAAGTTTAGATTTATTCTAAAGATTAGAGGTAGTGGTATTTTCACTCATTTTTCAACAATTATTTTAATGCTGCATTAGGGCAAATCTTTTCAAGGTACAGTGTAAGAGTAACAAAAATACGAAACAATCAAAGATAAATCCAGCAGCCTCAACTTTAAATCTCTTTGTAATAATTACTTTGATCCTCTAATAAAACCTGTTGCCACACATTAATCTTTCATCTCCACATTCACTAAATCTTTTCTAAGAAATTCCAGCAGCCATTTACATTTTTTCAGTTCATTTGTGGTTGGGACAATTTTATCCAAATGTTCCTTAACAAAAAAAAAAGTGCTATTTTCCACAGCAAACTCTGTGTATCCACAACACGCCAAAAACATATTGAAAGTTTCAAAAACCATAAAAATACATAGCACTAAAGAGCACATAAAAATAAAAGCAAAAGTAAGAAGATCACAATTTCAGTAGCTTAAAAGGTTTCCAAAAAAATTGATTCCATAATAAGGCCCTCATAATGCATTAGATGGTGTAATCCCTTGCTGTTAGGGAGGGAGGTTGAGGATCTGTTGAATCCCATGGAAATGCTACTCTGTTAGTGGATAGGAATCCTGCTTGTAGGGCACTGTTAATACCATTAGAATGATTCTAACTATTCTATTTCTCAGCCTTGCCAATTTTAAGATGTGTGGACTTCAACTCCCAGAATTCCCCAGCCAGCTGCTAGCAGGTTGGGATATAGCAGTTGCTCCACCAGGGTCCCCTGCCATCACAAGCTATCATATCATTTATTTATTTTATTTATCAAATTTTATCACCGCCCATCTCCCCCCAAAGGAGGGACTCTGGGCGGTTTACAATAAAAAAAAATCATAATATACATATCATAATATATCATAATTTTCATATGCAAAAAAGTGTTGAAAATAATGTGCGGTTTGGAGGCTAAATCTTATGAAGAATTATTAAAGAGATTGGGTATGTTTAGCCTATAAAAGAGAAGGCTAAGGGGAGACATGATAGCAGTCTTCCATTACTTGAAGAGCTGTCACAGGGAAGAGGATGCAGAAGTATTTTCAAGAGCTTTGAGGGTAGGACAGGAACTAATGGTTCAAAGCTTTCTAGAGGGAAATCCAAACTTGAAATAAGGAGGAATTTCCTGACCATGAGGCCTATTAACCAGTGGAACAGCCTGATTCCTGGAGTCGTGGGTGTTCCATCACTAAAGATTTTCAAGCAAAAGTTGGACAGCCATTCATTGGGATGGTATGAAGAGCAGGGGGTTGGGCTAGAAGACCTTCAAGGTCTCTTCCGTTCCTATGCATCTATGATACCATATTCATATTCTAGTATAGTATGTCAGATCATATATCAAATCATATGATATTGTTGGGCAAACTTTTCTAGGAATTGAATTCTACACTGATCTGAGTTTTGATGGATGCACAAAAATACTCCAATCATCCTTTATACCCTCTCTCTTCCCTTTTGTATACATTGTCACTGTATGTTGCAGACTAAAATGTCTACATTGTATACATTGTCACTTTAGTTGCAGATTAAAGTGTATACATTTAGTGTATACCCTGTAGTGTATACAGTAAATGTATACACTTTAGTCTGTAACTGAAGTGCCTTGCTAGTGGGATAAGAGATTGCACTTCAGGCATTTTCTCATACAGATTAAATTGTACAATATCTATTTGTGGTGGTTGCCAATGGCCCTGGCTTGGAGAGATTCATTGCTAATTATGCTCTTGGCTATGTGCCTTGTGTATACAAGATGAAGATCAGTATAAGTTAGGGAGATGAGCCAGAAACATCTTTAATTGGAATTAAATACAGTGAGAAGGGTGACATGGTGTTAAAGTGCCAGAAGGAAATAATGCATTTGTTTTCTGCTGCATATTTCATAATGTTAAAACACACAATTCATTTGAGTTACCCCTGTGGTATTAACATATTAAAGCAGCTTTGGAAATTAATGTTCTCATATTACCTGTTGTATATTTCCAGCATCATGTTGAACATTTTAAATCTCCCAAAGTATCAGCTCTACACAGTGGTGTTATTCAGAACCTGGCGGTTGGTTTCCAGTGGCATGCAGACATACTTCAAATGGTTAAATACGCTTTACAGTTTTCCTATTCATCCGTGGGGCTGGAAGCTGTCTTGCCTTAAACTCCCTGCGAGAGCTGCCATGCAAAGGGAGCAGATTGTCCTCTGCAGTCAGGTAAACACAGAAAGGGCAATATTGATACAAGTCTTTTACAGGACAATTAAACAAGTCATGAAAGAACTTCAGTTCCGAAAGCCGCTGTGAATGGGGGAAGATAGCCAGAATCCCTTATTCCAGAGCATGCCTCAGTTTTGCCTTGGAGAACATAATTTTTAACATTGTTGGCAATTCCATAATTTCATGGCTTACCTTGCTTTTGGTACTCATGTTTTTGCTCAATTACACCTTTGGTCCAATTGGCCCTGTATTGGGCAGAGGTTTTCCCCCTCCTCCTGAGTTACAGTAGAGATTTTAATTTGCTAGATTGCAATTATAGTCCTTCGGTGCTGGTTTCTCCCCAAAGAGATGTTAGGGCTTGTATCTACTGGAGAATAAGTAATCCACTCTGACCTTGCACTTCTTGCTCACATCTCTAGACACCTATCCCTAAGTATGAAGATGCTTTCTTCTCATTTAAAGATAGGAGAAATGCATCTTGCATTTGTTGCAAGACGTTGTCCTCTCTTCTTACTTCATGTTGGAAACAGAATTTAGGACTGCAAAATGATACCCACATCTGAGAATTCTCTTGTGCTTTGATATATAGAAAAGTGCAGGTATACACCCTCAATGAGTACACACCAAGCTGCTATTCAAGGCAAGGAGATGCTGAAAACTTGGCAATTTACTTGAGCCCCAACAAGAATTAAGCCCAGTTTGGAGGAAAACAATCACAAGTAACTTTTCAGTGGGCAGCATAGACATCTCTGAAAATTAATTAATCAAATTAGAAGACATGGATGAGCAAATCTCATCCTTTTCATTGATCCTAGTTTGCATCTTGTAATATGCTTCAGGCAAATTAATTGAAGTGATATTAGATCAATTCTAGTTGTAGAAGATGGAGATGGTGTTGAGAGAAATATTCAGAAGCCATTACAAAAACCAAAAGGATAAAAGCATTCCTTGAGCCTCAGGAAAGAAAGCCTTAGGAAGAGACTCAGGTTGGCTCTTCCCTGATTCACAGGAATATGAGGAGGAGGGAGGAAAAACACAAGCACACTTGCAAGATTCTGCTAATATCTCAATAAAGTTTACTTCTAGTCTTCTTGTAGAGTCTGTTGCCTGATCTGGACAACCCCAAAGGGCTGACATTAGTTTAGAGGTGCCACTTGAAGCTTCTAATAATTACTATTTCTAGGCTGTCTTTCTTTCTTCCAAGGTTGAAATTTCTAGTGATCTCATTCTCCTGTTTGGGAGTTGTATGTCATTTTACTAGCCATTCTTGGTATCTCACTCTGCATTAAAAAGGGAAGATAGAAACAAACCAATACTAGTAGGGCGACCTTACTAGTATATTTCAGGAGGACCCGGCCATGGTCTACCTGTGGAAACTGAGCCTACATATAGGTGTTTGTAGTCTATCTGGACAGGTAGAAGAGGTGAGCAGAGAGGGAGGACGTGGTTATTATAACCTCTCTGAGTTAGAAATTAACCAATTTAAGCAGATGGTTCTCCCTGAGGTTGGCATTCTGGGGCTGGCTCTGGGACAGTTCCACCTGCGTAGTAGTTGGCTTCAGCAAAGAAACTGCAGTGGTATCAATGCCCTGAGTTTCCCTCTGTCGCTGAACCCCTTCAAGAAACAAATATGAGCTCACTGTTTCTTCAGCTCTGAAGGTAGGATGGAACACAGTCTCAGTCTCAGGGAAATGAAATGGCAAGTCTTATTTACAAGAGCTCCCTTATTTGCACATACTCCCTGCTCATCTATACCCATAGAGTGGCTTTGGGACTGAAGGGATGATAGGCATGAACTTAGCACCTCTCTCCTATTGAGGCTGCTGCTGAGGGCTAGGCTGGAGGACATGTGACTAAACAAGATCTTCCTTGGAACTATGTATACTGAGGGAGAAATTCCCTTCATGGCATAAAGGATGTTTTAAGGCCCAGAACATGTGCATATGAAGGCATGGTTCTGATATGCCTCCAGTTCCTTCCTACAACTTTGAGCCACTGACTGAAAAGAAACATTGGACAGATGCTTTCTTTGTTGCTGTTTTTTCCCATTTCAGGCTGATAGGGGTATTTGTTTATTTGGGGTCCAGCAATACTTGGGGAATGCAGGACATTCTCTGTTCCAGTGGTCAACTTCTCCATCTCTTGCCATTTCCTTCTTAAGTGCATTCTCCTCCTGTACACACTTAGCCTTAATTTACAATAAACCTGCAATGAACACCGCATTTAGTAACTGATAGAAGGAACAACAACGTTTGGTGGCCCAAGTTCTGGTGAACATTCTTCCAAAGGATGCACCAGCCTTTCCAATCTCTTGAACTGTTCCAGCTGAGAAAGACAATCAAGGATAGAGGCCTGCGCTTGTTCTCACATCTTGAAGCACTCAGCAAAATCCAGGACTTGAAATTCTGTGTAGGGGTAAAAAAAACAACCAACAGCCACCACCACTGTTCCACTTTCAACTTTAGTATTATTCCCCAACATTTTTCTTCCCATGTATTTTGAGTAGCTTTTCCTGTCCCCAACAGCTTTATGTGAGGAGGCAAAGCGTATTTTGTCGTCTGCTTTCATGGTTGTAGAATTTCCAGCTTAGGACTTGCTGCCAAGGTACACAAGAGTCAAAGCTTGATTTGGCAAACTCTTTGCCTGGCATTGTAAGACTAACAATTCCCAAAAAGTGTTTGGGCATGTCTGATATTCAGTTTTATTTCTAGGTAATATTGTGTGTCATAGCAGTTGGCTCAAGACATCTAGACAGGATATTTTTAGGCAGGTTACTTTCCTTGTGCTTATTATTTGATTTGAACCTATGGGCATGTCTGCATTTTGCTTATTTTGGGTCTTGGATCACCCTTCCGCTACATGAACAGTCTCAAGTTCAAATGGATTGCTGTGATTATGGCAGCTAGAAAAATGGAAGTGCAGTCATGAAATGACTATAGGAATGCACAATTGTATGGAAGTCCATGGTTCAATCTAAAACTGTCTGAAGTTGGACCATATCATTGCTCCATCTAGTACACAGTTCTTTGCTCTGATTGGTAGCAATAAGATACCAATTACTGGGGATCTTTTAAATGTGATGGATATCCTCTGCGACTGAGCTATAGTTCTACTAATTCACATTGTTGTTTCTCTAAGAAATGACAGATGCATGAATAACAGAAGAAAACTCAGCAGCAGGACACCTGTAGCTCAATGGTTGAGCATCTGCAGAAGATCCCAGGTTCCATTCCTGATATCTTCAGGTATCTACTACTTCCTGAAACCCTGAAGAGCCGTGCTTCAAAGTGCACAGAACCACCACCCCCACCCCCCATAGCACCCATCTGCTGTTCCTTAAGAGCAACAATTCCCGGGTTTGCAGGGCTGACTTCAGCTGCCGGGCTGTCCTGGAAAAGATTTGGTTTATGGAGTTGCAGATAGGTGCTATGTTCACATCAGTGTTGGCCTTTGATTATGAGGCACTGCACAGCCCTAATGAAGAGCTGCTATTAGTGTGTGTCAACAGTACTGGGCTAGACAGATGAACAGTCTGATTCAACAGAAAGCAAATTTCTTATGTTCCTTTTCTCAAGAGGAAACAACAGGTTCCCAAAATGAATTCTCAGCAATGGAAGTAATAATCTCTTGGACAAAACTTTATCCTTTTCCAAGAGTACACCCTCGTTTAACTTGTGATCAGGTACCATGTGCCTCTGAAATTCATAATCTGCTGGGCAATATTTTTCATGTATTTGTGCAGTTTTCATAATCTTGAGTAGATTTGTTAAAAGATTTCCATTACAAAAACACTCATTAGGTTCTCCAAAAGAGAGATTTTGAGATACATAGCCCAGAACAGATGACACATAGTACAGTTCGAAAAAACAGTGACACCAGGGTACAGGTCACTTAAAGGGAATGGGAAAACTTGAGTTAAATCCAGTAGTATTTAAAAAAAGAAAGTTCATCCCTAAGGGACATATCTAACTATGCTTACTAGATGGGCTGATGCATTAATATACAACTTCACTTGCAAGAACATGTCTTTAAAGCTCTGGGTTAAATGGAATAATATTCAGACCAAACTTTCCAATTACATTTTAAATTATGTAATTTGCTTCCATCAATTCATCTGTGATCCAAGGGTAGCACATGTCTCACTATGGAGTGGCAATTTTCTATTTTAAAGTAATCCAGTCCAATTTCTATTTAGAGACAAACCTTAAGAAAGAAGGGAAAACACACTGTGAGCAGCTGGATAGCAGACTGAGCAGGCCCCCAGATCACCTGATTATAGTCAGTCTTAACACAGTCCCTCTAGTTTACGATGTCATTGATAAAACTGATTTCCATGGTTGAAGATTTCTTCAACCACAGATTTCTCCTCTGTGCTGTCCCTGGTGTTGGTTTGGTTTTGGGTTTTTTGGTGTTATATTTCCTCTCCTTTGCAGTGCATCCAGGGCCATTTTGATATGTTCTGAATATTCTAGATGGTCATCGAAATCAACCCTTGATGGAACAAATTATATGCAATTAACTGCAAAGTTATGATGAAAACAAGATAGATTTCTGTTTATTTATTTGTTGGCTTTTTATGCTACCTGTTTTCCAGGAGCTCAAATTGGCTTATATAGGGATGACTATTGTAACCTCTCAACAACAATTGCTCTGTGAGGATGGATCGAATTGAATTATCCATTCAGTCGTATCCGACCCTTGGCGATTCCATAAGCCAGCTCTCCCCATGATTTCCGATCTTGTACAGCTTCTTTCAGTTGCTTTATATTTTGGCCTGTGTCTGCTTTGATTACATCCAACCAGTGCGTTCTTTGGCATCCTCGTCTTTTGCCACTGGCTGTTCCAAGCATAACGTCTTTCTCCAACGATGTTGATCTCATGACATGACCGAAGTAACTAAGTCTAAGTTTTGTTATTTTTCCTTCTAGTGACATGTCCAGTTTTATGCACTTCAACATTTCTTTATTTGTTATTTTTGCAGTCCAAGGGATGTGCAAGAGCCTCCTTCAACACCATAGTTCAACCGAATCAATTTTCCTTCTATCCAACTTTTTCATCATCCAACTTTCACAGCCATATGTAGTTATGGGCAACACGATAGTGCAGACTAGTCTACATTTAGTCACCAAGCTGATATCCTTGCTTTTCCGAATTCGATTCATACTCATCATTGCTGTGTGACCCAGCATGATTCGGCATTTAATTTCTTGGTTGCATTTGCCATTTTGATTGACCAGTGATCCTAAAAAGGTGAATTCTTCCATGCATTCCACCTCCTCTCCTTCAATTACGATTTTGATATTTCCATTTCTTGCAGTTGTCATGAGTTTGGTCTTTTCTGATATTCAGAAAGAGGCCAAATTTCTCACTTTCTTCTTTGAGTCTCATGATTAGGTGCTTTAGGCCTTCCTGGGTTTCTGAGAGGGGGGTTGTATCATCTGCATATCGAAGGTTATTGATGTTCCTTCTGCCAATTTTTACCCCAATTTTTGATTTGCCTAGCTCCAGTTTCCTGATGATCACTTTGGCGTACAAGTTGAATAAGAAAGGTGACAGAATGCAACATTGTCGCACACCTTTCTCGATCTTGAAGCAATCAGTGTCTCCATACTGAGTTTGTACAGTGGCTTCCTGATTTACATTCAGTGATTTTACCAACTTCACCAAATGTAATGGCACCTCAAGGGCTGCTAGGGCTTCCATAGTTTGTCATGGTCAACACAATCAAAAGCTTTCCTGTAGTCGATGAAGCACATATAAATGTTCTTTTGAAATTTGTGACATTCATGAGGATGGATAGGCTGGTCCAAAGCCACCAGTTTCAGGCCTGGGAGTGGACTTGAACTTGGGTCTTCCCAGTTACCAGTCCAACACTTTCACTGTCGTGGCACACTGGCTCTCATCTCTCATTGGCCTATGAAGGAAGCACAACATCAAAGGTTCATTTATTTTAGAAGAGTAATTTATTGTTGTTGTTGTTGTTGTTATTATTAGTATTATTTTCCATTTCCATTTCCTTTTTCTCTTTTTTATTTTGGTGATTAAGTTTTGTAAAATTTGCTCTGTTTATCTATTTTTTCCTTTTATTAATAGGAGATATATATATGTATATACACACACACACACACACACACATTTACATACACACACATATAGGTAGTCCTCGCTTAACAACCATTTGTTTAGTGATGGTTTGGCTTTACAACAGTGCTGAAAAAACTGACTTGTGGCTGGTCCTCAACAACTGTCTCAGCGACCCCACAGTCATGTGATCATGATTTGGGTGCTTGGCAACCGGTTCGCATTTTTGACTGTCACAGTATCCCATGGTCACGTGATTGCCATTTTTGACCTTCCCAGCTGGCTTCTGGCAAACAAAATCAATGGGGAACTGTGTGATTTGTTTAACAACCACTGCAGAAAAGGTCATAAAATCAGGTCAGGCTCGCTTAATAATCTGAACTTCTGGTCCCAATTGTGGTTATTAAGTGAAGACTACCTGTATACTCAACTTTGAGTGAAAAAGCTAAATAATTTTATGCTTGTAATATTGCCACCCTAAATTGTAGTTAACATTGATAGAATATTCTTTCTTTTTTCATTCTATTCTCAATATTCTAAGATATTTAAATAATAGAAAGTTAATAATTTTAAATATATTATACAAACATCAATGTATGGAAACAACACAATGTACTAAGATTTATAACAACAAAATAAAAATAAAAATGAAAAAGAAGAGTAAAATTGCCTTTCTCAGGGTATCTAGAAAATTAATTCTGTTATAGGAGTATTACATCTAAATCAGAATAGATACAATCTAATAATTTTTCAACAGTGTCTAATGTTAGATGGCCCTTTACGGAAAAGCGTAAGATGCCTGTTTTTAGGGCAATACATCACACAGCACTATTTCTCCCTCCAGATTTCTCATCAGTTTGTATATGGCTGTGTGCAGATCAATGGCTTCAGTCA
The DNA here is from genome assembly GCF_035149785.1 of Candoia aspera. Taxonomy (NCBI): domain Eukaryota; kingdom Metazoa; phylum Chordata; class Lepidosauria; order Squamata; family Candoiidae; genus Candoia; species Candoia aspera. Next base: position 119,080,264 of record NC_086153.1, on the reverse strand, counting down.
GTCTTATCCTCATTTGTGCAATGATAGATGAAATGGCTTCTGAGTGTTCTAGCTCACATTTATTGGCAGAGCATGGACAAGGAAATGTTCTCAGTCCTGTTGTGGGGAGGGATTTTTGACTTGTGCCTTGGCCTACTGACTGAAAATTAGTTTTGCCTACATATACAGTATATGATTTAAAGCAGGCATTTGCTGTAATAGCTCCTTCCCTCCATGGTGAATACTCATTTAAAATTGACTAACAGTTGAACATCATAGATGTTCCTTGGCAATTATTGTGCTTGATAGCTGAGGAGGTATTGCCCTGTCACTAGACAGTCCATTCCAGGCTAAAATCAGGCAGACTCTATTTTCTACCCTTAACCCACCCCATTTTGAGCTAGTTTATCTTCTAGCTTTCTAGAAGTTAACAAATGAATACATGATTTGCCATGACATTTAATATTCTTCCTTTGAAGCAGGACTTTATTGCAAACAATGAAATAAATGATACAGAGAAGTTTTAGGTAGAAACTCTCCCTCTCCTGTTATTTTTATATCAGTTCCAAGATTTTGCAGTGGCGGCATATTATGTTTCCTCAGACAGAGGGAAAGCCTTCGTATTTCGTTCTGTGATTATTTGAATTGCTATTCAGCACAGTGTCACTTCACTTTTACCTTCATTTTTCAGATATGTTTCTGGATGATTCAGCCAGTTCAAACAACAGATGTCAGGGGAAGGAGGGAATTCTACTACTGTTTTTCTTCAAAGAAAATACACAACAACACTAAGAAACGTTTGATGGCAAAGAAATCAAGGGAGTGCACTGTAATTACAAAGACCAATCCACAATCTTTTTCATCACTTGAAGTTAGTTGCATATAGCTGATTTACCACTCATATGCCTGACAAACATTATTAAATTGACTTCAGCTTTAGAGTGGAATATGACCATGTGATGGATCCATCTCTTCCTGCCATAATGGCATGGAAATCATATTTTCTCCATCATGTTTTTCATTTCTACAGACTTATTTCTTTCTGGCAGCAGCTGAGTGACTATGTCTGTGCTCAAAAGCTAAGAAGGGCTAGTCCTGGTTAATACTTGGATGGGACACCATATGGAAATATCAGAGCTTTAGGCTAGATGAGAAACTTGACATAATGTTTTAGAAGAAGACGCAGAAAATCTATTTTCTCTTGCTGGAGTCAGAAGCACAACTATTTATATATGAACTCGTATATCCCTTTTGTCCATTACTCCTTATGTGGCAAAAGCTGTGTTTCTAAATTAAAAATGCAGAATGTCAACCACAGTATAAGAAAGGTTTTCTCTATCTTTTCAGCTAATATCCCTTTGTTGAAAGTACAGTATGCCAAACATGTCCTACATTGTTATATAACCTGATTATGTTTAAATGTATGGTGATTTTCCACCCAAAGTACTAGATACAGAAGACATTGGAAGTGGTTCACATTTAATTCCAGCACACTGATATATCATAGCCAAGGTGGTAGTACCCGAATGCAAAAGTGGTGGGAGGAAAAACATACCAGGGAAGTTTTCTCAAACAAGGTGCAGAAGTCATATTTAACTGTTGCTAGTTTTCTACTGGTCTGATCTGCACTTCCTTCTTGCCCAGCAGACAAGCCACCTACCATTTTGGAACAGCAGGAATGGGTGACATCATCCTCAGCCCATCCCTAGGCTGCTGAGAAGGTGGCCTCCACCCATGCTTTCTTGATCTTCAGCAAAAGTAGCATCGCCCCCAGTCTCCCAGTGCAATGGGGGAGTCCAGTCTGCATGCTGTGTTTTATTTTCTCTTGCCCAAATGCTTCGTTCCAATTGGCTGGTCTGTGACAATCCCAATACCAAGATCCCAACTTAGAAATTCTCCAGACAGTCCATCAGGAAGCTTAAAGAATTCTTTATTGAGGATCTGATTAACACAGGATAGTAGCCAAAGCTCCAAGTGAGATTTTGGCACCAAGACATTCGAAGTTATTCTTTCCCTCCTCTGATCTCATCCCTCCTCCCTGTCTCACAAACAAGCTGTTTCTCACTCCTGAGTTCCCCCCTCCCATCTTGGCAGTTTGTTAGAGTGATTAACAATGCAGGTGTCTTATCAGCAGCAGAGTGTCCTTGGCTGAAACAGCTGGGGCAAAGGAATGTGAAGCTAACACGGGTTGGTTCTCTGGGAATGCAGTGAACGCGTGAAGCCAGCTAATGTGTGTAGAAACTTCTAATCTCAGGTGAACCAAGAGAAGGGAGTCTGACAGCTCTGTGTTTTGGTGGGCACATCCCCTGTCCCCATCAAGGGCCATTTGGTACATTTTTTAAATGGGTTCAGTGCTGAAATAGTGAAATATTGGCCATTAATATGTTATAATATTGTAATTCTTTCTAAGAGGTTCAGCAGAGGAAAGGCGAAATGCTGACTGTTTTTAATTGAGCATAATTGATGAAAATTCTGTCAAGTTTCCCCTTCTAGCCAAAGTAAAACCATTTTTTTTCCTGTCAGTCCTCAAAAGACCCACCCAAAGAAGGAACAATAATTGGTGCTTGCTTTCCTGGCATGGATAGGTCAGAAAAAGAAGCAGAAGAAATCACCAATCAGGGGGCAAGTTAATCATTGTCCCAATGAAACACTCAGCTGGCCAAGACAGGGTGGGAACCTGGTGAGAGATTTTTTAAGCCAGTTTGTTTCCAGACAGTTTTTGCACAGGAGACAAGTAGTGGAAGGTTGCAGTTCTGAAAACCCCATTAAATGAACATCACATTATAGTGTATATACATATTTGTGAAACAAAATTATTGTAAAAAAACCCAGCCCTTTCCAAGTATATCTGATGTCAGTGTGACATTCTGATCTTCAAAAATACTTAACAAGATTTGGGGAATAAAGATCCCCAAACAACAGAATTGAAATGAAACTTCAGATTTATTAACCAGAGCCCTTAGAGACAAAGTAATCCTGGGCCCCTACGCAGTGCAATCATTACTTTTTTCTACGTTTTTATTTATATCAATGTGCAGGTTGGTGTAGTAGTTAAGGCACCAGGCTAGAAACTGGGAGACCAGGAGTTCTAGTCCTGCCTTAGGCACAAGACCAGCTGGATGACCTTGGGCCAGTCACTCTCGCAGCCCTAGGATGGAGGCAAGGGCAAGCCACTTCTGAAATTTTGCCAAAAAAACTGCAGGGAATCAAGTCATTGTCTCTATTGCAATGTAGGCTTCACTTCTGATTAGCAACACATTTCTAAGGTATAATATTTTACCAGTGTTTGGTTTCCTTTATAATTCTTGATTCTGTTTATAAAATATGCAGGCTGAGCATTGATGGGAGCAGATGCCTTACATAGTCTGACAATTTCAAACTCTAATCCTAGATCCCATTCTAGATCTTCAGAGATCTTCAAACGGTGCAGTTTGAAATGTTTTTAGCTTGTGAGGTTTTCAAAAACTCTGTCTCTTTCTGTCTCCTGGTTCAGCAATTCAAAACTATAGCTTCAAGCTTGGCTAAAATTTCTCATATATATATTCTCACACAGAGAGGAGAGAGCCATTTTGCAGAAAAGCTTCTGAAAGGCTTCCACCAATGCTCATGTCTGCAGTCCCCTTTTTACCTGCACTGATGCTCAGAGAGGGGCATTGGGTGCCAGCACACCCCAGCCAGGCTGCCAGTCCACTTTCATGAGTATCAAAAAGCAAACACAATAGAACAAACCCTTGACAAAGCATGAAGTAGATGTCCTCTTCCCCGTGTGATGAGCTGTGTACGTAAGACATTGTATTGCGATGATCCCTCCACTTTTTCTATCACAAGTAGGACACATAATTATGTGAAACCATTTGTGCACTACATAGAGAAACAAATCCTGTGCTGAGAGAGAGAAAGTGATTTCCATCTCTACTCCATTTCTCTCTCCGCTTTTCTTTCTTTCCTAACCATTCATTTCATTGAAGGGGATCAGCTGAATAATATCTAACTCTAGGAATAATATTTTGTTAAAATCCAAGATTTTATTTATAAAAACTGGATAGAGAAATCCAAATTCTCTCTCTCTCTCTCTCTCCCTCACACACACACACACGCACATGCACACACACACACGCAGCGCCATTTGCCATTTGCCATTTAACTTCTAGGAGGTCTTTCGAAGTGGCCTAGGGGTTTTGAAAGAACTGTAAAAACTAAGAAAAGCCAGGGAAATCCCAAACCAGGAAGACTCCTTAAATGTGTCCCAGGGTCTTAGAATTAAAAACTGCAAGCAAGCTGACCTGAAGAGACTTGTGTGGCATCACTCTGTACAAAGGGCAACATATTTTGATATGTCCATCTACTTTAGCTTTAAGCATTAGAGCTCATACTGTAGGCTTATTCCTCCCTACCCCATCCCGCCTCTATCTCTGCTTCTAAATCATGGGAACTCTAAGCATCTTAATGCTATATGTGTGAAGATCTAAGTCTAGGCAACTGGCCATCCAGAAATTTTCAGTAGCAAAACTTACATGGATGTGTACATCTTCCATGAATGTGTCCTGCATCTCTCTGCAGGTAAACTCTGGACTCCATATTTGGATAACATGGGGACAAGGTGATGCAGGGCAATGGTCTGGACATATAATGGCAGAAGGAATAACTTTGAGAACAGGAGGAAGAGCCACAATGAAGACAATGGGCAGATAAAAGAAATTTGAGTCTGGGCCAAATTTGTAACCCAAGTAAGTGTCTCAGACAAGACCTTCCCTAGTTCTCATGAACACAAAGGGAGGGAGGGAGGAAGTACATTCAGACTTGCAAGATTCTGTTACTATAACCTTATAATGAAGGTAGCATAGCATGCTACCTTTGGTTTTCTCTTCTGGTTTTCCTATTCTTGGAGGGCTTACAGGACCTGAAGCAGGTTCTTGGTGTTAATGAAATACTTGGCAAATGGTCTCCTTCCCTTCCCCATCAATATTTCCACATAGTCCCAAGGCATACTTCATTTGCCAAGTGTAGGAACTTAAACCAGAAGTTTTGAATTGTCATTCTGAGCAACATCAGAATAGAAGCAAAGTGATTCTCATCATGTGAAACTCATATGCCTGAACCTCAAAATTAACACTTTTTGACAGACTCAACAAGAAAGAAATTTCCATTTGGAATGTCTTTTTAGTAACTCTGGCTGGATATCAGTGTATAGCCTGTAGCCCATCCTGGGCCAATAATTGTTACTGCTCAAGCTTCACAAAGTTACGGTTAGACTACATCGGCTCAGGATTTCCACTTTCAACAACTTGGGATTAACAAACCCTTTACTGATTCTGTGAGGAGCAAAACCTGCATTCCACTTATAAAGTTAATGATGAGGGGAGCAGCCTTTTTGCTTTTAGCATGTGACATATTTTTGTAAACCTAATAAAATCACTCACCATATTGATATTCTAAGTGCCCACATTTATGGAGCAGGTTTCAGTTGTACAGGCTGATAACTCAATCTTACCAGTCTCTGTTCAGAAGTAATTTTTATTCAACTAAATGGACATGCCATCTATACTCTACCCCACAATTCTCCAAAGCAGTCAATATCAACCCCCAGGGGTCGATGGGACCATCCATTATGGTTGTTGTTTTTGTCATTATTATTCATAGTACTATTAGTTAAAGTAGTATTTATTAAATTGTTTTCATAGAATAAATGTTTGGGGGTTAATGAAAAATCTTAAACTTCATGAAGGGGTTGATAAGCTGAAATGTTTGGGGACCCCTCCCTACCCAGATGGGAGTGTAGGTAGGATAGGATGATTTGGCAAGGTAGAGACTAGTTGTTGTCTTTTTTAAGATAATGATCAATTCTGTCACAAACTTCAAGGAGTCTGACAGACATTAAAGCCTTGGCTTGTGTCCCATTTAATCCTCTGATTTATAGAATAATTAAGATCTGTGAAAAGGAGAGGGGTTGGTCCCCCAGAAGACTTAGTATCTGCTCTGGAGCAAAGTATGAGGGTTTGAGCAATAACTGTAAGAAGGAAGAAAGAAGGGCCAATCTACAATGTGCAGAAGTCTGTTTGTGCAACGTGGGATTCTTTCCAACCGAAAATTACTGAATATGGTTACTGGTTGGCTATCACTTGTATGAAAGGAAAATGATATAGAAAAGTATACATCATTATGCACGTGTTCATAAGCAGCATTTGGTTTAGCTTTCAGAAAGCAAATTCAGAACGGAATATTAGAATGCTAAGCCAGAAATTTTAGAAACATCCAAGATGCCTTCCATCTCTGCATTCTAAGATAGTAGAATTTTAAGGAGATTGTGCCATATGCTTTTGCTGAAAACCCAAGTGTTGGATTTGCTCTCGGGAATGGGAGATCAAGAATATGGAGCAGCAGAAATAACTTTTTCGTAAATTTGGTATGGCACTCAGGCCAGAGAAAACATAATGGAGAGTGGAAGGAAGCAGAAACTTGAAATAGGAGATACTTTCACAGACATTTCCATTAGTTCACTCAGTTCAGGAAGGTTCCTCCATCCCTGGATTTTGCCAGGAAAACTGGACTGTATTTGAAGGCATTGGGACAAAATAAAGTCAGAAATTATAGCAGAGGTGCCATTATTTGTACAAAGAAATAAGTAAATGGCAATGCAAAAGGTCAGTGGGAGAAGTATTTGGAATTAGACTAATTTAATGAAGGAATTATAGGTGATCAGAAAATATTATTGCTCTGCTTCATTAAAAATATCTTCTGTGGGAATCACGTAATATCCATAATGGATTCAGCAGGGGATTGGCTATCTCTGAGCACTAAATTTTAAATCTGTCTTATGGAACGGTAATAAAATTTGTCCTCTGGCTTAGTTTACAAGTTTTCAAAAATACATTCTGAAAGAAATAACAAACACAAAATGTATTCAATTCTGAAGTTATATGAATGAGTTTTCCTCTGTCAGCAGTTAATTTATATGTAACAAAACATGCCTGGGCTGAAGTTATAATCAAAATGGCATACTTTAATCTTAAAACAACAATATCAGCAGTAGGGTAGAATAGTATGGGACCAAAAAGCTGTATTAGGAACACTTCTGGGGCACAGCACCCACTTGGCAATGTTAATACACACACACACACACACACACACACACACACTGTATATGGTGGAGTTGCAGATGCTCCTATCTCTCATTGCTAGCAATGCCATGCTAGAGGGACCAAGGTCTCATCCAGAACACAGAAGCTTCTGATGTCCCTGTTGGATATGAGCTGGGTATTCAGACAAGATTAGGGTGAAAAAACAGGCCATGGTTTTTGGCAATTATTTCAGAAAGTCATATCTCATAGAGTTGCCAGCTAGTGAACTTTTGAATAGTAGTTTTCACACAAACAGGTTTCTGCTTGAATGCTTGGGAGCAAGACTGAATTGAGGCTCTTCTTCCTTTGATCCTGGGAACACCAGGCTGCTACGTGTTTCCCTGTTCCTTCCAAAGATCTAGAGAACTTATCCAGCACCAAGCAGGATAGGCTAATTTGGCAGCCATGGAGACTCAACCACTGTTGGCAAAATTTTCATGAGGATGGGGTCAGTATGTCAAAATTCTCCGTGTTGTCACCTTCTACTCTGTGCCAGGTGACCTTTCTGGAACTTCCAAATGTGCTTAATATATGCCACTGTGTTCCCTCTCTCTGTGATATTCACATTGAAACTTTCAAAAAGGTATGCAAGGACTTGACCCCTAACATCCCTGGTTGCATCCTTCACTCTCTAGGCTCTTGGCTGTTGTTGTGCTTAGTATCCATGCAAGATTTTGTTTTTGCCTGATATGTTCTGAGACCACGGTCAAGGCTTAGAAAGTTCAGATTGTTAGTGACAAAGTGAACCATGCATGCTGATTGACAGCATATGTCTGGAAATGAACTTCTGTTGAGTGCCAAGAGAAAGAGACTGGAAAAGGGGAAAGCCTTTATTTTTCTCTAGAAATGGAAAATATGCATGAGATATACATTTTGTGGGGCCATTGAAAATATTCTTTGTCATGGAATGTTAATCATATATGCTCACATACCATGCCGACCCACTTTCCTACTTCAAATCTCTTCACAAGTCTAATTACTTCCAGTCACTTTCCATTACTAATGTTCCCACCTAGTCCCCATTTCAAAAGCATTTAATCCACCCATTATATATACGGGCTGGAGTGAAAGTCTAAGTCTAACTAATAAAACTAAAACAATACAAAAAGCATACTTTCCCTGCTTTTTGTTTTTCTTTTCTTAAATCTGAATTTTACAATATATACCAATATATAGCTTTTTTTTTACTTTTTTACTTTTTTTTTGGTTTGCTGTTTGATTGGCATGAATATAACAAAACAGTGTGGAACATAGGAATAAATCCATGCTTGTGGTGACACCCATCTATTCTTTTTTTCCAGTTTGTTTAGATTGTTTAAGTTGTAGATCAGGAAGAGAATGAAATGAAATCACCCTGTGGATTTTCTGTTAGGATGACTGAACCGAAACCAGAACTATTGTAGTGTAGAGCTACACTGTTTGCAGCCCTTTAGACCTGTTCCTCACTTTTAGGAGCCTTACCAAATTGCTCTGTTGAAATTTGTTGATAGACTTCTTTAAAACAAAAGAAAACTAAGTTGTTAAGGCTGATCCCCTTTTTTTTTTAACCCTCATTCCTGAAGGAAACGAAATGGGTTCAAAACATTGATTCTACCACCTCTTGTGATTTAACTGGACTGGGTGTAGTTCCAATGGCAAATGTGAGCTGGCCATGTGGTAGCAGCTGCAACTTAAGGGTGTGTAGCACGAAGACCAAACATTTACAGAATGAAGAAACTTTCCCTTATAGCCACAAATCATTCAGAAAATGATAAAACAAGTTTCTAGGGAAGAGATAATGGCATCGTGGGGAATCCAGTACTCTCACAAATAAAATTTGTAGCAGGAGTAAATCTTATGGAGACTTAATAATCTCTGAATGCTGGATACAGGTAAATAGTGTACTTTTCTCCTCAAAATTGTACCTACTAAGAATTAAACCCCTTGTGGAATGAGGATTCAAGGAAGGAAAATTGTTCTGGGGTTGGCTTAGTAATCAACAAAGGGTGGGAAAAATTAATTGAGCCAGCCAACTTAATTTAGGTTATCGTTTATCTTTTTTTGTCCAAAATATCTAACTAAAAACTGTGAGGGGAGGGGGAAATCAGAAAATGTGTCAATGAGAAATGGGCTATATGTGTAAAAATCATTCAGGGCTTTTGGCAGTTGGCCAACATTTCACATATGGCTGTGGCTAATCTCAAGATGCAAAAATGACTGATCTCAAGCGAATGTCTGTGCAGTGCCTTGAGGGCCATGGGCATCTTTTCAACAAATGCTCAAATGAAGCACCTCCAGGAAAGTGACTGTGGAGAAATGGGACCTCCTTGCTTTTAAGAGCAAAGTGACTTTGTTTCTCCTCTTTTCTGAGGCTTCTTCTGACAAATCTTAGAACCAGAAAGGTCTTCTGACACTTCTGGTCAGTTACCAGAAGCTCTTCTGGTTACTGGAAGTGCTGATTAAGACTTGAGGCAACATGAAGCAGCTCACTAAGGAGTTCTTTGCTCTGAGAAGTAGAATCATGTTGCTTCTGCAGCACAGAGCCATCTTACACTGGCCTACTAATAGGGCCATCCACAGGGATGGTCAAAAAGATCAGGGTGGATCCACAACTGTGTGATTGAAGCCCCTCCCCCCTTTACATGTGTAAAATATTGACCCCTCCCCGATGCCCTGGCATATGACTTTATGAGAATCTCAAGATCAGCAATACTAATCCTTGTCTGGACATGAAAGTCTTCACCTGAGAAACAAGCTATCAGTTCAGCTGTACTGGTCCTTAATTGTAGGAAATAAAAACGATATTTGAGAATCATAATGAACCAAACCAGTACAGAATATGAATGAATCTGAGTTTCTGGGGCACCATGCTTTGCCCGGTGTTCAGAGCAAAATCTGAATAATTTCCGAATCTTGTAAGATTGTATGATGGGGCATAATCTTCTGGGGCAATTTGGGAAGAAACAAGACTGTTTGCATGTAAATCATCATGTGAACAATGTAAACAATCAATTTTGTTGATCAAATAAAGCACATTTCCATATATTTATGTTTTATAAATAAATCCATTTCCTTGCTTATTGACATTTCACCACAGCTATCTAGCTTTTCTTGTCAGCAATTCTTTGATTTATATCTTTTATTGTTTCACTGTACTTGGGGAAACAGTGGGCTCTTAAATTTGCTCTAAGGTAAACTAGATGATATGTTCCTGTTTCAGATTTATTTTCTTTTTACTTAATTGTAAGCATAATATTTATTTATTTATTATTTAAATTTATATCACCACCCATCTCCCCCAATAGGGGACTCTGGATGGTTTACAATAAAATATAATATGGTCTGATCTGAATGGGAATATCATGAACAGGGAGGGGGAAGTGTCAGGGGTGACTCCAGTGTAGTCAGAAAAGTCAGAATAGCAGACATGACCACATGATCAAACACTTACCCTGTTTTAGGGGCAGCACATATTATAATGGGTTGAGACTTTGGTCACATGGTCATGGCCACCATCTTGCCTTTTTTAAAAACTTGTCTCCCAGATCACCCTGGGGAGTGTCACATTTTCCTCAGCCCCTTTGTTTGCTTTTTTCAGAAAACTGAGATCCTGTGTAGAACTCTACTGCAGATTTTCAAAAAGTCCTATGCTAGCACAAGGAGAAGGAATTGTTCATAAGGTCTCTGGAAGGAAAGATAAGGGTACCCTTACCTGTGTACAAAGATGGGCCACTGTGTGTTTATAAGTATGTAAGAAAATCAAGAAAGTGAGCAGGCATGTTCTTCACACTAAAATGTAGAAGGTCTTCTCCTCTTCCAACCTTTAACTGGGGAGTTCAGGCTGAAGAACCTCTAATCCTGAATGCTGTGCAGGACTGAAGAATCCATCAAGAACAGCTGACTCTTTCATCCATCTGGCTCAAGGTCCAAAGAAGGTATGTGTCAATAAATATCAAGCAACAAATCCAGTATTTTATTTTCCATTCCCTTTTCCAAATCCAGAGCACCAAAAGCATGGAAAGATGTGGGCAAATGTCTCACAGAACCAATAAATATATTTTCAGTGTGACTGTATGTTTTTATATAGACGGTGCTATAATAATATAGCATTATAATATCTTATATGACATGTTCTCCCAAATGCATACTCCTGGATATCCGATCAGGGTGTTGAATGTGAATCGTGGCTAATGTTTTATTTCAACATTAATGGAAGTAAAACATAGGTTACTTAAATATTTAAGGGAAGTAATGCATAGTTATCTTCAGCAAAGGATCGTTACTTTGTCGTGGTGCTGGAGCTTGAGGACCTCAATGATGCCATGAGCTAAATCGTGAAGGGCCACCCAAGACGAGAAGGTCATGACAGAGAGGTCAGACTAAATGCGATCCCTGGGGAAGGTAATGGCAACCCACCCCAGTATTCTTGCCGTGAAAACTAAATGGATCGGTACAACCAGAGATATGTCGGTATACCATCGGAAGATGAGACCCCCAGGTCGGAAGATGGTCAAAATGCTACTGGGGAGGAACAGAGGATGAGCTCAACTAGCCCCAGACGTGATGACACAGCTAGCTCAAAGCCGAAAGGACGGCTAGCAGCCGACAGTGCTGGTGGTGAACGGCGAATCTGATGTTCTAAGGATCAACACACCATTGGAACCTGGAATGTGAGATCTATGAGCCAGGGCAAATTGGATGTGGTTCTTGGTGAGATGTCAAGATTCAAGATAGACATTCTGGGCGTCAGTGAACTGAAATGGACTGGAATGGGCCACTTCACATCAGATGACCACCAGATCTACAACTGTGGACAAGAGGACCACAGAAGAAATGGAGTAGCCTTCATAATTAATCGTAAAGTGGCTAAAGCAGTGCTTGGATACAATCCAAAAAATGACAGAATGATCGCAATTCGAATTCAGGGCAAACCATCTAACATCACAGTGATCCAAATATACGCCCCAACCACAGATGCTGAAGAAGCTGAAGTAGATCAGTTCTATGAGGATCTGCAGCACCTACTGGACAACATGCCTAAAAGAGACATTGTTTTCTTCACAGGAGACTGGAATGCTAAGGTGGGCAGTCAAATGACACCTGGAATTACAGGTAAGTATGGCCTGGGGGAACAAAACGAAGCAGGACATAGGCTGATAGAATTTTGCCAAGACAACTCACTCTGCATAACAAACACTCTCTTCCAACAACCTAAGAGACGGCTTTATACATGGACTTCACCAGATGGACAACACTGAAATCAGATTGACTACATCCTTTGCAGCCAAAGGTGGCGGACATCTATAAAGTCGGTAAAAACAAGACCTGGAGCTGGCTGTAGTTCAAATCACAAACTTCTTCTTGCACAATTTAGGATCAGACTAAAGAGATTAGGGAAGACCCACAGATCAGCTAGATATGAGCTCACTAATATTCCTAAGAAATATGCAGTGGAGGTGAAGAATAGATTTAAGGGACTGGTCTTAGTAGATAGGGTCCCAGAAGAACTATGGACAGAAGTTCGCAACATTGTTCAGGAGGCGGCAACAAAATACATCCCAAAGAAAGAGAAAACCAAGAAGGCAAAATGGCTGTCTGCTGAGACACTAGAAGTAGCCCAAGAAAGAAGGAAAGCAAAAGGCAACAGTGATAGGGGAGATAAGCCCAATTAAATGCAAAATTCCAGAGGTTAGCCAGAAGAGATAAGGAATTATTTTTAAACAAGCAATGCATGGAAGTGGAAGAAGACAATAGAATAGGAAGGACAAGAGACCTCTTCCAGAAAATTAGAAACATCAGAGGTAGATTCCAGGCCAAAATGGGTATGATCAAAAACAAAGATGGCAAGGACCTAACACAAGAAGAAGAGATCAAGAAAAGGTGGCAAGAATATACGGAAGACCTGTATAGGAAGGATAACAATATCGGGGATAGCTTTGACGGTGTGGTCAGGGAGCTAGAGCCAGACATCCTGAAGAATGAGGTTGAGTGGGCCTTAAGAAGCATTGCTAATAACAAGGCAGCAGGAGATGATGGCATCCCAGCTGAACTGTTCAAAATCTTGCCAGATGATGCTGTCAAGGTAATGCATGCTATATGCCAGCAAATTTGGAAACACAAGAATGGCCATCAGATTGGAAAAAATCAACTTATATCCCCATACCAAAAAAGGGAAACACTAAAGAATGTTCAAACTATCGAACAGTGGCACTCATTTCACATGCCAGTAAGGTAATGCTCAAGATCCTGCAAGGTAGACTTCAGCAATTCATGGAGCGAGAATTGCCAGATGTACAAGCTGGGTTTAGAAAAGGCAGAGGAACTAGGGACCAAATTGCCAATATCCGCTGGATAATGGAAAAAGCCAGGGAGTTTCAGAAAAACATCTATTTCTGTTTTATTGACTATTCTAAAGCCTTTGACTGTGTGGACCATAACAAATTGTGGCAAGTTCTTAGTGGTATGGGAATACCAAGTCATCTTGTCTGCCTCCTGAAGAATCTGTATAATGACCAAGTAGCAACAATAAGAAGAGACCACAGAACAACGGACTGGTTTAAGATTGGGAAAGGAGTACTGCAGGGCTGTATACTCTCACCCTACCTATTCAACTTGTACGCAGAACATATCATGCGATGTGCTGGGCTTGAGGAATCCAAGGCTGGAGTTAAAATCTCTGGAAGAAACATTAACAATCTCAGATATGCAGATGATACCACTTGGATGGCTGAAAGTGAAGAGGAACTGAGGAGCCTTATGATGAAGGTGAAAGAAGAAAGTGCAAAAGCTGGCTTGCAGCTAAACCTCAAAAAACCAAGATTATGGCAACCAGCTTGATTGATAACTGGCAAATAGAGGGAGAAAATGTAGAAGCAGTGAAAGACTTTGTATTTCTAGGTGTGAAGATTACTGCAGATGCTGACTGCAGTCAGGAAATCAGAAGACGCTTAATCCTTGGGAGAAGAGCAATGACAAATCTCGATAAAATTGTTAAGAGCAGAGACATCACACTGACAACAAAGGTCCGCATAGTTAAAGCAATGGTGTTCCCCGTAGTAACATATGGCTGCGAGAGCTGGACCATAAGGAAGTCTGAGAGAAGGAAGATCAATGCTTTTGAACTGTGGTGTTGGAGGAAAATTCCGAGAGTGCCTTGGACTGCAAGAAGATCAAACCAGTCTATCCTCCGGGAAATAAAGCCAGACTGCTCACTTGAGGGAATGATATTAAAGGCAAAACTGAAATACTTTGGCCACATAATGAGAAGACAGGACACCCTGGAGAAGATGCTGATGCTAGGGAGAGTGGAAGGCAAAAGGAAGAGGGGCCGACCAAGGGCAAGGTGGATGGATGATATTCTAGAGGTGACGGACTCATCCCTGGGGGAGCTGGGGGTGTTGACGACCGACAGGAAGCTCTGGCGTGGGCTGGTCCATGAAGTCATGAAGAGTCGGAAGCGACTAAACGAATAAACAACAACAATACATAGTTGTACATTTAATGTATCCATGACCAAAAGTCCCTAGATCAAATGCTTCTTATCATGTCAGCAAAAGAAAATGGACAGCCTCATCTTTATATGCTGTAAAAGATTTCTACTGAGAAAAAAGTAGATTGTGAAACATATTTCTGTTCTATTTAAGGTTACAAGTTAATTAGATATCATCTCCAGAAAACCTTTCGTGTGTGTTTGGTTTTTTTAAAAAAAAATTATTTTAAGAAAAAAAATCTTTAGAGCCCGATAATAATAGGAAAAGGTTACATTTGTCCCCAAGAATAAAATAAATATAGAACTCTGCATCAAAGCAAACTCTTCATTTTCTCAGCTTCCTTTTGGTTAAGCACAGTCCAAAGATAACATAGATTGGACTATAAATACAAGATTGGCCAAGGGAGTGCCTAGGCCTATGATTTAAGCAAGAATAGCAGGATATTTAGAGAATCTTTGGTGATAGGTGCTCACTGCCCTAAAAATATGCAAAATGGTGTATTTTATCTTACAGAACTGTTTTAATTATTATACTAGTTTATTTTGTTTAAATATTTAAATTTGTACCTGTCCTGAAGCATATTATTAATATAGTACAGCCTTTCTCAACCTTTTGACCCTGGAGGAACCCTTGAAATATTTTTTTGGGCCTCAGGGAACCCCTGCACAGTCAGGCTCAAATATGGGCCATATAATATAAAATATAATATAATATAATATAATATAATATAATATAATATAATATAATATAATATAATATTATATTATATTATATTATATTATATTATATTATATAATAATATAAATCATTATATGAGTTTCATGGGTAGGCCTGTATATATGCACTAACAGTGTTCTTAAACTAAAAATAAAGAATGAAACTTACCTCTTTAATGTGAAGCTGCCCAAATCTGAAATAATTTTTAAAATAAATCGTGATCTCCCAGGGAACCCCTAGTGGCCTCTCGCAGAACCCTAGGGTTCCACAGAACCCTGGTTGAGAAACCCTGATATAGTATTATAATAATAAAAATGAAATAAATATGAACAAATGTTATTATGCCAGGGAAGGTGGTGTTTGCATGGATTATCTGATTCACCAACATTCAAGCACAGCACTGAATAATGAGGTGATTCTTCTCTTTTATTACCTTATATTATCACACATCACATATTACATATGTGATATGTACTGGGGAATTAGAAGTCCCTCAAGACCGCATGGCACTTTGCTCTCTCATCCACATACTTGACCATTATATGAAGAGAATGTAGGCTCTGCTTCACATAATCCTATGGTGGATAACTAGGCCATTTTCTTTGCCTTCTTTATTGTTATTTTATTGTACAGATGTATACACTAGTCATTCCCAAATGTCTCTGGATGGATTACAAAAATGTAAGCAGTAATATTAGCAGCATGGTTATGACTAGCTGTACAGATATTCATTTATGATACCATTTAACTCTACTGACAGAAATAAGGTCACCATTTCACATGTACTGAAAATCAAGCACTGAGGCTTCTTTTATACAATTTTGTTCCAAATCTTTTTTGAATGGTGTATAACATCTGAAATATTCTTCCATGATCTCTCTAGAGTGTGGCAAGGCAGCTGCTGGACCTTGGAACCACAAAGAGATGGGTCAGAAAGGTTAGTGGGGCCTCAATTAAGCCTTCATACAGAGCTGCCACTCTGGTTTTTACCTTAATATCCACTAGGTTTGTGATTGTCCTCAGGTTAAATAGATGATGACTTTAGTGGTAACCCTTTAGCAAACATTCTATCTGACATTTGTGCACTATAATATCTGGTGAAAAGACTCACTTTTTTTTCTGCTTGCATACCCCATCTTCCATCTTACTGCTGGTTAAAGAAATCCACTGTTGGACTTGTTTGTCAGGGGCTCCTGAAAACCTTGAATAGATATATTTCTTGTTAACAGAGGCACAAATGTTACGTTGAAATCATCTGTAAATGCAACATTTTGAATTGATGTAAGATTTCTCTCTCTCTCGCTTTTCCTAAGACACCATACTCCCCAAAGTGACATCTGGATTTTCTCAGAGGAAAGCTTACATCAAAATCATTATACAGAAAGATACGTCATTTGCTTGATAGTTTTATGAAATACAGATATACTCCCTGGGTAATTCTGCAAAACAGCCAGCAAGGTGTTTAAATATCTGCTCTTGTACATTTAGAAACAGCTGGTACACCTGTTCATGCTAGAGTAATGTGAGAAAATCTTTCCACATAATGTGAAAACACAACGTGTTGACATATGGTCTAATCTTATTTGATGCCATTCTGGGAAATAAGCATAAGAGATTAGGAATTTGTAGCAGAAAATCATAAACAACTTATGGTATTGCAAGATGAATCACCATGCATGGGTCAACCAGTACTACTTTATTGGCACAACCATGATTATCAATGATGTTCTAAAGAAGGCAGGTCCACCGAGAATAGGTTAAGCACTCATATAGAATGCTACAATGTGTGGTAAGCACATCGAGGAACATAGCTAGCACAAAGTATTGGAAGCAGATATTTAGAGCATCCATTGCCTTTTCTTAATTCATTACATTGGAGTCTTGTCCACTTCTTCTATATAAAGCCCCTAAAACCTTGGGAGAGTGTGTTAACATTAGTTCCCAAAGCCATGTCCTTTATTTTTCCAGGATATACTGATTTCTAGAAAACAGGACATACCATGAAGGGAGAGGTCTATCTGAATTTCTCTTACTTTCTCTAATCCCTTTTTAAAATTATACAGGTAGTACTCGTTTAGTGACTGCCTCATTTAGTGACCATTCACAGTTACGACAGTGATGAAAAAGTAACTTTGTGATCAATCCTTGCATGTTTGACCTTTGCAAGTCTGTAAAGCAAAGGAAAGCTGAAGTAAGATCATAAGCACAGTCACGGTTTCACTTAGTGGCAACTTCACTTAACAACCAAGTGGCCAGTCCCAGTTGTGGTCACTAAACGAAGACCACCTATATGCTGTGGAAGAGCTTCCTGTGTCTGCCTTTACTATAAGTAAATATTGTTGGAGTCTGGAATGTGAGTAACAGAACTCCAAGCAGCGTTTTTAGCAATTGTAGCAGAGTAGAAGCGTCCCAGAAAAAAGGACTTGCACAGAAAAGGTTTGATTATTGTTCAGAAAAATAAAACAGTCTTCACACATTGGTTAGTGTAAAAACAAAGTAACGGTTGCTTACATTTTATTTTGTAGATCTTGGTTACAAGTAGAGATAGATCAACACTGAAGAAAGAAAAGAACTCCGGTGCGTGTGCGCGAGGTACTTTCAGTAAAGAAAAGAACTCCGGTGCGATGTACTACATGCACATCTGCTCAGGAGGAAACAAAATGGAGAACTGGCCGTGAGGGGCCCAGAGAGAAGGAGGAAACAGGAAGTTAGGTGACCCACACTCCCCACGAACACAGCAGAGATACACTTCATAATAAAAGTCAGGTTTCAACAGAAGAGTCCCTCCCCTTTATGTTTGTGAGACAATGCAAGGTTGAAACCTGATTTTCCCAACAAATATGAAGCAAAGCTATAAAGCGGATGGGTCAGCCCTATGGAAAAAGAGTGTAGAGTTGACCTGGGGCCTAAAGAAGGAATAAGTGAACCATTCATGGGGGACCTGCAGAAACAATTACAGAGTCCTGAGAAAGAGGAAAGTGGGAGAAAGAAATTTAAAATAACCCTGCCTTTTCTTTAGTACAAAATAGGATAGAGAGAAGCTTGGACAAACTTTCAAGATTCTGTTATTTTACCATATTACGATAAAAAACATTCATGGAATCCCTGCCATGTTTGGTTCTTCACCTGGCCTACCTCAAAGGGCTGACATCAATCAATTCTCCATGTTTCTCTTTGTCCCATCTTACTTACTTACTTACTTACTTACTTACTTATTTATTAGATTGTTATGGCTGCCCATCTCAAATACATGACTGGGCAGTCAGCAATATTAAAATAATAAAACCCCTCCTTAAGAGATGGAGGGACCATTCCCTCCCTTAAAGAGGAATTCACCATGGCCAGGGCCTAGCCACATGTCCCCTCCTGAGTGCTCCTGACCACCCACAGAGGACATGGATCTAATCCAGAGGTGGCTGAGCTAACAGCACCACCACCAACAAACTCTACTCCCTGCTTCTCACAGTGGCTCTACATCTACCAGGTTCTCCAGTTCTCTCCTCTTCCAAGGCCAGGGCTGTCTCTCATCATTGCTCATCTCCTGGTACAACTTCCAGAGGTGTCTGCCATAATGCCTGCTCACTCTCTAGTACCATAGCAACACAGAAGCCCACGTTTTCACCTCTGTCCCTGCCCTGCTGCAATGTTTTCCTGCATCCAATCTTCTGGATCATCCTTTGTGTTGGCCTTTCTGTCATTCTCTGCTCTTCTCAGTCTGCCTTACAGGTTTTCTCACTCTGCCCAATCCTTCTCCATACTCACCTTGATTACTTTCAACCTTCCTCCTAGCTTCTTCCTGCTTTTTAATCCCAATCTATCTATACCTAACCTTAATCT
Organism: Candoia aspera; assembly: GCF_035149785.1. Lineage (NCBI taxonomy): Eukaryota > Metazoa > Chordata > Lepidosauria > Squamata > Candoiidae > Candoia > Candoia aspera. The sequence continues at coordinate 119,061,144 of NC_086153.1, read as the reverse complement.
TGTCTTCAACAATGCCACTGCCTCTCCTATATGCTCAAATATATTCCTGGCCCCTTAAACCAACAATTTTATGCTCTGTGCACCAAATAAACCAATTAAATGCATAGCCCTGACCCTCAGCCTTGGGAATAAGCAACTGCTCCAGGCACCATTTTAATTTGGGGCCTTCTTCTATGAAACATCATGGTAGACTTTTTGTCCAGCTTTCTATAGTGGAAGGATCATTTTAAATTTAGAAGCAACTTCCTTTGGGGTTAATGTGGAAGTTGAAAAAAGTGGTGAATGGTAATACCTCCATAATTCAGTTTGTTCAATCAGTGACACTTCCTTCCCTAAAAAGAAGTGAATTTTATTTAACAATAATGGAGGGAACAAGTAAGCCTTTTGCTCTTTATGTTTTGGCTTCTATCCCCTCATTATGTGTTTCTATCATTTGCTTCATGGGTTTACGCTGCTTGTTAAAACATGATAAAGTGAGTCCCTGGTTCTTCCTTTCTGACAACTTAGCAGTAAATGGAAAATAAAGTGTCTCCTGGCCAGGAGGAAGGGTTAGTTATCAAACAATCCAATTATTCTATTTTAAACTAAGATCAGTTCCATAGCTAATTAATCTGAATGCCCTTTCCCCAACAGTGAGGTCTGTTTGCTCAACTGCTGAAGTTTGCTATGGGGATCATATTGGATTACTCTCTTATGCTCACTTTTAATTAACATTCAGAGGAAATATGATAGCAATGGAAGAAAAAGCTGCTATTATAGGAGCTATTGAGCTCAGTTTAGGCTCAGTTAATATAGGTGGATGGATAGGTGGCTGGAAGGAGCCCAACATGTTTTTCTTATCTTAAAATGGGAGAGGGGAACAGATTTGGCCTTTGATTAAATGTGGGCAATTTCAGAAATTCCAGTACTGAAGTCTGACATTAGATTCACACAATCACATGCACACCTGTTTGTCTTTAAGGTAACAAAGTTTATCTTTTGTTTTTCACAGCTAAAGTAATGCATCCCGCAGTATGACGTGTGAAAGGTGTAGTGCATTACGAAGCCAGCCCATGCTGTGATCCAAGCTTGAGAGACCATGCCATAAGTATCTCTTTGGTAGACAGAGTTCTGAATTAGCATGGAGCACTACCTTAGAGCATTAGACATTTCCCTGCAGAATTAGATCACCAGCCTGTAGGCTACTGTCACAAGTCAAAGGCATATGCAGACAAGTGTTCCCAGCCATGCCTCTCCTGTCTACAAATGTTAAAAAGCTTGATGTGGCCAATGTTGTAGGCCTTTGTATTATATCTGACCAGTCTTCCTCTACTGATAATCCAAAACAATACAGACCAATGCTTTGAATGACAGCCGTAGCCATAGAAACTAGCACAGGGCATGCAGAAGAATGTGCCTATTTAAAAATGTTCTTCCAAAATTAGTTGCTGATAAGGGTGAATAGGAAACGGTCTTTTCATAGCGTTATTCTAGTACCGCCTCCTTCCTCTATACATTAAGACATGTTGCAGTTGCTCTAGGCATCCCAATATGTAATCTGCAATCACAAAAATAAATGGAAAGTTTCCTTTTGATCTGAATGTGATCTAGAGAGTGCTCTATTCTATCCAAATTCTACCACGTTTATCGTGTCTTTTCACATTTTAGCATATTTGTTAGCTTCCAATAGATTGACTGATTATCCTAATACTAATCTATTGAGAAATGTCATCAAGGCTGTTTACAGTGAAATTTAAAAACAAGTAAAAGCAATACTGATGGCTGAACATTACAGTTCAAGACTACAGTATTCAAATAACCTCTAAAATGTAGTGCTAAACATTTTGAAAGACAAAACTGAAAGTACAGGCACTTACTCCTTTCTAATAGGTAGAGTGAGTGGAGACTTACTGTAGTTCTGGAAGAAAAACATTGTACAGCTTCAGAGTGATGCAACTAGCCCAATAAAGCAGGACTCAGCACCTAGGCCTCTCCTGCAGGTCTTAATAGCTAGCTAGATTCACAACAAATCAAATGACCAGATTGCCAAGCAATAAACTATTTACAGCTTCTGGTGTTGAACTAAGCCCGAAAAAGAATTGGCAAGCAATTTTCAACTTCCCATATTGGAGTGATATGGTCACAGTGTTGTGTATCATTTAGAAACCTAGCTGCTGAATATTGCACTGCTTGAAGCATCCAGATGTTCTTCAAAGATACAGGTAGTCCTCACTTAACGACCATTCATTTAGTGATGGTTCAGAATTATGACAGTGCTGAAAAAACCAATTTACAACCGGTGCTCACACTTATGACTGTTGCAGTGTCCCCACAGTCACATAATCATGATTTGGGTGCTTGGCAACCAGTTCACATTTATGACCTTCACGGCATCCCGTGGTAATGTGATCACTGTTTTCGACCTTCTTGGCCCGCTTCTGGCAAGCAAAATCAATGGGGAACTGTGTGATTTGTTTAACGACCACATGGTTCACTTAACAACCATGGTGATTCGTTTAATGACTGCTGCAAAAAAGGTCATAAAATTGGGTCGGATTTGCTTGATGAAGGCTTTGCTTACCAACCAAAATTCCGGTCTCAATTGTGGTGTTAAGCAAGGACTACCTGTATGTCCATACAGGACACACTGGAAAATACTAAATATGAAGTAACTAAGGCATGGATAACTGTTGGTAGAGAATGCCTACTTAAATACAGTTGCAATGAGTGCAATAAATATTCTTGTGCAAACCTATGCCTTGCTATAGCTCCTCCCTAAAGATCCAGGAGAAAAAGGATGAACTCCTACTCACCTGTAAGCCTAGCTACCCTTCCAGATGATGATGAATCCTCAGCCTTGAGCCAAAGTTGCTACTGACTTTTTTTTGTTCACTCTCATCAGGTTTTATCAACCTAATGATGTCAACTTATCCTAGGAGGAGCACTTCTAACTCACCTGGAATAAACATTAATTCATCCAGCTGATGACTGATATCAGGACATTTTTTAAGGAACTGAACAAGTTCTTCAGATTTCATCTCTTGAGGGTTTTTGGTCACAGAAAGAAACAAGTTTGATTTTAAATTTACCAGTTGAAAAAGGAGGCCAGGCCTATGGTTCTTTGTCGACCTGCTTCTCAGCCTGTCCTTGGTGCCGAAACAACCCAAAGTGATAGACTTGTTATCCAACCTGATGAGACTTTCTTAAACAGGCAACTAGGCACAAAATCTGTACTTCCAGGGGCAAATGTGCAGTTCCAAGAAGACTTGTGCAGTATAAAATCCAAGTAATGTTGTCATGTTCATTGATGAAAACAGGGGCTGACCAACAATGTGAAAATTAAGTGAGCTTGAAACCCTGACTAAATAGAGCCATTTTTACTCATAATTATAGTAGAAGACACTTGCCACAGACTTCACTAGTACTCTTTACAAGATGCTCACCTACATTTTCAGGATGAAGGGAAGACCGATATTTCAGTAGTAGATCCTCTTAGTTGAATGCAGTCAGTCTCAGATTTAGTCTGTGCCTGCATCAGGTTTCAGCTTTAATCCCAGGTATGGCAGGGAAAGACCAGTCCAACCCCCCTGAGTACTGCCCCCCTTCAGGGTGGAAAATACTGAGGTGGGCAGACCAAAATCCTGACTCAGGACTAGGCAGCTTCCTATGTTCCTATTCCATGAAACTCTGTTCTTGCTACGTCACGTGAAGTTGTCAGATTTAAGAAGAAGGTGGTGTTGCCAAAAGAGAAAAAAAAGTAACTCATTCTTAAAACGGTTGTACTGTATTTCAGTTATGAAATATCACTGCATGCAACAAAGCATACAGAGGAGAAAGAAGCAGGTGTGCTGCATGGATGCACACTAGGTGTGCAAATTACAATTACATCCTATATTGGTGTTCTTCTCCTCCCTACCCCCCCGCCAAAAAAGATATTCAGGATGCCATGAAAGCATAGTTTGAGTGTGCATTTAGAGAATGGATGTTCTTAACTTCAGATGTGAACAGCTTTTAATATTTTGTAATTCTTTTTAGTTATAAAAAGTTATAGAATGTTCCAATTAAAGGTATTTCGGGGTGGCAGGATTGTTCTGTACTCTTGTTCAAGTTTGAATAAATAGTAGAAAGGTTGCTTTCTGGGCCCCGATATGATCTCCCCACCTGCTTAATGCCGCCCCCCCATCCTAAGGTGAGTGAAAAAAAAAACATGTAAAGCATGCATAACATTCAAGTGATGCGTGTGAATGAAGTGCTGTAGCAGACTCCCGCTTTACTCTGGCTAGACCTGCCCTAGCAGAGGCCAAAAATTGCCAGGGAACTCATATTTGAGTAAGCTGGAAAAAAATCCCATCCAAGACAAGTAGACCTCATTCTTTATTTATTATTTCCCTCTGCTGGTCCACCTCTTTAGTCAACACATAATGGCCAAGTCTAACAAGGACAGTCTGCATTATAACATATTTACAGAGAAGACTGGCAGCTGATTCAACTCCGCTATCTCTTTATCCTTAGGCAAGAGGAGACAAAACATTTGACTAGAAACATTTGACTGGAGCATGACACCAAATTGAAATCAGTCAGAGTTATCTGGGAAGTGGGAGTCCAGCTCATAGTCTTCCAGACAAATCAATAACAGACAAGTTATACCTGCTTGTGATGCTGCATAGAGGGAGCTACATTCTTAAATAAATTCAGGCGGACTATTCTAAGCTTTCTGTGGTAAAAACAATCTTTAGGCCAAAGGTGGCCAGCATTTATAAGTCTGAGAGCCTACAACCAGAGGATTTATGAGAGTGGTCAGGCTACTATTAAGTCCCATTTATTTCAATGGGAAAGAGTTAGACACTTAAACAGTCTTGTGGAAATTAATGGGCCTTAAATATGGTAGTTTTGGCTTAATAATAGTCTGAGTGGTCCAAGCCCAAGAAACATTCCTTCTTTCTAACCCTGTTCTGTTGACACCACTCCCATCTCTCTTTCCTTTTCGCTCTTTTTCTCTCCTGCCACTCCTCCTGCCAGGAAGGATGCTGGCCAGATTAAAATACATACGCTCCCAGTAATCCAACACATTTTTTTCTTTCACATTTGAAATCTGAATTTTGATTCAGATTCTATGGGTGCTGTATCTTGCTAGTAGATTATTCGTATGATCCATTACCTGTGCAGCATCCCAAAAGGATGCTCACCTATGTTAATTTTGGCAGTAGAGATTACTAGAGATTGACATCTTTGTAAAGTTTATTTATTTATATTTGTATATTTATTCACTTTTCTCATGCACTTGTACTTAAATTCTTAAAATGCAAACAAGATTAAAATGCTTAAAATACTTACAGAAACAATTACAACTATCTAGTAAGGATTTATCTATCTAATAAACAGGCAGAAACAGGATATAGAATATTGGAAACACAGAACTGGAAGGACCCACTTAAGCCATTGAGTCAAGAATTCCTGCTCTGTGAAGAATCCATATTTGAGCATTTTCAATAGACCCAACAGTTGGAACAGTTGTTCCTGTTTGTTTTCATATTTTCAAGGAGAACTTTACTGGCAAAACAAATCATGAATTTGCATTTTTAAAATAAATGCAAGAGAGTGCCAAATGTCTCCTTGCCTAGTTCATTTGTTTCCTTGCCTAATACAGATTTGAAACAATCACATTCACCCTATGATTTCTTAAGGAATCCCAGAAAAAGATGAAGCAGAAGTAGTGATATAACTCCTGAAGAGTAAATGTTAGAAATTTCTGTGATGGGCTTGAGAAGTAGGCAATATTTTCAACCCTGAAGATCACATCTGATGTTGGATTGTGGAGGTTCTAAATCTCATTTGTCACAATATTTAGATTTGCAAAAACATTATAAATGAATGATTGTAAATGAACCTAGCTAATATTATTTAATGCTATAGAAGAACCCTCTTTCTTGTTCCCACTTCCCTGTTCATTCTTTTGTATATTTCATTTGGTTTTCCATACTTACAGAAAAGCTACCAATCAGACGTGCTTGATGGAATCCCTTTCAGGCGTTGAATGGTTGGCTGTGGTGGAGGAAGTAGAATAATATTTGATGGTGTATGGTTTTGGGCATAGTTTCACACTACAAACATATCTGAATTAAGCTGCCAAAAACTATATACAGGAATTGGAACATTTTTTAATTGTGTACTTCTTCTTAGCAATAAGTAATGCACATTGGAAATGACAAGTTTTCAAATCTGACCCATTCAGATAGATTGTAAGTTCTTATGTATGGCCTTGGATTCTCATTTTACAGATGTGGAAGTTGCCAATTAGCCTGAATTAGACAATCTAACTCAACATAATTGACACTGACTCTTCCCAGTTCTTCTTGGAAATGTGAAGGATCAAATCTGGGATCTTTGGCATCCAAAGCGGATGTTCTGGTGCTGAGTATGACCTTCCCTTAAAGCTATATTGGTCTCACACTGGAAACTGTGAACCATTTAAGCCATTTAATGTTGTAGGTTGCTTGGAACATTTCAGAAAACCCAACAGCTTAATTGCTCAAATGACCCAAATACAATTGATAGATAATAGGAAGTAAGTAGGTAGGTAGTAAGTAGGTAGATAGTAAAGGTAAAGGTAAAGGTTTCCCTTGACATTAAGTCCAGTCGTGTCCGACTCTAGGGGGCGGTGCTCATCTCCGTTTCAAAGCTGAAGAGCCTGCGTTTGTCCGTAGACAGTTCCGAGGTCATGTGGCCGGCATGACTACACGGAACACTGTTACCTGCTCACCAAAGCGGTACCTATTAATCTACTCACATTGGCGTGTTTTCGAACTGCTAGGTTGGCAGGAGCTGGGACTAGCAACGGGAGCTCACCCTGTCACACGGATTCGAACCGCTGACCTTCCGATCAGGAAGCTCAGCAGCTCAGTGGTTTAACCCACAGCGATACTTAGACAAAAATCAGGAGGAGCCTGATACCACCTTTTCCAACTAACACATTTTACTGCTACCAGACTTCTTCTGATGTTTGGCTACTATAGACTAACACAGCTCTTCTACAAAGTCTACAGATAGATGTTGGAAGTACTTCCTGTCATATTAAAGCCAGGTGGGTCATAAGTATCTGATAAACAGCATTTTTGTTTTCTCCAAAGGAAGAGTTATATTAGGTTTAAAATCTGATAGTAGAAATGATGAGTTCTCCACACATAGTTAATGTGGCATGCGATACTTGGTTTGCCTATATCTCTCTATAAATCTCTTCTAATCCTCACATAAATGAGGGGGAAGAAAAACATCAGCAAACAGTTTGATGCAACTCTAAATGATTGATTTCTAATCCTGAGCCGTAACAGGAAGGAGACAGAAGAGGACAAGGACTGCAGCAGTGTGTGGGTGGAAGATTGTAGCAAACACCTGTCCATACTGTGACTTAAATCAATGTAGCACTCGTCTTAACTGCCCTGTTATAATACAAGTTGATAAATTAAATAACACTTGGTTGTTTTAGCAAGCAACCTCCAGTAACACGGACAGTAATTACTGGATCCTGTTCAGGAGTAGTTTCCTTCCAAATGTCAGCGAGGCTGTTCTTTCAGAGGTGTCATATTAAGGCAGGTCAAAAGGAGGAAAGACATGCATTCATATTACAGTGCTTTGTCGTTAATATTAGATTGGTACCACTGCCAACTGCAACAACAAAACTCCCCTCCTATACAAATACAATCCACCAAATGCCAGAACCACTCATGTTTATATATCTGATGTAATTCTGGAAACGATTGGCATGACGTAGATTTCCTGGAATTAACCTTTTCACTAGAATGCCTAAAGCCATTAGAGTTAGCTGGGGGCTTACCTTCTTGATCTCATACAATGCTCTACTAAATTTGCACTTTAATAAATGTATTTTTAAATGCTAAACAAGAGCACTCATGTCCCTAATTCTCTTGGTTGCTGAGTTCAGTAGGCAGGAAATGACATACGTGCAGTTGTAGATACCTGGATAAAGATTATTTTCACCTTTACTAATAAAAGGCCAAGGTCAAGCAAGTACCCAAAGCACATTTGCCCAATTACATTTCTTTGACATTTTTGTAATTTTCTGATGATCAGGGGTGGCCCTCATATGACTACCATGCCCTGTTTTTGCAGCCAGGATCCACCAAGATTGTGCAACCAAATTTCAACTAAACCAAATTCTTTCAAGTAGAAGATGAAAGTGGTTAACCCCTGCAGTGAGCATATCACTCACTGTCTTTGGGTCCATGAAAGTAATTCTTTCACTGCTGTTTGTGGGTGTCGTCTACATATCCACAAGAGCATCTGGAGCGTGTTCTGGAGAGGAACAGCATCTTTTAGGCCAGGCTGTTCATTTGATGTGGAAAGTCAGATGGAAGCATGTTGCTGATTTTGACTCTCTGTGCAATTCTCTACCCTGCCCCAGGCTATATATAAACATGATAAGTTGCTGAGATCAATCGCCATTGGCTTACTGATCATATCATCCTAAATTTTATATCTATCTCTCTGTTTGCTTATCTTTCTTCCCCAAATGTTTCAAGCTGTTTGCATCAATAACAGTTTCACAAACATATTTATTTATTTTATTTTATTTTTATCCCACCTTTATTATTTTTATAAATAACTCAATGCAGCGAACATACCTAGTACTCCTTCCTCCTCCTATTTTCCCCACAACAACAACCCTGTGAGGTGAGTTGGGCTGAGAGAGAGGGACTGGCCCAAGGTCACCCAGCCGGCTTTCATGCCTAAGGCAGGACTAGAACTCTCAGTCTCCTGGTTTCTAGCCTGGTGCCTTAACCACTAGACCAAACTGGCTCATATGCATTGTACTGGATCCAAGCATGGTCCTCTGGCATTCTTTTCGTGAACGGCTGGAGTGTTGATAGAGCAAAGGTATTCTCAAAAGAAAGGCAGCAGAATGACCATTTCTGTTTCTCTTTTCTCTTACAATAATTTCATACCACCAACACTGTTTTAGTGGGTCTGTCAAAACACTGGGCCAGTTTTCCATTAGGAAGTTTGATAAGGAGCTGAGACCAAAATAGTTTCTCACTGCATGAGTGGTTTCTAAGGACAGCTGATGTTTTATTATAATCTGAAATCTTCTAGTGATACGAAGTGAGACCATGGATGGTATGGTGCTGCTGTGATCATGTCCTGCTTCTTAACTTTCCATAGGCATTTGACTGGCAACTCTACGAACAGAATGTTTGACTAGCTGAACCCTTGGACCGATCAGGCAAGGCTCTTCTCACAAGTAGCTGTACATTAAATGTATCACCTCTCTATTTTCTTAGTGATTTGCCCTCTCTCCCAAACAGGTAATTCTGTGGAATTACAACCATGTATAATTGTTTAACCGCATTTTAAAAAATCTTTCTTACTAAGTTTTCTTTATATTAGTATCCATAAGTTCATGATACATTCAGATAATTTTGGGGAAGGGGAGATAATGTGTAACTTAACCAACCTCTCATTTTAAAATATTTTTTGGAAATTTTTGCTAGCCTTTTAATCAACTGTTTCCTGACCTGATGTCCTCCAGAAATGCTGGATTACAAATCCCATCATGCTCATCCAGCCATGTTGCAGAGCACAAGATTAGAGAAAACCTATTAGCATATTTTACATCAAGACTTGTCCTTATTTCCATTTTCATCAAACATTCATGATGAAAAATTGCTTCCTACAGGGTATCCATTAGTTACCAACACAGAGACTAATAAACGAAGCATGAGTGCTTTAGATAGCAAATTGAAATGAGTCACAAAATATACATAACATGCCTTCCCTGTTTGGTGCGTCACAAGGAGAATGCTTTTTCCTTAACAACAAGCTTACGAAGATTGGAAGCGCAACCTATTTTTTTAAAGCTTGCAATGGTCAACAGAAGCTCAGTTAGCAATGCTAACTCATTTGTTTGTTCTCCAATGAACTATATAAAGGAAAAGTAATATGTGGGATGACCTTTTTAGCCCAAGGCATTTCTAAATCTCCCCTTAAAATATACATCTGTGGATGCAACAAAGCTCCATAAATATGTGTATTTATTTATTTATTTATTTATTTATTTATCCAATTTGTCCCTGCCCATCTCCTCCCATTGGGGGACTCTGGGTGGTTTACAACAATCAATTAAAACAACAATCATAAAATTTACAATATAAAATTACAATAATAAATAATGCAAATAAGTGTAAAGATAAAAAGTCCAAGTGGCAAAAGAATCTAAAAACAATCCAAGTGTGGGAGGAGTGGTCTATAGCAGCCATCCCCATGTAGATCTATTCCCCTCTCCACCCCAAGCAAGGCAGCAGAACCAGGTCTTCAGACTCCTCCAAAAGGTAAGGAGTGAAGGGGCCAATCTCACCCCTGGGGGCAACATGTTCCACAGGGTGGGAGCTACTGCGGAGAAGGCCCACTTCCTGGACCCCACCAGATGAAATTCTTTTACAGACGGGGTCCTCAGCATGCCCTTTCTGCACGATTGGGTGGGACGGGCTGATGTAATGGGGAAGCGGCGGTCCCGCAGGTAACCTGGCCCCATGCCATGTAGGGCTTTAAAGGTAATAACTAACACCTTGAATTGGACCCGGAAGCAAACTGGTACCCAATGCAGCTCGCATAGCAACGGTGTTACATGTGCCCTTCTGGGGGCACCAAAAACAGCTCGCGCGGCTGCATTCTGGACCAGCTGAAGCTTCCGGATACTTTTCAAGAGTAGCCCCATATAGCGTGCATTGCAATAGTCTATCTGAGAGATCTTAAGTCACTTCAATTTCAATTGGATGCAAGCATAAGCATCCTTCATCCTTCTAATAAGTCCTTCTAGCTTCACTAGAGTTCAGTTCTGACAATGTCTCTTTAGGGCTGTAGCTTTAGTAAGCCGTCAGCTTACTTACCCATGTATCTTTAAGATGCAGAAACATGCTTCCTGTAACTGGAATCAATGATTTATAGCAGTTTGATGCTGTGCACAGCAGTGTTTGTTCTTTTGTCTTTGCTTCATGTTAATTGTAGCAGAAACTGGAGCAAAGAGCCCTTGCCTCGTTTTATCACAGCAGTGTCTAGGTGCAGCCTCTTAATATTCAGCAAGGAACAGATGGAGGAAGCCAAATGTACTGATTAGTATCTCATGGAAAAGAAGATCCATGTGGCTGCAGGAAGCCAAGCAATTCTCGGTGTGCCATTTGCATAATCTCAATTTGGAAGAAATCAGGCGGCCTAAGAAAATGAATGGGATTGAGATTTTAATACTCATCAAGGCAAAAATGTCTACTTCTCAACAACTATTGTGTCAACTTTATTGACACAAAGGATACTGCAATGATCAGAGCCCAACCACAGTAGTTTCCATCCACCAGTTGAAAACTGCCCATTTCATTGATGGAGACCTTAAATGAGTAAAAGAAAACAAATTGAATTCAGCCCTTTATTCTAAAATGTCCAAGTTCTGCCAAGCCTGTAGAAGAATTGCTTTTCTGCGTTCAGTTGGAATGAGAGGTTGTACCCAGTGCTTAAAGCGTCACTTCTTCCACTCACTCTGCCTTAACAATAGCATCAGTTACATGTAGAGAAATCTGAGGATTCCTTCCCTCAAAATCATCCCTTAACCTTCCTAAAACAGCAGCAGAGACTTAGAGCCCACAGAGTTGGCCTATCCACGTATGTCTGTTATGCCTGCCCCATAGAGATCTGGAAAGAGCACCTTCCCTGCCTCCTCTCTCTCTGCATTCCATTAAATGCAGAGCGCTCTGCCAACAAGAAATATGCAGTGGAATAGACATACCTCCAAACTTGTCAGTGCATTAACTCAGTCTTTAGCTGTTTCATCAGGGGAGGCAAATCATTTGCTGACATTTGATGCAACTTAAGGTCTTTTGTGCTGGTAACAAGGTTAGAGTTATGAAAAGGATCATTGTAATAACCAACAGTAGCTTGTACTTATTGATTTCAGCAAAGCGGTCGGCAAACTCTTCAATCCAATTATGTTCTGTTTTGCTTTTTGCTTATTTAATAAAAAAGAACACTGAGAAAAAAGGATTAAAAAGGTAAAAAATAACTCAAGAAAAAAGAGAAAGAGAAAAAACCCAATGCAGTTACAAGATAAATTTTGTGTCTCTATGTGTGTGTGTATTTACATATATATCAGTTGTATACGTGTGTGTGTGCGCACGCATATAATCAATACATAATTGATGTCTATTGGCAGCTTATTCACAGAATGCAAGTAACATCCCCTCAGTAACTGGCGCCATTAATTTGTCTTTTCAGTGTTGAAGAACTAAGCTCTTGGCAACAATAAAGGCATGGAAAATCCATTTCTGATATCCAGCTGTCAGTTTCCATGCAGTAGTTGAAAAGAATGTGTTCATTCAAAGATATTAAATTTTATTTCGATGTCAAATTAACGTATGTAATTACTTCTTCCCAGAACACACTGATTATTGATTCCTTTTCTATACAAATCTAATGGGGTCCAATAAGTTTGAAATATTATTTTTATGTTGTACAAGCCATAATCTAAGATCTAAGGATGATTTTGGTATTGAAGATCCCATTGTTTAGGTAGAACAGAGGTCTCCAATTCTTTATTCCATTCAGTCTTTAAAGTTTGCATATCAAATTGATAATCTATATTTATAAAGACCGATTGTGTGCCTTGGTCTCATAGGACTTAATGATCTCATTTAATAACCTAGGTGTCTCTGAGGCCGAAAATATCACTGGTCCAAGTGTTGTAATTGTACATACTACCAGTGGGTGGCAATTGTCAAACGGTAGATAATAATAAACACACTGTTATCATCCATTAGTTGAACTAATATAAGAATCCCACCATCCATCCAGATCTTCTATAAAACCATTTTTAAATCAGTTTGGAGACCTGAATTTTCCCATAGCATCAATTTAGTACGAGAAAAAGGATCAAAACAAATTTTCCACAGAAATTATACAGTATAATACAATTTTCAAATTAATATGACAGTGACAGGAGATATAGCCAATCTTTAACTGACAGTTTCAAGTTTTTCAGAGGTATCTTTGGAATTGAGGAGCACCACAGAAATTTACAAAAGCTTTTGACTTTTTGAAAATATTTTCTGGATATGTATATAGGTATTTCTCACAAAAGATAAAGTATCCTGGGAATTACATTCATTTTAAGAGTTTTTGTTCTACATCAGAGTGTAAGGTTTAATAACTTCCGACTATCAATATCTGGAGAAATCTCTTTACATATTTTATTTTATTTTATTTTATTTTATTTTATTTTATTTTATTTTATTTTATTTTATTTTATTTTATTTTATTTTATTATTTCAAGTTTAGCCACCATCCATCTCACTCAAAGAGCAACTCTTCTGTATTCATATCAGTGTAATAATTTGAGAAATATTACTTGGAATAAGAATGCCTAAATAAATAAATTCAGTATATATACAAAAATGATTATTTATTTATTTATATATATATTAAATTTGTCTCCACCCATCTCCTCCCATCAGGGGACTTTGGGCAGTAATTGCTTAATGTTTGAATAAATAAGTCTTTACTTACATGCATCAATTCTGGCTTAGACCAGTTAACAGAATATCTCACAATTTGGGCAAAGTTGTTAGTCATGTGCATCAAATCCAGAACTGAAGTGTGAGGTTGTAAGGGAAAATTTGAGGCGTTCAATTCAGAACCCTAACCTACACATTTTCTTTGGCTAAAGAGTATTGGAAATTCAGCTAAAAAACAGAGGTTAGGAATTCTCAGCCACAGCAAATGTTACAAGGCACTAGCATGAAAAGTGAATGTTAACTGCAGGAATGCAAACTGGTTGCAAAAAATTAACAATCAGCACCAGGACCTCAAGGTTTTCAGATAGTGCCTAAGCTAAAATAACAACTTTAGACACCAATTCTTAGACCCCTTTGTTTAATCCAAAGGATTCATTGTATAGCGGAGGTATTACCTCATCTTTTCCACCCTTTACAGCAGTGTTTTTCAAACTTGGCAACTTTAAGATGTGAGGACTTCAACACAGTTGAAGTCCATACATCTTAAAGTTGCCAAGTTTGAAAAACACTGCTTTACAGTATATTCCAATACACATATGAATTAATATTAATACACATAAGGTTAATCTTATCAATCACATTGACTCTTATGTCCTATTGCATGACATGGTTATCTATAGTTTTATTGTAACCTATGAAATGAAAGGATAGTCTGCATAAGTCTATAAAAAGGGCTTGTAACCCCACCCTTCTTTAGACTTTTTTCTCTTCCACCCCCAGTACCGATCCTGTCAATAAACCAATATGTCTTTCAGTGTAATTGAAGATTATTAATAAATGTTTTATATCAGCCTTTCTCAACCTTTTGACCATGGAGGAACCCTTGGAATATTTTTCAGGCCTCGGGGAACCCCTGCACATTCAGGCTCCAATATAGGCCAGAAGTTACAAAATTATTATATTTGTTTCATGTGTAGGCCTGTATATATGCATTAACAGTTTTGATAAACTGAAAATAAAGAATGAATCGCACCTCTTTAATGTGAAGTTGCCCGATTTTGAAATAATTTTTCAAATAAATAGTGATCTCCCAGGGAACCCCTAGTGACCTCTAGTGGAACCCTGGTTGAGAAACCCTGCTTTATATTATTCCACAGGAAAGCCTTCCAGTTCAGGTGCTTTACCATTATGCATATTCAAAACAACCTTTTTGTCTCATCCATGGTGAAAGAAACAAGTAGTAGTTGTTGTTTTGACAAATCCAGCTGCAGAAGGTCAATTTTACCTTTAAAAGATGTTTATCTTCATCATCTTCATCATGAACAGAGGATGAGTTCAACTAGCCCCAGACGTGATGATGCAGCTAGCTCAAAGCCGAAAGGACGGCTAGTAGCCAACGGTGCTGGTGGTGAATGGCGAATCCTATGTTCTAAGGATCAACACACCATTGGAACCTGGAATGTAAGATCTATGAGCCCGGGCAAATTGGATGTGGTTCTTGGTGAGATGTCAAGATTAAAGATAGACATTTTGGGCGTCAGTGAACTGAAATGGACTGGAATGGGCCACTTCACATCAGATGACCACCAGATCTACTACTGTGGACAAGAGGACCACAGAAGAAATGGAGTAGCCTTCATAATTAATCATAAAGTGGCTAAAGCAGTGCTTGGATACAATCCAAAAAACGACAGAATGATCTCAATTCGAATTCAGGGCAAGCCATCTAACATCACAGTGATCCAAATCTACGCCCCAACCACAGATGCCAAAGAAGCTGAAGTAGAGCAGTTCTATGAGGATCTGCAGCACCTACTGGACAACATGCCTAAAAGAGATGTAATTTTCATCACAGGAGACTGGAGTGCTAAGGTGGGCAGTCAAATGACCTGGAATTACAGGTAAGTATGGCCTGAGAACAAAACGAAGCAGGACATAGGCTGATAGAATTTTGCCCAGACAACTCACTCTGCATAACAAACACTCTCTACTAACAACCTAAGACACGGCTTTATACATGGACTTCACAGATGGACAACACTGAAATCAGATTGACTACATCCTTTGCAGCCAAAGGTGGCGGACATCTATACAGTCGGTAAAAACAAGACCTGGAATTGACTGTAGTTCAGATCACGAACCTCTTATTGCACAATTTAGGATCAGATTCAAGAGATTAGGGAAGACCCACAGATCAGCTAGATATGAGCTCGCTAATATTCCTAAGGAATATGCAGTGGAGGTGAAGAATAGATTTAAGGGACTGGTCTTAGTAGATAGGGTCCCGGAAGAACTATGGACAGAAGTTCGCAACATTGTTCAGGAGGCGGCAACAAAATACATCCCAAAGAAAGAGAAAACCAAGAAGGCAAAATGGCTGTCTGCTGAGACACTAGAAGTAGCCCAAGAAAGAAGGAAAGCAAAAGGCAACAGTGATAGGGGGAGATATGCCCAATTAAATGCAAAATTCCAGAGGTTAGCCAGAAGAGATAAGGAATTATTTTTAAACAAGCAATGTGTGGAAGTGGAAGAAGACAATAGAATAGGAAGTACAAGAGACCTCTTCCAGAAAATTAGAAACATCAGAGGTAGATTCCAGGCCAAAATGGGTATGATCAAAAACAAAGATGGCAAGGACCTAACACAAGAAGAAGAGATCAACAAAAGGTGGCAAGAATATATGGAAGACCTGTATAGGAAGGATAACAATATCGGGGATAGCTTTGACGGTGTGGTCAGGGAGCTAGAGCCAGACATCCTGAAGAGTCAGGTTGAATGGGCCTTAAGAAGCATTGCTAATAACAAGGCAGCAGGAGACGACGGCATCCCAGCTGAACTGTTCAAAATCTTGCAAGATGATGCTGTCAAGGTAATGCATGCTATATGCCAGCAAATTTGGAAAACACAAGAATGGCCATCAGATGGGAAAAAATCAACTTATATCCCCATACCAAAAAAGGGGAACACTAAAGAATGTTCAAACTATTGAACAGTGGCACTCATTTCACATGCCAGTAAGGTGATGCTCAAGATCCTGCAAGGTAGACTTCAGCAATTCATGGAGCGAGAATTGCCAGATGTACAAGCTGGGTTTAGAAAAGGCAGAGGAACTAGGGACCAAGTTGCCAATATCTGATGGATAATGGAAAAAGCCAGGGAGTTTCAGAAAAACATCTATTTCTGTTTTATTGACTATTCTAAAGCCTTTGACTGTGTGGACCATAACAAATTGTGGCAAGTTCTTAGTGGTACGGGGATACCAAGTCATCTTGTCTGCCTCCTGAAGCATCTGTATAACGACCAAGTAGCAACAGGAAGAACAGACCACGGAACAACGGACTGGTTTAAGATTGGGTAAGGAGTACGGCAGGGCTGTATACTCTCACCCTACCTATTCAACTTGTATGCAGAACACATCATGCGATGTGCTGGGCTTGAGGAATCCAAGGCTGGAGTTAAAATCGCTGGAAGAAACATTAACAATCTCAGATATGCAGATGATACCACTTTGATGGCTGAAAGTGAAGAGGAACTGAGGAGCCTTATGATGAAGGTGAAAGAAGAAAGTGCAAAAGCTGGCTTGCAGCTAAACCTCAAAAAACCAAGATTATGGCAACCAGCTTGATTGATAACTGGCAAATAGAGGGAGAAAATGTAGAAGCAGTGAAAGACTCTGTATTTCTAGGTGTGAAGATTACTGCAGATGCTGACTGCAGTCAGGAAATCAGAAGACGCTTAATCCTTGGGAGAAGAGCAATGACAAATCTCAATAAAATAGTTAAGAGCAGAGACATCACACTGACAACAAAGGTCCGCATAGTTAAAGCAATGGCATTCCCCATAGTAACATATGGCTGCGAGAGCTGGACCATAAGGAAGGCTGAGAGAAGGAAGATCGATGCTTTGGAACTGTGCTGTTGGAGGAAAATTCTGAGAGTGCCTTGGACTGCAAGAAGATCCAACCAGTCCATCCTCCAGGAAATAAAGCCAGACTGCTCCCTTGAGGGAATGATATTAAAGGCAGAACTGAATTACTTTGGCCACATCATGAGAAGACAGGACACCCTGGAGAAGATGCTGATGCTAGGGAGAGTGGAAGGCAAAAGGAAGAGGGGCCGACCAAGGGCAAGGCGGATGGACGATATTCTAGAGGTGACGGACTCATCCCTGGGGGAGCTGGGGGTGTTGACGACCGACAGGAAGCTCTGGCGTGGGCTGGTCCATGAAGTCACGAAGAGTTGGAAGCGACTAAACGAGTAAACACACATCTTCATCAGATAAGTTCTCAGGTTTACTGTATAAATCCAAGTAAAGTTTAAAAAATTGAAAATGTATGTCCACTGGGGAGCTATAGACCTTACTGTTCCCATCTTAAAAGGCTGTGACATTTTTTTCTTTTTCTCTTTGCTTCAGGTGGTTGGTTAAGAGTCTGCCAAGTCTTTCACCATTTTCCTAATATTGTTGTTTTAAAACATATTAACATAAATTTACTTTCCTGTGAGAAAATATTAATCAGTTCATACTCATCTTGGGATTATCTCCCTGTACAGGCTGGTAGTGGAACATCTGTGTCCAAATATTTTTTTGAATTTTGTCTTTCAAATTAGTCTTGAATATAGAAATTCTGATGAACATGAAAATGGATGAAAGATCCTCATCAAGCAGTTTTTCAAGTACATAAACAAGTCAAGAATTGGGCTTGTTTTTATTTTAGTTAATGTGTATTCACCTTTCCCAGATGGCCGCACAACATGTCAGCAATGGTTTGCTGGGGAATTTCATGAGAGGTTTCATCTGCGGCCAAATCCAATTCTAATAATGTTCATATACTTTGGTTTCTAACTTCTTGATCAGGCCATGTCTTTGGGCAGGAAGAGGAAACTGGCTGAAACTTTCTGGAAGACGTATATCTGAGCTCCCTAACAATACTGTCAATGGCATCCCCAATTACGAACAGTAGCAGCAAAATTAAAACATTGCCTTTTGTTTAAAACATGTGTCTCCCACTTAGCCTCCACAGTTCTAGGGAGCTCATAACTAATTAGAGGTAAAAATTCTTCTCACACTACAAGCATGCTCACCTACCCACCACAAAACAGCAGAAAGAGCAGCACAACAGTGAAGAATTAAAAGTAGTAAATGCAGCAATCGGTGAAAACCAGCAGGATGGTTCACTGAAGGCCTTCTTAAAAAGGAAAGAAAAACAACTTTGGAAGGTTGTTATCATGAAATGAGACAAGCTTCTTCCCACCCTGCCAAGAGCCCCACAGCTTACCTAAGAAACCAACAAGAAGCTTTTCTCTGTAACCACAATCAAAAGATCAAATGTGTGATGTACCTGAAAGCCTCCAAATATTTTCTCAAGAGACAGGCAAGTTTGAATGGGAGAAGCACTCCTTCCTTGGTTCTCATTCAGCGTTTTAAAATTGCTGTTAGAAAGAAACTGGAATCCAGGCTCCTTATATCTACAGTAGCTTCTGTTAACTACCAGGGTGATGGAGCAAGCATTTGCATGCATCCACACAGGGATGGTGTGTGTTGGCCCCCTTGAGTAGGGGGCCCAGCCCTGTTCCTACTATTCCTATGGTTGCACCCTCCCCCAATTCTTGGGAGGCTTTCTGGTCACTGTCACCATCCCCTCTTCACATTTTTACTCAAGAGAAAGCGAATAGAAAACTTCTGGTACCAGATAAATTGTGGACTAAATTGTCTGCCAAAATAAGACTATGGATTTCAGAAGAAGATACCAGATGTTTATTATGTAGATTAAGGTGAATGAGATAATTGAGGATTAAAGACAGTGGGACATTTCTTTAAATGTTTTTTAAAAAGAAGATCCTAAATATTTTTTAAAAAGAAGATCCTAATTTCCATTTAGTTCCACATTTCCCTAGATAGCTACAGACAGCTCTCTACTTACGAACAGGTTATGTTCCAAGAGGCTGTTCATAAGTCCATTTTGTTCATAAGTTTCAGTTTCTTAATTTAACTGCAGTTCACCATGAGCTCCACGCAATATCCACAACCTCATAGTTTTTCGGGAATGGAATGAAAAAAAGTGATAGAGTTTGTGGGTGACACTGAACCTCCAAATCCAAATGACTTCTTTCACAAATGTTGAAGCACATAGAAGAAAGAATGTGGATCTCTATGTGTTTTTTTCAGGAAGGACTAGAGGCATCCGAACATGGTATCCCTAACTCTCAACTTTGCAAGACTGTATGGAAGGATACCATAAGAAATTATGTTCAAATATATATATTTACACATTAAAACTGAAAATGATTTTAATATATGTGAAATGTGACTGGACTTCGTTTAAAGAAGAGGCTAAAGATTTGGCAAGTCTCCAGCTAAAGTGTCTTTTATAGCTAAAGATATGCCTGCGTGATGCTCTTTGATTTGCCTCATTAAGGTAAAGTGTTGATTTGATTTTCCTCATTGAGGAACTTTACGTTGCATTGCAGCTGTGATCGGCACTCACAAAACCCAGAAAAAGCTTCTGCACATGAAGCCTCTTCTGGCTAGTGCAACTGTGAGAGAAAGCAAGTGCACCAGGCAAAGTAAACAACACAGCAGGCAATGGTGTTGTCTCACAAATCAGCTCTAAGTGCGTGCTTTGCTTGAGCCTTTGTCAAAGAAAAGCATATCTTCAAAGCCTTCTTTTATTTTAAATTGTATTTATTTAATTACTTTTGTTAACGTCATGTCTAGGTCACCAACTCCCAGAGACTCTCCAGTAGTTTACAGAATTACACAAAACCACATATGAAACATTTCCACCCTTACTAAAAAATTGACATCCTATAATAATTTCTTCTCATAATTCATTAAAAGTTCTGTGAAATAGCATCATCTTCAGGGCCCTCTGGACATTTTTCAGGGGTGAGTTGAAGGTCAGTGGCTAGCTGAAAACCAGCAACCAAGAATTCTCTCTACACTAATCTTAATTTGACAAGAATGATAGAATCCCCAAAATGATGCCACTGACTGATGGTAGGAATCAAAACTGGTCCTCAGGCATATATAATACAAAACCCTCTTGTGGCTTATGAGCCACAGTGACCTAGGAAATATTTTTGATGTTTAATCATATCTAGGTTATGTATCTAGCAATGTGGAGCTAAATATTCTTCAGTAGCTGAAATGTTCCAACAGTCATCAAGGACAGCTTCAGGATATATGGAACAGGCTTAAATCATGTTGATTTCTCCTGAAAATTGAAGAGTTTTTACTTTTCTCTCTAGGCCAGAAGTCTTTCAATTGTCATTATTTTCAAACGGTCAGGTCACTAACTATGGCAATGCATTTTAGGCAACATATATCTTAAGACAGAATGGAATGTTTTCAGTGAACTGGTAATACTGAATGACACATTTCTGTGTTCTATGTTCAGGTTACCTCATATGATTGGTAGACCAATTGGGGACAGAGACTCTTAATCTAGAAAACTGCACAGAGTATCATATGTACAACTGTACTCTGATCAACAGAAATCTTGAGTGTGTAATTGATGTAATGAGTGCCTGTTTCTCAGGAAACTTTTCTTGACCATCTGGTCTGTTTTTATCAGGAATTGAACAGAAAATCTGTATTGCAAAATAGTGTTTGTCATTTGAACAGCCCAAGAGTGAGATGACTTGTTGAAAGCTTGGTCTTCAAAGAACAGCACTGATAGAATTTTCAGCCAGTAATTAAATACTTTAATTGTGTGATTTTGTATTAGGGATATTCCCAGCTCTCCCTTAACTGCAGAAACTGAAGTGGACTTATCCACCCCAGAACATATTTCAGGAAGGAGGATTATATTTGCTCCAACAAGGGAGCATTTCTGAGTCCTCACAGTTCCACACCATATGGAATTTGTGGTATTTTATACCTTGAAAATGAGAGTTAGGGATCCAGGGAAACTATGGTTGGTAAGCTGCATGTGGAATTGGCTCTGGCTGGGGATTCAATGAAGTCCTCATAAAACATGGAAGCCAGGAGACTCTTCTGGAAAGACAATACCTAAATACAAATAGGACTTAACCTGGTCTATATGTTCCCTATCCAGACTCCAGTTACACCTGGCCTGTCTCTTACCAAAGACAACCACCTATTTAGTGTCATGACCTCGTTGCAAGGCACAAAGAGCCTCACAACGTGGATCATGATCATTAAGAAATAGAGGAAGGAGATAATCAAACTAGGGATTAACACAAGCACCCAAAAGCACCCACACTCATGGACCCATAGGCAGCTGAAAAGAAGGACGTCAGAGGAACGGAGATAAGCCGCACCTGGTGCCCCGGAGGACACAACCGACGCTGGGAGACAAAGGAAGTCACCGGGAAAACGCCCAGGCGGCCGTCAAGGGTCCCATCAAGAGGGATCGGGACAATGTGGGGTGGGGAGCCCGGGACAATACAAGAGGGTATAAAAGGGGCACCTCCACACCACCAACCCCGTTCCCGTTTTTCGTTCTGTCAGCTAACATTCCAATAAACCAGAAATCCTTAATACCCATTAAGTGAGTCTGTGTCTTATTGCGAAGCGAGGCTGGCCCTGACATTTAGGCAGTTAAGTTCATGGTAGGTGCTTGTAATGGTATGTGGAAATGACCTTGGGAAACAGGGGAAAGAGCCACCACCAGGGGAACAGTTGGATAAGAGGCAGCTTAGCCTGCAGAAGGAATGGAGGCATGGCAAACAGAAGGGACTGCCCCTAGTTTGGCCTGTAAAGATTGATGTCAGCCTTGTAAGGTAGTCCAGATAAGAAGCATGCCCAGATGAACTAATTCTACTTTATTGTAAGGTTACATCAACAGAATCCTGCAAGTTTGAAAGTACATTTCTCCCTGTCACCTTTGCAGCCTTCTCATCCCTACTTGGGTATGAGATATCAGTGCTATATCATCTGCACAGAGCAGGATGTTTTATGTTTATTTTTAACTTTAGGCCTACGCATATTGGTTGATTGGAGGAAGTTTGTAATATACATATCATTTATCTACAAATTTAAACAAGATAGGAGCCAATATACAATGCAGGTGCTGTTACTTCCATGGGTTGGAAGCTGTTCTGAGTAGTCTGTATCAGAGTCATAATCACAGCAGCCAGCTCTTTCTGGGCTGCTGGCTGTGTTGGTGATTTCCTTGGCTTTAAACACTTCCTCCGTCTCCTTCTCATTTTCTGAGGATGACTCCTTCCATGAGGGCGATGGCAGGAGTGGTGCTCTCACTTTTGAAAAAGCTGTTGCTGTATCCTATAATTGACCCCAGTTAACACCCAGGTAAGTACATATATGTATGTATCTATAGGAAACAAATAAACAAAATGCTTAGAGAGAATGGTAGCTGTATTATTGCAGACTATCTTGGAGAATATCAGTAATCTTACCCAGGTGGGTTATCTAAATTGGACAACAACTGGCTCCAACAATAATTCATCATATTAGCCCTTCACAAAGAGAAAGATCAAAGAAGTTAATAATCAGCACACATTGTGGTTTTTTTAAAATGCTCCATTGTTTCAACAAAGATTTTTAAAAAGTGGCAAGTCACAACATCAATAAGACAGGGATTGTCAAACTTTGCAGTCCTGTGATTCCCTAAAGTTTCAAATAGAACCAGCCTTTCTCCTCACCTTGATATTGCAAATGCAGGACTATGCTCTAAATAATACAACATAATTAAATTGAAATTGAAATGCAATGATTTTGGAAGTAAGACTGATAGAAAAAAAGCTTCCAGTTAAAGCATTCCCTTTGAGCTGGGTGGTATTTCTTGATAATAAAAAGCTAGAAAATTTCATCCTGGCTGCTTTATTCAGAGCACTGACATAAGGACAAATAGCTGGATATCCCCCTTGAGTGTGTATGATAGAAGTATAAATTCTCTGACTTTTTTTCTTAATTTAATTCTCCTCCACTTTTAATATTGCTGATATGATACACAGCTGGATAATTAAAACAATTTTAAAGGCTTTACTAATTAAGAGGCATCAACTACAATCATTGCTCACCCTTAGAACTGCATTGATGCAGCACAGTTTTATGCCCAAAGTCCTACTGAACTGAATAGGTATACATGCACATAAAAATGTGGGAGAAAATTTTCATCCATAACCCACAAGTCTGTAATTCTAGAAGAATGAATCAATTGATCCCACCTCTCCAATATTTTCAATACTGTGTTGGCCCTAGTCTCACATTCTTCCAGCTTTGCGTGGCTGAGCTGTCGGTCTAGAAAGCCCAGAGTGTGATAATCTCAGGGCTCTGGCTGTGTTGATGCCAGCAAACTAATTCCCTGCCTGACACCCTCTGGGGCTCTCCTTCCCATTCTGCCAGGAGAAGTGGTGGGGGAAATGTGATTTTTTTGATTTTGCTGCTCTAATGTGGACAAAATTTTAACAACTTGTTCTCATAAATTTGACTGAATTGGTTAGATAACCCCCCTGGTTGCAACCCTTTATGATCTTAGTGACAGGGTTGATTTGGGGACAAAACAAATCTTTGTCATCCTGATTGATGATTCTTTATTGGAGAAAGGTAGAGGCAATATCATCTGCTGATGGCGTTTTATCTTTCAACAACTTTTGATATTTTTGACCAGATCAAAATGATCTCCTGGATAGTCTTTGTAATCTGAGGATTGGGGAATGTAGGGCTGGAAACAGATTGAGGATTGGGAAGAGTACTGAAACTACTCTCAAAAACAATTTCAGCATACAGGATTGGGCTATGGGATACTTATTGTCTTCAGTGCTATTTAGTATATTAAGCTACAAGGACAGTCATCGTGAGTTTAGGGGGAAACTCTCATCATTATCCTGATGTCATCCAGGCTTATCCATGTGCAGGAAAGTTTATGCATGTTCAAAACATTTTTCAAATGAAACAATGGGTAATATCAGAGCCAACACACTAGGGTTTAATCCTGTTAAGATGGAGATTTTCCACATCATAGCCTTCAACTTCTTAGAAGACAGAAATGAGCTGCTTTAAGAGTCCATTCCAGATTTCAACCCTGTTCTCCACTTTGGCCACAGCGATGGCCAGGTGTTCTGTTTGGACCATGGTTAACATGGCTTCTGCTTGGTGGAGTCTCCTGCTTCTTTTCCTCTCCTACCCATGGCAGGAGTTGTTGTTTATTCGTTTAGTAGCTTCTGACTCTTCGTGACTTCATGGACCAGCCCACGCCAGAGCTTCCTGTCAGTCGTCAACACCCCCAGCTCCCCCAGGGACGAGTCCACCACCTCTAGAATATCATCCATCCATCTTGCCCTTGGTCGGCCCCTCTTCCTTTTGCCTTCCACTCTCCCTAGCATCAGCATCTTCTCCAGGCTGTCCTGTCTTCTCATGATGTGGCCAAAGTATTTCAGTTTTGCCTTTAATATCATTCCCTCAAGTGAGCAGTCTGGCTTTATTTCCTGGAGGATAGACTGGTTTGATCTTCTTGCAGTCCAAGGCACTCTCAGAATTTTCCTCCAACACCACAGTTCCAAAGCATCGATCTTCCTTCTCTCAGACTTCCTTATGGTCCAGCTCTCGCAGCCATATGTTACTACGGGGAACACCATTGCTTTAACTATGCGGACCTTTGTTGTCAGTGTGATGTCTCTGCTCTTAACTATTTTATTGAGATTTGTCATTGCTCTTCTCCCAAGGATTAAGCATCTTCTGATTTCCTGACTGCAGTCAGCATCTGCAGTAATCTTCACACCTAGAAATACAAAGTCTTTCACTGCTTCTACATTTTCTCCCTCTATTTGCCAGTTATCAATCAAGCTGGTTGCCACAATCTTGGTTTTTTGAGGTTTAGCTGCAAGCCAGCTTTTGCACTTTCTTCTTTCACCTTCATCATAAGGCTCCTCAGTTCCTCTTCACTTTCAGCCGACAAAGTGGTATCATCTGCATATCTGAGATTGTTAATGTTTCTTCCAGCGATTTTAACTTCAGCCTTGGATTCCTCAAGCCCAGCATGTCGCAAGATGTGTTCTGCATACAAGTTGAATAGGTAGGGTGAGAGTATACAGCCCTGCCATACTCCTTCCCAATCTTAAACCAGTCCGTTGTTCTGTGGTCTGTTCTTACTGTTGCTACTTGGTCGTTATACAGATTCTTCAGGAGGCAGACAAGATGACTTGGTATCCCCATATCACAAAGAACTTGCCACAATTTGTTATGGTCCACAGAGTCAAAGGCTTTAGAATAGTCAATAAAACAGAAATAGATGTTTTTCTGAAACTCCCTGGCTTTTTCCATTATCCATCGGATATTGGCAACTTGGCCCCTAGATCCTCTGTCTTTTCTAAACCCAACTTGTACATCTGGCAATTCTCGCTCCATGAATTGCTGAAGTCTACCTTGCAGGATCTTGAGCATTACCTTACTGGCATGTGAAATGAGTGCCACTGTTCAATAGTTTGAACATTCTTTAGTGTTCCCCTTTTTTGGTATGGGGATATAAGTTGATTTTTTCCCATCTGATGGCCATTCTTGTGTTTTCCAAATTTGCTGGCATATAGCATGCGTTACCTTGACAGCATCATCTTGCAAGATTTTGAACAGTTCAGCTGGGATGCCGTCGTCTCCTGCTGCCTTGTTATTAGCAAAGCTTCTTAAGGCCCACTCAACCTCACTCTTCAGGATGTCTGGCTCTAGCTCACTGACCACACCGTCAAAGCTATCCCCGATATTGTTATCCTTCCTATACAGGTCTTCCGTATATTCTTGCCACCTTTTCTTGATCTCTTCTACTTCTGTTAGGTCCTTGCCATCTTTGTTTTTGATCATACCTATTTTGGCTTGGAATTTACCTCCAATGTTTCTAATTTTCTGGAAGAGGTCTCTTGTCCTTCCTGTTCTATTGTCTTCTTCCACTTCTGTGCATTGCTTGTTTAAAAATAATTCCTTATCTCTTCTGGCTAACCTCTGGAATTTTGCATTTAATTGGGCATATCTCCCCCTATCACTGTTGCCTTTTGCTTTCCTTCTTTCTTGGGCTACTTCTAGTGTCTCAGCAGACAGCCATTTTGCCTTCTTGGTTTTCTCTTTCTTTGGGATGTATTTTGTTGCCGCCTCCTGAGCCATGTTGCGAACTTCTGTCCAGAGTTCTTCCGGGACCCTATCTACTAAATCTAGTCCCTTAAATCTATTCTTCACCTCCACTGCATATTCCTTAGGAATATTAGTGAGCTCATATCTAGCTGATCTGTGGGTCTTCCCTAATCTCTTTAGTCTGATCCTAAATTGTGCAATAAGAAGTTCATGATCTGAACTACAGTCAGCTCCAGGTCTTGTTTTTACCGACTGTATAGATGTCCACCATCTTTGGCTGCAAAGGATGTAGTCAATCTGATTTCGGTGTTGTCCATCTGGTGAAGTCCATGTATAAAGCCGTCTCTTAGGTTGTTGGAAGAGAGTGTTTGTTATGCAGAGTGAGTTGTCTTGGCAAAATTCTATCAGTCTATGTCCTGCTTCGTTTTGTTCTCCCAGGCCATGCTTACCTGTAATTCCAGGTGTCATTTGACTGTCCACCTTAGCATTCCAGTCTCCTGTGATGAAAATAACATCTCTTTTAGGTGTGTTGTCCAGTAGGTGCTGCAGATCCTCATAGAACTGCTCTACTTCAGCTTCTTCAGCATTTGCGGTTGGGGCGTATATTTGGATCACTGTGATGTTAGATGGTTTGCCCTGAATTCGAATTGAGATCATTCTGTCGTTTTTGGGATTGTATCCAAGCACTGCTTTAGCCACTTTACTATTAATTATGAAGACTACTCCATTTCTTCTGTGGTCCTCTTGTCCACAGTAGTAGATCTGGTGGTCATTTGATGTGAAGTGGCCCATTCCAGTCCATTTCAGTTCACTGATGCCCAAAATGTCTATCTTGAATCTTGACATCTCACCAAGAACCACATCCAATTTGCCCTGGCTCATAGATCTTACATTCCAGGTTCCAGTGGTGTGTTGATCCTTAGAACATCGGATTCGCCATTCACCACCAGCACCGTCGGCTGCTAGCTGTCCTTTCAGCTTTGGGCTAGCTGCGTCATCATGTCTGGGGCTAGCTGAACTCATCCTCTGTTCCTCCCCAGTAGCATTTTGACCACCTTCCGACCTGGGGGTCTCATCCTCCGATGGTATACCGACATATCTCTGGTTGTACTGATCCATTTAGTTTTCACGGCAAGAATACTGGGGTGGGTTGCCATTACCTTCCCCAGGGATCGCGTTTAGCCTGACCTCTCTGTCATGACCTTCCCGTCTTGGGTGGCCTTTCACGGTTTAGCTCATGTCATCATTGAGGTGCTCAAGCTCCAGTACCACGACAAGGTAACGATCCTTTGCTGAAGTGGCAGGAGAGCAGGCCTCAATTGAATTTCCTTCTGTGGGTAGGTCTTTCAAGGACTTGTGGAAAAAAAGGATCAGAAAAAAGCCATCAGTTTCACTCTGCCCTGGAGAGGAGACTTGGCAAAATTCTAGAGTTTCCCCTCATTGAAAGAAAAAGAGATGAGAAATAGAGAGAGAGAAAAAAAACAGCACTTAACTTTTCCACTACATTAAAAAAAAAAAAAAGAGACTTTCAGGGCAGACAGCCAAGCAGCCCAACATGAAATGACCAGTGAAGGGAGAGAGAGGGAATTGGTGTGTGTGTGTATGTGTGTGTGCATGCCAACCAGAGCTTAGCACATGGACCAGACCGCTCTGTTTTGTGCTAGTGGAAAGAGAAAACCACTGCTTTTGCTATGGAGCCAGCACACCTAGGTGGAGGTCAGCCTTCCCCCAAAAGTTGAATGTCCTGAACTCCTGTTGGGACAAGTGGGAAGTGCTGATAAACCCTTCGTATCAACCCAAGTTCAAGACTTTGCCATTGGCATATAAAGTCCTGAACACTTGCAACTGGGTTACCTAGAAGGAAGCTTTCCTGATGAGGGAAAGTTAATTGAAGATCACTAAGATCTTTAGAGGAGGACCTGTAGCTTGCCACCCAGCACTTACTCAGAGGCTGTCCTTTTCTAGCATGACACATTGACTCTGTGCAGTGCTGTCTCCCTTCCACTGTCTTCACTGTCTAGTGTTCAGAGATGCCACTGTGGTGTCATTAGGGGACTTTTAAAGACCCACCTCTTCATTTAAACTTGCCTGTTTGAGTGCTGTGTGAATGTGTGTGTATGTCTGTGGGTGTCCGCATGTGCATGCAAATAATTAACTGTTTAATTATTTGTTTTGTGTTTTATATAATTGTTTTAATATTTTATGAGATGGAGCATTGTGATATCATTCTCCGGATGGAAGGCAAGCAGTGGAGACATTGGTTAAATAAATAAATAAATAAATTTCAAAAAGAAAAAAGGGTGTACAAAAGTAAAACAACCATCAGTAGCATCCAAGTTCCAGAAAAACAAACCTTGAACTTCCACTTTTGCTGTCCTATCTACTGTATTCCACCCACTTCAACCACAAGGGATCTGTTTGTTAAAACCCTCATAGTTGGATTGGTCAGTTTAAGACCTTATGGGGAAAAATGGGGTTAGGGGAATTAAATTTCCAACTAATTCACAATTCAGTCTGGTAAAACCCCTCCAACATTTTTAAACCCATTATAAAATAAATCAATATCCTCAGAGTGAAGAACAAGAAATGGCTGGCTAGGGAATTCTGGGAGTTGAAGTTCACACATCTTAAAGTTGCTAAGGTTGAGAAACACTGAGAATACTGGATATGAGATCATATCCAAATTACAAATCAGACTGTTTATGCAATCACCTCCAAACAGGCTACTTAGTCCATTCATCCTGACAGACAAAGCACTTATCTAACAGTTCTTCAATCTTGCCTAGACAAACTCAGGTTATTATTGGCCTTCATCCAGTCCATTACCTTGGCATTGATTTAGTATACCTCACCTGGATTTGATGGAAATGAAAGGCAGCGTTACATGTCATCTTGGTACTGATGACACCTCAGTCCAAGTCTTTGGATAATCACTCTCTAGGTTTCTGTTGTAGGTATCAGTTTTCAGAATAAAATCCAGCTCTGTGGAAATGTACAACTGCCAAGGAGTAGAATAATCTTGTCCTTGCTTTTTGCAGTCACCCATCCCAAGAGGAGCTGCACATTTATTATGATTATGATTATGATTTTAAGTTTATCATAGCTGCCCACTCCCATAGACTCTGGGCGGCTTATGTACACAAATACAAAACAGTAAAAATGGTTAAAAACATACAACCCCATAGGCCCCAGACTAAAACAATCAAACACAAACAAATCAAGCCAACACATCAACCCCAGGCCAGAAACCCCAAAGCCAGATCTCAAAGCCACCTCTGCAATGAAGTACTTCCTGCCCCCGCCAAAACAAATTACCAAATTACCATGATAGATGGGAATAACAAGCACTGAAAAGTCTAAGAAAGTCCAAAGAAATGCCCTAGGGGACCCTTTGCTGTGGAGAATTCATTGAATGCCTTTGATGAAAATCAAATGGGGGTGAGGGTAGGATGCTAGGCAAGCACAACTGCGAGAGCTCCACTGCAATCCCAATTTATTTCTTTATTTAAATAATTTATATGGCCACCCATCTCAGAAGAGTGGCTCTGAGCAAATCTACAACAAAACAATAACCACAGCATCCGCACACATCCCCCGATGCCTGAGGTTAAAATTTAAAAACCCTGATCAGAAAAACCACACTAACAGCAGGGCTCACCCAACCACCTGGCCTGAACACCTGGGGAGACAGACAGGTCTTCAAAGCCTCGCAAAAAGCTAACAGGGTTGGGGCCACCCAGATGTGTGTGGGAAAGAGGGATACAGACTTGTTTGAAAATGGGTCATGGAAGATGGATGTAAGATAATCTTCAGCTGGTTTCACACAAACATAAACAACATTTTCTTTAGAAGAGTGGCGCCAAGGTAGGCATAATGACATTGCCTGTGTGATGACTGCCCTACTCAGCTTGCCATTAAATTTGATTCGTACATGGTTAAAGCAGAAATCTCTTTAATGGAGTGTAGTACGCAATACAGTGAAAAAGTTGCAAATAAAAGTTCCCGTGCTTTCCCCAAGTTAAACAGCCCAATGAACTCAACCCACTCCCCCTCCTTCAGTATGCCGCCCCCCTTCTCGTACCAGTCCATTCAGTTCTGTGCAGATGTTTCCAATGGCTTGGCAGCTCGACCTTGGATGCCAGAGATAGTCCAAACAAGATGCTTTCACACTCCTGGTGTGTCCCCCTCCCACTTTTACCAACCCACAAGTCTCGACACATGTTGGCTTCATTCATGCATGCAAGTCTGACCAGATGTTCCGGGAACATTTGATCTGGGAGCATGACAGACTGTTCTCTCTCTCTCTCCCTCCCCCATCCCTCTCCCTCCCCCTTTCAAATAAAAATGTTGAAGTTGTTCTAAAATTATTTTAAAAAATTGAGTAGGCACAGCAAGGATGTTGTTACAAAGAATAATGCTCTGCTTGTTAACGGGGGGTGGGGGGGAAAGGACAATTATTAAACACATTAAACAGCAGGTTCTGCTGAATACCTATCAGTATTCAGTTAGGTACATTTTTCAAAAAAACAAATTACTGATGCCTATTGAAAAAATGTGCAAATGCTGCTTTGAGGAGAGGATTACACAACAAGATTCAACTTGTTTTATTAATTACTTTTTCCTAGGTAACAGCAGAAACTCACTGGTAGGGAACTTTTAGTAAACTGAGACCACAGGACATCAAGAATGGATTAGATTTAGATTTTAAACTACTGTGTTTCTGTGCTTTCCTCCCCTGGCTCATCTGACCTTTGAGTTACAAAATTTATTTTAAAAATAAATGATTCTTTTTGGGAGTCAGCAATCAAAAACAGTTACCATTATGAAGTGTGTTTTATGACAGAATGGATAACCATGCAAGATGTGTTCAACACACATAAAATGACTTAGAATGTAATGCTGTTACATATATTTTCACTTTTGATCTTGCAGTGAATGAAGCCTGCTGGTGCCTGCTGTTGTTATTTTTAATTAAGAGATTTTTATGAAAATGAACTAGAATATGGGGCCCCACGGAAAGATTAATAGAAGCCTATTCACTGCAGATTAATGTAATGTGAAGGTGAAATTCCCATCTGAACTAAAATGAATCTATTTTCAATCGGAGTTGCCCCAGATACATTTTGGTTATATATAAAAATGCCACCTTATCACTTCAGCATTTTGGTCTTGGATATCTAGTTTTATATCTGAAAGGAATGTTGGGTCCTTGTGAACCTCCAGCTACAGTTTGTCATAGCACAGCTCACATGCAAGTTTAATCATCACCTTAATTTCTGTAACTAATTCTGGCTATAGATTGCCTATACTTTATTTATAAGATCTCCTACAGTTTTCTTCAAAACCAGTTTTAGCTAATGTGGCTCACAACAGTTCAGAATCATGCAAAGTTCTTAAACAATGACAATATACAATAAAATACAACAATGAAGTACATTAATTTAGAGTAAATAAACTATCAAAGCAGCAGCCCAAATATAAAGCAAATGAAACAGTAGGTTTAAAAATCAACACATCAATTGATTTAAAAAGTCTGGGTGTATAGAAAGCTCTTTGCCTAGCACCAAATGGATATCAGCTTGGTACCAGGTGCACCTCATGGACAGGGGGCTCTAGAGATGGGAATGTCGCTGAAGAGGCCATTCCTGGATAGCTGCTCACTGCACTTCAGTGAGAAATAGCATCCAGGGTGCCTTCAGAGATGATACCAGGATATAGGTACAGGCATAATTGGATCTTTAAGCTGAAATAAGAGATGAAAGACGTTATGGTCCTAGCCCTTTGTGCATGGCAATGAACCACTATTTCCCTTAGGCCCATTATTGCTAGTCCTATTATTGTTTAAGAAGAGCAGAACCTCCTTATCTAAGGATACCAGTTCTGGCCTGCAAAAATTTGGATGACAACTAGATTTATTTATTCATGTCAGAAGCATCACAGTTAAAATAAGGCATACTGTAAACATAGAAGTTAAAATATAAAAGTTAAAATATATGAAAGTTAAGCAGATCTTGCCCAGAAACTGGCAACATTAATTGCATTCTGTTGCGCTGTCATGAGGTCCTCAAATGTGCATTGATCAGGGCACAAAGAACAAGTGTACGTATGTGTTGTTGTCTGCATGTCTCCACAGTCACAAAGGGCAGAGGCCACAGGATAGCCCCATTTGTTCAGAGTATCTCTGGATCTTGTTATGTCTGTGTGTGGTCTGTTCAACAATTTCCATACTTCCCAACTTTCACCAGACCCAGGTGCCAGCTCCTCTGCTGGTTCCATCCAGTGTTGGTTGGGGGACATGAAAGGAGCCTCCTCAAAGAATGTGCTGTTAACACATTCTGGCATCCCCTGGGCAACAGCTTATAGCTGGCCAATCCTTTCATTCCAGAAGCATCCGAAGTGTTGTGAGGTGCTTAATCTCACCTCTTTGTGACAAAATGGGTATCTCACAAAGGACAACTAGATAGCAGCAATGAGATAAAGAAAACTCTAAATTCTCCTGGGAGATGGGATATAGGCAACAGGTTGTTGGCTTGCAAGCATTCTCTGGATTAGAGATCCTAGCTTCACAGAATAATGGTTTGGGCACTATTGTTAGCATCATCAGTATGCCTATGGCTGGTAACCTAAGCCGATACCTTCTCAATCTTACTAAAGAGCATTATGTGAAAGAAATAGCAGAGGGATGAATTTGAAGCCAAAAGCATGACTGATTTAATTGTTTGTGATGAAATATTGAGATGCAAGGATGTAAAGGATACAAGGATGATGAGAAGTTTTAAAGGTGGGACAGACCATTTTTTTGTCAATAGTGGATCATGGGGGAAAATGAACATGGAAGGAAGGGAAACAAATGAAAGAAACTGGAATGAAAGTAGGATGACTGCAAGAAGAGAATGTACGAGTCCTTTGTGAAAAGGTATTAGAAGATAGAGGAATCTCTCAATAATGTCAGTAGAAAAGGAAAAAGGAGGTGGAAGCTGCCTGGAACAGATGAAAATAATTTTGTTACAGAGTATCATGGGATTGTGTGGAGATACACTAATGGGAAGTATTTAAAAAGATGCTTGGTGGAATGCTGTAATGAAAGAAGCTGTGGATGAAAAAAAGATTCATATAAAAGAATGTCTTGCAAAAATGATGATGTATAGTGTATAAAGAGAGAAAAATTACAAAGAATATAGTCAATGAGAGCAAAGAATGGTTCAGAATAAAACAAGCAAAGGAAATACAGAGTGATTTTGATGGTGATGAAATTACCTTGAAAACTATAAAGCTGCGTGTGGAGGGTATAATTAGAGAAATGTTACAATATTGATGCGGTTGGCTTATGGAAGGGCTGTGTGACTTGTTTATCATGTATATTGGAAACTTTAAAGTGAGAGAGCCAAACTTGACCTAAGCAGGAATTTCCTGACTGTGAGAGCTATTAAGCAATGGAAGAGCCTGCCTCCTGAAGTTGTAGGTGCTCCATCACTGGAGGCTTTCAAGAAAAGACTAGACAGCCATTTGTCCAGAATGGTATGAGGATTCCTGCATGGGGCAGGGGGTTAGACTAGAAGATTGTCCAGCCCTATGATTCTATGATTCTATATGAACTTGTACCCCACAACTGGAAGAATGTTGTTTTTTCCTTATATAAAGGGAAAGGTACCAATCTCCCGTCCAGTTTAACATCTACATGAAACCATGGGGTGAGGCCCAGTACTATCAATATGCTGAGGATACCAAGTTATACATCTTGACCCCAGGGCAGCCAAGACATTTAAAGACAAGCAAATGCTGTTATTAAAGTAGTGGGCAGCATATAGTCTGAATAAACATTTGTGGAAAGAATCAAAAAGCATGCTACCATCCATTTTGTTATATGCAAATAAGAGTTGGGTGTGTCAAAAGAAAGTTGAATGCAGCAGGAATGTATTACTTAAAAATGTGTGTGGTAAGCCAAGAAGAGTGAGGGTCAAGAATAAACAAGTACCTAATAAGTGTGTATTGAACACAGAAGGGAGTGATAGTATGACAGAAAGAAGTAGAGACAGACCCAAAGAATGAAGACTGAAATCACAAGGAAGAGCAAATGGGTGGAGAGGAAGGGGAAGATAAGGATGATGGTTGGATGGAGTTGATGAGGTCCTCCAAACACAGAGATGAGAATTAAAATGACTAAAGGCAATGTATGAACATGTTTGAAGTGAGGATAATTTGCAAGGATAGACAGTTATGGAGATATATAGTGAAAGTTATGGAGTTATATTATTAGTTTTTTTATCCCGTCTTTTATATATTTTGGCCAACTCAAGGCAGCAAAGATACCTAATACTCCTGCCTCCTCCTATTTTCTCCTCAGCAACAACCCTGTGAGGTGGGTTGGGCTAAGAGAGAGTGACTGGCCCAAGGTCACCCAGCCGGCTGTCATGGCTAAGGGAGGCCTAGGACTCATGGTCTCCTGGCTTCCAGGCCAGCACCTTCACCATCACACCAAAGTGGCTCTCTCAACATATAGTGGTTTTGTAAAGTAACTTTAGCCATATTTCCTTTTTCTTTTCTTATCTCATGCTTTAATTTTTTGATTTACCATTTCTTATTTCTGCATTTTGTTTACAGAGCCTACCTCAAAAGATAATAGCTTGATGGGTATGAATGTATACATTTTTTAAAAAAGCAGAACTCAGAATTTTTTCTAATAGTACTTAAAAATATAACATTACTTGGATCATGGGGCAAACTCCTCAAAATCTATTCTGGCAATTTTCCTGTTTTTTTCCATATGCTTCTTCTACAGATTTAACATTTGCATGTGGAAAATAATACTTCACCTCTGCTAAATGAACAAGACAAATTTCCTGTACCTTATGACTGTTTTTGTAGAACACTCTTGGCAGTGATTATTATACATAATCTTTTTGTTAAAAAATCTATTAATGGGAAAAAGAAAAAGAAAAGTTGATATTTTGGGCAAGTGCCTTCTTAAGCAACCAAGTCATCAGTGAAAAATATTTTAAAAAGTGAAATGCATTTGATTAAGATCTGATCAAGAAAAGGCCAGGAAGTTTGTTTCTGATTAGGTCTGGCTAGAAAGACATTCTTTTCTTTGCACTGATGGGCATCTGACTGCGTGTTGCTTGTGGCTTTGACTGCTAATCCCAAATAACAAAAGAGTTCTGATAGATAACATTATGGATGTAAGTAAAGTTCTGTTAGATCAGGTTAGTGGTAGATCTACTCAGCAGTGGTCAACCTCTTTCGTTCAGGAGGCTCAGAAACGTGGACCAGAAGGCAATCACCTTCTTCTCTGTGAATCCCTCCCAGACAGTAGGTAGAATTAGCTGCCTATGATTCTGGAGATTACAAACTGCTATTAAGC
Source organism: Candoia aspera (assembly GCF_035149785.1). Classification (NCBI taxonomy): domain Eukaryota; kingdom Metazoa; phylum Chordata; class Lepidosauria; order Squamata; family Candoiidae; genus Candoia; species Candoia aspera. The sequence goes on along the minus strand of NC_086153.1, from coordinate 119,025,255 downwards.
CTAGCAGCTAATGGTATCTCAATGCACCATGAGATGGTTTTTAAGCTGTCTGAACTTGTGGCCATCACCCCATCTGATGGTTGCAAATTCCACAGTTCAATGATATTTTGCAAAGAGGTGTTCAATGATATTGCATAATTTTTGGAATGTGATCGTTTAACCAAATGAGCATATGAAAATTTCTTTACCCTTCAGTATTTCCTTCCAGTTATCCCTTTTTATAATTTAAGGATTGTTTTGTTTTAAAATGAAATTCTCTTGAATTATCCCATGAATATATATTGTATAGATAAGTGATTTCCCACTGAGGGAAGCTGAGAGCAAAACTGCACAAGACATTCATGTGAGGAGTGGATATTTATTTATTTAATCAAATTTATAACCCCCCCCCCCACTATATAAGTAGATGGATATCCACATGTTGATATTCATCCATTCCACATACAAGTTTGATTTTGGGGGGAGGGGTGACTTTGAGTCAGTTTTTGACTCCTGGTGATTTCCTGGACAAGTCTCTGCAGTTTTCGTGGCAAGATTTTCAGAAGCATTTGCCCATGCCTGCTTCCTAGGGTTGAGAGAGAGGGATTGGCCCAAGGTCACCCAGCTGGGTTTGTGCCTAAGGTGGGACTAGAACTCACAGTCTCCTGGTTTCTAACCTTAACCACTGCACCAAACTGCTCTCAAGCTTGATGTATACAGGCACCAAATGACAATGTATTGTTTTGGTTTAGTGCAATGTGCCATCTATTATAGCTCAGCGTTAGGTATGAACCAGGCCATTATGACAAACTTAGCAAATTATATTTTGTTGGAGGTCCTGGCAAATCCAGCATGCCTCATTAGCATGTGCATTAGCTATGCTAATGAGTTTGTCCCATGATGCAACTCTGAGGAAGCTGTTTGTCGCCACTCCCACTTCCTCTCTCTCTCCTCCTCTGCATGCTGCTCTCCTCTGTCTCCATCTTGGGCCTAAAGCCATGTACCTAACCCTTTCTTCCATGCAGCTCTTAGCAGCTATAGGGCTAAGAAATCACCAAATATAGGTAAAGAACAGAAGAAACAAGGAACTTCATTTTCCACCAAAGGTGAATGTAACTGGATCAAAGAATAAAGTCAGTAAGACTGTTCTTACTTTTACTTTGAACCTACTCTGTCTAAGCGTGTGATTCTTTATGCTTGGAAGGGCTGAGTGTGTAAGATCAATAACCTGTGTTTCTCTGACTTGCTCACTAAAGCTATTTTAAGGTAATATTCTTTTTCTGTGTACAGCTTCTCCGCTGTGTTAAGCTCTGCTCCATGTCAGTGGTTCTAGCAGGCCACTAAATGGCTTCATATTTAAGACATTTTGGCTTAACATTATGTCCAGTCAGTGAAGAACAAGTATATGCTAGTCTTAGCAACAGCCTTCTCTTCCCATTCTCCATGCTGGTGAACCAAGCATTAGGACAAATTTAAAAGATCATATTAAAGAAATCTTGGCTTAATGTTATTTGTTAATGCAATCACTGAGGAATATGCATATGCTAGCTAATGAACACATGAACTTCAAATCCCAACAACACCCATTAGTATATTTATAGAATGAATCTGAATGAAAGATAATATGGCTTTGCCTAGACAGGAACTTTTTGCCCATTAGTACGGCTAGAAACAAATTAGAATTCTTTTAATCTCATTCTGAAAAAAAATAAATGTTCATTCATATAAAAAGTCCCAGATGTTCAGTGGTCTTGTTGAAAAACTAGAAGGATATTTAGGGAAATCATATACACATATTTATGCATAATAGTTTAGTTGCTGGTCTGCAGTTCACCTGCATCTCTATAAAAATAAATGTTTCATGGAGTAAAAAAAAATCTGAAGTTAATTTTGTATTTTTGTAGTTGTAATTTTGTATACAACTGAGCTGAAAGAATGGAGTACATTAACCTGCTAATCTAAGACATAAATATGCTTGAATGTGAACCATCAGAAGCTTTGAAACTATAAATGCACCATAAGAATAGCATCAATATTTTTCTATGTGCACACACTCACATACCTGCAACTCAGAAAGTGTGAAGATGCAAATAGGCAATTATGTTAAACTGGTGAGACAATCCCACAAATTCTAATACTTAGGAACTTTCTGGCTTTCTAAATATTTTCTGCAATGACAGTCACAAACGTAACCTTTATAATTTGGCTAAACAACCCTTTCCTAATGAATTAACCCAGTTACCACATCATATTTCCACCCCCACAAAGTGGCATAACTGTAAACAGTAAATTGAGCAGACTGCAGTCTGTAGCAGTTCCTCCATATGCCTGAAACTTCCAGGCAGCTGGACATACTTCTGTACACAAGGTTTACTACATTGCTATCATCTTAGTCAGCAGCATAGGAGGTTCAGAAATGGCTTAGAGTGAAATTTCCTGGTCTACCTGAACACAAACTTTCATTATATGCTGGCTGACCTACTTGGTATACTGGCATCACTCCATTTTTTTTTAACCTAACAGATACAGCCTTGTTTGGGGCTCTAGGATGCCGACAAAAGGCCACCCACTTTAGGTACTTCCCACTTGGTGGCTGTTTCAATATTCATCCTCCCTCCATGGCTGCATAGCAGATAAAAAATGGGGAGCAGCAGGGGATGGGTATGTTATTGCAGATTTGGCCGGAAGTGGGTTGGGAGGAAAGAACCTCCAGGCTTCCTTTGTTGCTGCTGAGAGGGATATGAAAATGGCTGCTGCCCAATTCAAGTCATCCTGAATTGTCTGCTGGTGGAACACAAAGGCTTGGGAATTGACAGGCGGAGGCAAGCCTTGGGCTGGTGAGAAAGTGTGAACAAAACCTGGACCTGCCAACTTCTTAGTTCAGTCTGAGTGCAAAAGCAATAAGATAAACTGTAGGAATACTTTTCAGCTGGAGGGAAACTGAAAACAGAACTCATAGATTAATCATATAAAATCAGAATGATGAGTGGTGAGTCAAATAGAGCTTGAAACAAATTCCTTGAAGTAACACAGATGAAAACGCAGGTTGTCTGTTTATTATGATACATTACTGCCAAATGCCTTTTCTTTATCTATTACTTACAGATAAAGAAAAACAGTTCTGGCAAACAATTTGTATCAATAGCATCTAAACACTTGTGTAGTAAAGGAAGAGCAGAGAAAACAAGGAACTTAGTTTTTTTCCTTCCTTTTACCCATTTTTTACAATGGGTATTTTTTTTTTGGTTAAGGAAACTGCTTTGATTTCCACATATTCTCTGAAAGAAAGCATAAGGAAAACCCAAGGTAGAGCCACAGAGGCAAAAAGTTGTTTTCGCTGATCCTTCCCAATTGTGGGTGGCTGGCAGCAGAAGACATAAAGCACTTGGCAAAGCATCCAACGATCTATGTGCTCAGTTTGCCTAATTTGTATAATGTCCATAAAATGCAGATTAGACTACCTGGATTTGGAGAGCTGCAATCTCTGTTAGTGATGCAGCCAGAAGGAGATTGGATAGAGGGTTGTCTTCTTCCTGTCAAATTGAAGAGAAAATAGCATGCAGGCCAACTTTCTAAGAAGCAGATGTCACGGAAGTAAATCTCAGCGTAGAACAAATTGGAGATGACTCGGAAAGGGGTCCTGAAATCTGGAGCTGCATGGTAGAGGACTGCAAACTTCAGCCGCTTTGCTTTGGAGATAGCAATGGAAATGCAGACTGGCAAGTTAAAGTAACTCCCTCTACATTTGGAGAAAAAAAGTCATTTTGGCCAAGGGAACAGGAATAACTCAGTCATGTCACTGGATATAATGGTATGTGGGAATGACCTTGGGAGACAGGGGGAAGAGCCACAGACTAGACAATGGTCAGTTAAGAGGCAGCTGAGCTCGGAGAACGAATGGGGTGTGGGAAATGTCTCAGAAGGGACCTTCCCTAGTTTCTTGGACTGTAAAGGCGAGGGGGGAGGGATGTACTTTCAGACTTGCAGGATCTGTTAATGTAATCCTACAATAAAGTTACAGCTAGTATTTCTGGGTGTGCTTCTTGCCTGGCCTGCCTTGCAAGGCTGACACTGGTTCATCTCTCTGACTAACAATGGCTGAGATATCAGTGTTTTTTCCCAACCTCATCTGAGGAATGAGGATTGAACTGATCCCTGATTCCATATAAACCAAGTGTTGTACTACCCCTCCTCCACCTATCCTTCTTGATGAAGTTTTACAGGACTGAATCTGCACTCTTTTCAGTGCAAAGCAATACTCTGCTAGTGCACTATGGTCTTCCCTTGTACGCCGTGGAGACCTAATGGCCAGAAAGGGAATATTGGCTTGGGGGAATGGGATCTGTTCCACAGTGCCAAGCTGTGCTTTAGTCTAATGCTTGAGTGTTTTTCAAGCTTTCAGACTACAGGATAGGAGACTGTATACCAGGAGCCAGGTCTGACAGTGCCTCATAAGTGCAACTGCTTTTGGAGGCACATCAAAATTATATACATAGACCAGATGATCATGTAAAACATGATATTGACACACATTATAATCCTGCTCCCCCCTTCTAGATGAAACAAATAAAGGCATATCTTTTGAAGGGATTTTTATGGCAGATTTTCACATTTCTTTTTCAAGAACTGAGAATGATGCAAATGTCAGAAATACTTTAAAAGGGGACACTGAGAAAGCATTTGTTCAACAGACAGGCCTTACCTCTGGATCCTAAATGTTTGCACTTGCATATTAGTAACATTGGCATGGATTGGGTCTATACTTCATCCAGAGCATTTATCAGCTGAAACAAACAAACAAACAATCTAAAAACTGTGTGTGAGGGGACCTTCCTTCCTGCCTGCCTGCCTGCCTTCCTGCTAATCAATGGCATTAACTCTTGGCATTTGCTCTTGGGATCTTTTGATTTCTCAGAGGAATGATCTTCCCCATTATTATTTTCTTTACCTTTGTCTCTCACTCTAAGTAATGGGGGAACATTCCCCATTGTATTTCTCTTTTCCTTTTTGGCTATTTCAATAGTACAAGGACAAAACACAAACTTTATAATTATTTACTAGTTGGATTTATTTGTTGCCTTCTAAAGCCAATTCTCCATGCATTATACTAATGGTGTCAGCCATTCTTTCTTTGCTGGATGACGGTCGGCTTTTGCTTGGAGCTTTTAGCAGGCACTTGTGAGCTCATTTTTCCAGCATTACAATCTCCAGATGTTTAAAATTTCAGCTCATCCTAATGTTATTATCATATACTTTTAGACCTAGTGGTCGAGGCATAGTTCAGAACACATCTTAAGTATTCTCAAGTGAATTAATTTTGCGTGCATGTTCGTAAATACAAAGAGTTCCATGACTTGGGTCTGCATTTTCGTTTTGCTTCCTTTTCCGTATTTCTCATTCTGACTGGAGGCTGAGACAATTGGCTCCTGATTGGCTTGTTCTTTTTGTTAAATGTACCTGATGTGTCCATGCCCCACCATTCCCAGAATATGAGATTGCAAATTAGTAGGCATTCTGAATGCTGGGAAAAATGTCAAGTGTTTCCTAAGGGAGGCAGGCAAATGTTAATGGGAGGTCTCTCTTACCATTCAGAAAACAACTCTTGGTGTACTAAAGGTAGCAGAGGGGCGTTAAAAAAATCTAGCTGCTGTTTTGTGTCGTTCCTCTGAAAGACTCTTCCGGAGATGGTTAGCACATCCGAGAACTCTTGGACATGTGACAAAGAAAGCATGAGGAACCATGTTTTGGATGGAACAGATAAAGAGAGGACCACTAAACTATTTTGAAATTATTCCAACTAGTATCATTACAAATCTTTGATGAGAGCAGCTCTGCATAACTTTCACAGGCAACATTGGATGAACTGCCATTTTCTAATCTTTGATGAGCCAGGGCAGAAGTTGGGAAGAGAGATCCATTTTTCCTTGCCATTTTTCCCCTGTCTCAGTTGATTGATTCCAGCCTGAATAAAAGAACACCGAGAACTTCAGAGTTTCTGTTCCTGGGATCTGGAAATGAGGGTCCTTTGGCTTCTCAGAGCCATTCAGAGGTCCACCCTTGCCACACACCCCCATGCCACCTCCAATCTCTGACTCTGCCCCCTTGGGCAAAGCACCACTGGTAGGGCTTTCCCTTGGGCAGGGAAACTCCCAAGGGAATCCTCAGAAGACAGCTGTTTCCATTGCAGGCCTTCCTCTTCACCCTTGGAGGTCGAGGAGAACAATAACCTAAGCTCCTTGGGATATTCCATAAGCCTAAATTTAGCTTCACTGAGAGGTTTTTTGTTTTTGTTTTTAACTAGAAAAGCAGGATAACAGTTTCAGCAAAGACATAGCTTAGCTAAGCATTTCAGTCACCTTGAAATTATTTTCCCCAAAGTAGGAAAAATGTTGGAATGGGGTTTCAATTGTGCCATTATAACTATCATCTTAACTTTCTTGTCCTCTGCAAGGATGCCCCTGAAGTAGACCATTCTATGGGGAGAAAGAATTGCAAAGCAGCTATAGATTAGGGAAGTGGTGTAGAATCTGCAATTACTATCAGTAGTAAGCATTTTTAACCCTACAAATCAAAATGAATGATGCCATAGGTTTGAGTACAGTTTATTTAAGCAGGATGAAAAACTGTCACAACAGGCACACCTTTCACTCTACTACCCTCCATTTTGTTAGCAAGAATTGCCATTGTGGTTGAAGCAAACCACTCCTTATTCCAGTTTAAGGGGGAGCTAAAAAGGGTAACTGCTTTGTGTTTTATATTTCTTGTTTTTATGACAGTGCTTGTTGTTAGTGGGGGGTGGGGTAGAAGGCAAGCTTCCCAGACCCATTAAGGAGTGAATAGCATTTCTCTCCCCCTCCCCACAAATAATAAAGATCTTCTTGAATGCTTTTCCCTGCTGAAATTTTGTTTCTTTGTTAGAGTTATATCTCAGCTTTTCTCTAAGATCTCAAGGCAGGTTCTCTCTTCATTTTATTCCAACAACAACAGCCTATGAGGTTGATTGGGCCAAAAGAACTGAGTGCCTCAAAGTCCATTTGTAGCTGAAACTGGGTCTCCTTACTCCTAGTCCGACCTCTTTTTCTAATATATTTGGAATATCTGGTTTGACATGATTTTTCATTTTTACAGGTGAGTTTATCCATCATCTGTAAAGTTATTAGCGTCACGAGGATTTTTTTTTACACAGAATAATACACAATTGGGACTGGCAACTTGGTTGTTAAGCAAAGTGGCTGCTAAGTGAAACTGCAACTGTGCTTATGATGTTACTTCAGCTTTCCTTTGCTTTATAGACCTGCAAAGGTCGTAAATGTGAGGATTGGTTGCAAAGTTACTTTTTTATCATGTCATAACTGTGAATGGTTGCTAAATGAGGCAGTAGCTAAATGAGGACTACCTGTGTTAAAATTAGAAGTAATGACTTTACTTCCTGCTTCTTCTCCTCATGTTAATTCATGCTAAATGAAACTATATTAACTACATAATGTATCAATAGAAATACATGCCACTAAAATAGTTGAAGCTTATATCTGCAAAATCATTCTGTTTGATATGACTGTGGATCAATATTTTGAAACTCCGGATGTACATACAGGTGATAGCATGAACAAACACTGCTTTGCTTCCATGATGTTTCATGAGCTCTACATGAACACTGTGTTTATTATGTGAAGATTTTCTTAACCTTGATCTAGAGAGAAATATCTTCATCCAATAAGCTTCATGTATACAGGGGAACTCTACAAATCTCGGATTGTTTTTGTCAACTAGATGCCAAATTAATTCATAATAAACAATATATACAGTGCTTATAGTGAGAAGACAGCTTAATAAAAACACCTTTCTTCGGCTTCTAAATATACAAAATATTAGCTCTTTGGTAATTACTTCTAAAGAATAATTGCCATACAGTTAGGACTTGTGCAATTTTCTATAGCAACTGGATTCATCTCAATCATATTGTAGATGTACTGTATTTACATGAATGTAAGACCTTGCTAGGGGACCATGCCACTGATATGGATAATGTGGGCCGTTACTGAGTATCATGGAAGGGATAGGAGACCTGTATGTGTGTTTTGGGGGGGTGGATTAATTCATTTTACATTTTATTGTAAGCTTATCTAATGTGCAATTCTCAAAATATGAATTGAAAGTTTTAGTTCATCATCAGCACTTGGACAAAATTTCACAATTGAACAAAATATCCTATCAAAAATATGCATCCAAAATGAATATATTAGGAGGAAAATGTGCACAAAAATGTGTATATTCATGAAAATAGCATACAAAATCTCTTTAGAGAAAAAGGTCTTGAAAACAGTGCATCCTTTAGTCTGCATTTCAGACTGATGCAGAAATGAATTTAGGGATGGTAAAATGAAAAGCAGAGTAAAACCCAAACAGTTAGATTTTTCAGTTTCCACTGATAGCATGCATGCTTTTTGCATTGAAAAGATCTGATCCCTGCCATCATCCATTACCAGTAAATGGATCTGGTTGCATTTGATGAGAAAAATTCCTCCTTGAGATTTTGGAGATCTACTGCCAGTCATAGAAACAATACTCGCCAACATAGATGACAGTTGAATCCTAATGAACATGGGATGCATAACTGACTGTGACACTCAGCTGGCTTGTCTCTTCAATAAAATGAGGCTGTACTCACACATAATTTCCCAAGGACAACTTGACAGAATAAGAAGACAAGAGAAGTCCATTGAGGGGGAAAATATCTGTGAAACACTTGTGAAATTTGATAGTAAACCATTTGCCCACTGATGTGTTCTATGAATTAAATATTCTGCCAGTGAATAAAAACATTACAAATAAAATCAAGGTTGACTGGCTCCAAGACAGCTATAGATCTTGGGTACCCTGCTCAGGCTGGGGGGAAAATGATGGAAACAAGATGTAAGACAGATGTAAGACAAAACACTGCTGATTTATCAGACTCATTTGCTGTTTAATATTTTATGAAGGTAGATTTCAAGATTACAAATCGTGTGTGTTTCTATATGGGAACAAGTCTCTCTCATTCTCATTTGCTCATGGAGGTACATGTTGTAGCCATTTGATGTGACTTTTGTAAAGACTAATGTTTCCTTGAGAGTCATATTATTTCAGAAGAGGCCAAGAACTACATAGCATTATGCATATTTATAGTATGCCTATGGTGCTTTTGTTCTTCAAAGTGGCTATTGTCCTGTTTAAGCGACTGACTCAGGATATAAATATAATAGTTCTTTATCAAACAGAATTGACAATATCTGGAAGGTCTATAATGATTAATCTGAAAATTATTATTTAATTTTAGTACGCTGAAGATCGTTACGAGTTAAAAATAGAACAAGAATGGATTAATATGAATCAGGTAATTAATTCTGAGGTAAATTAATTTAAAATTATTAAATAAAAACAGAGAGAGAGTTGTAGGCAAACAGGTAAAATACAATTTAAGAAACAAATCAATCTGATTGTGCGATACTTCCATTAATTGAAGTTGGTAGAAGTCGTTAATTCTGGGGCAAACAGGCAGATCTGAATGAGTTGAAACACTGTAGGAATCTGAGGTGGAGGAATCCGTTTAAACCAACAAGGAACGTTCAGGAGCGATGGTGACAGAAGAGTTGAGGCAGATAACTGAAAGACGGTAGCAATGGATATTCTGAGGAGACGAAATAAAATAACAGAAACTGAGGCAAATGGATTGTTCTGATTATAATGGTATAGGATTTCAGGAGTTGACAGTTGATCTGTTATGGCAGAGACTGCCAGCGCTGAAGTTCTGCCTCAGATCAGGATTCTGAGGGTAGAGAAGTGGCAGCGAGACTGAGGGAGTTATTTTAAGTAATTGCGGAGATACTAGTTGATTTGCTGTAAGAAGCGGGTGAGAGATTGATTGTTGTTGCAGGAAGATCAGGCCTGTCAATTTTATCTGAATCCAATGACAGCTCAGGAAGTGCTGAGGTGAATTCTTGAAACTGAATATAGGAGCAGTCCTCTCCGACGCCCTTCAGTCTCTCCCTGCGCCTTTTATGGGCTGCAAGATCGCCCTGTTGTTGATTGGGAGCCAATCGGGCTTCATGTTGCTCGGCCCTCCTGGCTGCACATCTCTCTCGCGCGCTGATTGGCGGTGGTGAACCTGGTTCACTGTCTGGCCTCATCAGCTGTCCAGCTTCCTCCCACTTGAGGCTTTTCTTCACTTCTAAGTCTGCCTCCATTTTTTCTTCAGCTTGGCTTAACAGTTTTTCCAGGCTGTCCTCTTCATTGTCTGACTCAGTCTCCATCCTAACAGCTATATGATTCCCAGGCAGAAGCTGACAATAGATATCAATCATCTCAATGTTTCTCCAGATAGATTAGTGGTGGCTGTGTCGAATATACTTAGGAACAATGGTTTGGCCAAGAGATCTTTACGTAGCATAGCAGCAGGTTCCAGACATGTTGCTGCACCCAAGAATCTTTGATGTACTGTATATTCAGTATGGGACCCTGACATAGGAAATGTGCATATGGGCTAAGGAATATGCAGTAATTTTTCACCTTGCACTAAAGGTGCTGTCTGCAGAAGCTTATTTCATTGGGAAGGATTCTCCTGGATGAATTGCAGCATTTGGGCATAGGTGGAGAAAGAAGTCACCCTTTTAAAATACTATGGTCAATTATGGTTAGAGAAATCCTAAGTGTCTTGGTAGGGCATCCCAGGGCCCCTAGATTTCTTTGGTTTCCTCTCTCTCCTAAAGTCCAAACAGGTCACTGATCTCATGAGGGAGAAATCAAAGATGGATTCATTCACCCACTTCTGCTTCTGCAATGTTGGAGCCCTACACATCAGAGTCACTCTTAGAAAACAAGAAAATTGGTCTGCAAATGGTTTTGAAATGTCTCCAGTTCTAATCCCCCAAATTCAGGGAGACTAATAACATTTTTGAAAAATGAAATAACTGTGACTCAGAACAGATTACCCCAATTATAGAATAAATTTAAAATACATGTTTTTCTTATTAAACTATTTCTCCTGGAAAAAACCCAACAACCTTGATAAAGAAGCCTAAAACAACCAACCAAACAACAGACTGATAGATTACAGGCAAAGGATCATTATGGGACACAACGGAGCATGAAGTTTCAGAATAAATCCTATAATATATATCAAGAAGTATCAACATCAAATAAGAAAGCTATGAAAATATCAGAAGCAGGAACAATTATTCTTGTGGGATTCCCAGCATAGCGTTTCCCATAACAGAATAATCTATAGTTTGATTTGTAGACTTCTTGCTGCAGCTCTGGAAAGGCCCATGGCCTAATGCTGTAAATTTCACAGAAGGGTTACAAGACACAAAAGGAGGCTGCTAGTCCATAGAAATTATCCCATCTGTGCCAAAAAAGATAGGAGCTCTGATTGCTTGACTGGAAGCAGGAGGAGGAAGAACAAGAAGAGAATGCTGCATGCAAAAACTGGTTCTGTCTTTGGTTTCCATCTTCCTTACTCTAGCAGCTCCTAAAATTGAGGAGGAAAGGGTAGGGGCTTTGGGGGGAAGGCTAGAGGGACAATGTTCTCCTTTGGAGAACTTTACCTGTTTCCTGGGCACCTGGGCATGGTTCTGCTCAAGGAGATGGCTGCACTTGGGGACTGGGTGCAGAAGGAAAAAGATAATCCTCTGATCTAAGGTTTGGAAAGTAGGAGGCACCTCCACAGAATGAGTTGCACCCTGGCCTTGTGGATAGGTAATCAGGGATGAGGCAGGGTTGGCATGGAAGCTGCTTCTTCTCCCTTTAGACCCTGTAAGGGGTGAGTCTAAAGGAGGTGGTGGTGGCTGGGGGTGGAGCAATGCTAGAAGCATTTCCCAAGTGATTTGTGTGTGTGTGTACTTAATCTCCTCCTCCTTATCCATCTTGGTCAATCCACTGAATTCTTTCATCCTGAATTTGCTTAGTGGAGAACTGGAATCACACCAATGTTTGTGTCAGGACCCTGGCTTTAGAACAGACCTGGTTTATATGATTTTCAGTCCGGATCAGGGCTACATGCACTTTATATATATATATATATATATATATATATATATATGCATCTTTCCTGCCCCTACATGCACTTTATATATATATATATATATATATATATATATATATATATATATATATATATATATGCATCTTTCCTGCCCTTTGCAACATTCTGCATGCTTTTTAGACATACTGTTATTTGGTACACACTGAGGTTTCTTGTTCTTGCATATAGGATGAAACTCAGCATGTGGACACTGGCCAATCTTGGTGCTATTGAAAAGCGTCTGTTGGTGCTATTGAAAAGCTTCTGTCATTCCCGTTTTTATTAATTAAATGGATATTCTTCAACCTGAGAAATGTTACTCTTATGCAGTGGGTTAGTTTCTGAATGTGCTGCCTTTGTTCAGAAACATTAATAAAAAATGGAGTTCATGCTGTTGCTGAAGAGAAGCACAGGGAGAAAAACAGCCAGTTGATTTAGTGAAATCTTATGGCTGGCTGTTCTTTCTGCACATGGGTTGTTTTTCTGACTTAGGAATCCCTCTCTTTTGTGTTGCTGTTGCTGTTGCTGTTGTTGTTGTTGCTGTTGTTGTTGTTATGCCTCATTAAACAGAGACCAATTTCAGAAAGTCTTTGCTTCCTAAGCTAATGACTATTTTACCCAAATTACCCTGACTTTAGAATAAGTTAAGTAATTTAGCAGTGTGAGGAAAGAAGTCTTTTAAAAACAAACTTAAATCAGTGAAGGCAGTTTATTCCCTGATCCAGAAGGCAATGGGCATAGCAGCCTTTATGCCTGGAGTTTCATCTCTTTTTTTCAGTTTCCATGTCTTTAGTCTCTTGGGTATTTAGTGTGTGTGTGTGTGTGTGTGCACGCACACATTATGTCCCACTCTGTATTTGTGACTATGCTAAGTCTTCTCAGTTCCTCCATAAGGAAAAAATAATAAGGAAAACCATGAAATAAAGATGAAAGAGTGACTCACCCACCAAGAAAGAAAGTCATTGTTTTTGTTCTGCCAAGCACAAAGGAAGTGAGTGCCCTTGAGGAAATAAGGGTTCTTCACAGGATGTTCCCTTCCCTTTTATTTTTCTTTTTGGCTTCCTCTTATGCTTTTTGATTTTTCCACTTACTCCAAGCATGCAGGTTTATGAACTCACCGTTGCTCGGTTTTTATATCCTCGCTAAACATATTAACCCCATTAGGTCACCTGCCCCTATATAGTGCAAGTTATTCAGAAGGCACAGGTGATACAGAGACTTTGAGAGGAGGAGGGCTAAGCTGAGGGAAGGGAGGTAGACATTAAAAGATCAACATAATGAGAATTGGGGGAGCATGTTGGTGTGTGAGGAAAGGGGAGACGGTATCAGATGTCTTTGCTTTGAGGAGATACCCAGACCCTGTTCAAGTATTAGATTATCTGGACCATTTGCCAGATAATAAGCTGGTTGACATCAGTCTTCTAGATATTCAAGGTCTTCAATGATGAACTAAGTATATGTGCACATGCAAGGTTCTGGGTCATATGGAAGCCAATACATGTACTGCTGCAGGAATGAGAGCTTGCTTTCCACAGGAGTCCATCTGTTTTTTGATGTTACTAGCATCTTTAGGGCAACAATAACAAAAAACCCATAATAGAAAGGCAGAAAAGTAGCAAAGATGAATATGACAATAGTGAGATTCATAGTTCCTTTCTTCATCTCATTAGTTCCAATAAAACTCATCTTCTAGGTAACTAAAAAGTGTACTTTGTGATGTTTGCAAGCACATTACCAATAAGGTCTACAAAGCTATTTCCATGCACCCATTAGGCTGGCAACCGCCACTGTGCGTAACACTTCATGATTTCACAAGTTTTCATGTAAGTATTACTTTCAACTGCATAAATTCTGGGCCAAACTGAAGTGTTTTTTGCTGGGGAGGGGGAACATTGTTAACTATTTGGAGAGTAAATGTATTAATTGTATCTATTTGATTTTGATTAATTAAATTATTTATTAAATGACATGTACATTAATAAGCCTTTAGTTTTTGACCACCTATTTTTTTGTCCTGGGCCTTCCAATTTTTTGCAGCACAGCTCTTGAAACTTTCATCTTGAAACTAAGGCTACTATGGAAAAAAAAAAGATCTTCCCTACCTTTTAAGATTTGGCTTTTTTTCATTCTTACTTTCATTTCTGGGCTTAATCCATATTTTGTTGTCTTTGATTTTGACCCAGTCCAAATCTGTTTTCCAAAAGACTATCAGCTGACAGTGAGAAATGTTCAGACATTTTTATTAGTTAAACAGTGTGTTGGATGATTCTTCAGCACCTACCCCAACATGATGCAAGAGGTAAAACAAAAGAAGGTGTGTGGTGGCTGAGTCATAATCACACTAGCAGAAATCTTGCAGAAGACACAAATAATATATTCCATTAACCTCTTCAATCATGGACCTCACTTTCTGAAACCCAAAGGGTATTAGGAGGAGCTAATGTTGTTGTTGTTGTTGCTGTTGTTGTTGTTGTTTTTATTACCACTTAGTGCCTATAGGAATTCCACGCATCCATTTAATATCTAAAGTCTCATCCAGTAAATGCCCCAGTATCTGTCTAGAAATCATTATTTTTGATTATGTGCCATCAGGTTGTTTTTGACTCCAAGCGACCATATAGAAACAATTCTATGGAGAGATTATCTATCTATCTATCTATCTATCTATCTATCTATCTATCTATCTATCTATCTACCTACCTACCTACCTACCTACCTACCTACCTACCTACCTACCTACTAGCTATCATCATCATCATCATCATCATCATCATCATCATCATCATCATCATCATCATCTCATCTTCTTTCCTACATCCAGGTACTTCAGGAGAGTAGCTGAAAGCATCTGAAGATCTTTTCCAGTTTGCTAGAATCAGATGGGCTCTAGAGAGACTCAGTTCCAAGTTATATGTTCTTTGTGTCCTTTTGACACACCACAGCTGTGCATTTGTCAAAGCAGTGCAGTGTGTAAACTGTAAGTTAATGGATTTTGGCCCTGTTCTTCTCTCTGTCCCGAAATCTCAAAAATGTACCTTTTTGGTTGCATTAGTTGCTATGCCTTTGACTGAGAATCATTCTGTCTACTTGACTGTTATTATAGACCATCTTTACAAGTTTAATTTCACACTGTCAAAGGCTAAATGTGTTCTCTGCTGTACTATTAGGAAAACATGCTTTACACTTTCAAAAATAGAGTTTTTTTAAAACAAATTCTTAAATTCTCAAATCAGTTTTGGTAGTTTATGATTCATTCTTGACTTTAATAAAATTCCCTGAATTGTAAAATCCAGGAAACTTAAATCAACCATGATTGTATAAATCACAAAAATCTTCAAAGAAATATTAGTGAAAAGAAGGCATGATATTGTGGCTATAAGGCAGAAGGGATAAGGTTGTAGAACCACTGCTTTATTTTTAGCTTTTTCACATACCACACCATCTTTGGCAAGTCATTTAGGCGTTTTATTCTTGTTTTACAGATCAATAAAAATCAAGGGAAAATAAGTTTTCCTTCTTATGGTGTTGAAAGACTAACAGTGGCAAAACTAAGGAACTGCAGCATAAGGGACTCTCTTTAATGACTCTCTTTAGGCCGTCAGTTGCCTGTTAGACAGCTGCCCTTGATAGTCTCATTTAGGTTACAGCTACTGACAGCATTAGGGACATCTTGTTGCTTGACCTGGATTGGTTGCTATGTTTGCCTGGCTGGCTTCCTGTGACTAAAAGCCATCTGAAGTGATTGACTGTGAGCCTTGGATCTAAGGTAGGTCTTAGATCTATGGGGTCAAGCCTCAGGGCTTCTTTAGGAAATCATTGGCTTCAAGCTCTCAGTGTCAGACAAGATCTATTAAAATTAATATTGATTTACCATAACCAAATGCAAATATGCACCAAAATTTAATCAGTGAATACAGTGCATTTTCCAGTTCTTGGTTGTGACTCATAATGATAACTGAAATCCATTTATTTTCCAGATAATTTGTAATATTTCAGACATTTCTTAGTCATTCATATTTTGTTTGCATATTTGGAAAGCATGAGTTCACACTGGGTTCATCTTGGGGCTTATTTATTTATTTGTCTGATTTATATAGCCAGCTGCTTGGCACATGGCTTAGGATGGTGTACATCATCAGTGATCAAACCCAAACTGAGTCTGCATAAAAGCAACATGGTGAATAAATAATAAAGAACAGAACACAAGAACATAATGGAAAAATTCAGCCAATAGGACCACACCAGTCCTGCCTGGGGAAAGAGCCAGGTCCTGAGACCCTTCTGAAAGGCAGGCAGGTCAGGGCCAACTGAATATCAGGGGGGATGCTATTCCAAAGGGCAGGAGCAGTGACAGAGAAGACATGTCTCCTGAGTCACACAAGATGACAGTGCCTACGTGAGAGGACTCGAAGTGTGTAAAATCTGTCAGATTTTACTAGGTGGGCAGAAATAATCAGAGAGAGGCTGTCAAATAACCCACCCCTGCACCATGAAGGGCTTTATAGGTGAGAACCAGCACTTTGAATTGCAACTGGAAGCTTACTGGTGACCAGTGCACTTCAGGAAGTAGGGGTGTTACATGGATATATCAACATCCCTCACTGCTGCATTCTGGGCAAGCTGCAATGTCTGAGCGGTCATCATCCCATGCAGAGCACATCCCCTGTAGAGCACTTTGCAGTATTCCAATCATGAGGTGACCACCAACTGGAACTGGCCCTGGAGAAAGGAGAACCACTATAACATCAGGTCTTCTACTTCCAGCCCCTCAGAGTGATCCAAAAGGATATCATGATTGATGGTATTGAAGGCCAGCAAGAAATCAAGGAGGGTCAGGCTGGATGTACCACCCCCATCCTGGTCTTGCCACAGGTTATCAACAAATGCAATCAATGGCATCTCCATACTGTGCCCAGCTCTCAAAACCAACTGAAAGGGATCTAGATAATCTCCCTCATCCAGAGCCTGAAACTAGCCTGACCACTATCTCAAGAACCTTCCCTTTTTAGGGTGACAAGCCAGATGTTACTTAGCACTGTTGGGTTCAGCTTCCTCTTCTCGAGCAGGGGACACACTACTGCCTCCTTAAGTGCAAGCAGGATCACTCCCTCTCTCAAGGATGATTTCATCACAGCTTGGACCCAACCACATGCCACCTCCCTTGAGGCCTTAACCAACCAGGAAAGACAAAGATCTAAAATAGATCTTTGTCTGGATAGTCTGTCATGGGGGTGGTTGGAACGTTCATGTGGCCCTGGGAAATTTTATTGAGACTATGGTTTCACCATCTTGGATCTTATATTTCATATTTTATGTCTTAGAGTTTTATGTATATTTAAATTTTTATAATGAATCTGTTTTAATGATAGTTTAATTTTTTATTGTCTTAATTCACTTGTAAACCGCCCAGAGTCATTTGTCGGGATGAGTGGTAAAGAAATGTGATAGATAAATAAATAAATAAAGTATAAGTAGATGTACTCACAGCTCCCAGGACTCTGTCCACTTCCTCAGGACCACAAGGATCAAAGTCTTTCAAGATAACAATGTCAGACTGTGCCTCAGCCAGCTCCACAGATCCTGCACAACTAGGGTCTAACTCGGAGCAGATCTGAAGGCTTTTATCTGATGGATGCCATGAAAAATCCTCACAGTAGTTCTGCAGGTGATCTTCCAACCTGCTCCCCAGCAGGGACCAGATCACTTTTTAAAGGGCTGCTGGATGGATATGTATGGGGACAAGAAGAGTGGCAGAATATTTCCAGCTCTCATCAACACGGTATAATCCTTAATAAAAGCTGTTACCTGTGTCCAGTTGGATTCACTCTTCATTTTCATCCAGCAACACTCTAAGCATCTCTTTTGCTGTTTCATTTCTTGGAGTTCTCTTGCAGAGACCTTTGAATGCACACGCTGAAATGTTACCCAATTGTTGTTGGGAAAAAGAGAATGCAAAATAGGGGTGGGGGAGAAATGTATTGTTCACATTTCAAGGTGAACTTTGTATTATTATTTTTTAAACCAGATAACAAGATAAATTTGGTCATTATGCAATTTTCACAGTTCTTCAAGTTTTGCAATACAGTTTGCAAATATATAGAGAAGATATGTATTGTTCATGCAGACCTCAAACAAACACTAAGCTAAGGGAAACAATACATTAAACAAAATTGCAACCCAAAATGCAAATGTCCACCAGAATATTTAAGTGCACATTTTAATGAAGCTTATTTTTTTTTGAAAAAAATCATAGTTCAATGAACTGAACTTGACATTGATCGTATAGATTGGGTTCCCCCATCATGTTAGAATGAAACGTGGTTCTTTAGCTTAGTGGTTTAGTGTGTCAATTTATGCAACATGTTGTACAGATACAGTCAGTGGGATACCTTTAAGATTCACTGTGCTGAACAAACCCAGGCATTCAGTTAATTCAGAAAACCATGACTTAGTACATTCTAAAACTATCGTTCTGAACTCATTTCATTTTTATTGTATAAGTTGTGCCTGCCTGAACTACAGTTAACTCAGATAAAGGAAGAGATTGTATTTTAGACCTATTCACACTTCTAGTTCTGAGTTTATGGCCTTGGCTAATAAGTAGGAACATCCCGGGGAGGTCAAAAAAGTCAAGATGGCTGGCACAACTGCACTATTGAAGTCCTGCCCATTTTTTATTTCTGTACAATGTGTGAGATGCATGTTAAAAGGGGTGGGGTTTTGGATTACATGGCCATGCTTGCCATTTTAACTATTTGGACTCCCCCATGGGTGCCCCAGTAAATAAGTTCACCTTTTAAAAATTATTTTTTCCTGAAGCCTGTCAAAGAGAAAAAGAGAAGAGAAGAGAAGAGAAGATTTTTAATTTCACAGAGGTTTTTTAAACATAGATTTTAATGACAATAATTTTTAGTAAATGCTTTCGGCTAAGGTACATTTTACTCCTTGTCTGTGTAATAATGATGCTTTTTTAAAGTTCGAAATTGAAGCAGAGCCCTGCATAGAAGCAATCAGTTGTGATTATCAAAGGCAAGAGTGATTCGAGATTTCAACATCTTTTAGTTAGGGAACTTTTTGATTAAAACAAACTGTTATTTTCTTCATGAATGGGTAGGTTTGTTTTCCAGTGGTGTCTTTGAGACTGCTTTGCTGTAATTGTTTAATGTTTTTATGCATTGCCCATAAAGAAAATGTCTCTCTCTCTCTCTCTCTCTCTGTGTGTGTATAGGGGGGAGTGGAGTTTAGAATATTAATGAAAGATATTTCTCTAAAATGCTGCTACCGCTTTATGAAATGTGCAATATTTCTACCTCCCGGTAAATTTATGATGGTTACAATAATCTTCTCATCCCTGTAGGATATTGTAAGAACCATAATGTAGATTGGATCTCTTCCTCCAAGGCATAAAGAAACATTCTACATTGGAGGGAATATTGTCTTGCAGCTGTCCTTCATCCTCAATACCATGGAAACGTATGAGGAGCTCTCACACAGAGACAGACTGGAGGATGACTGTGATGATCGTGATCCCAAGAAGCTTTCCATTCAGATGATCCAAAGACCCCTCGGTTGTTCAGATATGACCACCTGAACTGGCATATATAATTTCCTTTCCACCAGTTGCAATGAAAATATTTGGGGCATTCATATACTAATCCCAGATGAAGAAGGAATGGAAGAAAATGCTGTTCTTCTTCTTGCTCTCCTAATGCAAACCTGGAAGAACTTTGAAAGAAGTAGTTCTTCTGCCTTCACATATTTCCATCTTAGTTAATGAGATTGCTCTGTTTACTATTTAACCATTCAATCTGATTTATGATTACTCTGAAATCAATCCCAGAAATTTAAAAAATATTATTCCCTAGTAGGTCTTCATAGGATTTCAATCTAAAGTCATCCCCATTACATTGACCCGTCCCAGCCGGTCATGCAGAGAGTGCATGTTACGGACCCATGACAGAATGTCAATTGGTGGGGTCCAGGAAGCGGGCCTTCTCTGCTGTGGCCCCTGCCTTTTGGAACACTCTTCACCCAAAGGTGAGGCAGGCCCCCTCTCTCCTAGCCTTCCGGAAAGGGGTAAAGAACTGGCTCTGCCATCTCACCTGGGATGGGAAGTGGGGCAGTCAATCCTGGGCGTGGCTAGCACCTTAAAGTGGTCCTCATATATGTATGAATCAAATTAGAATTTTTAACTGCCATCTTGATCCCATTTTATATTTTATATTTATATTTTATGTATCATATCTTGATGTATTTTAATCTTTTAGCTCTATTGTAAACCACCTAGAGTCCCTCTTTTTGGGGGAGATGGGCAGTGATGAAATTTGATAAATAAATAAATAAAATTGCTCAGTTACTAGGATTAAATATTCCCAACCTGAGGGCAATTGTAGTGGTATGTGGGAATGACCTTGGGAGACAGGAGGAAGAGCCACAGGCTAGACAACCTTCATGCAAAAGGTGTCTCAGCCCTCAGAAAGAAAAGGGGAGTGGGAAGCATCTCAGAAGGGACCCTCCCTAGTTTTCCGGAGAGTAAAAGTGAAGGAGGGGAGAAGCACTTTCAGACTTGCAAGATTCTGTTACTGTAACCTTACAATAAAGGCAGTGTTAGTACTCATGGTTTGTGCTTCTTGTCTAGACTGCCTCAAAGGAATGACATCAGTGAACCATTGGTGGTATGGTCCTGGAGGAAAGATAATGTAACAATAATCATCCATTGTTTTACTAAATGCTATCTTTTACTCACTGCTAAATCAGCTGCAAATACTTGCATTTTTAATAATCTCTGATAATGCCAGTTTGACTCCCATAACCAAGGGGATTACTTCAGGAGTGTTCAAATCATCTTATTTATATAGCCATCTACAGGAGCCCTCAGTGACAATGTAATGGAACATGTGAATGGCTGTAATATGGAACCCTTGAATATGTGGAAGGAGGTCTTTCTGCATAAAGAGGTACAGGAGTTGAGCCTCTGTAAGACAGGCATGATCTGCCTTGGCACTTCACTTTGGGTGTTGGAGTTGAGATGATCTGTCCACAGGAACAGAAAACCCCAGAAAGGCCAGAGAGATAGCAGAAGCCAAGAAGGGCAGCTGCTCTGACCTGGTATGATGATTTGAGTGAATCTGTTTTGAATCAAATAGTTCCAACACAGCTTTGAAGAGCCCTCAGAGGACAATTGCACTGACAGTAATATACTGAGTATTGCTTATTGCTTCTTTTTATTAAAATCATTTTCACCCTACCCTTCAACCTCAGTTTGAAGAACCAAGGATGCCACTGAGCAGGAGAAACAATCCAAAATGCATATTATTATTACTATTTCTCTCCTTCCCAGGATCATTCAGGGAAGATGAAAGAAAGGAAGTTTGGAACAGATGAAATATCCATAATTAAACAATAGATTCCACACCAGGATTTGTTCGTATCAAACACAGGTGGGTGGAAATGTTTATAAACACATACTTTCATAATATTGAAGTCCCTTCCTTAAACAGTGCCTGCCTTAGAAAGTTCTTAGGCAAATTCACCAGCCTAGTCATAAAGGCAATATGCCACTGCTGAGGTAAGCAGGGTGGCCTTGAATACTAATGGAATCCATCAGAAAAGGGACATTGGCTGCACATCCTGCTTGCAAACTTTTCATCAGGATCTGGTAGGCTGCTGTGGAGAATAACACATGGGACTAGAAAGGCCTTGTCCAAGCCAGCAAGTTTATTCTTGTGCAACGGTTCAAAACCAGAGCAGAGTGGAGGGTCCTCCATAAATCTTAAACAAGCTCCCTTTTTTGTTTTTTGTTTTGTTTTAGTTTTGGTGAGTGGTATTATGAGCAGAACCACCATTACAAATACAAAACCTGAGGAAATTACTGCCATATAAAACTCACAGATTCTTTTAAAATCACCCAGCCCTGTTGGCAAGATTCCTGACTGTCACAGAAGCCAGATGTGCTTGCATGAAGTAGTAAGCCAAAAATACGGTTTGCTAAATTGCATTGTTAACAGTGCTATCTACTTTCTTATGCTTTGCTCACCCTTTTGATGGGATATCTTAAAGGGATTATGGTTTATTGAATTAAAACAAGCCAGATTCATAAGGCAACCAGAATCCTTAGTTTAAAGTGGATTCCTTAACCTATTTTGTTTGAGTGCAATAGTTCAAAATTCTAATTTTAGATAACATGCAGAGTTAGTCCTGCCTGGTTTTATAGGCCGCTTATAGAAAGAGAGGGGTGAAGGAGTGTTTGTGTGAACAGATATTCTGCTTCTCCACACTGTAGCTTAATGAGCTAGAATTATGACACTTGTGAAAGCATTGAGTCAATCTGCCACTTGCTGGCTTAATCTTTCCACACAATAATTCTTAAGGTGTAACAATAAATCTTTTTAGGGCATTACTTATGCTACACATTTGTTTTTGTGCCTTCGGGTCAGTCTTGACTCCTGGCAACTGTCTGGACAAGTCCTTGCAGTTTTCTTGACAAGATTTCAGAAGTGGTCTGCTCTTGCCTGCTTCTTAGGGCTGATACAGAGTAACTGATCCAAGGTCACCCAGCTGGCTTTGTGCCTAAGGCGGGACAAGAACTCATGGCTCCCAGTTTCTAGCCTGGTGCCTTTAACCATTGTTAACCAGCCAAATTGACTGTCATGTTAGACATATAAGAACAGTTAATTAAATATAAGAAAGTAAAGCATTATGAAACAAATACAACACAGAAAGTGGATGGTTTTCCATAACTATAAATTGTCAAAAGTTGTAAGTGAAGAAAAAAAGAAATGCAGCAATTGCATTTAATTGTTAATTGGCCCATTCTTTGCTTCATCTAAACATTAAAAACAGTAATTATGCCAGTAAGTTCTGCAAATGATGAAAGAGCAAAGGAAGGTTTGTTGAATGACTGCAGTGAAGAGCGAAGGAGACGAAGGAATCTCTTACCATTGATGGAAAGTCACTTGGCTGATTTTGGCCCCCATTTCCTCTGTTAAATTCTACACTCTCACAAATCCGCTCTTTCTCCCTGTTCTATATCCAGTTGGGAGCACCAATAAATATCTGTTTACAGAACTTTTATGTTTTTCATATATTTAAATTTTATTGCCTGCTGATATTTGGCACCAGATTAATTCAAGATGTAATTTTTAATCTATGTCTACTGGAAACTTTATGTCTTCTGGAAACTCTTTTCTAGAAAGGAAAAAGAAATGGAAAAATTCACCAGTCAAGGGGCCTTAGTTTGTTTGTTTGTTTATTTATTTATTTATCTAATTTATCCCTGCCCATCTCCTCCCGTCGGAGGCCTCTGGGCAGTTTACAACAAATGATTAAAACCATCAGAATAATAAAATACAATAAAACTACTATAAATAGAAATAAAAATAAAGAATAAAAATCCAAGCGATGAAAGATCTAAAACAGTCCAAGTGTGGGAGGAGTGGTCTATAACAACTATCCCCATGTAACTCTATTCCCCTCTCCACCCCAAGCGAGGCGGCAGAACCAGGTCTTCAGACTCCGCCGAAAAGCCAGGAGCGATGGGGCCAATCTCACCTCCGGGGGCAGCATGTTCCATAGGGCGGGAGCTACTGCGGAGAAGGCCCACTTCCTGGACCCCACCAGATGAAATTCTTTTACAGACGGGGTCCGTAGCATGCCCTCTCTGCATGATCGGGTGGGACGGGTTGATGTAACGGGGAAGAGGCGGTCCCTCAGGTAACATGGTCCCATGCCATGTAGGGCTTTAAAGGTAATAATCAACACCTTGAATTGGACCCGGAAGCAAACTGGTA
This sequence comes from Candoia aspera, assembly GCF_035149785.1. Lineage (NCBI taxonomy): Eukaryota > Metazoa > Chordata > Lepidosauria > Squamata > Candoiidae > Candoia > Candoia aspera. The sequence continues at coordinate 119,001,429 of NC_086153.1, read as the reverse complement.
CCCAATGCAGCTCGCGCAGCAGTGGTGTTACATGTGCCCTTCTGGGGGCACCAAAAACAGCTCGCACAGCTGCATTCTGGACCAGCTGAAGCTTCCGGATACTTTTCAAGGGTAGCCCCATGTAGAGCGCATTGCAATAGTCTATCTGAGAGATAACAAGGGCATGAGTGACTGTTCGAAGGGCCTCCTGGTCCAGGAAGTTTGCGACCTATTTACTTATTCCAAAAAAAAAACAAAGGATAGGGTTGGGTGGGGTACATGTCATTAGATCCAGCTGAAAACAAAGAAAAATCCTTCTTTAGTTTTGAACTAAGAGAGGTGTTCTTAACAGAGCATAATCAACTGTTGAATAATATAACTGGGGGTGGGATGAATTTTCCATGACCCCAGAAATCCTTGATTCAAAAACTGTTGAGTTTTAGCAAGCTCTGGCATGTTTGCATTTAGACTTTAAAAAATCATGCTCATGTGTGCAAATTCTGTACACCCTACTTTCACCATGCTGCACTATGAGCAGCCTGCTGTGGTGCTCAGTAACTCATTACAAAGTGCAGCCTTGCCTTCCATCTTAAAGTGGGGAACAGGTTGGTCCTGCAAGGCTGGAAGGCCAAATTGTGGAGAGGCTAACACTCTGTCCCTGGTTCCTAAATGATTGATCCTCTTCTCTCAGTCATCAGGGCTGTGACCTGACAGATTGTTGCCAATAGGATTCAAATCTAGCATGGTGGAACAGGGCAAGGCCTTCTTTTCTTTCTCTGACACATTGCTTCTCCTATTACAGGCTGTGTTTAATTAGTGGACTGCTTCTGTGCATGAAAGAAGTGCTGCTGGAGGAAGTATTATTTACATTCCATCCAGATGTTTCCAAGAATGTAAGTTCTCAGCTAGATTGCCTATGTAATGGTATGTAAGAAAGGCCCTGAGAAATGGGGTAAAGAGATGCTGCCTAGGGAATAGTCAGATAAGGGAGGGCATAGCCCACAGCTGCATAATAAGTGGAGAAAGACACTCAGAAGAGACCTTCCCGAAGCTTCCACTGAAAAAAATGAACTTTTAATGAATAAATTAAAAGAATTTGGGTAATTAGCAGGTTTCAAAATTAATCAACAGAAGTCAAAGATGTTAACAAAAATATGAAAATACAAACAGAATTGATGAATAAAATGGGTTTTAAGATTGAGAAGAAGGTAAAATATTTGGGTATATTGTATTTCAGAGAATACCTGTTTTGACAACTGATGTACTATTTAAACAATGGCAGAAGGATATATCTAAATTTGTATGGCAGGGGAAAAAAACCATGAGTTAAATATAAGGTACTACATGATACAAAGGAAAGAGGAGGATTGGGTCTACCAGACAAAATTATATTTTGCTGCCTGCTGTTTAGTTTGGATGAAGGAGTGGGTATTATTAAGAAACAGAAGGTTATTGGAGTTAGAAGGACATGATCTGAGAGTTGGGTGGCATGGATATTTATGATATAACAAAGTTAAGGTGCATGTAGATTTCAAAAATCATTCTGACAGGCGGGCCATTCTTGGAGTTTGGAATAAATACAAATGTAGGTTTTGCCAGAAAACACCTTTGTTGCTTGCAGTACAAGAGGCATTTTATAGATGAGAAATGATAAGCAAACATACCCATAAATGGTTAACTTACCATGATATCCTAGAATTTTCTCAAGGAGATTGTAAAATAAAATCAAGAGAAGATTTGACAATAGAAGGATATCCTTGTCATTGGTTTTCTTATGTACAGTTATCAGAAAGATTTAAAGTGGATAAAAGTTCTTATGGTTTTGAACAATTTAAGACTGAGTTTGAAACAGAATTATGTACTAATGATGAACAAGTTACTGCTAAAATGTATAAACTTTTATTGAAATATGAGACAGAAGAAGAACAAGTGAAAGCATGTATGATAAAACAGGCTAAAAATTTTGGTTACAATATACAAATGGAACAATGGGAAAATACGTGGTTGAAAGGATTGAAATTTACATTATCTTCTAACCTTAAAGCAAATTCTTATAAAATGATGTGTCGTTGGTATTTGTCACCAGAGAAATTGTCTAGGCATAAATCTTTGCTGGAGATATGAACATCATGAAGGGACATTTTATCATGTTTAGTGGATATGTAAAAAAGTCCCCCAAATTGGATACAAATGCATACATACATTCAGAAGATTTTTAAGATTAAAGTACAGTTAAAACCAGAGACTTCTTTTGAGGGACTAATGGACAGGCAACTAGAAAAAAGCCAGAGAACTTTGTTTTTATATATGACAACTGCAGCGAGACTATTATATGCTCAAAAGTGGAAAGGTTTGACACTATCCACAATGGAAGAATGGCTGGTGAAGATGATGGAGCTTTCAGAGATGGCTAAATTGACTTCCTTGATTAAGGAAAAGACACTATCTACATTTATGGTTGACTGGAAATCCCTTATAGACTTTTTGCATGAAATGGAAAAAAATGCACTTATGACTTGTGGTTTTGATGATTAAGGGAAAAAAAAAGGATAATAGAAAAAAGTGAGCTTTTTTTGTAATCATAGAGTAAGAGGTAATTTTATAATCATATTTATATTTGCTCCAGAGAAAATCAGAAGCTTTTTCTTTCTATTTCTCTTTATTCTTTCTCACTGCACTTTTGTTTTCTCTTTTTTCCTCCTCTCTTTCTTTGTTCTCTCTATTTTGTATTAGTTTGTGTTGTTTATGTTCTCTTTAAAACTTTTAATAAAATCTATTTTAAGAAGAAGGGACCCTCCCTGGCTTCTCAGGCTGTAAATGAGATGGAAGATTTGTACTTTTAGACTTGCAGGATTCTGTTAAAGTTACAATATAGTAGAATTAGCTCATCTGTTTGTGTTTCCTATCTGGTGTACCTGGGAAGGCTGACAGTCCAATTATAACTCTGGAATAAAGTTTCAGCTTCTTCTCCCATATTCAGTCGAGCAATTGTAGGAATGGATCCTCCACATAAGCAGCTGCCAAAGAATCAGAAGAATGAATATTTTTCAAGTGCCAGCTCGTATGAACAACTTGCATGAATAATACACTCTTTTGTTATCAGTCCCTTCCAAGAGCATCCAGTTGGGGACAAGGACATTCAGTTCTCTGCTCCCTGTTATTACATTGTATGTTGTGTTGTGTTGCCATGAGTCTGCTAGGAGTCAGCACCATACACATTTAATAATAATAATTTATAACAGGTATTTCTTAACATGAAGTGCTGTATGCAAATGATGTCATTTTGCTGCAGAATGATCTATGATAGAACATGTTTTTGCTTCTTCCTACATTTCCCAAATCTGGGAATTGGGGCATTTTCCAGAACAGTGCTGGGCTTGTAGGGGAAGCCACAGTCTGGAGGAAAGTGGAGGCAAGTCCCATTAAGTACAAACGAATAGCATTGGTACGTAGCCCAAATGAGTTAGAGTTGAACATTCCTGAGTTAGAACATTCCAATATGTACTTGGATGAAGGTGCTATTTTCAGAATAAGACAGCCGTTCCTTCCTGCCTTCTTCAAAGAGCCTATCCTTCTTGCTTTCCTCAAACCAGAGATACAGTTAACATCATCCATCATGAAAGTCTTCCATGATGTTATGGGAAGGAAGGTGCTGAAGGTGAGATATTCATCATCTGCTTTCAACTCCAAACCAAGATGTACTTTTAAGAATAAATAATCCAATATGTCAATTTATCAGCATCAAGTGGGAACTGTAGACAAGACTTCATCTATGTAAGTTAGATTCTACCTTTTCTGAAGGAAAATTCATTGAAACTACACAGCAATCAATATAGACAGGAAAATAATGGACAATGGTGAAATCCAGTAGGATTATGCTATCCTAGTGGATAGTACTAGGGCTAGAAATACCACTGGAGCAAGACTTGAAGCATTGCGCCTACCAGATGATGCTAACTTCATTCCAAATTAGGTCAAATGTTTCACCTGCAGTTTGCTTGATGGGGCAAGGTGGAAACAAAACAAAACACACATGGCTTTTCAGTTATATTTAAAAAAATAGAAGGATTAAAGTAGCAAATATTAATGTGTAATAATAAATGTATGCAATAGGAGTACTAATGTCATATTTACCTATTTCATGACATAATTCTTTCAGCTAACAATGGCTAGTTCTGTTGTAGAATAAGTGTAATTTCCCACTGAATTTTTTTCTCTGATTTAGAATGGCAACCATATTTGATATGGTTGATATGTGAATTTGTAAAGAAAATTACAGAGCAAGAAAATTTAGGGATTGCTAATACCATTTTTTCCCCAAACAGTGCCTATACAGTATATCACAATTCTAATTCCTTCCAGATATGCAGGACTACAAAGCTGGCATGATACAACTGCAGGACCATCTAGACTCAGCTTCTTTTTGCATGTATTAGAAGCACCATATCAATAAAGGTGATGTTCCTATCAACTCTGCTTATGGCGTTCTGACAGGAGAGCTAATGGTACTTTAATCAGTGACCCAGTTATTACCTGTTAAAATGGCCATGTGCTAAAGTCCTGTAGTCACAACCAAGTGAAAGAAGAAACGTGAGCTAACAAGATCACATTATCTCCAGCAGGATTCATGTGAGAGAAGGATCATATTTAATTTTAGTAGTAATTGTTGCTATGGAGAAGCAATGTGCATAAAGCAATATCTTAGGCCCACCCGTTCTGGGCTGGAAAAATCCAGATGACCACTAGATGGCAACAAATTGATACAACCAGTCTAATCCTCAGCTGCTACCTAGCGGTCATCTGGATTTTTGCAAACCAATTTGGGCAGTCCTAAATACAAAGCTATACGCATACACACCCACACAGGGTCAACAACAGAAGAAATGTCTAGCAGTTGCTGCATTTGACTTTTTCGTCATCATAATTTACATAGCTGGCTATGCAATTGTATTTTTCCAACAATTATTCATATATTCCAGGTATAACCAGAGCAGTTTGTACTGAAAACCTGAAAGCAGTTCAATATAACTTCTGTTCGGAAATGCTTTGTCATACACTTAATCTATAGCAGGTGACACTTTAATGCAGAGCAAGCTCTTCTTGATCCTTACGACTGGATTCTGCTGCTCTCCATACTAGGATGAAGAGATTTGATTAATTTTTTTGATTAACAGAAGGTATAACTGAGACTTGCAAAAACACACAAATCTAATTTCCACTCAAGCTGTTACATCAAAACATTTAAAGAATGCAAATCAGCTTTCCTTTAAAGGATCTAAATAAGCTTTTGATTTAAAAACACTAAGTAAAACCTGTACATATTTGGACTACAGGTAATGCTGACTGTTCATATTTGCTGTCTGCTGCTCTCTTGTAATAAGCTTTCTTTTGTCCTGTTGACGGGCACTGTTCTTCTCAAGCTAGTAATTCTGCTTCAGACACAGATTATTTTGTGCTACTGATAACCACCATTTGTAAGAAAACTATTATACTTAAAAGAAAACCAGCGGTTCCCTAAGGTTCTCCTAAATAAACACAGTGAAGTAGCACTACCTAGGAGGAACCTTTTCGGTATAGATTTTTCAGCTATGAAGAGTCTTGTTGAACAGAGACCAAAGGCCCATTTAGCTCAGCATTTGGTTTCCACTAACGCATCAGATGGATCCCTACTGCTTGTGCTACTTGTCCTGAGAGGCATACTGCCTCTAATAGCAAAAGAAACATACCGGACTAAGTAAAAGCCTTAACCTTCATCAAGCTACCTCATTGCCACTTAGTCATACAAGCTGGTGATCATCACTACTTTTCTGTAGTAGCAAATAATATTGTATGAGGACATCCTTCCTTTCTTTTTATGCTAAATCTCCATCTGTTAACTCCATCCTTTGGTATGGTGGGAAAAAATGAAAAACCTCTTCTGTTTCCTATTTTTTACATCATACATAACTTTAGACCCCATCATTATGTGTTCCTCCCCCCCTTTTAAACTAAAGATCCCCAAATATTAGAATCCTTCATTCTACATGAATTGCTTCAGCCCCTTTGTTGTCTTTTGCTGCACTGGGGGGTGGGGAGTCAAGCAGAAGATTACATAGCATTTCTCCCACAACGTAACATAGATATGAACTGATATTGGCAGTTTTGTTTTTCCTAATGATACTCACCGTGGTATCTGTCTTTTTCCCAGCATCCAAACACTGGGTTGATGGTTTTATTGAACTGTCTACCACACATATTTTTCCTGCTCGGTCATTGCCGCTTGGCCCCTGATCAACATATCTATGAAGCAAATGTATGTTTTACTTTGGTGCCCATTGGGATACACTTGTTCACACTGAACTGCTTATGCCAACATAATGTTTATTGTGGAAGCTTGGAGAGATCCTTTCAGCTCCTTGCTGTGAACTTCTGCCAGCTTATATTTGCATTACAGAAAATGTCTCAGCATTTGGTGTAAGTTTTTGTAAAAATATTATTTCACTGATTTTCCTCAAGGTACAAATATAGTAGAACAAAAGCAAAAAGACCCCTTGGAAATAGAATTCAAACAGTTCAACTAAAATGTGTATTGAGGAAAAAAATAATAATATAGACTAACAGAGGAAAATTAATTTGTTGTTGTTTATTCGTTTAGTCGCTTCCGACTCTTCGTGACTTCATGGACCAGCCCACGCCAGAGTTTCCTGTCGGTCGTCAACACCCCCAGCTCCCCCAGGGATGAGTCCATCACCTCTAGAATATCATCCATCCATCTTGCCCTTGGTTGGCCCCTCTTCCTTTTGCCCTCCACTCTCCCTAGCATCAGCATCTTCTCCAGGGTGTCCTGTCTTCTCATTATGTGGCCAAAGTATTTCAGTTTTGCCTTGAATATCATTCCCTCAAGTGAGCAGTCTGGCTTTATTTCCTGGAGGATGGACTGGTTGGATCTTCTTGCAGTCCAAGGCACTCTCAGAATTTTCCTCCAACACCACAGTTCAAAAGCATCGATCTTCCTTCGCTCAGCCTTCCTTATGGTCCAGCTCTCGCAGCCATATGTTACTACGGGGAACACCATTGCTTTAACTATGCGGGCCTTTGTTGTCAGTGTGATGTCTCTGCTCTTAACTATTTTATCGAGATTTGTCATTGCTCTTCTCCCAAGGATTAAGCGTCTTCTGATTTCCTGACTGCAGTCAGCATCTGCAGTAATCTTTGCGCCTAGGAATACAAAGTCTTTCACTGCTTCTACATTTTCTCCCTCTATTTGCCAGTTATCAATCAAGCTGGTTGCCATAATCTTGGCTTTTTTGAGGTTTAGCTGCAAACCAGCTTTTGCACTTTCTTCTTTCACCTTCATCATAAGGCTCCTCAGTTCCTCTTCACTTTTAGCCATCAAAGTGGTATCATCTGCATATCTGAGATTGTTAATGTTTCTTCCAGAGATTTTAACTCCAGCCTTGGATTCCTCAAGGCCAGCTTGTCGCATGATGTGTTCTGCATACAAGTTGAATAGGTAGGGTGAGAGTATACAGCCCTGCCGTACTCCTTTCCCAATCTTAAACCAGTCCGTTGTTCCGTGGTCTGTTCTTACTGTTGCTACTTGGTCGTTATACAGATGCTTCAGGAGGCAGACAAGATGACTCCCTGGCTTTTTCCATTATCCAGCGGATATTGGCAATTTGGTCTCTAGTTCCTCTGCCTTTTCTAAACCCAGCTTGTACATCTGGCAATTCTCGCTCCATGAACTGCTGAAGTCTACCTTGCAGAATCTTGACCTTACTGGCATGTGAAATGAGTGCACTGTTCGATAGTTTGAACATTCTTTAGTGTTTCCCTTTTTTGGTATGGGGATATAAGTTGATTTTTTCCCATCTGATGGCCATTCTTGTGTTTTCCAAATTTGCTGGCATATAGCATGCATTACCTTGACAGCATCATCTTGCAAGATTTTGAACAGTTCAGCTGGGATGCCGTCGTCTCCTGCTGCCTTGTTATTAGCAATGCTTCTTAAGGCCTACTCAACCTCACTCTTCAGGATGTCTGGCTCTAGCTCACTGACCACACCGTCAAAGCTATCCCTGATATTGTTATCCTTCCTATACAGGTCTTCCGTATATTCTTGCCACCTTTTCTTGATCTCTTCTTTTTCTGTTAGGTCCTTGCCATCTTTGTTTTTGATCATACCCATTTTTGCCTGGAATTTACCTCCAATGTTTCTAATTTTCTGGAAGAGGTCTCTTGTCCTTCCTATTCTATTGTCTTCTTCCACTTCCGCGCATTACTTGTTTAAAAATAATTCCTTATCTCTTCTGGCTAACCTCTGGAATTTTGCATTTAATTGGGCATATCTCCCTCTATCACTGTTGCCTTTTGCTTTCCTTCTTTCTTGGGCTACTTCTAGTGTCTCAGCAGACAGCCATTTTGCCTTCTTGGTTTTCTCTTTCTTTGGGATGTATTTTGTTGCCGCCTCCTGAACAATGCTGCCAACTTCTGTCCAGAGTTCTTCCGGGACCCTATCTACTAAGTCCAGTCCCTTAAATCGATTCTTCACCTCCACTGCATATTCCTTAGGAATATTAGTGAGCTCATATCTAGCTGATCTGTGGGTCTTCCCTAATCTCTTTAGTCTGATCCTAAATTGTGCAAGAAGAAGTTCGTGATCTGAACTACAGTCAGCTCCAGGCCTTGTTTTTACCGACTGTACAGATGTCTGCCATCTTTGGCTGCAAAGGATGTAATCAATCTGATTTCGGTGTTGTCTATCTGGTGAAGTCCATGTATAAAGCCGTCTCTTAGGTTGTTGGAAGAGAGTGTTTGTTATGCAGAGTGAATTGTCTTGGCAAAATTCTATCAGCCTATGTCCTGCTTCATTTTGTTCTCCCAGGCCATACTTACCTGTAATTCGAGGTGTCATTTGACTGCCCACCTTAGCATTCCAGTCTCCTGTGATGAAAATAACATCTCTTTTAGGCGTGTTGTCCAGTAGGTGCTGCAGATCCTCATAGAACTGCTGTACTTCAGCTTCTTCAGCATTTGCGGTTGGGGCGTATATTTGGATCACTGTGATGTTAGATGGCTTGCCCTGAATTCGAAATGAGATCATTCTGTCATTTTTTGGGTTGTATCCAAGCACTGCTTTAGCCACTTTACTATTAATTATGAAGGCTACTCCATTTCTTCTGTGGTCCTCTTGTCCACAGTAGTAGATCTGGTGGTCATTTGATGTGAAGTGGCCCATTCCAGTCCATTTCAGTTCACTGACGCCCAGAATGTCTATCTTTAATCTTGACAACTCACCAATAACCACATCCAATTTGCCCTGGCTCATAGATCTTACATTCCAGGTTCCAATGGTGTGTTGATCCTTATAACATCGGATTCGCCGTTCACCACCAGCACCGTCGGCCGCTAGCCGTCTTTTCGGCTTTGAGCTAGCTGCGTCATCACGTCTGGGGCTTGTTGAGCTCATCCTCTGTTCCTCCCCAGTAGCATTTTGACCATCTTCCAACCTGGGGGTCTCATCTTCCGATGGTATACCGACATATCTCTGGTTGTACTGATCCATTTAGTTTTCATGGCAAGAATACTGGGGTGGGTTGCCATTACCTTCCCCAGGGATCGCGTTTAGTCTGACCTCTCTGTCATGACCTTCCCGTCTTGGGTGGCCCTTCACGGTTTAGCTCATGGCATCATTGAGGTGCTCAAGCTCCAGCACCATGACAAGGTAACGATCCTTTGCTGAAGAGGAAAATTAATAGAAAAAGAAAAAAGAAAACAAAAGAGATCTTTTTTAAAAAAAAAGTTAAATAGAAAATAAAATAAAGTATAAACAAGATAAGAGCAGTAATAAAATTATTCTCCACTGCCGTGCTACAACATTCCTAATAACAACTTAATAAAGATACTATTACTCAGCTTCTAAACAACAAGTTAAATCTTATAGAGAGACGCATTCCATATTTTTGGGATATAGTTTAACAAAGTAGTAACAACTTTAAACTTTATTTTCCCCCCAAAACCTGATTCATCATAATATTAATGTCTAACAAATAAGGAAGTACTAATGGACATGACTTATCATATGTACTAAAGAGCTGTCAAGTTTATTACATTTCCAGCAAAAGAAGAATGATATTTTAAAGAACATTAGCGTAAAATGAAAATTCAGATGTATTAGGAATATTAACATTGACTGTTTGAACTTTTCCAGTAATAACCAAACTTGATAATTATAAATATATTCATATAATTCTGTGAGCCATAAGAAAACGAAATGTCCATCCGAAAGGAACGCCTCAGAGATGTCTATCAAATTAACCTGAAGTGGGTCTCTTGGCATAGGGTTTTACATGAAGAAAGACGACTCCAAGGGCATGCTCTAGTGCAAAGGTCCATTTCCTTCTCCTTGCTGCTACAAGGATAATGCCCATCCCCAGCCATCCAGAATATAATCTGATGGATTGCAAAGAACTGCAGGAGTGAGAAAGAATCTACCTCCTGATTCCACCGGCAGAAGATATTTCCACTCATGAACCTGCTGTCTGGACTTAATATATGATTGGTATATATTTAAAGATGCCTATTTAATACATCCTTCATATATACACATTCTAATGTCCTAAACAACATTAGAAATCAGTGTGCTGGGCGTGATTCAGCACAGAACCCCACCAAGTTTAGTGGAACGGTTAAGCAGAGGTTTCAATTTGCCTTCCAATCATTGCAAATGTGATAAATGTATTTGCCTGGCTCAATTCTGCATTCTCTCTGCTTTTAATAATCACAATGATTTTGAGCCCTGAATTTTATTTTGTTTATCACAGCAATTTATTAGTTACCTTTCTGGGTCAAGCCCTCGCCTAAAACAGTGTATACTAAATTACCTTAATAACTAAATTGGAGGTAGAATAAGCAACCTAAGACCAACACATTGGGGGTGGCTGTGGTTTTCCTTGGCAAGATACTTTGCAACAGGTGAGTCACCTGATCAAGGCATGAAGACAATGCGGTTTGTCCCACTGAGTCACTTGTGTTGTTCTGAGGCCTTGCCTGGCAATTCCAGAAGCTGAATGAAGTGACTGGACCTTCCAGGCAAGAGGCCTCAGAGTGGTGCAAAATGAAGCAATTTAGTTGCTTCGCTTCACTTTTGCACAGCTCCAAAACCCATCTCGATGGACGCATGGCAGCAGCCACTTTAGATCACACATTTCTCTTAAGGAAGCAGAGCGGCCTACATTCCAGTTTTAAAGCCTTTTTGGAAGTCAGTCTTAGAGGCATACAATTAATATTAACTGGGGTCAGCACTGAAACTATTACTCAGAAGGCCCTGTCTAGCTGGAAAAAGACAATGCCAGTATACTGTGGAGTTCTGAAGGCATCACAGCATTGGTGGGGAGAGCCACAGAGTCAGAAAGTGAGACTTAGTCAGAAGTCTCCCAGTGAGGAAGCTTCACCGCCAAGCTCCATGGAGCTCAAAACAGGAGGGGGGCAAAAGCAAAGTCCGATAGCATTGAATGTGCAACAGAGATGACTGAGAAGAAAGCAATGGTCATTCAAATCAGGATCTTGAGCTAGAATTTGAGATATGGGAAGTAGCTTTGATATCGTCCCAGATCCAGGAAACAACAAACAAACAGAAGATTTGGGAAAAGAAGCAAAGTGAAGCCAATAGCCCATCAATTTCTAAAGATGTGAATCTGCAAGTGGTGGTGAAAATATATATCCTACTTATGATTACAAAGCAACTTCATGAAGTAGAAAAAGATTTGTAACTTGGAATTTTGCTAAAGGTCTTAAGATCTTTTCCAAAGTGGAATTCTATTTTCATTTCTGCTGAGAACACTGCTTATGATTCAGGAAGGTTCTAGTTAATATCTCAACTACATCACTAAAAATGTGTATATCAGAAGTTCAGCCCTGAGATGGAGGACTCTAAATGCTTCCCCCCCCTTTCATCTTCTCTGATTTCCCAGTACTGCTTTGTAAGTACTGAAACAACTTACCTTACCTTGCCATAAAAGTAGAGTCAGAAACCAGCCAAGCAAAAATCTGAAATCACAGAGTATACTTGTCTGTGTTGAAAATCTTTATACTTCCTTGTATCCTGAGATTGCTGGTTCAATCCCTATCCCTTTAAAATGGCGCTGCACTTTCCAAGTATGTCTGATGGGTTTAACAAGTGCAGATTAATTTTTCTTATATAGGCTGACAAAACCAGGATTGACATTTTTTTCTCAGGTAATTAAAAAAAACTATAAATAATTATTTCATTAATTCATATTAATGAAATCTTCTTTAACTGTGGGGTGGGGGGGAGGATAGAATATTTGTTCAGTGAAATACAAGCAAACCAAAAGACTATCTATATATCTATGGACACACTTGATTTGATGTCCTGAGAATAGTTGTAGCGTATAAAAGATTAGTCTGCTTCCTGATTTGATTAAAAATTAATTTAATCCTCCTCCTCCTCCTTTTGGCAACTAATCAGAATTAGAATCCTTTTCGCAGCATGTGTTGCTGAGCATACTATCCCTAAGTTGCAGCAACAGTGAAAACTAAAACCATAAAATGTATTGCCATTTAAACAAAACCCTATTTTGTAATCTAAATATGCAACGTATGTGTAGCACCGAAAAATCCAGCTGGCATTACTATCCCTGAGCGTTTCTTCAGCTTGCCTGTTGTCTAGCTACGTGCAACAGAAGAACAGGATAGTTAAGCAAGCTGTGCCTTGTTTTTACGATCCTCTTTAAATGTTAGCCATAAATGCAATGAGTTCAGCTTTTCTAGAAAAGTTATGACAGTCTTATGCAAATTCCAAATACCACTAGTCATATAGCTGGACTTGGAACGTATATCAGGTCTAACTTGCTTTGTGGCTGAGCACAAGGTATATAAATCCAAAGTCAAGGCAATACAAGAAAGCAGAAGAGGGCATTTAATGTTGAAAATTAAGAGCTCCCATAGGCCTTAAATGTAAACAAGTAATTATTTAATTAATTGGTTTAAATTAACAAAGCACTGCAACTACATTAAAACTTTGGGAAAGAACAAGGGAATAATTAACTTCACCTATTAGATAGAAGAGCAAAGCAGCATAAACAAAAAACGTATTTTGAAATTAAAAGAACAGATAAACCTCACAGCATTTTTGACAAAACAACAGCAGAAAGAAGCCCTCTGTTTAATATGATTAGTATTAAAGGTTACCACAGGGCTGGGGTTTTCATTCCAAAACCTTTCAAAAAAGAAAGTTCTTCACTGTGACCAGAGTTTATCAAACTCGATAACTTTGTGTGGATTTCAACTCCCAGAATTCTTCTCAGGCTGGCTGGGGAATTCTGGGAGTTGAAGTCCACACATCTTAAAGTTGCCAAGGTTGAGAAACACTGAATGTGACACTTGAAGCCTTCAAGAGAAAGGGAATATGAGAATACAGTGAGGGTTTTACAAATGGAGGCATGATTACTAAGGGCCTTTTTCCTAGTCGTAAGCAGGCAGGTGGCTAAAATCACTGGAACCTAGGAGAAGGCCTTAAGTGATTTGAAGAAGAAATGAAATAATTCAAAATCTAGATTAAAAACAAGCTTTTATACAACTAAAGTAGTAAACTATATTATAAATTTTCAGTTATCTAGTAAACACCATATAGAGGCATATAGTCAGGCCATTCGCAACATAAATTCCAGTAGATGGGAAGTGCTCAGCTAGGAGGCAGGACCTAGCCAGCCTTAGCTGATCTCAAAAAGTTAAACAGGTGAGAGCTGGCTTATACTTGGGTGGGGGACCTACATAAAAATACTACAGTTGTATGCTAGACTGAAAAACTGAAAAAACATATTGAAACATGGCAACAGTAAACTAGTTCCACCTAGTTGCCAATGAAACTACGGTAGCGAGTAAAGAGGATGACCCTAACTGAAGAGAGGAGACATCCATTACCAAAGCAACAAGGATCAAAACTTGAATCCAAAACAAGAAGAAGGTACGCATAAATGTCTTTGACAGATACCCCCTAATTCACATGAATATAAGAAAGGGAGGCGGTAAAGGGTAATCAGACTTGCAAGATTCTGTTACTACAGTCCATCTTCATAAAAATAATTTTAGACTTCTGTGGAGTTTGTTTCTTGGTCTGGTCTACATTGTGGGGCTGACACCTACATCAGTGTCTCCACCAGAAACTTGATCTGAAGGAGACTTTACCTTATTTGGGAAGCAGATACTGGCTACTGTGGTCCCCACAGTTGTTTTCCAGAACAGAGGAACAAGAAGAAGGAAACTATGACGTTCAGCAGGATAAGTGTGTAAGGATTAAGCCTGAAGTTTAATGAGAGCTAATTTTAAAGGGAAACATGCTTCCTTTGGCAGAAAGTTTCTTAAAATTTCTAGAAAGTATCCTATACTTTCAGGTTGGATCAAGTTCATTCTCTTTTTAGCATGAAGCTCATAGCTAGTTTCTGGACCAATAACATTTTCAGCATAAAATAAAATTATATAGGTTAATGAAGGAATAAATTAAAACAGTGCCTTCAGCTTCTGGGAGAAGTGGAACATATTGCTAGTATGATTTTTTTTTTTATCCATACCTGTACCTGTTGCTAATGCTGCCAGTATATACTACACACTGCATTTGATGGATGACTAGTTTTCTCTAGCTTAGATACTTGGGATATGCTCCAATTTAAGACTACGTAGTCAATTAATCCAGTTAGTTTTAGTTACTGAATGAATTGATTCAATATGTTGAAATGTACATGTACTAGAAGAAAAGTAGAAGAAAAAGAAAGAGTGGATTCCAGTGGAAGATCTTCTGGTCACTTCCCATATATTGTTCTGCAAGATCTTGGTCAGAAGACAGGCTCTAGGCTGAGCTAGGAAAGCTCCTTTCAGAGGTTGGTGATGGCCCTTCTGATCCCAACATGGGGATCACTGTGTGTTGCATTTTAAGACTACTGGTTATTTTCCTTTTATACTTCGTAACTTCAGCAATGTTATCAACCTACAGCAGACAGTATCCCTCTCCCATTTATGGTCCTGGAAGCAAAGGGTGTTCTGCTTCTGGCAGATTTAACCACTAAATGAAACATTTTCATTCTATATAATAGTGACTTGGTAAGTAGATCCAGTGAGCTGCTGGTAAGATACAGATGCTCTGGGGGGAAAAAATCAGATGTGGAAGGGTATTGGGGGTAGCAGTGAAGGAAAGAGGAATTAATCCTTCTGCTCTCTTTTGGATTTTAGAAATGCCAAATAATAGACCAAGATTTCCCAGGGCAGTACAAAAAAAGATTTCTCTCCTTGGTATGATTCATGGAGATTTATGGAACATTTTTTTTTGAAAAGGAACACTGTCTCAACAATGTATTTCTCTGTGCTTGATGAACTTTGTTACTTACAAGAGTCAGGGGTTTTTTTTCCCCCTCAAAGACTCCATCAGAAGAAAGACCTGCAATTTCAGTTCAAAGTTTGCCGCTTTCCAGTAAATCATACTATATTATGGTTTCATTTTAAATTACTTTTCTTCTGTAATGCTAGTTTTTTTTAACTGACATGAGCCCCTTCAGCTGCATCTGTGAAAATGAAATTGAAAATATTTTCCACAGTGTGAACTCCACCTACCAGATGCTTGAGATAACCAGCAGCCCTGTGTGGGACTCTCCTAGTGCAAAGAGAATCCATATGTATGGAGACAGAATAAGACTTACTTTAGATTAAGAGAAACAGACATTCAAGACAAAACAAACTAGCCTGGTAAGAGAGAGCACAGAAAACAAAGTATTTCCTCTGATCCTCTACTGAAAGCTATGGGGAGAGTATACATTTCTTTAAAAAGTGTGGGGGTGGAGCAGTTTAACAGCCATATTGATGAAGGTTTAAATGCCTAGATCAGTATTTCTCAATCTTGGCAACTTTAAGATGTGTGGACTTCAACTCCCAGAATTCCCCAGCCAGCATCTTAAACTTGAAAAACACTGGCCTAGATCAACCTGAGCCTTTTTTTTTTCTTTTTGCATATAAATCACAATAGCATGTATTAAGTGAAACATTTGCTAACATACTACGCTTTTTCTAGACCTAGCGAGAGTGGTCTTCAACAACCTACCTTTCTCTTCCTTCTGTGATTACAGAAGGAATAAGATGGCTTATTTTTAGTCCCGTTTCCTCTGTGGAAAGACTCTGTTGGAGGCTGAGCAGAAGTTCATTCCGTTTTGGAGCTCTCCACTGGACATAACCATTCCCTCCTTTTTGGTACTGTTTCTCTACATCTCCTTCCAAGACACTGAAGTGAATCAAGAAGGGTAACAGGTATTCATCAGTGGGACATATTTTCAGTAGTGGCCTCCAGAAGAATAGTCCTCTGCTTCTTCCTACCAAATATCATTTGGTTTGATAAAAAATAATTTGCCTTTGGAAGTTCTTCCCAAGAAGAGAATTTTGGTGAAATGTGGTATTCTTCCACTTAAGTTACAAGGTAGCCAATGTATGTGTGTATGTGTATATCCTGTATTTCCTTGTTCAATCACCTATCCAAGGGTCTATGGTCTCCTTAGCTTCCCACACTTCAATTATATTTGAAGAAAGTATCTTTCTCTTTTCTCAGATTGGGAAATGTGGCAGCCAAGGAGGCTTCAAAAGGAAAAAAATTGAACCCCAAAATAGCATTTTCCATTATCTTCCATCAATAAAATAAGTTCAAAATATCAAGAGATTAAAAAACACACACACACACACATAGCCCGAGAATAAAATAGAAAAATAAAAAAAATTGGCGGGGGGGAGTTTTGAGACATTGCAAAGGAAATCAGTCTGGCATTACTAACTACTAACTGCAGACATGGTGTTTGTGCTGATGATTTTAAGTGCCTCTTCTACTTTGTGCTTTATTGTGCTCCCAAGCCTGTGAAATAGTTTCTGGCAATGAAAAGGGAAGTAGAATAGAGGATCTGTGGTGATAATATGGCTCACACAACTGATACATTAATTTTGACACTCCACTGGACTCATAGGACTTAAACCTCCATAGGACTGCATTCCATAGCAGCTGAGCCTCGTGGTGCTTTCTTATTGGTCCAGATTGTTTTTTATGGCTTCATCTGAAGGAGATGGGCCTTTCCCCCATTCTTTCAGTATGAACAAGAAGCAGCTGACAGATCAGCAGTCCCACAGCCAAGTCATAATATCTAGATCCTTCATCAATGGATTAGGTGTCATATTTACTGTATAATTCAAACAAGGATGGGAAAGATAAGACTTACTTGAACAGTTTCAGGATTTATGCAAATACAGTACAAAGTAAGAAAACTATACTTAGAATGCTACCAATGTGTTTGCACATCAGTTTTGGAAGATTACATTCACAAGAAGGTATTCTTCTAGATGTAGGTCCTAGGGTTTACTTATTTTTCTTTTTAAAGATAGAGAGTGGATGAATTTACAGGAGTGTTGTGAATGAACCGCTGGGTGATATACAGAGAGTTTTTTACTGAAAAAAAAGGCACAAAATCAAACTCTTCTTGTGCCCATCAACTACTACCAAGACTGATTATCTTTTCCCTAGCCTAAGCCCTTCCCTGCTTCTCTGGACAGGGGAACAGTCTCATACTTCCATAGCCTTCAAGGAGTTGCTCCTCTCTTCTACTGCTGAACCACATAGCAGAAAAACCAAAGACGTCCTTTCTTGCTACCTCATTACCTCAATTATGTAGGTTAAAGTGGATCTGGCGGATGTTTGTCTTAATGACATATTTAAAGGCCAAAATGACAAATCTGGAAAATGGAAGGAACACTTGCTAAAAAAAGGGAGAAGAACCTGTATCTGGACGAGAACCTAATTTACTAGGGCTACCAGATCTGGGCTGCAAAGTTCTGAAGGAGTATTGGATGGTGGAAAAGCCTATTGATTCCTCTTTCTCTTTGCTGCTATCTAGTGATTTTCCAGAGATTTGCAACCCTTAATGGATAGTATCACTTTTGAGACTAATAATATATGGCCATTGTGATGTTCCTCCTATGTTTATATATAGGAAGACAGGTTGGCTGACATTTTATTTTTGATTTCCCTGAAATTTCTTTAATTTATGAAAACTGAAAATGCACATTTGAAATTATTCTTGAAACTGGATTGATGAGTAGATGTGTTAATTATGGAACTGCTTGTAGAAAGGCGAGTAATAAGCATTTCCTCATCAAACATGCAGTTTAAAATTAATTTAACTTTTTTGTTTTTAATTTGAGGATTGTCCACTCTAAATTCAGTTTAAGGATCAAGACCAACATCCTTATGAAGAGAGACTAGAGGATCTGAAGTTGTCCTTTCAGAGTAAGACAGAAGATGGGACACCTGATCAAAATCTTCCTAATTATGATGAGCTATATTATATTTTTATTTAAAGTATATAAACAATTTTAACCTTTGCATTTATACTTGCAAATGTACATCTACTTTCATCTATTTTTTTAGTGCTGTGGAAACTTGAAATAAGTCTTTGTCCCCTAGTTTTCACCTGAGGTCTACAAAGACCATGCTGAGTGCTATCTATGACTGGACCTACAGAGTAGTTCTACTTATTAGTACAACTACTAAATGTTTTGAAGAATTAAAAATCCAAAGGGACAAGAAAAATGACATTTTAATTGCAGAATCCTTAAAGCTCTGAAGTGGCATGGAGAACCTCTATGAGGGAAATCACATTGTTTCCACAGGGCAATAGTAGCCACAATATCAACAATGTCAGTAATGATGTCTGCTTCTATGGATAGACTATGTCCAAATGATGTTATTGAAGAAATGACAGATGTAAAACAAATCTTATCTGACAAGGTAGAGATGGTATCAAAAGTGGATTTACAACTGACAGCCAAGAGAATGACTTAGAAAAGAATGTTTCACTGGATCTATGAAAGAAACTGGCTGAGGTTTTAAAATTTAAAAGGGAAATACAAATGACAAACTAAGAGAGTGACCTGGATAATATTTTCCTACTGGATTCATAGAAGAGTCTTGTTAAAGCCTTGAAGAACTCTGTACAAGGGCACAAAAAAGAAATGAAGAGAAATCAAATCCTATGATAATATTTGAATGAACTAAAGATTAGGACTGTTAGATGTAAAAGGAAGGAATATAAAATTAGTTTATTTGATCAATATTAACATAAGGTATGCTGTTACTTTTGGCAACCCTTTATGGACTTTCTGCTGACACCAGGACTGAAAAAGATGATGGATTTGTTTATAGATAAGGGATGGGATATGGGATGAAGAGATAAGATCAAGAGAGGGTGAAGAGTTACTAAATTTGTTTATACTTATTATGATGAAGTTTGGAACTCACTTCTTTAAAATTTTCTCTTTCTTTATTATATTCTTACTTTTCTTTTTCTTTTTACTTTTTCCTTGCATTTTTCCTTCTATTTTTTTCTTTCTTTAACTTCAGTGTGTATTAGATGTTATTATTATAATCAAAATTCTTAATAAAATTATATATATACATACACATACACAAACATATGAACATTCTCTTTTAAGTTATAACATAATGTAAATTTCAAAAGTTTTAACCACTTATTTTCCCACTGTTCTATCAGTATATTGTGTCCAAAGTTCTTAGCCTATTTTATCATACAGCCTTTCACTTGTTCTTCTTCCATTTCAAATTTCAATAAAAGTGTATACACTTTAGCAATTACATGTTCATCATTTGTACATAGTTCAAGTTCAAATTCCATCTTCTGATGTTCAATTCCAAATGTCCTATTATCTACCTTAAACCTTTCTCTTAACAGTGCATACGAAAACCATTGAAAGCTTGATCCCTCTGCAGCCAGCTGCTCTCTTGATTTCATCTTATATTCTCCATGTTCCTGTTCTAACAACTCTCGGTAAGTTAACCATTTTTCTTTACCTACTGTTTTCTTCCTGTAAAATGCTTCTTGTGCTGAGTCCCATAAGGCATAAAGGCATTTTCAGGCACAGACTGGATTTATATCTGTTACATATTCTCAATATGGGACTTCTCTATCTATCTATCTATCTATCTATCTATCTATCTATCTATCTATCTATCTATCTATCTATCTATCTATCTATCTATCTATCTATCTATCTATCTATCTATCATCTAATCATCTTTATTTGGTCATAGACCAGCAAATAAAACAAAATCACAATTAATTAGGATAAAAAGAGAAACACATAACATTCTAAAATATCTAAGAAAAATTAGAGGAAATGCTACAATGTATTGTGCAAACTATGTAACAGTACTTGGCTGTTTTGCTCAGCAAAACCCACTCTTTCATCCAGACTAAGCAGCAGGTTGCAAAATACAATTTCAAATCATGCAGTCCCAATCCTCCTTGTTCCTTTACATCTACTTGATGGACCATCTTTCCACAGTTGTTTCTACCTGTCTTATCTAGTCTGGAAGAATGGGCATGCTCTGCATCCTGTTGGCCAGGGAATGCTAGTTGGTGGGGCCCAGGAGGCATGCCTTTTCTGCTGTTGCACCCACTCTATGGAACGTTCTCCCTCCAGAGGTTAGGATGGCCCTGACCCTGCTGCCCTTTCAAAAGGCCCTAAAGACCTGGTTCAGTGCCCGGGCCTGGAGCCCCGAGTGTGTGAAGGGTCCCATCTCCTGGCTGGGCTAGTGACCGTCAATTGTAATATCTTCCTCGGCTGAATTTTAATTTTTGTATTTGGGATAGGAATAGTTTTTAATTTATTTTACGATTGTTCACCACCCAGAGTCACTTGTTGAGATGGGAAATCATACAAATTGAATGAATGAATGAATGAATGAATGAATGAATGAATGAATAAACAAACAATTTCTCTATAGCAATTTTTTAAACTTACCCATCAGGTTGGCAGGTAAGCAATAGTCTTCATCTGTTCTTACAGTATATTTGTAACTAGATGCCAGGAATCACCCAGATGCAAAAGCAGTACTTTTCTAACCTAGGTGAGTCAGTGACAGGTTTAGCCCAACAGTACCTGTCTCTAAGCCTATACTTAAATCACTGTTGCTTCTTCTTCACCCCTACCCCTTCTTCCTCTACCTCATCTTGGCCAGTTGTAGCAGAGATTAAATGGGCCACATTGTGTGTAAAAAAGAAGATGAAACAAACCCCTCAGAGGATGCAGGACTCTGAGAACTCTTGAAACAGCACCACTTGAAATGGCCCTATTTTATCTCAAACCTGGAACCAAATTAGCGTAATTAATTCTGAGATTGAGACAAACTTCTCAGGACATGCGTGTTTTGTTTCAAATACTGGAACAGGCATTTTGTTGTCTTCATATTTGCACAGCCCCAGTGACATGCCAAGATTGACCTGAGGATTTAGATCTTTTGGAATTTTATCTGGTGGAAACACCTGTTGCTGTTAATTCTTTACTTGCTTTTAAAATTTTCCTACCATGATCCTGTCACCATCCTTGACAATTAGCCACTATCTAATGCCTGATCCTGGAACCATCCTTGACAATATGAACAAACACAAACCAAAAGTAAAATGTGGGTCAAGAGTAACGCAAATAAATTATGGGTATGATTTTGAATTGTACAGACCTTTCTGCCTGGGTTTTGGGGTCCTAAATCTTTATTTAACTGCCTTTTTAAGAACATTCAACACTCAAAGTGAGAGCAGATGTGGATTATTACATTGGCTACTGGACTGTGGAAACCTACTAGCAAGCTGCAAATGAGCACTAGCTGACTAATTTGGAATGCATTTTGGGACTGAATCTGAGTTTCAGTGGCATTTATTTATTATTGTTCTTTAATGGATTTAATTATGTCATGGTGAGGTTTTCTCCCCTTCCAAAATAAATGGTTCTTAAACTGTGGGGCTCTTTCTGAAAAAGGGACTGAAAGAATCCTGATAGAGATTAACTTACCTTCATACTTTCCCACCAGCCAAGACTTGGATGGTTTAAATGTTTTGAGTAGAGAATTTTCACAGGTCCCCAGTGATCACCAGTTTGCAAAAAGGAACCAGTTGTTGAATAATAGCGTAAAGGGGCCATTTAAACTATAAAATCCAACTCTCTGTTTGGAGCAAAAATCTAAATTAACAAGCCAGACCTTTGATGGTCTGCTATTCATATATCCAGTGACAAAGAACCTACCACCATTCTCAATAATTGGTTTTGTTGTTGAACTGCATTTACTATTAGGAAATTAATTCTAATGTTCAGCTATAATCTGCCTTTTACAATTTGATTCCATTGTTTGCTATCCTGCACACTGGAATGATGGAAAGTAACTTTTGACCTGGGCATCCTTGTCATCCTTCTCTGAATCTCTTTCAGTTTTTCTGAATCCTTTTTAAAGTATGCTGTCCAGAATTAGACTCAGGACTTGCAGTGGGGTCTGACCAAAGCAGAATAAAGATATTAACAATTCACCCAATACTGTGACATCTGCAAATTTGAAAAACCTTCCATCTCTTCACCCAAGTTATTAATAAAAACATTGACCAGGACAAGGTCTAGGATGGAATCTTGCAGCATGGCTTTCATTCCAGTTTGATAAGGAACCATGGATTTAAATCTCCTGAATAAAAATGTGAGCCAGCTGTTGACTCAATAGAAACACCATCCAGCCCATACTTAACCTGCTTGCTAGTTTGTCTCTTTTCCATTCATGTCAATGGGGTATGCACGGGAGAACTAAATTGTGTCCAAATTATGTTAATTCCACTTAAGGATGGGGCGGGGGTAAACTTTACATAAATTATATAGAATTGATACCCCCTTCCCCTTTCCTTCCTTGAGAGCTAAATACATAAAGCGTATTTAGCTCTCAAGGAGAATATGGCCTTTAAATTCGGTCCTGAAGTAGATTTAATTCACACTACAAGAATAATATATTAAATGAAATTTGACATCTGTTCTATAGATTTCTTCATGTATATTTGCCCACAAAAATGTGCTGGCTTACCAGGCTGCTTGTACGTTAGGCAATAAAACAGGGTTTGGATCAGTTTCTATATATAAATCGTACTTTATGTGAAAATGAGAAGGAGCTTTTAAAAACACCTCTGATTATTTTTGTCAGGCACTTTCTATTTCCGCCTTCTGCTTCTCAGTACCTCCCAATGTTTGTGTAACATTGTTCTTATTATTAACTTATTAGATTGTATACACTGTCTGGCACAACTTCACCCGTGTTGTACTTGTTCATCAGTATGGATGTGTGGAATGGTGTAAATCTGACCCAGTTTAAGTGCACCATTTGGGGGGCAGTTTTTTTGAGCTAATTTTCCTCCTTGTTAAGATTTTTATTTAAAAATATCTATTAAAAAAAAAAGCCAGTCCATTTAGGTCTCCAAACTCTTCAGCTCATTGAGCCCTTCATGAAATTTCAAATGGTTCTTCAACTCCCACAAATGTTTATTATGTGAAAATAATTTAATAAATACTACTTTAACTAATAGTACTACTACTAATATTAATAATAATATTAATAATATTCTTAATATTCTTAATGTTAATAATAATAACAACAATAATAGATAGTCCCATCAACCCTTGGGGGTCGATACTGACCACTTTGGAGAACCCTGGATTAGATGGACACGTGGGATAGTCTTCATTCTTAAAATGCACAAGGTGATTAGAGATTTTACCTCTGCAGTTTATTTTAACAATCAAATACAGGTAGTCCTCACTTACTGACTGCAGTTGGAACTGGCAACTCCAACGCTAAGCGACGTGGTCATAAAGTGAAAATTATACATGACTGCACCAGAATTACAACAGCAGTTCTGGCTGCAGTCGTTAGTGAATCACCGTGGGTTGTCACATGACTGTGACTTGCAACTTCCTGCTGGCTTCCCCATTGACTTGCTTGTCTCGTGCCTGCGGGATGCTGCAACTGTTGTAAATGTGTTCTGGTTGCCAAGTGCCCACAATGTGATCACATGACTGCAGAGGTTCTGGGACAGCCGGAACTTCAAGGACTGGTCATAAGTACCATTTGTTCAGCACTGTTGTAACTTCTAATGGTTGCTGAATGAGTGGTCAGTAAGTGAGGACTACCTGTAGTCTGTAAATGCAATGCTCTGTGCTACAAATTATGGAGAATGTTTGACCTTTGTATCACTTCCTGGACTGACCAAATGACCCTGGCAATTTCATACATTCTAAAAAGTAAGGAGGAATATTCTTTTCTTTCTTTTTCTTAAGGAAAATATGGTAGCAGGACTTATTTCCTGATGGTTTTCTTCCTGCCATGAGTTTGATGGGCCTGAAACATTCAGTTCATTCAGCAGGGCACTTTCATTAGAGACAAAATGGTATTGGGTGCTACTTATTATGATTATCTTTGCATTTATTTATTTAATTTTTATTTAATTTTTTAATCCCACCTTTATTATTTTTATAAGTAACTCAAGGCGGCGAACATACCTAATACTCCTTCCTCCTCCTATTTTCCTCATAACAACAATCCCAGGAGGTACATTGGGCTGAGAGAGAGTGACTGGCCCAAGGTCACCCAGCCGGCTTTCATGCCTAAGGCAGAAGTAGAACTCACTGACTCCTGGTTTCTAGCCCAGCACCTTAACCACTAGACCGAACTGGCTCTTAAAGATCAATATTTAAGTATTTAAAGATTAAAGATTTAAAGATTAACATTGCTAAAATCAGGGATGTGAAAGGACTACTCTCACAGGTCCTGAATGTGGGTTTCCTGCCAGCATTTGGTACTACGAAACAGGATGCTGGATTAAATAGCTGGAGTTTTTGCTCACTATGCAGAAGATGCTTAACAAACTAGATGCTGCCTGTAGAAAATTTGCTGCTAATTCCTGTTCTATCCCATTAATTATTAAATTGCTCTATAGAAATTGATAGAGTATTTGTGATATTATTTTCTCTATTCATTAGCACCATTTCCCACTATATGGGTTTGGGGTTTTTGTTGTTGTTGCTGCTTTTGTTTTTAGGTATAAGGTTTATTTTCCCTGATACAATAATAGTATCCATGTTTTGAATGTTTTCTCACAGAGTTGTTGCCAGATGTGGGGCACACTGAATCAATGCGCTTGATCTAAGAACTGGTTTAATCAGAAGTCAGCACCATTTTCTGTACAGGTTTCTTCTGTCATACTTACATTTTCTGAAATGTGCAGTTGAACTAACATCTGCACTGCCAATGTTAATTATGTAGAAAAGGGCAGTCTCAAATGCCCAGTTCTATGAAAGTGCCCTGATTTAAATCAGAAAATAAAGGTCCAGATAAAATTGGAATTCCAGTGTTAAATTTCAAGTTCAGTTTCTAGTTTCCTTCCACAGATGAGCTAGGCAAATGGCTTTCTTCCAGATGTTTTGTCACAAAATTCCTTAACATTTTGGCCTAAAGATTGGGAGCGCACCTGATCAGCTACCCTGTGCCAAGGGGGTTACACTCTATTTCCTAAGGCGGTAGAATTGATACCATGTGAACCTGAAAGAACTTCTGCATTGATATTCTAGATTCCTTGTGATCCTTTCAAACTCTATGCCCATATAGGAATGGGAGTGCACAGATCCACTAAACCCCTCATGTTAAAATAAGGCAATAGGTGTAGGCACAGAATAACGTCTGTGTGACTTTTCTCTGCAGAAGAAATGCAACTTAATTAGCTGTTCATTGTTCTCTAGTCTTAGATAACTCTTGCTTTTATGTACTTAAACTCTGGAATCTCTTCCACTGTAAAAAATGCATTTTCTGGAAGAGCATGGCCATCAAACAATTACTAATAGATAACCATCTTTAAATCAGATCCATATGTACACTGTTAAGTAGACTTTATTGTTCATCTGGCACCTGGCATTGGGACCTTCTTAAAGATTATTTCTCTAAATGTTTGTGGTTTTGTTCATTGCGAATTTTGTATGAAGATAGATGGTTTCTATCGGCTCCCCTTTGAAATGTGATTGCCAATAATAACTCTTTTCAAAAATATCCTTCTGTTCCAGGACACATTTTCACAATAAAGTAGTAATTAAAAGGTTTCTTCTTTTTAAAATATGAGCTAGAGTCAATAAGCTGCACTGCACCAGCATTTCTAACTCAAGTATGTTAGAGTTTTAGCCCTTAATTTCAGTTTGGTTGAGAGCAAGACTGGAGTCCTTGGGAGAAAAAGTGGGTGGGGGGGGAGGGACAACTTACAGGAGTGACTTGCAACCTTCCCCGCTGGCTTCCTCATTGGATTTGTTTATGGGAAGCCAGCAGGGAAGATCACAAATGGTAATTACGTGACCATGGGATGCTGCAACGATTGTAACTGTGAACCAGTTGCCGAGTGCCCGGATTGTGATCACATGACCACAGAGATGCTGGGATGACCAGGACTTCAAGGACTGGTCATAAGTACGACTTGTTCAGTGCTGTCTTAACTTCAAATGGTTGCTGAACTAGTGGTTGTTAAGGTAGGACTATCTCTACTGTATATCTCTGTATATAGTCTACAGCTGATTTGTGTTATATCCTGGTCAAACTTTGTCTGAATGCAAGAGGACTTGAAAATGGATAGAGTATGGGACCATGCACACTGGTGAAATGCTCTATGCTTATCTTATTTTTCTTGACTTCATCTTATTGAACAAAGATTGCTGAAGGAATCTGTAATAACGTTTGCACAAATGAGGACTTCAACTCCCAGGATTCTCAGTAGTGGCTACACTGAATTGGGAATTCTGGGAGTTGAAATCCATACATTTGAAAGGCACTAAGCTTGGGGAAGGCTACTTGAGCTTCTAACCATTTGCATTCAGACAAATGCCTCATTGAGGCCTTAGTTTCACATGCACGAAGTCACATCATCTCAGTTCTACCCAATTTCTGCATCAGCCAGAGTGTTTATCAAAGACACATAGGCACAGAAACAGACATGCATTTATTTTATGTACAACTTTTCCTATCATATGAATATTGGTATGCAATTTTCCTTGTATATTTTTGTACACAATATTTAAGCAGAGAGCCAGATAACAACCTTTAAAGAAATGCACCATCTGTGAGATTGCTATGCTCCAATTTTTTGTCTCTGTCTTCAGAAAGAAAGGTACAGGGAGCTATAAACATTTGACATCAATACCTGGAAAGATTCTAGAGTAGTTCATCAAGAAATCAATCTGTAAGTACTTAGAAGCAATGTGATAATTACCAGAAATCAGCATGTGTTTGTCAAGAACAAGCCTTGCCAGACTAACCTTATCTCATCATTTGATCACTACTTCTTTAGGAGATTATGGGAATTCTGTAGATGGAACATCTTTGGTTTTAGCAAAGCATCTGAAAAAAAAAATCCTTCATGACATTCTGATTAGTAAGCTAGAGCGATAGGAGCTGGATATACTGTGGAGCAGTCTGGAGAATGAGATGAAAAGAGTGCCCTTTAGTGGTTCCTTATTACTATAAACATGAGTGAGTTTTTGAATGGGATCTCAGAAGGTTCAGTCCTGGGCCCTGGAGTTACACTCCTCTTAAAAAAGCAGGTCCTGTCTCCCAAGGTCTTTCGGACATACCGTTACAGGTACTCCCAATTTGCTCATTTTTCAAGGACGTAGAGACTTTTCTGTTCTGATGAGCTTTAGATGCAGATGGGCTGTCTTTATAATGGTTATGGATGTTTTTGCAGCTTCATTTTTCCCCATATTGAGCAGCAGGATAGTTGCCAGTGGATTCAAGAAATCTTACTTCTTCAGTCCCTCCCTCATCTGGGGAGACTGGTGACAGAGGTCACCAGAATAAACAAAGCAGGCCAATTCATTCCTGTCATTTTTTTTTTTAGGAACTTGACAGGAAAATGCAAAACACGCACATTTGTCTGTGGGTCATCTTTTTTAAAGGGACAATTGCCAGCAGAACGAACAGATTATTTCCAAGTAGTAACGTAAAGGAGAAAATTGTCAGCTCTGCCTCTGTCTTTTTGGCAAGGGTAGGTATAATAGCCTCTAAAAATGACACATGTCCCAAAAGATAGTTGAAGAGAGGCTTCTTTTCATGGAGGACACATTGCCAGTCTGATAATAATTCTGTGAACAGATCTTATTTCTATGGGGGACCGAAAAAAAAAAAAATCTCCAAACCCACTTTGGTTCTCTACATACCTTTCATGATTCAAATGTTAGTTTAATGTATAGGTATACATTTATTAAGCCTCGTGTGGTGCAGAGTAGTAGGCGGCAGTATTGCTACCGAAACTCTCCCCACGACCCAAGTTTGATCCCAGCAGAAGCTGGATTCTCTCTCGGGTAGCCGGCTCAGGTCGACTCAGCCTGCCATCCTTCCGAGGTTGGTGAAATGAGGACCCAGCTTGCTGAGGAAGGTGACGACTGGGGAAGGCAATGGCAAACCACCCCGCTCTAGTCTGCCAAGAAAACATCGTGAAAGCAGCGTTCCCCCAAAGGGTCAGACATGACTCAGTGCTTGCACAGAGAACCTTTCACCTTCATCATCATACATTTACTAAGACACATAATTGTTCCTTTTATGTGTTCTCCAGCACAACTAATGTTAACAATTTGTTAAGCTAAGCAAGGTGGGCTTTAGCTAGGCTGACCATATGTCCTGTTTTGAACGGGACAGTCCCGTTTTTTTAACATTTCCCGACCGTCCCGTCATTTAAATATAAATGTCAATTTTGTCCCGTTTTTTAAAAACGTTGGAGCTGTTATTGGAAAAAGCGGGAAAAAATTGAAATTGAAATTGAAAAGGAGGCTGACTTGGCAGTAGCTCTCAATCTGGCAGGAAACCTAGAGCAGGAACTGCAGGAACAGCTGATCGGGGTGAACAAGAGAAAGAGTCGCTGCCACCAATCAGTGCAGTGGAAGATGGTTGGAAAAGCGCTCCCAGCAGAAAAGAAGCCAATTGGCTCTCAGGCCAAAACAGCAGGAAGAAAATAAAATAAAAGGGTGTGCCAGAGAGGAACAGGTTGTTGGGGACAACCATTCACTAGACTTCTCCATTCCTGTCCTCCCGTCTCAGCTCGCCACTGCCCTTAGCCCAGTGCCGCCCTCAGCCCGCTGCCGCCCTCAGCCCTCCTGCAACCTCTCCGCCCAAAGCCACCCCTGCACCAGCCTCTCCGTACCCAACCATTGCCACATCTCCCCATCCTGCACATTCCCAGCTTACTGTCAATAACTTTTATCGTCTTTTTTGTGAATATGGAATATTACGTGTTTAACCCCGTCCCATTTTGCCATCCCAATGTCCCATTTTTGTCTGAAGGAAATAATGGTCAGCCTAGCTTTAGCCAATATATTTATGAGACACCCTGGAGCAGGGTTACCAGATATCTGAACAGGCAAAGAAGGACGCAGACAATTGGAAATGAGGACAAATGGGGGGTGGCGGGGGGGGGGGGGAAGACGACACAGTAACTGTTTAACTTTCTTGGCATCTGCAACAAAAATTACAGCAAAAAACTGCAAAAATAAATATACTTAGGCCTACATGTATATGAAATTACTTTTTCCTGCATCACAAAGACTGTGTCCTGATTACCAGGAAACACACTGAGGCGAGGACTTGGTCTCTAATATTTATTAGTAGTACTTAACAAGAATCCTAACAAACTGAGAAAGCGTGGGAAAACCCAGCCATATAAACCCCAAAGGTTAAGGCGGTCCCGATCTGTGTCTCTTTGAATGGCTGAACAGTTCCTCAGTGCTACGCATGCGCTTGACAGTCTGGGTGAGAGCCCCCTGCTCGCCATCCTTACTCATGACAGACTGGTTTTTCAGTTGCAGGAATGGGCCAGAGCCAGTTAGGAGACAAAAGCTTCAGCATATGTAACTGCTTAAGGTCTTGTCAATTTCAGGCAGCAGCTCAAGCTAGAGGGAGGGAGGACTCTAATCAACTAATAAAAGTCCCAGAGAGGAGCTTGTTAATTCATGTTAGCACTTATTATGGAAGCCCTGTGGAGAAAAGCAGCTCAGGAAGAGATACTCAAAAAGGTGGACCAGATTTGATTTTAAGGCTATGCCTGTGGAATGGAGGCCTTGAGGACAAAAACGAGGACATGTCCTCCTTTTGCCAGTCATCTGGTAACCTTACCTTGGAGACAGCTTCTGTACACTTCCTTGAGTTCTGACATGGAAGATGAGGGGGAGAGGGGAAGATAAGGTTCTTAACACCAAGCTAAATGTTATGCTCCAATGTCATGTTTTCCATCTCATATGATACAGCCTTCCAGTTTTCACCCTCATTTTTGTATTGTTTTGTTTTGTTTTGTTTTGTGTTGTTTTGTTTTGCTACAAATGGTAGCATTTTTTGAACTTAATGTATTGTTGGAGATGGTAAGATTTGCTGCTGGGGTTGTTTTCTGATTTTCCATTACTCCTGCCATTCCTGGCTGCTCAAATTTCCCAGTTTGGTGGTGGTGGGGGGAACAATGGGGAAAATTCAAAGATAATGTCTTTTCTTGGGATTTAATTGAGGCCAGGGAGGCTTTTAAAAACTGGAAAGAGGATTATGCAATGAAAGACTGGCCCTTCATACAAATCTGTTGGTCACCTCACACCTAAGGAAATACAAGAATCCTGTACCATGTTCACAAGCTTTTCACATTTTTTTTATTTTGGGGAAAAAAACATACACAGTATAGTTTCTTTTCTGCCAGAGTGAATGACAATGGATTTTAAAATGCAAATTAATAAGGAACAAACTATACGCCTAGACAGGATTTTTTAAAAAATTACAGGTTTTTCTCTTTTTTTCCTGTGAATCTCATATTCTTAATTTTTAAATGTAGCAATTTATTCTGTTCATTTGTTGTGTTTTTCTGATGCAGCATGCATTAATTGAAAGTCAGGGTTAATTCAAATATGTCATTGCCTAATTAGGCATTATTCCATTGTGCAGAGAATCTTAGAGCAATAAGTGTAGGCATAGGGAGGTATGCTTGTTTTCATTATTTACTGTCAGTTTCAATTAATATGCCTTTTGGGGCTGTAAACAATGGCACAATCTGCATGTCGTTACGCTTCTGTCAGCAATGTGCATGCCATCACGCTCAAGTTCCTCCTTGTGTTAGGCAATAGACAATCCAGGCATGTGAAGCACACAGTCCTGCCACCATAAAAGTCCCTGTGAATTGATCAGCTGAGTTCATCAAAATCAGGTGTGTATCTCTAATGGCATCACTTACCAAGGAGAAATGTCCCACAGGTTACTGTGGATCACCATTTGAGACCTGTGGAGTAGCAGCCGAATGCTGCAGGAAGCATTTTTCTGTCTCATTCATTCATTCATTCATTCATTCATTCATTCATTCATTCATTCAGTTTATCTAGTCACCCATGTCACATTTGTGACTCTAGGCAGTTTACAATTAAAATGTAAACAATGCCAAAAAATAAAAAAAATAAAACAGCCATACGAACAATACAAACATTAAAAACAATTAAACAATTAAAAGCCTTATAACACAATAACTGGGATTGTGTGATTGTGTTATAAGGCCTTTATTGGGAGAGCGCAGCCATTCAATAATAATACAACCATTTTAAGGGTTCGTTGCCACTCTCAGGCCCTTCTGGAAAGCCATCAAGGTTGCGGCCAGCCTGACCTTGGGGAAAGTGATGTTCCATAGAATGAGTACAGCAGCACAAAAGGCCCTCCTCCTGGGTCCTGCCTGATGACACTCTAGTGGAGGGAACCTGCAACAAGCTCTTCTACTGGATGTGATTGGACAGTTAGATGTCAGTAGGGAGAGGTGGTCTCTCAAATAACCCAGCTCCATACCATGTAGGACTTTATAGATTATCACCAGCACCTTGAATTGGACCTGGAAGCAAATTGGTAACCAATGCAGTTCATGCAGCAGAGGTGTAAAGTGTGCAGATCTAGGTGTGCAGAAAACTGCCCACGCTCCTGAATTTTGCACCAACTGAAGCTTCCAAATACTCTTCAAGGGTAGCTCCATGTAGAGTGCACTATAGTAATGGTTATGGGAAGTGACCAGAGCATGAGTGCCTGAGCATAGAGCCTCCTGATGGCACAACTGGCCCACAACTCAAAGCTGTGCAAAGGCCCTCCTAGCTATGACTGCCATCTGCTCTTTGGAGTTGTGAGGAGTCGTGAGTCCAGAAGGAACACCAGATTGTGCAGAACCAAAGATGGTAATTTCCTAGATCCAGATGGCTCCCAAACCCAGTGCCATTCAGACTTGCCAGGGTTGAGCTGAAGTGTGTTGTTTCCCCATCCAAACCCCCACAGCCTCCAGCCACTGAGACAGGACGTTGACATCATTGCTTACTTCACCAAGGGTGGAGATATAGAGTTGGTATCATCAGCATACTGATGATATCTCACCCCATAGGACAAATTATCTCACCCAGAGGCTTCATGTAGATGTTAAATAGGAGTGGAGAGAGTACTGAATCCTGTGGCACCTCACAATTCAGGGGCCGAGGGCTCTTACCCCCAATCGGCACTGACTGAAACCAGCCACTGAAGAAGGAAGAGAACCAGTCCAACACTGTGCCGCCTATTCCCAACCCCTACAGCCGGTCCAGAAGGATACCATGGTGGATGGTATTGAAGTCTGCTGAGAGGACAAGAAAAGCAAGGTTGGATGCAGTACCCCATCCTGCTCTTGCCAAGGATCATCAAAAAGCACGACTAATGCTGTCTCAGTCCCATACCCAGGCTGAAACACATGTAGTCCAAGTGGTCCATGAACACATAGGAAGAAAAAACCCAGCGTTCTCTATAGTCCAGCATATTGTTTATCCTACTGGTAAATCCAATGCGTAGAAGAAGTCCACAAGTGAAAGACAAGTGTTCTAGTTCTGTTCTTCAGGAACTGCTGTTAAGAGGAATGTTAAGAATACTGATCCTAAAGGTAGTCTTATCCCCTATCGATCTGTTTAACACCTTTTTAAATCCACCCAAGTTGCTAGCCATCATTGCACTTTGTGGGAAAACAAACTTTATGCTTTACCATGTAGAACATTTCCTTTTATCTATTCCACATTCACCTTATTGGAAGACCCCAAGTTTTAATATTATTGGAGAGATAAACTTTACTTCTTCATATCAGCATCATTTCATATATCTGTATTGTGTCTCTCCCCTAAATTAAAAAAAGCAAAAACCCCAACACCACTGCCACCCAAATGTTTTCCTAGGAGGGAATTACTTTACCCCCCTGATTATTTTGGTTGTGTTTCCCCCATCTTTTCCAGCTCTCTAGTATTCTCTTTGAGTTGAGAAAAACAGCACATAGTATTCCAAATGTGGCCACATAGTAAGTTTACAGGGAAAGCATCATTTGGACCTTGCCTAAAGTGGCTGCATATTATCTCCATTCCTCCCATGACAGGTGCAAAAAATTGCTGCAGTTGAAAATTATATTTTATTTTCATTGAAAAAAAAAAGGTGATGGGCATAGTATCCTTTCACATTTCAAGTCAAATAGGTGGCTGTACTTCCATGTTTAACTCCATATGTGTACTGCTGAATGGAAATCTTGCAGCATGTCTAGCAGGATCAGAATCAATGGTCTGGTATTGAGATGTGGTTTTCCTCTTCAACTAATGCCATCAGTTTTATGAAAGATTTAGCTTTTAAGAAAGATGCTTTCTTCAACAGGCTACACACTTTCATCTCCAGATAAATAAGAGACCTATGCATACTCTCCTGGCAAGCTGGGACGCCTTCCATAAAATGAGAAAGAATTTTGCACCATCTCCTGCAAATACTAATCTAATGCAAATCTTTGGAATTCCTATGAGAATTTCCAAATAATGTTTCAACTGATAGCAATGGATAGGGATTATCTCGGGTAGGACCAGTGCGACAGGAAAAATCAGTAGATGAAACATACTTGCTAATATATTTCCAAGTAACCTATATATTAAGAACACACATGCAGTGTCTTTATTTAAATTCAGTAAGTTTAGAATATTTGCCATCTAAAGTAGTTTTCATTTCTTAATCATTTCCATTTTTATCAGTTTCCACATCCATCTAGATTCATCTCATCTGCTGTTTGGCCTTCATTTTATTTATCTATTTCTTTACATAACACTGTAATCAGGGTCTCTGGTATTAGATTTATTGCTGGCATGTTTGTTTGTTCATAGTTCCAGGTCTTTTCCTTCATAGCCCTAAATAAAAGCAGCAAAAAGGCTTTAATTTTCATAGTCATTAATATTAGATGATGCTTCGGCCCTAGTGATAGGTATAATTCCTTCTTCTTAGGGTGCTTGCTACGCTGATAGTTCCTCCATCTCACACCTTCCAGACTGGAGGCTAAACTCTGTTTTCTATGTAGATGTTACATGAGGTTATGTCCCCATGTAAGGGAACATGGATGATACTAACAGAATGAAGAGGAGGAGACGACATGGTAGTGAGGAAGAGGAAGAAGATGAGATGAGGTGAAGACAAATAATTTATTTTATGACTCTTTAAAAAATAGAAATTCTTAAGAAATGGACAAAAATTTCTGCCCCTCCTCACAGAAGGCTTCCAACTGGCTACAAATTCATGCAAAGACCATATCTTCTCTCTGGAAGTGGTCCTGCATTAGTGCACCCCACAAACTTTATACATCAGCTGAGGCTGAATCTAGTCTGTTAGCCCCTCACAAACCAGGGAGTCCTGCAGGAGCTGCTTGGTCCTATTGGAGTATTTGGAACAAAAGATAGGAATTCACTTCAAATCCAGATCCACCCATTAATGTGAGCATTGTCTAATACATTTACTTCTTCCTCCTTTGAAAGCTGTTACTGATTTTTTTTTTTTAACTATTTCTTGATTTATGGCTTCTCTAAGCACACCCTGGTAATTTTTGGCATTAGGGACAACATTGATCTAATCTTGGCAGAGGCTCGCTCAATGCTTTATGCTGCCTATCAGTTTCTCTCACCACAGAGAATACAACAAGCCAAGGAACTCCTTGTCTCTGAACCAAAAGGTTTTTTCTTGATTGTTTTTGGCCCATTTTTCTCAACATGTGCACATGCACATGCCAGTGCACACATAACCATCTATTCTGTTTTCTAAAGAACAAACACCATCCTCAAGTTTGCTTTCCTACAGATAAAATTTGTGGTGACCTTTGATTGATCTATTCTATCATGTTTAGAAAGAAGAAGAGCCATGCACCTCTATTTCTTGCGTGTTCCAAAAACTCAGGAGAGAAACCTTTTAGTATCCCAGCTTTATTTATCGCTTGGTACACATATGTTTCATTCCACTGTAAACTTTCTGTTCCTGACAATCCTCTTCCTTAAAAAGGAAAAAAGTCTGACAGTAGTTGATACAACCTATTCTTTAGATACCTTGTAAGTTTCAAAGGTTTCAAACTGTTTCAGAATTCAAGATTTAAAATTTTCCAAAATCTGACAAAACATAACTATAGAAATAGATGGATGTGAAAAAACAGTTTGTTGCATTTTAAATAGAGTAAAAGAGCTGCAAAGAAAAGCTTTTTAAATTTATCATTCAGAATCTTTCCGAAAGCAGTTCTTTATATGACATGTGAGGTTCCCCTGGCTTTTATTAATAGAACAATGGTTTCAAACATTGAGATGAATTAAAAAGTCTCAAAGAAGGGAGCAAGTTTCTGAATTCTTCAAATCTTACAAACCTTGTTATTAGGCTAAATAATAAAGGGCGTTTAAGATGTTAATGGTGGAAGAATGTTAAGGATAAAGCTCAGTGCAAAGGAATACTAATTAAACAACCTAGTATGAAGTTTGTAATATATCAAAGTAAACCCTATTCAGTTCATTAGATCTTATTCCTCAAATATAGTAAGTGAGGAGAGAGCAGGATTAGGAAAACTGTAGGTCCAAATCTCATCAGCTCAACAGTATCAAGTGGGTCATAGGTTCTACACTTTTAGGACATAAATGCAGCCTTAATTACATGCACAAATAATTCAGGTTTCACAGGACGTCAGATGGGCAGTGAAACACCTTAAAAACCATAAGAATGAATACATATTTGGTTCTCTGGCACAGATTTGATCATGTAAATTTTTCTGTCAGTGTCCCATTTGGAAGGCTCCTTGTGAGTCTTATACAGAATGGTGATGGAGGCATCTTTACATTCTCTGTCCATGGGATAGGAATTGTACTCTTCCTTTGCTTGCCCTGGAGTAACAACCATTATTTCTTCCTAGCTAGAAACTTTCATCAAGGTCTTGAAAACCAAGTCTACTTGACTTGGTTTCCAAGACCTTGCTGAAAGTTTCTAAGAAGAGCTAAGCAGGCTTCCATTAAGACCCATGTGCTTCCCTTGCCAGATTAGGATTTTACAAACGAACACTCAAAAACTGTGGGTCTTCAGATGCTGAAGAATGATGTTTGGACACATGTGACCAGGGATAAAGGTCAATATGGATGTGCATCTACATTCTCTTCTTTGGATGAGATCTGGGAATGCCCTCTTTTAAAATTATTTTATTAAGAATATATCATTGTTAGAAATAACTATGGGATGGGTTGCTTTCTGAATAAGAACATCTGCAGTTAAAAAAGACTCACCCCAGTAGGAACAGCTGTGTTCAGGGCTTTAGAATGAGGGAACTGTCAAATTCAAATTTCTAAATCTCTATCTACAATCTTACCTGGAAGTAGAGAAGTGACAGCAAGCAAAATCTCCATGCTCCAGAACAGAGTTTGCAGCATCAGTTGGGGTTCAAGTCAAGGACTCATAGGAAAGATATTGCTCAGGCTTCTTGAGCCTATAATATAACTTGGTATCTCTAAGAAGCAATGCCTTCCAGTTTTCTGGAGTCAGCAAAGCAACTGAATTTCTGCCTAGGATCCTAAGAAGAAGGCTTCTCATATTTTTTTAAAGGAAACTCTGCTCTGGCAAGTGACTTATCATTGTTACCCTACTTTGCTATATAAATGTAAGTGAAGAGGGAGGATTACGAGAGGGAGTTAGTTTGGTCACAAAAGTGAGTTGGAGGAGAAAATTCAATCATGTTTTTGCTCTCAATGGTATCATAAAGATCTCTTATTGTTTTTATAATTCTTGTTTTCTGCTTTATTGGCTCTGGAATGGAACTGGGATTTTTATCTTGTTCAGTTTTACAGTGACCAGAAACAATTGTTGCTGAATGTTACTGTGATTAACCATTAAATAAATACCTTAATAAGTAAGAGCATGACCAGGTTTCCAGCAGCAGATGTGGACATGGAATTACAGGGCATGGAGTTACAACTGGAATTTTGTGGGAAATAATAGAATAATAAAACGTGGTAATGGAGTATATAAAACCATCACTTTGAGGCTTTATAGCACTGGTGTATACTGGTATATACTGTTCCAACAAAACATTAATCAAAAGTGACCTGTTTACAGATTTTGTCTTTTAATTATGTTGGATTACAATACTGTTTTTCATAACTTCCAGACTTCTTTCACACCCACATCCATGTGCACGAATATTGCTAATATATTTTTTAAAAGCTTCCTATGTTTTGATTTCTTTTAAGAATTAAAGGTTGGCTCCATTTTCTCTTAAAGTCACCCTTTTCAAAAGAAGACAAAGTATTTATACATGGTGTTTTGCCATCATCAAACAGTTATTTTTCCTTAGCGCTCTGAAAGTGTTCATGACTGCCAAACATACATATAATATATAACAGGAAAATAAAATTAGTGTTTAATTTTTAATTATTTGTAAAATTTGGGTATTGGCTGTTTTGGAAAGACTTAAGAAGGAACGTTGGTTGTAGCTACAACTTACAGATTTTGTTAATTATTGAATAATACTGTTTTTAATGAGAAGTAATCAGACATGCCTTAGTACTCTGTTATGGAAATGTATTAGGGAAGCAAGGGAATTTCTGGTCACTATAAAACTAATGCCTGATGTGTTTCTTTCTCTCATGCACAAGACATAACCTAGCAGACTTAAATATGCTTTGGAATGCTTGTATTTTGTTTTTGTAAAGACATTAATTTAAGAGAAGAGTTTCATCATCTCTATCAACACCCTTAACAGTTCCCTAGCACTTTCAAATATTTGAAGTGCTTCATGTACTTTATTGTACTAGTACTTCTACATAAAATGAACAGTGTGGTGTATAGGGTGCTGGATAGGGACTTGGGAGACCCAGGCTGAAGTCCACACTCTGCCTTGGATGACTTCAGGCCAGTCACCATTTCATAGGCCAATCCATTAAAGGGGTTTGTGGAGATAAAATTAGAGAAATTTTATACACACTATACGCACTGACCTGAGCTCCTGGGAGAAAGGCTTTATATAAATTTAACAAAATCATAGGTGGATACTGTAGATAGCTGGATAGATAAAGAGGAAGAGTTAGATAGTAATCCTGTATGATACTTATCCCTCATAATATAGGGATTGGTATGAACTAAGTCTGAGAGACAGTAGCAAAAAGAGTGGTCAGGAAGTATATAAAATGGTCAGGAAGTATATAAAATTAAGAATGTAAGTCTCAAGGTATAAGGAAAAGAGTTGTGCAAATTTCAAAAATGATTTGGGAGAAAATGATTTGGGAGGAGCGTTTTGGCTCTCATGCCAAAACACTCAGTCACTTGCTGAGATGGGCGGCTATAGAAATCAAATAAGTAAGTAAGTAAGTAAGTAAGTAAGTAAGTAAGTGAGGTCTCTGCTTTTTATTAAAGCAGTTCATCTTTCCCAAGCTTCCACACAAGCCGCAAAAAAGGTGTGACTGCTTTAAGAAAGTGACTCATTACAGTGAGTGTGATTCCTGAAGCAGTTGAGCTGTTTTTTCGGGCCTGAAAAGACTTCCATGGTTGAATGGAGAACAGAAGGTCGACAGGACTTCTTCCAAGGCATTATCAAGTGCTTATAGCTACTTGATAATGCTACTATAGAAGATGCTACTAAACCATCTTCTTTGTCTTTCCAATACTGTGATGCTACAAGCTTACTAACTACATATCAATCTCTCATTTTGCAATGGCTGACACTGAAATGCCTTCCACCACTGCTTCCCTTTCAAGTTTTGCCAGCAAATTCCATCCTTAGTGCCATTATATTTAAGACCATTGGAATCAAAGGGTTTAATTACTTTTAGCTATGTGCTGTATTGTCCATATTCTTCCATGGACATAGGTGGGGAAGGGGTCAGAGGGGAGCAAATACTATAATGTACAGCTTGCATGAGATGCCAGGTACAAGTATATCATGGTAGTGTTTGCATGACAATGCCAACTCTTGTGTGTCATCACATTTTTCCTATGGACGATGCTATATTGTACCATAAATCTAGAACAGTGGTTTTCAACTGTGGTGTGCCATGAAAGATCCACAGGTGTGCTGCAGCAGTCAGAACCCACCTCCCATGACATCATTAGGGGTGGACTATATTATATCACTAATATTATTAGCGATAATATCTACTCAATAAGGAATTACAAGTGGACTTCTGGGTGAGTTATGGCTGACTGAAGATGCCTCCACAAACAGTGGAGATGATGACTTCTGTGAAGAATGAAGGACCTGTAATTCCCAGCCAGTCTGACTTATGGAAATTCTGTGGGTTGCAGTTCCACAAATTTGGAAGGTTTCAGATTGTAGAGGAGATGGCATATTAAATCAATATACAAACACATAATGAAGAAATTGATTAAACAATAACTGTCATGAGTAAGGATGGCGAGCAGGGGGCT
This sequence comes from Candoia aspera, assembly GCF_035149785.1. Lineage (NCBI taxonomy): Eukaryota > Metazoa > Chordata > Lepidosauria > Squamata > Candoiidae > Candoia > Candoia aspera. The sequence goes on along the minus strand of NC_086153.1, from coordinate 118,961,837 downwards.
CCCATCCAGACTGTTAAGCGCATGCGTAGCACTGAGGAATTGGGCAGCCATTCAGAGAGACACAGATCGGGACCGCCTTAACCTTTGGGGTTTATATGGCTGGGTTTTTCCCACGCTTCCTCAGTTTGTTAGGATTCCTGTTATGTACAAGCAATAAAGCATTAGAGACCAGTTCCTTGTCTCAGTGTGTTTCCTGGCAGTTAGGACAATAACTAATGCAGAAATGTAAGGTTTATAAATCTCTGCTAGAGTTGTCTAAGATATATGTTACTATCCATGACAGATGGAGGCAATAGCAGTTAAAACAACAACAACCTTGCCATAAATTACATTCCTAATTATGGCCTGTGGTTGTACAGTCTGGATCTCCGGGAAATAAGGAGCCTTTTCTAATATGGTTGCTGTTAAAGGCTGGGGTACACCCAAAATATTAAAGAATAAAATTGTAATGAGTTTCAAAAGCTTTGAATGACTTTAGAACCCATTTTTATTTTATTTTATTTTACTTTTTCCCAATGTTCTTAACTCTCATAGAGTTCTTTCCTTATGGACATGCTGCTAAAAACTAAAGCCAGATGCATTTGGAAGAGCGAAAGAATTAAGCCTTTGTCAACCCACTACCCTCCAAATGTACTGAGATGGCAAATTCAGGGAACCAGGTTGGGGAAGGCTAGTTTGAACACTTCCTCTTTCCCACTGCTGCTTTGTAAGTCCCTGCCTTAGACACATATTAGAATTATAAGGGAAAAATGCAGCCAGTCAGATTTCCCTCATCTAATTTGCATTGGTAGGAATTAATTTTTGTTTTAAATCAAAGTGACCAAAATGCTACCTTTGCCTTTGAAAACCTATTCCGTACAAGCTTTACAGGCCAGGTAGATATATATTTTTGATTTTTAAAAGCAAGGCATACATTTTCAAGTGAACATTTTTCTCTATAAGAGGTAAGCAAAGCATTTGCACAGGAAAACAAGAACGACAACAATGACAACAACAACAAACCATTCTCAAGGTGTGCATTGTACCAAGGAAAAAGGGAAACCTTCCAGTGGTATAGCAGTTGATGAGCAAAAGGTTAACTACATGAAATGGCATTTTTTGCTCTCTGCTCTGCACCAGACTGAAAAGAGGAGAAAAACTGCTTGTGCTATCTGAGATTGCCCTAACCTTGGGAAGAATCCCAAGACTACAGTTAGGAAGAAATAAGAGCAAGGGGTAAACCTGAATGACCTTGTGTTGAGGACTGCTCCCAGGCCAGGGAACATCCCGTGGAGCCCTTACCTGAGTTCCAAAGTCCCAAGCATTAACACGGGATTTTATAGGTTCATTATGCAAAGTTGGTGGCTGCAGTTACTTTTCCCAGCTCTAGTCCCTCACAATGATATTATGGCCTCTCACTTTATTTCCCTCACACATTCATTCATTCACTTATAACTTGGGATGGGAAGGGGAGTGGTTATTCTTGGGGGTGGCTGGTGCCTTAGAGCTCTCCTCACTGAATTAGATCTTTTATGGCCACTTAGATTTTATATTTATATTCATTTTATATTTATATTTGGGAATTCGTATTTATGTTTTTGTATATTTATCGTTTTAATGCTGGTTTCATTGTAAACCGCCCAGAGTCCCTCTTCTCAGGGGAGATGGGTGGGGGTAAAATTTGAAGAATAAATAAATAAATAAACTTTAATCACAAGCATCCAATCATCCTTTCTGTGATAACTGAGCCACACCCTGGCATTTTCAAGGACGTGCCAAAGTCCAGAGGCAGCAACACCCCATGCAGGGCCTTAGCTTACAAAAACAAACATTAAGACAGAGTGGAGAAGGATGTAGGAAAACAGGACATAAGAAAAGGGCATGCAGAAAGGGAAGCAGAGGCGATGTCTGGAGATGAGCAGCTCTTACAAGCAGGCAAGAGGACTATCATTCAACTGCCAGGGACACAAGTTATGGTGAGCAGCATATCCTGGTGGGAGTCCTGCTTGGAGCTTTGCTGGGAGCTCAGCAGCTACTAGAAGAAGAACCACCACACTGAAGCAGCACCTCATCCCAACTAGAGTAAGAATGTTTGGAAGGAGGCAAAGGTTGCATGCCACTTTACAGACTTACAGACTTTTGCTTGAATTAAGTATTAAAGGACTGAGTATTAAAGACATACTTACATGGCAACATCAGCTTGCAAGTCCTAGATGGGTGGAGAGCAATAGTCTGTTGTTGGGGAAGGTGCGTGCTGCAATAAAGCATTGTGAACAGATTTGCTATGCTGTGGTGTGTCCAGTCCTTGGAAAGCAAAGAACCTCACAATCATCAGGATAAAAGAACAATTTATATTCAGTGCCAACTATCACTACACCATTAATATTTTGAGACTATCTAATAGAAGAAGTACCCATTGCAGGAGACAAGGATGCATTTGATGGGTGCCATGATATAAAACATGTAGCTTTAGCACATTGGTTATTATACTTTATAAGAATAATCAGTACAATTGGAATGTTAAGGTGGGGGGAGGTAAGGGTATGCATGTTGAGTATGTACGTGATTAACTGATTGACTTACTGACTCACTGATTAAATGCCAACACAGAATATTGAGACAGATTACTTTAAAACTTAATGCCCGCATTCTAAAGCAGTCTTTCTCAGCCTTGGCACTTTAAAATGTGTGGACTTCAACTCCCAGAATTATCTGCACATACAAAAAACAGAACTGTTTGTAATCAGCATAGCAAAGGGAATGGCCTCTAGTTATTCCAGCTTTACTCCTTTTGTGGGCATACATAGCAGTAGCAGAATAGAGAGGGAAAGTAGATTTTCCCTCTTCAGGTGACTCCTCCTTTATCCTGCACCAGGAAGGAAACGGTTAGGTGGAAGGCTTGGGGTCCTGCAGTCGGCTTCTGGCCAGCCTAGGCCAACTATTCTGAAAACGGACACATGAAACCTCCAGTGCTCATTAGACATCCTCCAGGAGGCCAAAAGATAATTGTTTTTCTCCTCTGTTGGATTACAGTTTTTATGTGCGCTGACAAGTCCCAAGAAAGTTAAACAAGTTTTAAAAAATTAAGTTGCTTAGACTGGATATAATTAATTCAGTCCTGCAAAGAGTTTCCATAGAGTAAATAACAGGGATCTGATTAGGGGCAGGGTCTGATCAGAAAGGGAATTTCAGGTCTTCCCACCCCACTGCAATCCTGATCTGGACCAGACCCTTTTGATACTGATCTAGGATTACTCAGTTAGGTTTAGGAATGTAGTTGCAGGGAGAGAAAAGCTAAAATTCCAACACCTCTCACCAGAGCCTGGTCCAGCTATCTTATTTGCTCTTTAAAAAACAGGTATTTGTTTAACGACATGAATAAAATGTGTTCCTCAGAGGAAAGATGTGGCGTGAGGAAATAGCAATCAAGGAAAATATTAAATGCTCCTTCTAATCATTGCTTTTCTATTCCGATTTCACAGCTAAAGCTGCATGTCATTAAAAGAACACAAGACAAATTTGTGCTGGTACTCAACTTACATGCCTTACCTTTAAGAGAGGTCACAAACTAGTGGGTAATCTGTAGCCCTACAAAAATTATTAAACTACACTTTCTTGCAGCTAAACTAATATAGGCAATGGTAAAGGATCCTAGGAATGGCCTGAAGGAGCACAGATTCAGCAACTGAGGGCCACAGGTTTCCTATCCAAGTCACAGACAGATGTCTCCGTCCCTCCCTTCTGTTTTGCATGTTGCAAAGAAAGTTATATCAATAACATTTTAAGAAAAATATTGTTCAACTTTAAATAAATGTTCCAATCTTCCATATTTAGTAGAGTAACTTAGGAAACATTGGATAGAGTTTAGAGAAATGAAAAATAATATATTTGGGGATTAGTAAGCATGGATTAGGGATGAGGAGGAAAAACTCATTATCTTTCAGAATATAGAAACACATATAAAATGAATATTTTTCTTTTAGCACTCAGAGTTTTCAGAGAGGGAGAGGACCTCCTCCCTCAAATCTGGATCAGACATTTCAGATGAATACAATTTACCGTACAATGGTGAAGCTGATTCAAAAATTAATGCGAGTTCACCCCCAGGTGAAAGAAAAAAAGCTTAGAAAAAATTGTATTGCTTGGAATTGTGTCATTTTTCAAGATTGTGTTATTAATTGGTGGAATTCGTATGATTCCTTACAAAACTATACATTCTTTCTGCAAGGAAAGCTATCTATAGTAGCCACACATCTGGATGAAGGAATCATTTCTATTCTTTCCAACTGAGCAGAATATTGGAACGCAACTATACAAAGGGAGTCAAGTCTCTGTCATCTGTTCATCACAGGATAATTCTCAAAAAACTGAACAGAACAGGACCCAATTTGGTGTGGTGGGGGAAACCAGCAAAAAAAATATAAATCAAATTTGAAAATGAAAAAATCTGGCCAGCAGTCTTGGAGGAAAACATTCCTGAAACACTTTCCCCAGTGCATCCATTTGGAGCCCTCCCTTCTCCCTCCTGGTCATGTGACTCAGACCCTGTCCTGTGCTTTCCAGGGCACACATAGACATAAACACATACAGATGTAACACAAAGAGAGACTAGAAACAGATGTAACATGTTACTTCATCACACAGAAGAAAATATACACACCTCCTATGACCACTGCTGGTAAAAGGGTTGGAAAAGATTCCAGAAGCCATGTTCTATGTACTTTCCCTACCTGGTTATGTTTAAAGCAGCTGCCACACAAATATACCATTATTAGGCTTGAAATAATTACCGAAACAAAACCAAACCAAACCAAACATGACTTCTTTATGGAGATACTCAGAATGCTACTAAGCAGTTTTCTGTGTTCTAAATGTAACTCATTCATGAATCCCAGAAGAATTAAGAATACACTTGAGATAAACATGACCTTTGTGGGCAGTGTTCGCATGAGTGTAAAGAAGATGGCTGCTGAAAGCATTTATTCTATAGAAATGTACAGAAGATTTGAAAGTGAATTCATTATGTCAGCCTCCCCCTACCTAGTGCACTCCAGACATGTTGACCCTGATAGGAGTTCAGAGCCAGCAGATCTTAAGTTAATCTAATGCTTTACTTTTGCACTGAGTAATCAACATGTTTTTTTGACCTAGAACAATTTTGTTCCCTTTTCTCCACTTGAATTCCCCCTCAAATAGCAGCACATATGAAAGCTTTACTAAATCAGTCTAACAGGGACTCACACTTATACCGATGTAGAGGTGGTAATATGTCTCCTGCCACTGCCTTCCTCTAAGGCTCATCACACCATGGGCACTGTGATTTTCACCTTCCTCATGAGGCACTGAATAAATAAAATGTTAAAATGGAAAAGGGTAAAAAAGAAAGAAAGAAAAGAAAATGCTATTAGTCTTTAATCAAAATAAAGCCAGTTTTATTTTTGTGGAAAAGGTCATGTCAGATTAGGGTGATGGAAGTTGTCTTCCAGCCTTTCTGGAGGCATCTGATCAAAGCAGCCTGAGCTATAGAGGCTGGTGGCCCAGTAGCAAGAGAATTAAACTTTGCTGAAAATTCTTGAATGCAGTATATTTTTCTTGGAACTTAAAATGTGAATGTAAAGTTATTAACCATATATTACTAAGTCAGGCACTTCCTTAAGTAGCTTGGAAAAGAGGTAATATGTTGAAAACAGACAAGATTTAACGATGAATGTGGTACATGGTACATTTTCAGAAGCACGTAGAGTAGAAACCTGAATAAATCTGCATAGGAAAATCTATACAGAGGAAGACTTTCTATAAAATCTTTCTATGTACAGAGGAAGACTTTCATGCCTGCATCTGAAAGTGTTTTCTCATACATTCAGTAAACCTTCCAGTTACTCAGGAAAATTGTTAAAGGAGCATCCTAGCACAGTGGAATGAAGCTGCTTGTTAGTGAGGGTAAAATGAGGGCAGCTCCAGTCTGGCCTGTTGATGAGGATAACTTTATTCATTTCTGGCATGTTGCTGTGTTTGACTTTGAAAGCGCGCATACACTCTCTCTCTCATGCATACAACCTTAATATATTAGCATGCTCCAGATATGCTTATGAGGTGTTTGGCCTCCTCAGATGTAAGACCTCCAATTTATTCAAAGAGGAAAAAGGCATCCTTTCCACCTTCACTGTCACACAGGCAGCCTCAGCAGCCGCTCCTTCCTTAGAAAGCACAGTAGGAGCAGGCTGGATTCAGCAGTGGCTTCTGACACAGTGAAAGACGTTGAGGGTTAGATTTCTGTGGCTCATCCCCTGTGCAGTCACAAAATAATGTGCCATTCTTCTTGTACAGGAGAGAGATTGGGAGACTTGAGTGTATCTGGAATGTATCTGGAATGACTAAGAGGCTCCTTGGACTAAGATTTTTGCCAGTAATGAAGAGCAGCTCCTTCCAGCTTTCTGCTAAGTTTGGAACGCCTAACAACTTTGAGGTCCAAATGTTGCAATGCTCTCTGTAGGGGGCTGCCTATACAGATCATAGCAGCTGTTTTTCCCCCAGTTCCTTTGCCTGCTCCTCCTATACCTAAGGATGCAACAAGAATTCTCTATGCATTTCTATGGAAGCGGATTTATAAGATACTCCAAACAGACTTCAGCGCAAGGCAGATGAGAAAACTGAGAAGAGTCCATGACATTGATCGTTCTCCAATCAAAAATCCAGGCGAGAAAGAAAGGCATTTGCTTGTGCAGTACGGTCCAAAAAAGAACATCTGTTTCTGAAACTCCATACAAAACTATGACCTTATTAGATTTTAGCAAGGTGGCCTTTGCCTTCTCCACTGCATGCTATTTTCTTCATTAAGGCACTCCCTATAAATGCCAGAGGAGTGGCCCAAACTAGCCTAAAGGGAAGCAGCGCAGAGGCTTTGGTGCATTCTTCAGAAGGGGCTACCCCGTTTCAGGAAGCAGGTCTGAAGGGGAGCTTTTGCTCAAAGCTTTTTTGAAGTGAGACACTGCTTTGAGATTTTGCACAGCCCCAGTACAGATGCTGATGGCTTCAAAGAAAACAAAAAGGGGGCAGGGGAGAGAATAAGATTGTGCAGGGAAAGTTATGTTCACCAGAGCATCAGGGGAATTTTCATTTAAAAATATGTTTTAGGGAAATTGTATTAAAAACAACGTATGTTAAGAAATATGCATACAAAAGCTTCAGATGTCAGGGAAAAGTGTGAATTAAAACGACATGTTCTTTTTTTTAATTGATCTTTAAACCAATCCATAAATTAACAAGGCTGAGTGACAGTAAAGTGGATTGGACTGAAACGGATCCTCCTGTCCCTACCTACAGCAAGCGGGACTCCAGTTTTGCTCTATTGTTTATGTAGAACAGTGTTTCTCAACCTTGGCAACTTGAAGATGTGTGGACTTCAACTCCCAGAATTCCCCAGCCAGCATGCCAAGGTTGAGAAACACTGGTATAGAATCAGGGCAGTCAGGGTTCCTTAATCTCCAATTCTGCCATTCTGCCTTTAGCGTATGCAGCATTTCTGTGTCAAGTGATCCAAATGGACTCTTTGAAGGAATCAGTCACAGCAGTCTTCCCATTTTCTTTATTCCCATTTTCTTTATCCCCAGGGTACCTTCCAAGAGGAAAAGATGGCAGTGCTCACCCAAATGAGCAGAAGGGCTCCAGAACCCTGCAGGGCTGGCTTACCCAGTTTGGAAGTATGTCAGTGATAATCATTTCCTTCAAAAGAGCCACCCTGTGGTGCTATTAAGTCAGAGCTTAAAAATCCTGAAGTGTGTTAAAGTTAATCCTTTTGAATTTACCTTTTTCATTTATCACATTTGTTTCTCCTGCTGAACTCAGCTGTGAACTGGTGGTTACTTGGCAGTAAATTCTATTTGTGTGTGACAAGTGTACAGCAGCTTACTGTCCCTTCTTTTTAAAGGCACATAGAGGCAGGCATTGTGAAAGTGAAGCTGCTACAACAATGTTAAATTTTCTAGGCTGCCAGTGGAATAATTTTCCATTAGTATGCAAATAGAAATTGGGCAAAGAAGCTAAGGACCCAATTCTCTCTTTCTGTTCACATATTTTGTCAAAGTTGGTGGGATTTACGTTCACTGAGTTCATAAAGGCACCTTAAGTTCTCTCCTTTAAATACCTTTCTGTCCAATTGCAGAGCTTGGTGAGTGGCAGCAGGAAAGAAAGAAGATGGAAAAGAAAGACTGTTCTCTGCCACGTTGCATAATGTGCAAGAGGAGGAGAGAATAACAGAGAATCAGGAGGGTCAGAATTTAGCTTTATTAAATGAAATATGAAAATGCGGCCTCCTCAGTCTATACATTTCATTTTTTCCTTCTTTTAACTTAAAATATAAGTCTTTTTCTTCCCATGCAAGAAGGGATTTTGGTAATTTATATTAGCAACAAGAAATAAAATCTTCAGCTACCTGCACCACCACGTTCAAGTGCTCTTTTACCCCAGAGCAAGCTTCAGAAATAAGAATCTTTTGTCTAGGAGTGACCATGCATGGCATGAGTCAGGGCTGTGTTCCACCCCCGCCCCCCAGGAGTCCATTTGCTTGTCCTATACATGGCATGCTCGGGGGGGGGGGGGTTGATTGGTAGGCTTAGATTGGCATTCAGGGAGTGAGCCTGGCATTCAGGGAGCCCCTCCTTGCCCCAGTCGGTCATGTTATAGCAGAAGGCTGCTCAACAATTTTCCTAAGCTAAGGCCACCTTTGGCCCTTGAGTAACATGCCAAGGACCCCACCTGCCAAAAAAGTAAAGCGGATGAGAAGAAAAGTTGATTTGATTTGAATGTACTCTGAATTAAAATAAAAATACTCTGCATTAATATGCTATTCTATGTTGTATGTAATTAATGGTCTTCTCCCTCTTTCACATTAAAAATAACAATTCCCTGGCAACTTTTACAGAAGTTCTAAGAGCTATGTTCAATAACCTGGGGAGTTCTATGTAATCTCGGGGCTTCAAATTGAACATCACTGTTATTTGCTGGCATTAGTTGCTTTGCTCAAAACCCTAGTTTGAAATGTGGCTATGTTATGTAGACCTATAGTTTTCTAGTTCTGTGCAAGTTTTAATACTAATTTGTTAATAGGCTCTGAAAGACTAATCTTGACCACCTATTTCTATTGGTGCAAATTTACCATACATTCACATCCCCACCATTACCTACAGAAACTTTGATGCTCCCACAAATTAGCTGTTGACTCCAAACATCTGCTGGTTTTGCAACCTGAGATTGTTTATTCTTTTACACTCTTCATAGACATAAATAATAGTGTTCAGTTTAGAGTATCATCATACATGTGATTTGATGTGGTTATATGGGAAATTCTCCAAATTGCTTCAAGTAATGCAAATCCCTTGCTCAGAGAGGAAAAAACAATGAAAAGTTAATCAGAATGGCAAGAATATTTATTTGAATATCAGATCCCTCTCTCTCCCCTCCTTTCCACATTATGATTTCTGGATAAAAAAAGGCATGCTGTGTTCATGGAATGTTGCAATTGAGTCCTAAATGAATCAATAAATCTTCATAAATCCATAAATCCATTGATCACTGAAGTCCCATCCAATTCTATGATACTGTGAAATATTCCACTAAATCTCTTATACAAATCTGCTCTTAATTTAGCTGAAGAATTATATTAAAATCAAAAGGCTGTGAATAACTATATTATTTATGGGGCATAGTAATATGGGATATCAACAATCTGTTTTCCTGAATGTGTGAAAAAAATATAGTTTAGATGGAGGTAATTACATAAAGCTTTAATCCAGCATTAAATCAAGATGCTTTTTTTTCTGTATATTTCATGGTTAATTTTTAAGACTTACAACTTAAAATCAGTACAATTTGATTATTGGTAAAATTATACAGACCCAATTTTTAAAAAGCTACTTTTAATAATTTAAAAAAATGGAAAAGGTGCTCAGTATGAGTTGGATTTTCTAAAAAAAAAGAGATACTAAAGGCCACAAACAATTCCCGTCAGGAAAAATGATAGAGCGCAGCGGTAGAAGCTGATGTGATTATGCATAATTAGTGAAGATCTGAAAACAAAATAGGCAAAGTATGTGCAGTATGGTTTCTAGATTTCATCCCAACCCTTATGGCCCCAGCAATGGCCGTAGGAACCATTTGTAGCTTCACCTCTGCCATGAAATAATGTGTTATATCTGTGCTCATGTGCTCTTTCTCTCCAGGGACTAATCAGGGACTAATCAGCCTGTGTGTTGTCTGTATGCATGTCTCTCTATGGGGCTGTACCAGGGTGTATATATAGGTCTATTCAGGATAGGTGCATGTACAGCGTTTGTGTTTGTGTCTATGCATTTCTGCTTTCCCCATGGATTGCATTCTGTTTGTGTTTCCATGTATGTGTGTATGGGGGTGGAGGTGGCTTAGAATGGAGCAGTCAGCAGCATTCGGAGACACTGCTGTCCTATAGGGCAAGGTTTCTCAACCTCAGCAACTTTAAGGTGTGTGGACGTCAACTCCCAGAATTTCCCAGCCAGCATGCTATAGGACAGGCCGTGTCTCCAAATGCTGCAGACTGCTCCATCCTAAGCATACACGGAAACACAAGCAGAATGCCATGTTTCTCTGCATCCCCTAGATCTAGCCCATTTCCAAACTCAATCTTTCTTCTATTGGCTTCTCCCGCCACACCCAATTTGGCCCACTCTGCTCTGTTTTTGGGAAATTATTATCCTGATAGAAAGGATGCCAGGCCTCTTTACCTAAAACCTGAGGCTGGAAAGAATAAAAAGGAAGCATGAAGGAGGTCACCATGGAAGAGTGGCCTAGAACTGTATAGCTGGTGCTGAGAAAGTTGAGAAAGAATGAAAAAAATGTGAATGCTGTACAGAAAAAAGGACTTCTTCAGAATGATTCAAAATAAAAGGAAGCTGTTCAGTGAAGATGGCAAAATAATGCTAATAGGTGTGTGTGTGTGTGTGTGTGTGTGTGTGTATGTTTTAAGGCAGAGCTACTCAGCTTCTCTGTTGACTCCGTTTTCTGCATCAAAAGGGTATGTGTTCCAGATGACTCACACACTGAAGGAATTTCCTGACTGCAAGTGAATAGGGGCATCTGAAGATGATATTAAGGCAGATGCAAGTTCATATGGGTCTAGCCATCTGATCCCAAAACTCTAGAGAGCAAAACAGTATTTCAAACGAAACTCAGAAACACACTGGCAACAATAGATATGCTACAAATTAGTGTAAAATGGTCCAGTCACCTAAGTCCAGCAAATCTGCATTTTGCATCAGCAAAAGTTTTGGAATAAGTGTAGAATATCCCTGATTTTGAAGATGCCGTATTGGTTACCAGTGGCCTTCCGGGTCTAGTTCAAATGGGTTGACCTTTAACGTTCAAGCCTTTCATGGCACAGTACCAGACTATATCAGGCACGCCTTGACAAAACAGAAACTTCCTGTCCAGTTATGACATCTAGGGGGAAGGCCTGTTGAAGAAAGCCTATGGATCTGGTGGCAGCCCTTCTTGGTGGTATTCTGTGGCTCTGTTTGGATGATCATCACAATTAGCTTAGCATTATTGTTTTAATTGCTTTTTAAAAATGGCATTATAATTTTGAAATATTGTATATCACTTAGAGTTCATAGGGATGGGGGTGACCTATGCATATTGTTAAAGAAATTAATTTTCTATTTTTTCCTCTTTTTTATTATTAATTGTTCAAGATATAATTAAGGTACATAATGCAGAATATAAGACCGGCAGAATACAATTTTCAACAGTCATCCCACATCCCAGAACTCAGCTATGCATTGGGGAAGCTAGGTCTAATTCAGAGGAAGAGCAGGTGTTTTACAGGCAAAAGTTGCTGTCTGTGAGCAACTGTGAATCTATATTGATTTGGCACAAAATCAGTCAGTCAATGTTTTCATCTTTCTTCCCTGGCACCCCATGGAATATCTTAGAAAAGGCCTCATGGAATATCTTAGAAAAGGCCTCCACTTAAGTGCTTAGAGAACCACGGGCAGCACATGGACAATGCAGAACCCAAAGGCAACCTCAAATGAAGTTCCCCAGCTAGAGAAGGCTTCCATGGATGGGATGCAGAAGAAGAATATTGTCTCCATTCTCCTTCTCTCTGTAGTCTTCCAGCTTGGCCCAAATCTGTTCAGAAAGATTTCCTGACCCCTGAAGCAGATTTGGATGACTATAGAGATAGCAGAGAGAAGAGGAACTATATTTTCCAGTTTCACAGATACAGAGAGAGGATGTGGAGCAGACTCTCGTGGGCCATGACACCTGAGAAACATGTATTTTCCACCCAGCTATCATTCTTTCCTAACCTCTCCTATCCTTGCTTTGTGCCCAACTAATTTATGCTTCCTCCTGGGTACATTCAGGATGATGTTACACATGTACTTGCATTTAATGTGAATCCTTTATAGTGTTTTCTTGCCTACCTCACAACCTAATGACCAGCATCTGAGCCAATGTATTTTATAGCAAAAAGCAGGGTTATTGTTGCAGGTAAGAAGCTCATTACTAGTGTTGATTACCTATATGTCAGCAACAACAACAACAATAACCCCAACACATAATAAACATAAACAATGCAAAGAAGCATATAATTTGTTGTTTTTTAATCCACACACATAAGAGAACATACATACAAGAATCTGGTCCAAGTTATCCATGCCACACTTGGTAAATATTTGGTTATGAACCATTTACTGTACAACTTCATCCTCAGAGTATTTTGAATAAATAAATGGAAGTTAGCCCATGTTCCATGAACATTTGCCCATTACCCTCTGTATCACGGAGCCTACAGCATCAGCGTCTGCTTTTCATCCAAGAAAACAGTATTAAAGTGCATGACTGAAATAAAGAAGCACATAAAGGAATTAATATGGTGAGAAGGAAGCACAAATTAATTAATTGCAGCTAACCACTGCCAAAAGTCTCTTACATTCTGATTAATGCCAAATGTTTCTTCAAACAATAAATAAGATGTGCATCTTTTAACAACTGATGTTAGTCTCTGACCATAATTAAGTGTTCATGCCAATTATACTTTCACTGCAACCATTTGGGCGGGGGAGGGATTTTCAAAGGAACCAGAAGTTAATCAATCTGCTTGTTCACCTGGATTTCAGGCTGAGATCCTCTGCTATTTTTGCAGAAATGAGAATACTCAGTCCTTCTGTGTTAACCTTGCTACATCTTTAAGATAAGATGAGATGAGTCAATTTTGGCAGGGTTCAGTGGGAGAGAATTTGTATAGTTGGCACATAGCCACCAAGTGTTAAATAATCAGCTGATGATGTCATATACAGTATGTGTTACAAATAGAAGACTATGAGATTCTATGGAAGACTATTCCTTTTTTAAAAAAAACAAAAAGTTAAGATTACAAATTACTTTAAGAATGGAAAGGAAAGAATTGGTAGGCAGTAGTAAAATCCAGCATTTAGTGCACAAATAATCTCAGATAATGACAGAAGAATGCAAGTACCATTTTCTTGATTTAAAATTCTTTGGTGGGAGAGATGGGTTGTATGCCTTGGTAAGAAACTGAAGCTCTTTACAACAGATAAGTACAAGATCCACTCTTTCCTTACTTAAAACCATGTTTCTCCAACAGCTGAGGAAATGGAAACATTGTGAGCAGTATGACAACTCTAAAATAATTTTCTTGGCTAGCATTTGCTCAACAAATGTCCAAGATATTTGGTTACCCTTTTAACCAGTAAACCATGAGGTAGCATGAGCTTAGGTGATAATGTTAAACCCTTGGCCTCATAATTTTGAATTATGGCAAGGAAAATCTGCTGTTGATGTTTCAAATTCTTACAGCACCATTAGTGCTACATCATTTAATTTTGCACACAGGCTTGAACTACATCCAAAGTTTGGATTTTTTTTTAACATAAGGCTTCAAAATACTAGATTTTGCCTGATTTGTTATAATAAGGAAAGACATTGTTAAATTAGATAGAAACTCCTACTAATTGCTTATTCTGATTGATGATTCTTATCATAATGGTTGCCTTTGCCAATAATTAATTATTGGTTTTAATTTAATCATAGTTAAAAATGATATAATTATTTTTAGACAGTATGTAATGCAATCTATTGTTAGATCTATCTGAAAAGTCTTGTTCAATTTGATAGAGCTTGTAAACCTCTTTTTATTTGTTTTGTTCCATTAATTCTTTTTTCCCCATCTTTTTTCTTTGTAGCACTTTTAAATAGCTGTTAAAATATAATGAATTACAAAAATAAAATAAAATAAAACAGATAATTATGAAGAGGTAGAGAGAGAGGAAGTGCTATAAAAAAGAAAAAGGGAAGAGATTAATACAATTCTTCAGTAGCTGCCAATCTGTTTTTTTTTTTAGTCTTTTTCTTTTCTTTTCTTTTCTTTCCTTAGGTTTTTATTGATTTTTTTTTCATTAAGTTCATACATGGTCTCGTTTAATTGTGTGGGGAGCTTTTTGTAGTGTATTTAGGTGTTTTGTCAAATTGCTTTTTGTAATTTGTATTTTGAAAAATAAAAAAAAATGAAAAAGTATTTTGTTCTCACGCACATACACACAAACAACCTCCAGAAATAAATAAGAACTGAGGGTACATATGGTGGCAGAAAACTGAGCAACCTTGAGGGATATATATTTGGATACTGGTGAGATGGGGAGGAGAGAAATAGAAGGCATCTTCTTGCCAGGGATTTTTTTCAGGATAGGATGGATGAAAGCCAGCTGGGATTCTGTGTAGACAAATCAAAAAAGGAACATATAGAACATATAGCTCATGGACTACTAAGCCATCCCCATTGGGACATACGTGCTGATATGTGTGTGTGTGTGGGGGGGATATTTTTGTAGCACCCCAGTGGAACAGCAGGGGGCAATGCATCCAGTTTGGTCAGCCTGGCAAGTGAAGGCCCAGCAAAATCTCAGAACTATTAAGGAAGAGATATAGAAAACCAACACATATTCAAAATGAGCTGGTAGCTGAGAATCGGACTTAGATTGATTTGAAGATATCATATTCATAGATTTATATATTTATGACTCCTGGCCATAATAAAGTTTGATGGATGGATGGATCTAAACTAATTTATAAATACATCCAGTTTAACTGAATAAGCCCAATTCACAATATATATACAATTCTCTGTCACAAGAAGAGGGAGGTCTACTAGCTTGGTTGGCTTTTAAAGATAGTTGGCACATTAATTAAGGTTAAAGTTAATAGTTGCTACTAGTCATTATGGTTACATACTATATCCAGGATAAAAGTCAGAATTTCTCCAAAATACCTGCTACTACACCCTTCCCCAATGCAAGAATGAAAATTAAGGCATCTCAGAGAGATGCTGTCCAAACTCTGTGAGATTTAATTGCCAGCTCATATGCAGGTGAGGGTGTTGAGGCTGAAGGACCAATTTAGTTGGTCTGTTCAAGATGCCTTAGTGATCTAAATGGGCTCCAACAGGTACTTTGAGTTTTCTCCATCAACCTAGATGGCAGTTCCATCAACCATCTAATATATTTCTGGAATAAAAAGATGACCAAAGCATTGGTTATAAGATTGCTCATGATCAGCCTCTTCTTGCTTAGGAGCATGCTAGCTGGTTATTATATGTTATAATTCAACAACATTTGGAGGACTGTGAATTTCCCACTCCTTTCAAAGTTATCTGATTGGTGACTATAGGGAAATGGCATGCTAGATTAAATGAGTTTTTGTTTTCTAGTGGGGTTCTTCTTATGTACTTATGGTTAAAGGAGCAAGCAATTGATTGATTGATTGATTGATTGATTGCCATTAGCTCAATGTTCATTCTCAGAGACCACAGATTTTCTCCAGAATGATCTGTCCCCGACCTGGTCCTTCAGTTATTCCAAAGGTGCACTAATTGCTACTGTAGCTGAGTCCATCCACCTTGCTGCTGTCACCCTTTTCTTCCCTTTTCTTCCACCTTTCCCAGCATATAGACTTCTTCACAGAATTGGGTCTTCCCATAATGTGTCCAAAGTAGGATAATTTGAGCCTGGTCATTTGTGCCTTGAGTGAAAATGCTGGATTGATTTGTTCAGTTATCCATTATTTGTTTTCTTGGAAATCCATGGTCTTCTTAGGAGTCTTCTCCAACAATGAAGTTCAAAAGCATCAATATTCTTTCTATCCTGCTTCTTCAAAATCCATCTTTCACTTCCATAGGGTATTACAGGGAAAACCATTGCCTGCATGTTTCCGATCTCTGTAGGTATAAATAGATCCCAGCATCTGAATATGGTTTCCAAGGCCTTCATCGCTACCCTACCAAGTACTAGTCTGTGGTGTATTTCTTGACAATGTATAGCTGATTCTAAAGAATCTGTCCACCACTTCAATATCTTCATTGGCAATTCTAAAGCTGGTTGCTGAACCTGTTTCATTAGTTTGGCCTTCTTTATATTTAATCTTAGTCCCATTTTTTCACTGTGCTCCTTCACTTTCATTACTATAGCTTGCAGATCATTTCCATTTTCAGCAGGGTAGTGTCATCAGCATTGAATAGGTTACTGATCTTTCTTCCTCTAGTTTTAAAACTATGCAAAACTTTCTCCACTTCAACTTCCTGCTGTATATATTCTGCATGTAGGTTGAACAAATAAAGGGAGAATATACAGCCTTGTCTTACTCCTTTACCAACCTGGAACCAGTCTGTTTCACCATGTCACATCCAGGACAATGAGATGTTCTGGGATTTCCATTTTTCTAAGCAAATTCCAAATTCCACAGCTTGACGTGATCAACACAGTCAAAGGCCTTTCTATAGTCAGGGGCTTCTGGGTGAGGTTCTATGGCAGACTAGACTTCTCTGAGGGAGCGGAGACAGTGCTGCTGTGGAGATTTCTGGCCAGTGAAGTCTTTCTGGATAAAGGACAGTCTGAGAGATTGCCCACCTGCACCCCAGGCTGCTGCTTCTTGTGAGGAGACTGCAGGATTGAAGTCTTGTGTTTTTTCATAAGTAAAGAGCAGCAGGGGCTCAAGGGAGAAAGACAATTTAGCATTATTGGAATTGAGAGAAAAAGAATTCTGCCTGAGATTTAGAGCAGTTCCAGAGGATCCTGGAGAAGATACTAGAGAAAATATTGTTCAGTCTCTAACAATTTTTTTGGAATGGGATGAAGATGACATGGAGGCAGAAACTGAAAAAGTCTATAGAATCAAAACATGATTTGCAAAACTAAGAAAGGGATACCAAAATACCAAGGGATATTCTTGTGCATTATGTCAGAAAGAAGACCAGAAATCTTGTATTGCAGCAGCATTTCACTACTAAAGATTAATAATGCAGATGTGATTGTACTTAAAGAAATTCTGATTAGAATACTGCACAAATGAAAAGAGTACTTCTTTTTGACTGACAACCTCAAACAAAAAAAGATACCATTTCAATGGGATAAATTGTAAGGAGTGATCTTCACTTTTAAACAACAGAGGTTCAGACTGAATTCAGTCCAAAAAGCAAGAGAATTTCTAATCTTTCTTATTTTCTTTGTTTCGTTTCTGATATTTGTATTGTTTTTATCTTGTAAAATATTTCTTTTAAAAATTATATATAAAAAAAGCCTTTCTATAATCAGTGAGGCATCAATAAATCAATGGTACCCCGTGGCTTTTTCAATTATCCAGAGTACGTCAGCAATAATGTAACTTGTTCCTCAGCCTTTTCTAAAGCCAGCTTGATCATCTGGCATTTCTTTTTCAATGCAGGAGTCTAATCTGTGTTGGATAATCCTAAGCATTATTCTGATAGCATATGAAGTTAAGGATACGTACAATAGTTTGCACATATTGTTAAATCTTCTTTCTTTGTTATTGGTATGTAGACTGACCTCTTCTAATTTGTTGCCCACTATGTCATTTCCAGATTTGCTGTCATAGCTTGCTTAGAACCGTTATATATTTTTCTCCAATTGTTTTCTTCTGTTGATATTCCATCAATACAACTATGGTACTGATATATTCAAGTATGTTCTTCATTTGAATCCAAATACATTTCTACCATAAAGCTTTGTTAGGTGTAAAAAACAGCTATTGGTTTCAAAATCAAGCTGGGAAATGTCCAGGAAAAAAAAATCAGCAGTAATATCCTTGTAAAATTATACATATTTTATTAACATACATTTTCCCATTGCACTTTCTCTTTCTGTCTGTGTCTGCTTCACTCCATCTCTCTCAACATCCTCCTGAACTTTTTAACTGATGGGAAGGACACTGCTATTGAATTCTCTCACTCACAAAAATTTAAGTGTAAGTAGTTTTTAGAGATTGGTTCACTAAAGCAGGTTTTTTATTTTAGCCCAAATCCATATTTATAAAACAACTACATTACTCTGGCTTGTTCTTTTTCTTGGGCAAGCATATTTAAAACTAATATCTTCCCTGAACTACTCTGAGCATGTAATTAATGATTTCATTAGATCTGCTAAATGAACTAATTTTTGCCTACTTCAGATACATTCCTATATACACATACATCTTTATTATTTCACCTGAATGCTCCCCAAATCATATTTGCATTGCTAGTAATTTCATTGAACATACTCTCTGGACACTGAGAAAGGAGAAAAACAAGATAAATGCCTCCAAGTTATCAGTGTGGAGATGGTTGCTAAGAGAACCATGGTCTGCAAGAATTAAAAAAATCAACCCTTGACCCAAAAAAACCCACTCTTCTTATGAGGTGATATCAGCAAGCAGAATCTCATATCTCATATTAGCAAGCAGAAACTCATATCTCTGATATCAGCAAGCAGAAACTTATATCTCTGATGCAAGCAAATGATGCACTAGAAAAAATGGATTAGTCTTGGTAAGACTGGGAGAAGCAGAAATAGAAGAAGGGGAAGAAAATGGATGAAGTGAATGGTTGGGAACAAAGTGATCGCTGGAATGTCCTTAGAGGTGCTATGAGTTACTGCCAGTGACAAGTCAAGAAGGAGAACGTTCATCCATCCAGTCAGCAGTGGTTGGGCCCAGGCTCAGTGGCATCTAATGGATCCAACCTCCATACTGGAAATCAGTTATCAGTGACAACAAAACCCAGATGTCATTTAATTGAATGGATTTACATACTAATTTTCAATGAATTTCTAAACATTGCACTAAATAAACAAATAGCATGATAAAAACAAACCTTTAAAAATGTAGAAGGTTGAGGTATGGAAAATCCTCCACTGAAGCAAGGTTGTGTTATTTACCAACTTAGTATTTCTTTTAATTTTGTGAGCATTGGTATGGGCAAGGGTTCCAAATCTCATAGCCTAGTTATCATTACAGCAATACAAGGATATTTTCAAGAGTATATATGAGCTAATTTGTGACATGCAAAAATGATGACAAAAGTCTATATGTTGTGAAGTGGAATACCATCACACATCCTAAAACCCTCCTTGAATAAATAAGAAAAATGTTGGAGCTATCTTTATTTGCATGTGTGTACATGCCTACAGATGCACTTTCTTTGGTTGAAAAAAATTCCATAGCTCTCCTAAAGTACCAATAAGTGGTGACTTGAAATGTGCTCATAAAAATACAATTTATGCTAAATGTGGGTGCAAAATCATTCCCATAACTCATTTGTTGATGATTGAGATTATCACATAATGAAGCTGGCATCATCCGGAAGACTGCATCAACATTTTCAGAAAATGGACCTAGCACTATTAAAACTGGAGGTGATGAGACTCCAGACAGAGTTTCTAGAAGCCATCCACATTTTTTAACTGTTTAAAGATCAGTTTCAGGGCTACATCTGCACAGCAGATTTGGTATTCTTGGTTTAGCCCTTTAGTTTTGTATCGGATGTGAGGGAAGGATATAGCATACGAAGGAAAATGTAGGAATGTGTATTCTCCTCATTGACATCTGGAAGCCAGTGATGTGGACCACAGACAATGATTCCTACCTTTAATTAGTGAGGAAACTGCTTTGGTTGATTCTCCATATGTATCATAAACTACTGACCTTAGATATGTCTTTGTAAGGTGGATTAAATGAGTTGGTTTTAAATTAGTTGGCACAGCAGAATTTCTCCCATGCCATTCCTTTGTTGTTATATTTATTTGCTCTACCCTGCATCCTTGTCTCTTTAAATTAAAGTTTAACTAGCAGAATGTATAATGCTAATTCCCAAATGGGAGCATATATCATTTGCTGCAGTGGTTAGATTCTTTGGTCCATTTTTCTATTTTTCCTCTTCCTGCCCCTATGCTTTGATGGGCACATGTGCTATTGTTTAAAACAATAATTGAAAGCAAAATAATAAAGCAAAATAGGAATTTCATAGCACTGTGATAGAATAGGATATGCTCATAAAGTAGAGAGACAGTAGTATGAATGAACTCAAAGTTGCAGTGAACTGTCCGTATACAAGGTTTTTCACATTATTATTATTAATGTGAAAAACCTTGTATATGGTTTTAATTAATAATAAATAATAATAATAATAATAATAATAATAATAATAATAATAATAATAAAGAATTCCTAATAGTTCAGTTTGGAAATAGGGAAGAGAGATTTTAGAATGTTCCCAAGAAATTAGTAAAACAAAGCACAACTTCAGTTTTCTATAACTGAACTGAAATGTTCTCTTAAAGGAAATAGGGAGGGGAATGAAGGATTTGAGTGAGTGATCTGTGTTTCAGTGCAGTTCTGATCCAGGCTGGCACTTTTGCATTTCAGTTCCAAGCATGACTAAGACTGAATTCACATCACTGATGATTTTTATGGCTATTATTGTTTCCATGTGTATGCTTCCCCTTCAGGTTCAATGGCATTGGTTTAACGACATAGTTGGCCAAAATGTTCTTTACTAGTTTGAGGCTTATTTTGTTGTGAGAACCCAGCCAATAAGGTGAACTCATTCAGTATATTGTGTGAATCCTGTATGCAAGCAATTGGGTGAACTCAGTGAAACATGGTTCAGTTAAACCATGAATGAACATGTTGCATGAACACAACTTCTGTCTAGCACAGTCTTCTTTGGTCTCCTCCAGAAGGCTCAGAACAGTGTTTGATGAGCTTCTGGTGTGTTTAGGTTTCACAGAACCCCTGATGTCTGATGCATCCTGGAAGGACATTCACTCTTACAAAAAGAACCTGCCAAATATTGACTATTAAGGAAACAAACCCAAAGTGTTCCCAAACACTGGCATTACTGCTGAGGGTTTATTTAAGATTATTTGGTATTTGCCCTATATAGTGATATGGTACTTACAATAATAATCTTAAATAAATAGCAGTTCTAAAGAACATAAATAAGGCCTTAATAGCCTGAGACCTGACTGAGCATATGTTCTACTAGAATTCAGCATGGGGCTCTAGCATCTAAGCGCCAAAAAGCACTGCTGTCATTGGCTCCCTTTTTGCTAATCCTATCAAAATTGTTGCAATATGTAAATCTGTTTGTTCCAGATACTTAAAATCTAAAGTGAACTGTGCCAAATGGAGCATATTGATGAGCATGTGTAAGCCAAATGTGTTGGAGCTTTTTGAAGATTTTTTCCTAGGCTTTTAAAATTGTAAATAGCTGCCTCGTTAGACTTTTGGTCTTGATAAATAGCCAAATTCTCTTTTTGTCTTTTTGATGCAACCTTTATCATTCCGTGATTTTTTTTCCCCCTTAGATTGTTAAAACTTGGAGCATCACTCAGCAAATTAATATTGGTGGAAGAATATATATAAGCATGTCCTAAGCTTGCCTCCTAACTCTGGCATTTCTAAAGCATATTTCATGTGTCAGGTTTTAATTCTGTTTTTATATTTTATCGATACATTTGCTTGAAATTATGTTCTTACTTTTTTAAGAGGGCAATAAAATGTTGCGAAAGCAGTTTCTTCCCCCTGCCCTCATAAAATTTGAATATGCTGATTCCTCCCTGCTTATGGACATAAATGTTATAGAAAACAGATGAATGTGGACAGAAGTTCACAACATTGTTCAGGAGGCGGCAACAAAATACATCCCAAAGAAAGAGAAAACCAAGAAGGCAAAATGGCTGTCTGCTGAGACACTAGAAGTAGCCCAAGAAAGAAGGAAAGCAAAAGGCAACAGTGATAGGGGGAGATATGCCCAATTAAATGCAAAATTCCAGAGGTTAGCCAGAAGAGATAAGGAATTATTTTTAAACAAGCAATGCGCGGAAGTGGAAGAAGACATTAGAATAGGAAGGACAAGAGACCTCTTCCAGAAAATTAGAAACATCGGAGGTAAATTCCAGGCCAAAATGGGTATGATCAAAAACAAAGATGGCAAGGACCTAACAGAAGAAGAAGAGATCAAGAAAAGGTGGCAAGAATATACGGAAGACCTGTATAGGAAGGATAACAATATCGGGGATAGCTTTGACGGTGTGGTCAGTGAGCTAGAGCCAGACATCCTGAAGAGTGAGGTTGAGTGGGCCTTAAGAAGCATTGCTAATAACAAGGCAGCAGGAGACGACGGCATCCCAGCTGAACTGTTCAAAATCTTGCAAGATGATGCTGTCAAGGTAATGCATGCTATATGCCAGCAAATTTGGAAAACACAAGAATGGCCATCCGATTGGAAAAAATCAACTTATATCCCCATACCAAAAAAGGGAAATACTAAAGAATGTTCAAACTATTGAACAGTGGCACTCATTTCACATGCCAGTAAGGTAATGCTCAAGATCCTGCAAGGTAGACTTCAGCAATTCATGGAGCGAGAATTGCCAGATGTACAAGCTGGGTTTAGAAAAGGCAGAGGAACTAGGGAACAAATTGCCAATATCCGCTGGATAATGGAAAAAGCCAGGGAGTTTCAGAAAAACATCTATTTCTGTTTTATTGACTATTCTAAAGCCTTTGACTGTGTGGACCATAACAAATTGTGGCAAGTTCTTAGCGGTATGGGGATACCAAGTTATCTTGTATGCCTCCTGAAGAATCTGTATAACGACCAAGTAGCAACAGTAAGAACAGACCATGGAACAACGGACTGGTTTAAGATTGGGAAGGAGTATGGCAGGGCTGTATACTCTCACCCTACCTATTCAACTTGTATGCAGAACACATCATGTGACAAGCTGAGCTTGAGGAATCCAAGGCTGGAGTTAAAATTGCTGGAAGAAACATTAACAATCTCAGATATGCAGATGATACCACTTGGATGGCTGAAAGCGAAGAGGAACTGAGGAGCCTTATGATGAAGGTGAAAGAAGAAAGTGCAAAAGCTGGCTTGCAGCTAAACCTCAAAAAACCAAGATTATGGCAACCAGCTTGATTGATAACTGGCAAATAGAGGGAGAAAATGTAGAAGCAGTGAAAGACTTTGTATTTCTAGGTGCGAAGATTACTGCAGATGCTGACTGCAGTCAGGAAATCAGAAGATGCTTAATCCTTGGGAGAAGAGCAATGACAAATCTCGATGAAATAGTTAAAAGCAGAGACATCACACTGACAACAAAGGCCCGCATAGTTAAAGCAATGGTGTTCCCCATAGTAACATATGGCTGCGAGAGCTGGACCATAAGGAAGGCTGAGAGAAGGAAGATCGATGCTTTGGAACTGTGGTGTTGGAGGAAAATTCTGAGAGTGCCTTGGACTGCAAGAAGATCAAACCAGTCCATCCTCCAGGAAATAAAGCCAGACTGCTCACTTGAGGGAATGATATTAAAGGCAAAACTGAAATACTTTGGCCACATAATGAGAAGACAGGACACCCTGGAGAAGATGCTGATACTAGGGAGAGTGGAGGGCAAAAGGAAGAGGGGCCGACCAAGGCAAGGTGGATGGATGATATTCTAGAGGTGATGGACGCATCCCTGTGGGAGCTGGGCATGTTGACGACTGACAGGAAGCTCTGGCGTGGGCTGGTCCATGAAGTCACGAAGAGTCGGAAGCGACTAAACGAATAAACAACAACAACCACTTTTTTCACAATTTAATGGGGTTCTGTTTTCCCATTAATAGCACTTAATAATTTATTAAACATGTATGGTGCATGTCTCCCAACAACTCTGGGCAGCTTACAACAATCAAAGAAATGACAATAAAGACAATAAAACTTCTGTCAATGTCTGCGTGACTTTTTCACTGAGAACTAGTCTGGCTCAGCCCAACATCTATTAAGGGACCACTTGTTCCCAGTGGTTTCTGCCCACCCCATAAGACCAGGCAGAGTGGGGTGCTGTGGTCCCTTCTATCAGACAAGGCCATCTAATGGGAGTCTGGAAGCAGTACCTTCTCTGTCACAGCACCTCCTCTCTGGAAAAGCATCCCCAGAAATCTGTATGGCTCCCACCCTACAAGGGTTCTGTAAGTCTTCGAAAAGTCTTTGAGCCAGTTTGGCCTAGTGGTTAAGGTGCTGGGCTAGAAGACAGGAGACTGTAGTCCCACCTTAGGCATGAAAGCTGGCTGGGTGACCTTGGGCCAGTCACTCTCTCTCTGCCCAACTCAACTCACAGGGTTGCTGTTGTGGGGAAAACAGGAGGAGGAAGGAGTATTTGGTATGTTCTCCACCTTGAGTTATTTATAAAGATAAGAAAGGTGGGATATAAAATAAATTAAATAAAAAAACAAAAAACAAAAAACATGGTTTTGCTTTCAGGGCTGGACTTAGGTTGTTTGTGGAGCTCCTGGCATGTCTTTTTGTAATGTAATGCATGCTTTTGTCTGGTCCCTTAGGTTCTTTTATTTTTCATTGTTTTTCTCTTTCTAACTATGTGAGTTGGGCAGCCTTTCAAATCTAATAAAATAAATAAAATAAGCACCCTGTTTGGCACCTTTGCACACTTGACAAAGGTGCATGCCTTCCAAAGATGCCTCAATCAACTGCTCCACCCGTTTCCCATGCTGAAATGGATTTGGAAGGAGGAAAAAAGCCATTCTCACCAGCAAGCATAGTTGCCTTTGAAAGGGGAAGGCATCAGAAGAGGCACTGTAGGTTGATTGCAGTGGGGACTCCAAGGTATACCAGTGTTCCAGTGTAGCTGGTGCCCAGTGGATGTGTTCATTGCAAGTCGCAAGAGTGTCAAAATGAGGGCATACGTGCCACGATGTCAATGTACAAATTATGTGATTGTGTAATTTGTGCATGGTGTCTGACACAAGTATGTCACTTTTGTTCCCTTGTGTTCACCATCCAGGGCACCCAGTTCAACAAGTATATGCAACTGTACTGGACCTGAAGCCTCCACTTCCCAAGCATAGGTATACACAGGGAGGATAGGGGTAAATGATGAAACATGCATCATAATGGCACAATGAAAACCTCATGACATACATCATTATGCCCAAAAGTACAAGATGCAAGTAGAAAAGCCCAAGGTTCACATTGTGATGACATGGTCCACATTTTGCTATTTTTGCATTATCTTGGTTTGCATCAGACATCTATGCCACCAGGGATATGAAGATATTGATATATCTTCAGATACTGAAGATCCTTCCAAATCTTCTACTTGCCTTATAAGCATGTGTGATATTCAACCTGTTCCTTCAAGCAGTAGAAAAAGAGATGTCACTTCAACTTGTAAAACAAAGCATGTTATTGGGTATTTAACCCATTGGTGGTTAAGACTTCTGAATTTATTTGGGCCCATTTGATTGAGTAATTTTTTTGCCACATTTACCCAAAAGGAAGATAACACAAAATTGAAGATGAGTTCCCAATTGCAGGAAGATTAAACAGAAAATAAATAAAATAAATCCAAATAAAAGTTGTGTGTAGTGCCCTTCTATTCTCCTTTTAAACCTAGGACTGTTAATCAGCTGAAACCTACCCATGAGATTCTGCTCCAAAAATATTTGAATGTGACACATCAATATATGTGGATGGATATGAACATATACCTGCTACATCTCCCCAAACTGCAATTATTAATTGAATTAATAAGTATGAATTAACATTAATTGCCAATAAAAGAAAGATAAAGATAAAGATGCCCTTGAGTTGAGCTCATTTCCTGAAAACTACATGAGTGTAATTTACTTGACAATAGTACAGAATTGACTTGCCATTCTTCTCTTCCTGGATGTTTTTCAATTCCCCAGTCAATTATATAGACATGGTATACCCTGGTGGTCTCCCACCTGGTTATCAATCAGCTCTGCCTCTGGTTAGCTTCCAAGCCCAAACAAGGTCAACCAAATACTGCTATCTGCTGATATATAATTCAAGGATCCCATTTATAAAATTAATCGATCCCCACATGCATATACCAACCATTCCCTCTGTCACACAAGTATGCATACATATATGGGCAGACACACACTCCCCACCCTTACAGCAAGAACAACAAAAAAGAACAAGAAAGCAGGAAGGAAATGGGAGGGGGAAGGATAACAGCACTGGGAAAGAAAGGAGAGAGAAACAGAGGAGTGGACATGGATGGAGATGAGGTGAGAAGAAGAGACAACTGCTAAGGATGGAGGAAAGAGAGAGAAGCTCTGTGTAGGTCCTTCAAGAAGTGTTTCCTTCATCATCTGGGCACCCCTCCAAAACAATGGCCAATCTTCATGCTAATCTTCCAAGACAGCCACTTTGCAGCAGCTCAGTTGGCAGCCTTTTGTATACCTTGCTTATTTGTGTTTTCAGTAAATTCTTCTGTTCTTAACAGCAAATATAAGATGATCCTTCCCAGTTCATGGGGGAAAACCTCATCTTTCTATTGGGCAAATACAGTCTATGGTAAGTATTTTGTAGAAATTTTTTTTTAAAGGAGGGGGGAAATACCCCCAAGCAAAAAACTTGGTCCCAGTTCCCACTGGCAGCTTCAGACAGACCAAAGAGGCAATGGCCATGGTTCATTATGGTAATGTCATGGAGCATTGTGGCAATATTGTCATTCCATATTGTTTTCAATTTTATCAGTTTCTTTGCCTCTGGAAAGAGACAATCCATTTACCAAAAACTTGGGATGGAAATCTCTGAAAAGTAGGTGTTCCATAAGGCCTTGCTCCCATCAACAGGGGAGAGTAGTTTCATCACCAACACCTCTCCTCCTTCCATCCCTTCTCCTTCATTCTCTCCCATGAGCACCTAAATTGTTGGGACCATGCTCACCAAAACTGCTCACAGCTGAGAAACTTTGTACAACATCTTAAACTAGAAAGTGAACATTCTAGAGATAGATGGGTCCACTTCAAATCCAACCCTATGCAGGAGGGGTTTGTAGGAATCCAAGTGAAAGCATTCCCAACAAATGTCCATCTATCTTTTCTTGAAGACAAGCCCATTTCCTCCCTAAAGAACTGGTTCTAACGACAAGATTCAGCAGGCATCTTCTTTCCTAGTATTCCTTACCTTTATTCTTGGACATTAGAAAATAGATATAGCTCTCTCTGGCATGGTACCCTTTACTCATATCATATCTCCTGCCATTCATCTTTCTTCAAGGCTAAACATACTCTGTTCCCTCAATCTCTTCACATAAGACTTAATTTCCATTTCCCTAATCAAACTCTTTGCTTTTCTTCAAAGCTATTATGATTTGAATGTCTTCTTCTTCAACGTCATCCAATACCCACGCTAAGATTGGATTGACCCAGAATAGAGTGAACTGCCAAGAATAACATTTTGAAAGTAGCTTCATGCCTTACACCTGTCTAACTTTCCACTTTTTGCTTTGACAGTAGAAGGAATTATATTCTAACAAATGAACATTCTTTAATGAAAATATATCCCTTCACGTCCCTGTGATTGACACTAAGGAAAGAAAAGAAGTTCAAGAATCAGTCACCAAACTTTGGCAGATATTGTCTGAACCATAGTTCTCTAAGGACAATTTCTTCACATAATTCACATGATTTAGCTTGAAATGAATCCCTCTGCTAAAAATTTTGTAGCGAATAAAAGCTGCTTTCATTGTTTCAAGATTGGAATGCTGCTATGGTGATTGGTAGATAGGGCTTAGCAGTATTTTGTAGCTCTGGAAGTTCAGTATAAAAATATGTTTTGTTTTTAAAAAAAGAGGTAGTTGTAGATATACAAAGCACCTACATGCACACTTACAGTTCCTGTTGTATTTGGGAGAAGTAAGGCAAGGAGACTGAGAGGGAATAGAAATGATGAACAAGAACATTTATTTAGTTACTTATCAGTGCATCTTATATGACACTCCATTTCTGGAAATGCTGAGTGCCTTAAATATTAATATAACAACTTTAAAAACGTACAACAATTAATGCAATTATAATCAGTCACTCTGATGCACCCACAACCATTTGGAGATAATAGAATCTGACTCATCTCCAAATGCCTTTCTGAAGAGCCATGTTTCCACAGCTCTCTTAAAATGTAATAAGGTGATCCGGATATCAGGGGGTAAGCTGTTCCAAAGAGGGATGAGAAGGCTTGAGCCCAGGGTCCCTGGCGTATTCAAAATTCAAACTTTATTACAGGTCAGTGTCACAGATTTCATTTTTAAAAAATCATTGCACTTCCATCTTGGTCCTACCAAAAGTTGTCAACAACAACGATGTGGTCTCTAGTCATATATGTTTCAATGAAATCAGTTGGCTTTACTGAAACATAAATGGTGGGAAAGTTCTACCACCAGTTTGTAATATGGACCCCTAAATACACATGACAAAACCTTTGGGGATGGAGATACTTCATGTACTTAAACAAAAGGGAGAACTCCTCGTCTGTTGTGGATACTCATCTATTGTGTAAAGTAGCTGATGGGATAAGATGAAAGGCTATTTGGTGCAAGGAGTGGAGCCTAGAGAAAATGCCAATCAAAGGAGCCTGAAGAACTAACTAGGAACCAAGTTGGGGCAGAAAGGAAACACTGGAGGTAGCTTAAGGAAAAAAAATAATAAAGTATCCCAAAGGGTCTCTTCTTATGATCACGCTGAGAGGACTATTTTTTCCCAAGTGACATTTGCAATGCCATTTTAGTGTTTACTGGGTTAGTATACCAGTTTAGAGCCTCAAAAATCAGTCATAAAATTAGTTAGACACCTGTGGTCATAAAATCTAGAGGCACTCAACTAGACAGAAAGCATATGATGGTCAAACTGGGGCTGATTAACAAAAATGTGTTATTTCCAACAAATCCCATGAAAAGGTGCATTGAGGAAGAAATGTTATTGCAAATTATTTGAAGCTGTTTATAATTCTCTGACCTATAAAGTGGCAATAACAATTGGCAAGTGAAAGGAAGTTTTCCTGTCTTGTTTGATGTATGGTTCCTGGCTGATGGAACCAAATGACTTTTGAATAAATGAATCAAATGACTTTTACAGAACCATCTTTTGGAAAGCAATAAATTAGACATTTTTATTAAATAGCACTGCTGAGGAAGAAGACAAGTGGAGATCACTAATGAAATCCTTACAGTTAATGGGTTGCAAACATAGCCTATCCTGGAATTGTGTAAGATGATATTTGCAGTTTTAAGCCACGTCCTGTAACCCCGGCTGGCAGGATGGGGAAGCACACTAAGGCATGCAGAATAAAAGATGCCAAAATAAATAGAATACATATATAAGAGCACATAATGAAAACAATTTTACGAAACTATATCTGGTAGAATTTTATATTTCTTTTATATGATCAGGCAGAAATGTAAAAGGAAAGGAAGAAGAATTCTTTACTATAGGAAACCAGGGCTGTGCAATATTTCAGATTTGTTTCCAAAATACACTTTCAGATGTGTAGGTGTGAGAATGTAGCATTATTTGCAACTCTTAAAAGAACCTCTATGTCTTTTCCTGGAGTTGTGTGGCTTCCGTCGGTGGTTGCCATGTGATCCTAGGAAAGACATGGTTGCTTTAATGAGTTTTAGACAGATGCTGTGTTCATTGCTCCAAAGTACTGTTTCATAATCAAATTCAAAGCACTGAACATCCCTATAGGAAATTTAGGAAGCTGCCTTACATCAAAATAGTTTATGGAGCCTATACTGTCTAGTCTCTATAGTAACTGGCAACTGTTCCCTAAGGGTTCAGATATTATTTTCTCTAGCCCTATTTGGAGATATCAGGGCCTGCAGACTCTCTGCCTGCAAACGAAAATCCTGTTTTCTTACTCTTGGCCTAGAGATAGGGAGGAATTACTTTGGCTAGCATTTGGAAGTGAATTTATTTAATTTCACTTTTTGAGGCAATATGCAAACTGAAACTTAGCTATTTGAAAATGGTTCCAAACTTTGCAATGATGTTTGCCAATTTTTAAAAAGTGTGTTATGGAAAAGTTTGTAATAATGCACAAAAACAAATTCCATTTGAGAAAAAAGTTTGCTTAAACCTGCACATACATAACATTGTAAATAAAAATGCACATGTTGGAAAAAGGTATGTGCTGAAGAATACAAACATGGTGCAAATAGTGTCTTTTTTAAAAAAAAAAACAAACCCTCAAAT
This sequence comes from Candoia aspera, assembly GCF_035149785.1. Lineage (NCBI taxonomy): Eukaryota > Metazoa > Chordata > Lepidosauria > Squamata > Candoiidae > Candoia > Candoia aspera. The sequence goes on along the minus strand of NC_086153.1, from coordinate 118,931,465 downwards.
TAATGCAAGAGAAAACTTCAAAACGCCATGGCTCTCATCCAGAGCCCTTGTGTTTGCTCTGTTATGCACACGGAGACCTTAAATATACAGAAGCTGCTCAGAGCATTCAGAGAGATCCGATTCTTTGTACTGATGTGAATCTGAGGACTTAAGAAGAACTGGACTTACAATCACAGAGAACCAAAGCAGCAGAGAAGCAAAGTCCTGAATTAAAGGCAGAGCTGATGAAAAAAAGTCCAAGGCACCTATAATACAAACTCAGTTCAGTTCAAAGTCTATTTTGGTCCAAGACCTATATAGAGCAAAACAACTAACAAACTGTTTAAGACTGAAAGAGAAAGGCCGGATATAAAACACAAGCTAAAAAGACAGTACAGAATATTACTGCCCCTATAGTATAAACTATGCCTATGGTATAAACTGTGCCTCTAAAGCTAAGAAACAGTGTTATTTAGCTAAAACTAAGGTATAAAGCTAACATTCTAAGACAGAAGTAGGTGAAATTAAAAAAAATGAAATGAAATCTCTCCCTCTCATCTCTGTATCTGTATCTCTCTCTTCCTCTCTTTCTCTCTCCCTCTCTCTCTCCCTCTCTCTATCTCCAGTGTGGTTCAAAGGTTGGCCACAAACTATACCCAAATAGAATCACTGCAATTTGACATACGCATGCTAGGCAGAAGTGAGCCAAGTGTGTTTATCCCTTTTCCCATCAAGTTCATCTGGTTCCCAATACACCTTCTGGATGGGGTTGCAGCAGATGGGAATGTACAGCAGACAGCAGGCAGAGCTGGATTCAAGCCAGTATCTTTTATTAGATTCCATAAAACAAGTTTGGTAAGATTGCCTTTTACAAAGGGATTTTTCATCAGGAACAACTCTTCAGGGAATTATTTATATATATATATATATATCCTGAACAACAGACACAAATAAAAACATTGTTACATGTTTAGACCACACACTGAGATGAGTTAAAGCATCTGCTTCTCATCTAAAACAGCACAGAGGTGTTGCCCTTTAGTCAAGAGATTAAACAGTTCTGCTCACTGAATTGCCCAGTTTATTTCCTAGAGTGGGGTGGGACTACAGTATATATAGTTTTAAAGGCTTTTAAAGTCCATGGCATCTGTCATATATACAGTCAGCCTTGAGTTAATTATATTGCAAACAAGGGTCTAATTCAATTGTGATTAACTTGCTCCATTGATTTCTGTAGGACTTTAGCTGAACTAAATACTTTGATTTCATTTAGCTAGAATGTGCCTAGCACTGTCTGGGCACAGATACAACGATAAGCCCTGAGAGTTCTGGCTTATTACGCCAGATAACTCTGGATGCAGTTTACTTGGCTCATTCTTGTTTAACCTCTGAGATGCTAACCAAAGTACAAATGCTTGGCAAACGAGAATCTGAAGACAGGATTTGCAGGGACATTCCCATTCTTGATTTATTAGGAGAGTGACAAGCTGCATATAATGGGAGGTATTTACATCCTTATTATTTTCTAGTTGGTTAAACTCAGCTTTTCCCCATCTTAGTGGGCATCAGCCTAGTGAGGCTTGGCTCAAGGAAGAGCCAGCGACTTCTGGACAAAATTCAGGGTGTAGAAAGTTTCCCTTTCTCCCTCAAGGCAAAGCCTCTTCCAGATCTGCCAGTCTGGTAGAATATGTTGCCCGAGTTCATGCTCTTCTAGCTGCCCCCTACACAACTGTTATCTAGAACAAATTGAAATTCAGGTGGGCAGCATTTGTCCTGGAAGAGTTCTTGAAAGCAAATCTATACAGTCTAATATTATAAAATGTTATTTTATTTTTAAAATATTTTTAAAATATACATAATAATATTGAATAACTCTACTAGTTGAATTGTTTTCATCATAGTCATGAAAACAATTCAAAAATAACAACTCAAGAAGAGTATGCACATTATCTGTGGCTTTGAGAAGTAAGATATATATCCATTTTGGCTCTCAGCACTGAACAAGTTGCCAGCTCCAAGTTTAAATCATTCCCATAGTGCACATTGGAGGAATAAGTCTTAATTATCAAGATGATTGTGGTCTCATTTTCTAACTCCAGAAAAACTTTGTTAAATAAGCAGCAGTGTCCACTTGCAATTGAAAACCACAAATTTTATCTTCAGACTTCTGGATTTATCAATACTGAATACTGAGCACAGCATTCTAAAAGCTTAATGGGGTTGGGTGGGAATCAGATTCAGACAAGATTTCTCTGGGCAGCATGCAAGCTAAACCAACAGCCACATTAAAAAAAAGCCCAGACTTAAATAAAGCACAATTGACATGCAAGGACATAAGATCAAATTGGTCCTTTAAAACCAGAGAAAACATCTTAAATAACAGCACCTCAACAACTGGAACAAGGAGAAACATATCATAGATCTAAAACGATATGAAGTCATAACACAATGGAATTTTAAATGTTCTTGATGGGGAAAAATGTCTTTGTCAGGTGTTGAAATGCTATGAAAGTAGAAACCAAGCAATTTCTCTGGACCAATCATTACATAATGGGGAGTTTCCTGTTCAAAAGGCCACCTTTCTCATAAGCTCTCTGAATCATTTGGTGGTGGCATTTAGAGAAGATTTCAGCTGACAAGCTCAAGACCTGAGCTGGCTGTTTTATATGGAAGGAATCATGAAAGGCCTCAGGTTGAGTAAGTCTATAAGCAGATGATGTGCTATATTGGTTAGAAACAGGAAAGTGAGCGTAGCTCTGAGAAAAATTAGTAAATCTTGAAATTAGAAAAATGGGGAGTTTTGTGGGTCTTCACACAGTGCAATATCACATAGTGAATGTGATATTTTCATGAAATAAGAGCCCAAGAGAATTAAAATGAATCTTTATAAACAGGAGATCAAATTGGTACCTAGTTTTGAGGTTTGGGATATATACTTCTCTTGAAAGAGGGAAAACGTAGGGACTTATTTCCTCTTGTCTCATGACTTTTTTCTCCACATTCTTCATCTATTTTATAACATAAAAGTGTTAGACTCTAACCAGCTGGTTTTCATCACTCTTATTATGGAATATTGTCACAGTTTTGAAGACTTGGGGGGGAAGGGGATGTCTAGCTGTTCCTGGGCTGTTCTTAATCATGTAAGTTCATGGCCTGATTCTTGGTACATCAGTCATACTTTTACCTCCTCTTGGTCTTTGCCAGATCATTGTTGTAGCCCACCCTTGCGTGCTGCTGGATTTCCATGCACCTGTGCATCCAGTTGGGGTGTATGTACTTCATTAGGCCAAGTATTCATCATATAGTTTATTAAACTCATTATCCATCATGATCACTAGAAAAAGTTTTGTTGAGCTAGCCTGCAAAGAGGTTGCGTTCCATTCAAACACAGAACTTGGTATCTGTATATCCCTCCAGCAACTTTATTTCAGACTTGATTTGAAGCCCTCATATCCTACGTGTAATGAATAGATGTAAACTTTATACGTATCTGTCTGTTAGGTAATACTGTAGTGGCTGAAAAGTAAGCACTGTTATATTGAGCTTTTATTAGGCCTGTAGTATCTTGCAAATATATGTATCAGCTTCATCTTGCAAATATATTTTCTCAGTCAAAATCACTGCTGCGTTGAGTGGGTGTCATCCAAACTAATGTGTTGAGAATGATTTGCAGAGGCTTTGTTACCACCTCTGACAGTGTTACACAGGGAATAACAGTAGAATGACCTTTACCTTTGAGAAGAATATGGCTGAATCAGTGTTTATGAGATAGGGTGAAATATAGTCAGGAAGATTTAGGAATTAAGCTTTTATGCCCTTGGAAATGTAATGCCTCTAGATGAGGTACTGTTACGTGTGACTGTATGAAAGCAAAATTCATTCTTGCTTAAATGCTACTAGGAAGGTAGATGTCTTCCTTGTGTGGGTGGAATTACCTCTGATGATGGAAATGAACTGTTTAGAAGGTAGGAAGATATATTTTTAGCCTGTAAGATCTAAAACTGAGACTCTAAAAAACACATCTGAGCACTCAATACTATTCAATCTGTACTGATTATAAATGGGGAGGGCTGGAGAAAGACCTGGTGATCTATTCCAGTATTATCACCTAAGCCTTATGGAAAAGTTCTTAAAAGAAAAGTTCAGAGATGGTACTGGAAAGTTGGACCCCCAGCAAGAAGGAATCAAACATGCTACTATACGTTGGGAAATAATAATGCAAAAGGAGAAACCCCCTTGAGAAGCCTGAAGGCTGAGGAAACCTATGATGAAAGGAATTGTCTGTGGTGGAAGAAAATGAACAAGATTGGTACATGGAAAGTACAAAGCATGAACCACAGAAAGCTGGATATCATCAAGAAAGAAACGACAGGGACCAAAATAGGCATTCTCAGCATCCGTGAGATTAACTGGATTGGAATCAGTGCTTTCTATCAGATGAGTTTACTGTTTACTATTCTGGAAATGATAACATCAGAAGGAATGGAGTAGCACTGATAACAAAGGAGAAAATATCAGTTGAAAGTCTCTGAGCACCAGATGACAGAATAATGGCTATTAGAACTTGAGCTAACCTTCTGAATGTGACAGCTTTGCAGATATATCCACCAACAACAGATGTATCTGAAGAAGAAATAGAAGTTCTATGCTGACATTCAAGAAATAATATGGCAAATGCTGAAAAGAGATATAATTTACATCATGAGAGATTTCAGGGCCAGAAGCAGAAATTGTTAGCAGCCTCGATTTGGGAGAAGGGAATGAAGCAGATGATTGGATGGTGCAGTTCTCTGAAGAAAACTGGCTGAGAATCACTGAGACATTGTTTATCCAACCCAAATGCTGCTTGTACACATGGACATCTCCAAATGGACTGTACCACAACCATATTGATTACATCTTATGCAGCCAACAATGGAAAAACACTTTATGCCTACTAAAACTTTACCTGGTACATACTGTGACTTGGATCATCAACTACTTTAGCCAAATTGTGTCTTAAATTCAAATTCTGCAACACTGAAAAGAACATAGGACTTGGGAAATACAGCATATCAACAAGAATTCATCTCTATATGCATTTGAGGTGAAGAACAGATTCAACTTATTTAATTTCATTGAAATAGCTCATTAAAACATACAAAAAACCCAATGAATTTCACAGGAAACTATCCAAATCGTTGAACAGAGAAGGAAAGCTAAAGCCATGAGTAACAGAGTTGAAGCCAGGTGGCCAGATGAGGCATTTCAATGTAAAACTAAAAAAAAAAGATGAAGAAAAGTACTGGAATGAACATTACAAAGACATAGAGGGAAAAAAAAAAACTGAAAAGGACACACTATAGAACTTTTTACCACAATTTAAAAAAGAAGACCATACCTTGGACACTATTTACTAGGAATAATAAGGAATAATAAGGGGTAGAGACAGGAAAGAACTGAATTATCAAAAGCAAATAAAAAATGGGTGGGATTCAACTTATCTCCTCTAACAATCACATCTCCACTAGACTGTGATCCTGCAGCCCACCAAATTACTAATCTGCAGGTCAGGAAGACTGTAATCTGTCCCTGCTGAAATGAAGAACAGTCTGTCCTTCTCAATCTTAGCAGGGACAGTCGTGGAAAACCAGGCTCATCTGCATGAGTCTCGTTTCCAATGGGGTTATTTCCTCCTGTTGTCAGTTGGGTGGGGGGAGAAAATTTAATATCTGGTCAAATGCAAGGGAGGCAGGGGAATGGAAGAGGGTAAGAGAATAAGTGATTATGTATAAATGAAATATACTGCACATGTGTGTAAGCATGCCTATCCATCCATCCATCCATCCATCCATCCATCCATCCATCCATCCATCCATCATCTGTGTGGTCCCATAAGGACTAAATATTGCTCACCCCTGCCCCACTGTATAGGGGGAAAAACGTCTTAGGGCTTTTAAGTAAAGAGAGAATGAAAACAGGCAAACTACATTGCTGCTATCTTTCTTTTCTTGCTTCAGAATTCACCTGTCATGAGCACTGATGGTGAGCAGGAGGGGGCCCCTATCCAGGGGGGAAAACGCATGCGTAGTACTGAGGAGTTAAGCAGCCATTCAAAGAGACACAGATCAGACCTGCCTTAACCTTTGGGGTTTATCTGTCTGGGTTTTTCCCACACTTCCTCAGTTTGCTTGAAATTATGTTCTTACTTTTTTAAGAGGGCAATAAAATGTTGCGAAAGCAGTTTCTTCCCCCTGCCCTCATAAAATTTGAATATGCTGATTCCTCCCTGCTTATGGACATAAATGTTATAGAAAACAGATGAATGTGGACAGCAGTTCGCAACATTGTTCAGGAGGCGGCAACAAAATACATCCCAAAGAAAGAGAAAACCAAGAAGGCAAAATGGCTGTCTGCTGAGACACTAGAAGTAGCCCAAGAAAGAAGGAAAGCAAAAGGCAACAGTGATAGGGGGAGATATGCCCAATTAAATGCAAAATTCCAGAGGTTAGCCAGAAGAGATAAGGAATTATTTTTAAACAAGCAATGCACGGAAGTGGAAGAAGACATTAGAATAGGAAGGACAAGAGACCTCTTCCAGAAAATTAGAAACATTGGAGGTAAATTCCAGGCAAAAATGGGTATGATCAAAAACAAAGATGGCAAGGACCTAACAGAAGAAGAAGCAATCAAGAAAAGGTGGCAAGAATATACGGAAGACCTGTATAGGAAGGATAACAATATCGGGGATAGCTTTGACGGTGTGGTCAGTGAGCTAGAGCCAGACATCCTGAAGAGTGAGCTTGAATGGGCCTTAAGAAGCCTTGCTAATAACAAGGCAGCAGGAGATGACGGCATCCCAGCTGAACTGTTCAAAATCTTGCGAGATGATGCGGTCAAGGTAATGCATGCTATATGCCAGCAAATTTGGAAAACACAAGAATGGCCATCAGACTGGAAAAAATCAACTTATATCCCCATACCAAAAAAGGGAAACACTAAAGAATGTTCAAACTATCAAACAGTGGCACTCATTTCACATGCCAGTAAGGTAATGCTCAAGATCCTGCAAGGTAGACTTCAGCAATTCATGGAGTGAGAATTGCCAGATGTACAAGCTGGGTTTAGAAAAGGCAGAGGAACTAGGGAACAAATTGCCAATATCTGCTGGATAATGGAAAAGGCCAGGGAGTTTCAGAAAAACATCTATTTCTGTTTTATTGACTATTCTAAAGCCTTTGACTGTGTGGACCATAACAAATTGTGGCAAGTTCTTAGTGGTATGGGGATACCAAGTCATCTTGTATGCCTCCTGAAGCATCTGTATAACGACCAAGTAGCAACGTAAGAACAGACCACGGAACAACGGACTGGTTTAAGATTGGGAAAGCAGTACGGCAGGGCTGTATACTCTCACCCTACCTATTCAACTTGTATGCAGAACACATCATGCGACAAGCTGGCCTTGAGGAATCCAAGGCTGGAGTTAAAATCGCTGGAAGAAACATTAACAATCTCAGATATGCAGATGATACCTGTCATGAGTAAGGATGGCGAGCAGGGGGCTCCCACCCAGACTGTCAAGCGCATGCGTAGCACTGAGGAACTGTGCAGCCATTCAAAGAGACACAGATCGGGACCGCCTTAACCTTTGGGGTTTATATGGCTGGGTTTTTCCCACGCTTCCTCAGTTTGTTAGGATTCCTGTTAAGTACTAGTAATAAATATTAGAGACCAAGTCATTGTCTCAGTGTGTTTCCTGGTAGTTAGGACAATACCACTTTGATGGCTGAAAGCAAAGAGGAACTGAGGAGCCTTATGATGAAGGTGAAAGAAGAAAGTGCAAAAGCTGGCTTGCAACTAAACCTCAAAAAAACCAAGATTATGGCAACCAGCTTGATTGATAACTGGCAAATAGAGGAAGAAAATGTAGAAGCAGTGAAAGACTCTGTATTTCTAGGTGTGAAGATTACTGCAGATGCTGACTGCAGTCAGGAAATCAGAAGATGCTTAATCCTTGGGAGAAGAGCAATGACCAATCTTGATAAAATAGTTAAGAGCAGAGACATCACACTGACAACAAAGGTCCGCATAGTTAAAGCAATGGTGTTCCCCGTAGTAACATATGGCTGTGAGAGCTGGACCATAAGGAAGGCTAAGAGAAGGAAGATCGATGCTTTTGAACTGTGGTGTTGGAGGAAAATTCTGAGAGTGCCTTGGACTGCAAGAAGATCAAACCAGTCCATCCTCCAGGAAATAAAGCCAGACTGCTCCCTTGAGGGAATGATATTAAAGGCAAAACTGAAATACTTTGGCCACACAATGAGAAGACAGGACACCCTGGAGAAGATGCTGATCCTAGGGAGAGTGGAAGACAAAAGGAAGAGGGGCCGACCAAGGGCAAGGTGGATGGATGATATTCTAGAGGTGACGGACTCGTCCCTGGGGGAGCTGGGGGTGTTGACGACCGACAGGAAGCTCTGGCGTGGGCTGGTCCATGAAGTCACGAAGAGTCGGAAGCAACTGAACGAATAAACAACAACAACAGACAGCTGCATTTGCAGCTAGTGGCGGTTTGTTCTGTCTTTGAAACACCTCTGTGAAAAGGAAAATCCAGGGAATCTGGTGGCTCCTGGGATGCTGCCCAAAAGGCGTAAGATTGCACCAAAATTCCTGATCACTTCCACAAGCCTCCACATGTGTTCTCTCAGCCAAAAGAAATACTGTATTTGTCACTGTTCCCCAGCGTTTCATAAACTGATTTAGAATGTGCAAGAATGGAAAACTGAATTTGTCATATTTAACCGTGAGCATCTTTGCCATCCCTTTTTAATATAGATGAATGGGTTTCCGCTAACATATGCTTTACAAAAGGAGAGAAATGCTTGGGGAAAAGGTTACTAAAGGAATCAGTATGTTAGCATTTCATGCCAGAATAATAGCAACAATTTTCTTATGAAGGGATATGATGAGAGTCACTGGGACTGGGACTTTTTAAAATCTATGTAAATACATACATACATAAAAAAGGAATGGTTTTAAAAAATCATAACTGAGAAGAGCAGGGTTTTCCCCCAACTCAGAAGTAAAATGTCTACTGTATTATTTATTTATTTATTTATCTAATTTATCCCCACCCATCTCCTCCCGTCCAGGGACTCTGGGCGGTTTACAACGATCGATTAAAACCATAAGCATAAATACAGAGTAAAATACAGTAAAAAAATAATATAAATAGAGGTAAAAATAAAGAATCCAAGTAGTGAAGAATCTAAAACAGTCCAAGTGTGGGAGGTTGATAGTATGGAAGACTAAAATGTGCATGTTGACTATTTTATTTTCTGATTTCTCACTAGTGTTCAATTAAAATGCAGCGATTCAATAAAAACCAATAATTATTCATCCCTCATTCATTTTAAAGAATAATAACCCATTTTAAGTGGGTTGAGTCAGAGTGCCTAGGTGACAGTTGAATTACACACCACTGTGGTTTTCCTACTTGATACTATTTCATTTCAGGTCACCCCTTCCTTATTCTTCTACCCTTGTTCAGGTTGGCTCCTGTCTTGCTCTTAGTGCCTCACCTTTGAAAGATTATATTTAATAAAACTCTCACTGAAGGGAGCTAAAACAGGTCCTCAAAGAGCCCTTGTCAATCTGAACGCCTTCTGATGTGTTGGCACTGGAGTGCCTAAAATTCTAGCTAGGAATTATGGGATTTGCAGTCCCAACTCTCCAGAGGAGACCTGGTTGGTCAAAATTGTTCTAGAAAGATATTTTGGTGGTTCTGCACTGAGCAGCATATAGCTTTTTTGCAGACCTACCTCTAAAATAGGCATCTACAGGATGGGCAGGGGGGTGGGGTTGTGTTACAAAAGATGCCTTGTCCCCCAGACTCCTCCCCTTGAGTGTAACATTGCAATCCAAATACAAAAGGGAACAGCTTGAGTTATGACTCATGTTTCATCATTTTGGCATCACGGTTAGAAGCAGACTCCCATGGTCTCAGATCATTTGTTTCTCCTGTTATCCTGCTGGAAAGTATTGCATTTTCACACTGACCCACATAACTCAGCTCACTCCACTGATGACTGTCAGTTAATTGCATTGCATTTAATTTCATTTATTGTTGAGGGTTTTAATTGAAAACCAAAACCCCAAAGCAGGTCCTACTTTTCCCTATTAGGAAAACAGCCTGTTTTTTGCTTTGTGTCTGTCTGAGACTCACAAAAAACTTCAGTGGAATTAGCAGAGCTCTAACCGGGGAGAAAAACAACCTTTTGTTCACTTGGGGAAGAATGGGGTGTCCTCCAGGATGCCGGACTAGAATGCCCATCACTGGCCATATTGATGAGGGCCAATGAGAAAGCTTCTGAAAAGGAAGCGAAAGAAGAAATGGGCAGCAGAGGAATATTGGAATGTAAGAAAAGCAACCACGCAACACAACTATTCATAATTAAACAGCAAGTGCTATTCAGGAATTTGCTGCTGCTCTCCACTGTTTAGAACAGGAGGATTTCACTTTTGAAAAATATTTGTTCCCTTATAATAGGAAAAAGGGCCCCCTGAACAAATGCCCACAAGTTGTTTATTGACAGGAAGGAGGCAGAGAAAACTTCCTTCTTTCTTTCTCATTGCACAGCAAAGCTCCCCACTATTTCCTACAGGAGACGCACTTGTGTACATCAGCTTAGAAACTCTTCAGAACTGCGCCTGGCAGCTCCACTCGATCAGCCAAGAGAGCATGTGTATGCAGCAGTCCTCAGCTGCTCTGAGAAAGTCTGTGCGCTTGAATGATGTTGTAGCGCATAAGATCCTGTCTGCATGATAGATTTTTCAAAAAAGAAAAAAAAAATCATTCATAAGTAGATGATGGATTGGGGAAAACTCAATGTAATGGCAATGAATACATGTTGGTGATTAAGCATCAGTCCAGGGGCACTGAGAACTTGCTTTTATAACCACGTTGCAGATATATCACTCTGGCAAGCCACATAAGCACGCCATGATAAGCATTGGACAAATACTTTATATGGGAAAGGATTTGTACAGCAACTATTGGCAACTTCTGATAGAAAAAAATTCACTGAAGTACAGGGAGTCCTCATTTAGTGACCACAATTGGGACCAGCAACTTGGTCATTAAGTGAAACAGTCACCAAGTGAAACTGCAGCTGTGCTTATGATCTCACTTCAGCTTTCCTTGGCTTTACACACCTGAAAAGGTCATAAATGTGAGGATTGGTTGCAAAGTTACTTCATCACCATTGTAACTGCAAACAGTCACTAAATGAGGCAGTCACTAAACAAGGACTACCCGTATAGGTTTATAATGAAAATATTACTGCTAGTAGCAAATGAAGATTGTTTCACACCTTACTGAGAAGCAGACCTATAGGCTACAGGGCACATTAAACAGGGAGCTGAAATTCTTTATGTATATAGATAGCCCCATACAATCTTGAAAACCATTGTCTCGCATTTTGTACAATGAATGTATTAACTTGTTTGCTGCTGGTGCTCAGCATTTTCTGCATGGTTTCACCACTTTATTGCCTTTTCCACTTATATTTTGGAACACCTTGGAAAGCAGTGAGTTCCCTAGTGAAGGTCCCATCATAACTGAGAAAATCCATTTTGGGATACCTGCCCTGAGCTGCAAAACGTTTGCAAAGAGCTGAAATGTGTTGGAGGGGCATATAGGAAGAGGCACAAGGCACCAGATCTATTAAATGTATTTGCCATCTTGCATTAAAAAAACCAAAGAGCAGCGATGAACAAAAGGAAAAAATAATAAATGTAAAGACAAAATATGATACAAAATAAAATTCTCTGTTGTCATTTATGCTGTGAGTTCACTGTGGCTGACATGGAATGGAAAGGCCAGGTATAAATTGCAAAGACATGGTAGTTATAAAATTGCAATGAATTGTATGAATATAACGGAAACCTTGTTGAATGAGGTCAAAAAGACATTTACTGAATTATTCTGTTTTTTCCTGCAGCTATCTAGATGTCTGGATCTGGAAGCAATATGTGAAATTCAGGTAGGAAAAGAGAAGCTTTTAGATTTGTTTTCCTTTATATAAAAAAGGAGGCAGAAGCTAAAACTGACTGACATCTGTTTCAAATTGAAGGTCAATTCACTTGCAGTGCTGTTCTAGCATGTCTATTGAGAAGTAAAACTTGTTGGAGTCTGGAATGTGAGTAATAGAACTCCAGGCAGCGTTTTTAGCAATTGTAGCAGAGTAGAAGCATCCCAGAAAAAAGGACTTGCACAGGAAAGGCTTGATTATTGTTCAGAAAAAATAAAACAGACTTCACATGTTGGTTAGTGTAAAAACAAAGTAACAGTTGTTTACATTTTATTTTGTAGATCTTGGTTACGAGTAGAGATAGATCAACACTGAAGAAAGAAAAGAACTCCGGTGCATGTGTGCGAGGTACTTTCGGACCAGAGCCACATCACCATGTGGCTCTGCTGCATGCACATCTGCTCAGAAGGAAACAAAATGGAGAACTGGCCATGAGGGGCCCAGAGAGGAGGAGGAGTCAGGAAGTCAGGCGACCCGCACTCCCCACGAACACAGCAGAGACACACTTCATAATAAAAGTCACGTTTCAACAGAAGAGTCCCTCCCCTTTATGTTCGTGAGACAATGCAAGGTTGAAACCTGATTTTCCCAACAAAACCCACGGACCATATTGGGGATTATTCCAACAGAAGTGAGCACAGAATAGCATATTTAGTACACTTTGCATACATCTGAATGGTGTTTTATACAATAAAAGTATAACGAATTAAAAGAAAGATTAAAAAATAGAAAACAGAAGAAAAAGAAAACAAAGAAAAGATAGAATTATGGCTTCCACACTTCTTTCTATCGAGTAGTCGCTCTCTTACTCTTTCCCCTCTTTTTTTTTCTTACTTTTCAATTCTCTTCCCCTTTCCTTTTAATGCTTTTTAGTCCCCAAATCCATAAATCATCAAATTCTTTCAACAAAAAGTCCATATAAGATTTCCAGTCTTTTAAAAAAGTCTTTATCATTTTTACCCTGACCAAACTGGTCAGCTTTGCCACTTCCGCAAGCTCCATCAATTTTATAATCCAATCTTCAGCTGTGGGTATTTCATGCTTTTTCCATCTTTGTGCATACAGTAATCTTGCCACAGTTACCATATACAGTATTAATTTCCCATATTTCTTTGCTAGTTCAATGTCCCTAAAACTCAATAGAAACAATTCCGGTTTCATCATAATGTTAATCAGCAATATCTCTTGCATCATTATATGGATTTGTACCCACAATTTCTCTGCTTTTTCACAGATCCAGAAATAGCCTTTGGTTCTCAATGGTAGCACTATAGCACTTGTGCTTGGAAGCTCCCTGTTAAACTCCTTCTGGGAAGGTTAGGAGTACAGCTAAAAATTGCTTCCCACTTTAAATCCATCCCACTTTCAGCAAAACATGTTTAAAATGAGCGAAAAGGAAACAGTCCATATTTCTCTTGCCCCTCTCCTCTGTGTTTCATCCTTTATTATGTGCTTAGCTTATTAAATGAGATAAAGAATATTTCAAGTAAATCAGCACTTCCTGACCTAGTTGCATTCAGTTATAGACAGCCGGTGTCAAGAAAATGCTCTTCTCTATTAAAACAAGAGAAAAAGGTCAACGCATCTGTATTTGTATTTGAATCTGAAGTGATCTGAATGTGCAGCAAGGCCTCTATGTTTCTGCTTTGATTAAATCCTAATATATGACATAATTACTTGGAAAACTCTGTCTACAATATCCAACCTCATTCTCCTGGGATCCTGTCAGACACCTGAAGCCGTGATAGTAGAGATGATAGACTAGCAATCAAGCTACGTCACCAACTACATTAAGTCAGAGGTGTTTAGCCAGGTTGTTGAAAATGCCATACCTGGCTGGGCTCAAACAACACACTGACTGTGACAAACTGCAATGGAGGAATTGCATGCTAAGTCAGAAAAAACACTTTGTGCCCTAACATAATGTGTGAACCCAGTCTCTGATAAGACAGGTAGGATCAACCATTCGTCAGGTGAAACTACATGCTTTAGCTCATGGGGTGCTTTCTTTTTCTTCCAAAGAAGCTTGATGATCAATCAATTAACTGTCTCCTTGGATTATTCTGGTAACAATATACAAAGCATTAAAGCTTCATTGAATTATCTGTATGACTCAGCATGATGGCCCAGCATGAGAAAACCTCTACAAAAGACATTTATTTTATAGTTAAGTTTACTGTAATCAAAGGGTTAAATCCACTTAGCATTTTCATGAACCACGGCCTTTCAGCAAAGGATCGTTACCTTGTTGTGGTGCTGGAGCTTGAGCACCTCAATGATGCCATGAGCTAAACTTTGAAGGGCCACCCAAGACGGGAAGGTCATGACAGAGAGCTCAGACTAAATGCGATCCCTGGGGAAGGTAATGGCAACCCACCCCAGTATTCTTGCCATGAAAACTAAATGGATCAGCACAACCAGAGATATGTCGGTATACCATCGGAAGATGAGACCCCCAGGTTGGAAGATGGTCAAAATGCTACTGGGGAGGAACAGAGGATGAGTTCAACTAGCCCCAGACGTGATGACGCAGCTAGCTCAAAGTCGAAAGGACGGCTAGCGGCCGACGGTGCTGGTGGTGAACGGCGAATCCAATGTTCTAAGGATCAACACACCATTGGAACCTGGAATGTAAGATCTATGAGCCAGGGCAAATTGGATGTGGTTCTTGGTGAGATGTCAAGATTCAAGATAGACATTTTGGGCGTCAGTGAACTGAAATGGACTGGAATGGGCCACTTCACATCAAATGACCACCAGATCTACTACTGTGGACAAGAGGACCACAGAAGAAATGGAGTAGCCTTCATAATTACTAGTAAAGTGGCTAAAGCAGTGCTTGGATACAATCCAAAAAATGATAGAATGATCTCAATTCGAATGCAGGGCAAGCCATCTAACATCACAGTGATCCAAATATACGCCCCAACCACAGATGCTGAAGAAGCTGAAGTAGAGCAGTTCTATGAGGATCTGCAGCACCTACTGGACAAGATGCCTAAAAGAGATGTTATTTTCATCACGGGAGACTGGAATGCTAAGGTGGGCAGTCAAATGACACCTGGAATTACAGGTAAGCATGGCCTGGGAGAACAAAACGAAGCAGGACATAGGCTGATAGAATTTTGCCAAGACAATTCACTCTGCATAACAAACACTCTCTTCCAACAACCTAAGAGACGGCTTTATACATGGACTTCACCAGATGGACAACACCAAAACCAGATTGATTACATCCTTTGCAGCCAAAGATGGCGGACATCTGTACAGTCGGTAAAAACAAGACCTGGAGCTGACTGTAGTTCAGATCATGAACTTCTTATTGCACAATTTAGGATCAGACTAAAGAGATTAGGGAAGACCCACAGATCAGCTAAATATGAGCTCACTAATATTCCTAAGGAATATGCAGTGAAGGTGAAGAATAGATTTAAGGGACTGGACTTAGTAGATAGGGTCCTGGAAGAACTATGGACAGAAGTCTGCAACATTGTTCAGGAGGAGGCAACAAAATACATCCCAAAGAAAGAGAAAACCAAGAAGGCAAAATGGCTGTTTGCTGAGACACTAGAAGTAGCCCAAGAAAGAAGGAAAGCAAAAGGCAACAGTGATAGGTGGAGATATGCCCAATTAAATGCAAAATTCCAGAGGTTAACCAGAAGAGATAAGGAATTATTTTTAAACAAGCAATGCGTGGAAGTGGAAGAAGACAATAGAATAGGAAGGACAAGAGACCTCTTCCAGAAAATTAGAAACATCGGAGGTAGATTCCAGGCAAAAATGGGTATGATCAAAAACAAAGATGGCAAGGACCTAACAGAAGAAGAAGAGATCAAGAAAAGGTGGCAAGAATATATAGAAGACCTGTATAGGAAGGATAACAATATCGGGGATAGCTTTGACGGTGTGGTCAGTGAGCTAGAGCCAGACATCCTGAAGAGTGAGGTTGAGTGGGCCTTAAGAAGCATTGCTAATAACAAGGCAGTAGGAGACGACGGCATCCCAGCTGAACTGTTCAAAATCTTGCAAGATGATGCTGTCAAGGTAATGCATGCTATATGCCAGGAAATTTGGAAAACGCAAGAATGGCCATCCGATTGGAAAAAATCAACTTATATCCCCATACCAAAAAAGGGGAACACTAAAGAATGTTCAAACTATTGAACAGTGGCACTCATTTCACATGCCAGTAAGGTAATGCTCAAGATCCTGCAAGGTAGACTTCAGCAATTCATGGAGTGAGAATTGCCAGATGTACAAGCTGGGTTTAGAAAAGGCAGAGGAACTAGGGAACAAATTGCCAATATCTGCTGGATAATGGAAAAAGCAAGAGAGTTTCAGAAAAACATCTATTTCTGTTTTATTGACTATTCTAAAGTCTTTGACTGTGTGGACCATAACAAATTGTGGCAAGTTCTTAGTGGTATGGGGATACCAAGTCATCTTGTCTGCCTCCTGAAGCATCTGTATAACGACCAAGTAGCAACAGTAAGAACAGACCACGGAACAACGGACTGGTTTAAGATTGGGAAAGGAGTACGGCAGGGCTGTATACTCTCACCCTACCTATTCAACTTGTATGCAGAGCACATCATGCGACATGCTGGGCTTGAGGAATCCAAGGCTGGAGTTAAAATCGCTGGAAGAAACATGAACAGTCTCAGATATGCAGATGATACCACTTTGATGGCTGAAAGCGAAGAGGAACTGAGGAGCCTTATGATGGTGAAAGAAGAAAGTGCAAAAGCTGGCTTGCAACTAAACCTCAAAAAAACCAAGATTATGGCAACCAGCTTGATTGATAACTGGCAAATAGAGGAAGAAAATATAGAAGCAGTGAAAGACTTTGTATTTCTAGGTGCGAAGATTACTGCAGATGCTGACTGCAGTCAGGAAATCAGAAGACGCTTAATCCTTGGGAGAAGAGCAATGACCAATCTCGATCAAATAGTTAAGAGCAGAGACATCACACTGACAACAAAGGTCCGCGTAGTTAAAGCAATGGTGTTCCCTGTAGTGACATATGGCTGTGAGAGCTGAACCATAAGGAAGGCTGAGAGAAGGAAGATAGATGCTTTTGAACTGTGGTGTTGGAGGAAAATTCTGAGAGTGCCTTGGACTGCCAGAAGATCACACTAGTCCATCCTCCAGGAAATAAAGCCAGACTGCTCACTTGAGGGAACGATATTAAAGGCAAAACTGAACTACTTTGGCCACATAATGAGAAGACAGGACACCCTAGAGAAGATGCTGATGCTGGGGAGAGTGAAGGGCAAAAGGAAGAGGGGCCGACCAAGGGCAAGGTGAATGGATGATATTCTAGAGGTGACAGACTCATCCCTGGGGGAGCTGGGTGTGTTGACGACCGACAGGAAGCTCTGGCGTGGGCTGGTCCATGAAGTCACGAAGAGTCGGAAGTGACTAAATGAATAAAGAACAACACGGCCTTTTAAATTTGTCACTAATAATTTTCCCCCTATTGTGTTGTCAGTTATACAACATTGGCAGAAGCCTACCTTCAGGACCATTCAGCCTTTCTCTATCCTTTATATCCAGATGGCATGAGAAACCAGTTTGTGCTAGTTGTGATGTGGGTGAAACAGTGGCTTGATGTGACATAGTCTCAGATCTAGCACCTTGCCTGACTTGATGCTCTCCACATGTGTTAGGCTGCAATTCTCATTATCCCCAGCAAGTATGGGTAGGAGTGATGGGAATCCTAATCCATTACATTTGGAGAGTAACATATTAGGGAAGGCTGCCCTATACATTCCATGTCTGAAATGAATACTCTTTTATTTGAAGCCTTCTTATTTGACAGTTTCTCACTGTACTTTTGGCAAAAGAATTTAGGGGAAGTTTTTTCCCATGCATACCATTGAATTATATTTCCAAGCTATGATCAGATATATTTGGGTTTCCCTAAGAAGCATTAATTTTTGGAACAATTCAAAGTGATAGTATATTATGGGAATTTGCAAAATGGGCTATTCTACCAAGGAACCATATCTGTAATAGTTATGTTCATCCCTATTCATAGTTGCTAGTTGTCACATTATTTGACTAGTTCATTAGAATTAAAACAATGGAATAAACTGATGTTGCAGAAAACAAATCTAGACTATCCAGGTTAAGGCAATGTTTTTCAAACTTGTTTTGGCCATGGACAACTCAATAAACATTTGGAAAAAGTGGTGATCATCCAGCTGAATACCTCCTCCCTATATTTTAATCTTTAACAGCATGGGAGTTCATATTTTTCAGCTAATATGGTTATGATTATACTTGCATTTGTGTATACCTGCCCACCCTCCATTTTAAAGGCCTTTTAAAACTTAATTTTGTACCAAATTTTTAAATCCAAAATTAAGTGTGTAATTGAATTATTTTATGTACTTGTGCCAAAATAACAATTCTAAGAACGAACCTGGTCGGGAATATTTGTGAATAGAAATCTCTGAATCCTGAGTGGCTAAAGGCAAGTGGATCTCCAGTCTAATAAAATCCCATGTTTAGATAGTCACAGTTGCAATCCTTATTTGCACTTTTCTTTTGGGGAACTTTGTCTGAGATCACAATTTCACTACATACGGATTCATAGTTGGTAGCTACACTCAAGTCCTGCTCACCGTTGTCAGTTTTCCAAACTTTACTGTTCACATTGTTACTTGCACTATCACTTCTATGCTGATCCAATTTTCATCCACTAATCCAGCCAGAGGCTGAATGGTGGTGAACGTGGGCAGACTGTGGTTATCCAGCTGCTGGATCTTCACAGATGCCCACAGTTTGGTAATTGCTGGATTAAGGAGAAGGTAGCTGTTGTTCTGTTTGTGCTGTGGGAGGTGCTGTGGGAATCCAGACAAAACTGAAGAATGTGCAGCTGAGATCCAGCAGGAGAAAGCAGGATCAGAAAGAGAGATCTGCAGAGCAGCCTGGCTAGTGGCAAAGACAGCCACATTTGGAAAGGAGAGATCAGGTGTCAGTGAGTAAAATTTGACCAAACTGCTGGACTAACAAGAAGCTCAAGAAAGAGTTATTTTCCTTCTTTTCTTTTTCCTCTCTAGGCTAAAAGGAAGCTTGAGAAGTGAAAATACTGAAGCTGTCACACAACATATGAAAGTTGTGATAAAGAACCCCTGCGCGAATGAGGATAAGCCAGTTAAGAAACTGTAAAAAGTTTTGTACAGAAATGTACAGACCATTTGTTAAGCTGAGGCCACAGTATATATGAGAAATAAGCACAAAGTATTTACTCACAAATCACTAGCACAATAAATATCACCGTAATTTAGAGGAGTGTGTGTGTGTGCGTCTGGAAAGTTTGTGTCCCTTTTCCCATCCTCTGGCAATGCAATTGCAATTTGCAAGTAGGTTCTCTGCTGGAGTCTCCAAAGTTCATATTTTTTTGACTTGGGAACAAAAATGTGGTTTAATACATTGTTGGGCTCACCTTGTATACCTTGTATACTCAGAGGCTATTAGGCCTACCTTTTTGTTTAAATCATCCTCCCACTGTATCCCAACCTCCTGGTTACCAACCTTACTTACCTTTTGTGTAACTCTGAAGACTCTGAAGAAAATAAAAGAGAGTAAGGGAATAAGGACAAGCAGAAGCCTCTCTTTCTATCCTCTCTTTCAAGTCCAATGAAGCTGCTCCTTAACTTACTATGCCAGCACTTGGGGAACTATAACTTGTGGATGTATAAAACAGATCTGATAGTATAGCGTAATAAAACACAGCACCATAAAATATGACAGCACCTTGGCTTTCCTGCATGACCGCGGGTAATCAGGGCAGTAACTGAATAAGACACATTATTTTATACAGATTTAACCAAACAATTTAATCAGCCTGCCAGCCTGCTGACTGTTTCACCACCCAAGCACTGCTTACCATCTACTTTTCTTGGTTTGAACGGAAGCCTCTTAATTTCCAAAGCAATTTGCCAGCCTTTGTTCCATCCCGTCAATGGCCACTTGCCATGTCATTGCTTTTTTCTCTATATTCTGTAGGCCTAGCCTCAAAAATGCTTCTATTTTGCCAGCTTGACTATAAAGCTGCAGCCACAAGAAAGTGGCTTCTAATTGTGCTTGAATATCTAGCCATAATATGTTAATGTTTTCTACTACAGATTAAGGTTACTGTGGTAACTAATCATTTTGGCCAGGTGAAGAGGTTGAATTCAACTGTCCCCTTTTCGAATGTTAATTTTTGCACCTGGGGGGAAGAACTTCCCTGGACTTGTTTTAGTTTCTGTTTCCCTTCTGTGTAGGCATGTAGAGTTAAGCAGCTCTCACTGAGAGCCTGAAAGAATGCAGAAGCCTTTAAATATGTTTTGCTTTCTGTAAAAAAAAATATTTTTATAGAAATGCCTGGTGTGTGACTTTTCTGATCTCTCCTGGGCTAAAGGCTTTCCAAGCAATCTGCCAACAGGTTATGTGCCCAATAAACAGCCCAGTAAGCCCAGTAAACCCCAGAGAGAATAGAGAGATCAGCTCCACACCTCATGCACAATTTAAAGGCAGGTAGCAAAGACCTGTGAAGATTTTCTTTGGAGCCACCTGGAGATTTTCCAGCAACTGCCGGTCTACAGGACAAAGAAGCCAGCTGAGGTGACTTGCAAAAGAAGGAAGAAGCCATGGCTACCTCCCAGCCCTCAGCGATGCCTCTGGAGCACCTATCAGAGACCAACTATTTGAATTGAGCCCTGAAGATGGAGATGTATCTTCGCAGAGAGAATCTTTGGCTGCCAATTGGTGAGCAAATCCCCCAAAATCCCAGTGCTGAATGGCTGAGACAGGATGAGTGGGCTAGAGCCACCATTATCCTGGGAGTTGAGGACAATCAGCTAGTCCACATGCAAGGCATGCAGTCTGCAAAGCAACTTTGGGACGCTTTAAGAGACCTGTATGTAAAGCCAACAGCAGGGAGTAAAGTTACCCTGACAAAAAAGCTGTACAAAGCCTACCTAGCAGAAGGAGATAGACTTCCTGAGCACCTGCATTATATTCAGCAGCTGTTTGTTGAGTTGCAGGAGAGAGGAATGGAATTTACAGCTCTCACAAAATACTATATCCTCCTGTCCTCACTGAATGAAATGTGGGACATGCTGATTTGTACCCTGGAGGCTATGCCTGAAGCAGACCTCACTCCATCGTATGTTACACAGCGCTTACTCGCTGAATGGGAGAAGAGAGAGGAAAGATCCCCCCCTTCTCTTCTGGAAAGCTGCAGTACCAGAAAACAAGGGAAAAGAAAGGAAAGGAAGCTGAGGCCACAGCGCTAGCCAGCCAGCGATGCTTCACCTGTGGTTCAGCTGGACATTTGCAGAAAGACTGTGCCTTGAGACCCAAGAGTAGAAAGACAGAGAAGAAGAACACAAGGGCAATGCAGAAGAAGGCTCTTCAGACAAGCCAAATTGCACAGGTTGCTGAGAAGGGTAATTCTGATGTATGGGTGTTAGATTCTGGGGCTAGTTGTCATTTATGTAATTGTAAAAGCTCTTTTGTGTCACTGTCTAAAACTGAAAGACAAAGTGTATCTTTGGCTGATGGGTCTGTGACCAAAATTATGGGACAAGGTGACTTGTATTTATCCTGCTTAGGAGAAACTGTAAAAGGTGTGTTGTATGTGCCAAATTTACAATCAAACCTTTTATCTGTGGCACAATTGGCTGCAACAGGGTATATCATAACATTTAAGAAAAATGGTTGTGAGATACGAAAAAAATGGGAAATTGTGTGCTACTGGTATGTTAAAAGACTCCTTGTACATTGTGCAAAATGCAAGGAAGCCAAGCTGCAAGGCTGCAGTTGGCAACACGCCATATCATGACCAATGTGTACACCTGATGCACAGGAGATTTGGTCATGCTAATTTCACGTATATAGCACAAATGCCACAGCTGTGTGCTGACCTAAAGATAAAACCCTGTGATAAATACTTAGATTGTGTAGTTTGCAAAGAATGCAAAACACTAAAAGCTCCTGTGAGTAAGCACAGTGACAGAGTTACAACTAGACCTTTGGAAATTGTACACTCTGACATTATTGGCCCTTTTGCTCCAAGTCTTGGACAAGCAAGGTATGCAATGACCATCATTGATGATTTCTCAAGATACACATTTATCTACATCTTAAAACACAAAGATGAGGCATTTGAGAAATTTAAAGGTTTTGTGACATGGGCAAATGGAAAATTCCCTAGGCCTGTATCTGCACTCCAATGTGATAGAGGAGGAGAGTACCTTTCTCACAAATTCAAAAGGTTCCTAGCAGAAAAGGGGATAGAACAAATTCTTTCTAACCCTTACACCCCTCAGCAAAATGGTGTTGCTGAAAGAAAGGGCAGAACCTTGCAAAATGCAATGGAATGCATGCTTAAAGATTCACATTTATCTTTTAAGTATTGGGGAGAGGCAATATCAACTGCCTGTTATGTACAAAACAGATTATATAACTCTGTGATTCAGGACACTCCATTCCATTTGTTTTATGGTGTGAAACCAAAGGTAAACCATCTTAGAGTGTTTGGTAGCACTGCATGGGTTCACATTCCAAAACAGCAGAGAAGGAAAGGAGGCCCCACAACAAAGAAAGCCATCTTTGTTGGCTATGAACAAAGCCAAAGGAGCTACAGGTTCATAATGGGAGAGAAATTAATAATTAGCAAAAGCGCTTCCTTTGCTGAACAAAACTGGGGGAGATTAAACTCTAGCTCTCCAGTTGATCTGACCACCACAATAGAACAGCAAGGACTGGTGATCTTTTGCCTGATGAGGACTTTAAACCAGAAAAGCAAACTGAAGATCTGTCTGATGAGACAGATGCTTCTCAGGAAAGTGATAGGAGTCAAAATTTAAGCCCTGTGTTACCTCGCAGATCTCAGAGAAGTAATAAAGGTGTTCCTCCATCACATTTTCAGGCTGAAACAGTAAAGGCTTTTCACATATTCACAGAACCTGAGTCTTTAGAACAAGTGCATGCTTTACCACCTGAGATTGCACAAAATTGGCATTCTGCCATGCAACAGGAGTTAGTATCCTTGAAAGAAAATAAAACATGGAAACTGGTAAATCTACCTCCCAATGAACACTGTCTAGGTTGCAGGTGGGTTTTCAAACTCAAAAGGGATGCTGATGGCAAAATCCAAAAATATAAAGCAAGGTTAGTTGCAAAAGCGTTCACTCAAAGGAAAGATTTCGACTTTGACAAGACTTTTGCACCAGTTACTAAAGGTGAATCAATTAGATTACTGTTAAAAGTTGCTGCACTGAAAGGAATGTCAGTTCACCACTATGACATTCAGACTGCATTTCTCTATGGTGATTTAGACCACAGATTATACATGCAGCAACCCCCTGGCTATGAAAAAGGGGAGAATCTAGTCTGTGCACTGCAGAAGTCAATCTATGGGTTAAAACAAGCTGCTAGATCCTGGAACCAAAAATTAGATGAAAAACTGCAGAATTTTGGTTTTGAAAAAGGAAAAGCAGATCCATGTGTATATATGAAGAAAGACAAACAAGGCTGTATGTATCTGTGCATTTATGTTGATGATTTGCTGCTGTTCACACCAACAAAAAACAAAGGCTTGATTTTGAAGCCTGCATGAAAAGCCATTTCACATTAAAAAGCCTTGGAATTATAACAACCTAGGTTTAGAAATACACAGGAAGAAGGATGGTAACTTTCTGTTAAACCAAAGGGGAGATAATGTTAAAATAATGTGAATGGAAGGACAGTGTTGTCAAAGAAAATTGGTTTGCATCTTATTCTGTAGTATAAAAAGGGGAGTGTTAATGTTTTCTACTACAGATTAAGGTTACTATGGTAACTAATCATTTTGGCCGGGTGAAGAGGTTGAATTCAACTGTCCCCTTTTTGAATGTTAATTTTTGCACCTGGGGGAACAATTTGCCTGGACTTGTTTTAGTTTCTGTTTCCCTTCTGTGTAGGCATGTAGAGAGTCGAGCTGCTCTCACTGAGAGCCTGTATGAATGCAGAAGCTTTTAAATACGTTTTGCTTTCTGTAAATAAAATTATTTTTATAGAAATGCCTGGTGTGTGACTTTTCTGATCTCTCCTGGGCTAAAGGCTTTCCCAGCAATCTGCCAACATAACATGTGTGGGAATAGGTTGTGTCGTCTTGTGCCTGGGGCCAGTTTTACATCTTTCCAACATAATCAGCTGCAAAGAGATTTAGGTGACTGGTCATTCCTCAATAGTGGAAATGTTCATGCAAAGCCATAGTGGGCATAATGGCAGCTCAGGATTGAGGGGACCACTGATACGTTGAAGCAACTACCAAGCTCTGAAAGTTAGAGTATGAAAAAGTGTGGAAAATATGAGTAGGGTTAATAGTCTGAGAAGAAAAACTTCACAACAACGATAACTCCCCATGCTTCTCCACCGCAGTCCTGTTGCTTCCTCTTATGATTTTGCATGAACCCTGCCCAGATCTAGGAAGTGGTCATAAATTTGGGCACAAAATAATGTGTCACTGGAACTATTAAACAGGGTCTGGTAATGTGTCTTGTAAAGAGTGGAATCATTTTTTAGGTCGTCTTAAAAATGAAAAAAATAATGACTTTACAATCTCATTGTAATTCTGCCAAGGTGGCATGAACATTCATTCCCCTTGCCTTAGGAACATTAGAGGCAATGTTCAAATGACCAATTAATGATCATTGCTTCCATAATGTTGCCCCTGAGGCCCAAATGTTGGACAAGTTAGATCAACGATTCAGGATTATTTTGATTTTTATAGAACCATGAAATGGTGTTCAGAGCTTCAAATTAGTATTACAGTAGCCTGTGGTGTCTGATTTCCCTCCTGGATAGCCAATAACCTTCAAAAGTATTTGAGTTTTTGGCACGATTTTCCTGTTTGCTAGGGTCACAGACAAAAAGCCATCTCCAAAATAGGGAATTTGTTTTAAAATCTGTTTTATCCATTTACGCAACCTACTTAAACACATTCAAAAACTAGGATAGACTAAATAATGTGAAGCATATCACTGGCAAATATATATCAGTATGAGTAATTGTTGAGATGGAAAATCCAATAAATTAAAACTTTTTGGATACTAGAGAAATATACCATAATCATACATGTGTAACAATTTTTCAGTTGGAATAATTACTGTACTACAGTGCATGATCTATGAACAAAAATTGCAAGTAATTAGCAATACAGACATACTACATCTTTACAATATTGAGAAATAAAATGGAAAGTTACTGCGAATAAATAAAGTGCTGAACTTTAGCCACGATAGGCTCAGATTTAAATCCCTAAAGAGGCAAGAAGTGTGGAGTCCTTGGTGCTCTCTAAGCCTTGTTGTTTTCTTGCAGATGTTTCATTGCCAGACTAGGCAACATCTTCAGTGCGAGGCAAGAAGCTCATTGGGTAAAACTCTGGGCAGGTCATTCAACCTGATCAACATTATTGTTTTATTGTAAAGATCATTCCATGTCTTTAATATCTCATAACTTGAACTACTTGAAAACAATTTACTCTCAGACAGCTAGCTGATCTGATTACAGTGTGATGATAAAGAATATAAAGGTTGCAAATCTGGAGTTTCTGCAGATTATGCAGATTGAAATCAAGTTTGGGTGCGTTCCTCCCACAATTGGTGTGCCACTCTGAGCCAGTTGTTATTGGGAGCAGGGTTGTGATTATCACATTCTGCTTATGAGCCTCTAAGATACAATTGGATGACCACTGGGAAAAGCAGAATACTGGACCAGAATGGTTCTTTTCTTTGTTCTGATCTAGAAGACCTTTCTTCATATATGAACACTGTAACATTACATGTATGTTTTATTATATTCTAGGGATGAGTACACAATAGACTGGAATTTACTGATAGATCACTGGATAACTAGCAATAAGCTAGGATTTCTATCTTTCTTTTAAGGACCAAAGCAACCACTCTCTTCTCCTAATTAGCCTATTAGGATTTTGAATCAATCGTAACACAGATATATACTGTATTTATAGTTGTTGGACCATCAAAGTAAATGGCACATGAAGGACCACTGGTTCCATCCCCTGAACTACTGCTGTGCTTCTGGCTAAGTTTAGTGGATTTCTGGGTTCTAGTAAAAGTAAAATCGGACTTGAAAACCTGACATCTGTTCAAGCTTGTTGTAGTTATTTGTTCACCACAGCCTGCCTCCCATCAATTTAATAAGCAGAATATAGTAGAACGTTGTTTTTAAAAACTATTTTAGGTTATTAATCCATGCTTGGTATGATGTAGCAGCTGCAATTGGTAAGAAATAACTGAACATGTACTGTATTTGCATAGTACATAAGCTGCATATACAGTACATATTCAAACTCTGGGGGAAGCAGTCCGGTCCTTTTAAAATATTTTGAACTATAATTCCCCAAACCATGGCCATCGGCCATGTAGTCCAAAACATCTGGATATGTTCATATTGCCTATTTCTGCTGTAAGGACAAGATGAATTCTGTGAGCAAAGACTGGATAGGTAAAGAATGTACAGTTACACAGTGAAAAATGCTAGGAAAACATCCTGCAAAAATTGAAATAGAGACAAAATAGGAAGAGTGATTTTCCAGAGACAGTAACAACTTTTTCTGGTTTGAGGATAGACTTAAATATTCCCCTGGCCTTCCTTTCCCAATATTATAAGGACACGTTCAGAAAAATTAATAGTTCCATATTATAACACATCATGATGGGCTTTGCCTTGAGTTGGAGCACCTACCTACCTAAGATTGCTCATTTGAGCTTTTCAGGCAAGTCTGTATGTAGGGTAGAGGGATTGGAGATATCATCATTACACTACTCAGCCTCTTCCTATTGAAGTTTCAACATTTGGTAAATGTTTCCACATGCTTTATTTATTAAGATCCGTAATGTGCATAGGCACAAACTCCACAGAATGGTTTCCAGGATCTTTGCTCATATGGTCCTCTGTGGATATTGTTAATATGTTTTCTACTACAGATTAAGGTTACTATGGTAACTAATCATTTTGGCCAGGTGAAGAGGTTGAATTTAATTGTCCTCTTTTCACATGTTAATGGTTGCATTGCCTAAGGGAGGAACTTGCCTGACTTGTTTTAGTTTCAGTTTCCCTTCTGTGTAGGCTTGCAGAGTATGCAGCTGAGAGAAATCTCTCCTCTCAGCAAACAGCCTTTAAATATGTTTGTTTTCTATAAATAAAATTATTTTTATAGAAATGCCTGGTGTGTGACTTTTCTGATCTCTCCTGGGCCAAATGCTTTCTAACACTCTGCCAACAGATATGATGTCCAAGAGGTAGACACTGAGCATGTGGATATTGCTAGGATCAGAATCTCCTTCCCATGTATAAGAAAATCTGTATGAGGCCTCTTTTTCTCTACTCCGATTGGTGTCTTGAGCAAGAGCAAGTTCATGCATTGATTGAAAACACACATGATAGATTGAGAATTTGTGTATCAGTATAGCTCCAATGTTTACCTTTAAAGAATCTTGACATTTTGGATCATCTGGAAAAGGAAGCCATACTAAAGTCTTTTTGAATAAAGTTGAACTAAAGTTATTAACGAGAAGCCTCGTGTGGCGCAGAGTGGTAGGTGGCAGTATTGCGACCGAAACTCTCCCCTCAACCCGAGTTTGATCCCAGCGGGAGCTGGATTCTCTCTCGGGTAGCTGGCTCAGGTTGACTCAGCCTTCCATCCTTCCGAGGTCGGTGAAATGAGCACCCTGCTATAGTCTGCCAAGAAAGTGTCGTGAAAGCAGCGTCCCCCCAAAGGGTCAGACATGACTCAGTGCTTGCACAGGGGACCTCTCACCTTTCACCAAAGTTATTCATGATGAAACTCAGTTATCTCAATTGGATTTAAGTAGGCCTGACTTTCTCTTGACTTTAGTTGTGGCCCAGTGTGATACAGTGGTCAAAATGTAGGACTAAGATTGAGGAGATTCAGGTTCAAGTCCACGCTTGGTCACAGAAGCTCATTGAGTAACTTTGCCTCAGTTATTCTCAACATACCTCATAACATTATTGTTGTGGGGATAAAATGAAGGGAAATTTCCATGTAAGCTGCCTTAAGGTGCTAGAAGAAAGATGGGATATAAATGTATGTATGAAATAAATAAATAAATAAATAAATAAATATTACACACGTGTATACAAATTTTTAAGTTGGGGAAGTGAAAATAAAATGAACAGCTTTGTTTATATATATATATATGAGAGCTTATTAACAAATCCAGTTCATTTCAGAAGGAACTAGTTCCAGGGAAAACTATCCAAGATTACTGATCCAAAATTGAGTCAATGTGTTCTTGTAAAAAATTCATCATTTTATTTCATTATTTATATATTATTAAATTTCTCTGCCACCCATCTCATACACAATGACTCTGGGCAGCTTACAAAGAACTTGCAGTGTCTTTACATGAATGTGAAGGTTGTTGTTATTGAAAGATATGGTTAATTAAAACAAGTGTTTCAATCTCAAAAGGTATGATGAAGGGTTGAAGAAGGGAAAAAGAACACACAGATTCAGTTATTGGTCCATTCCATTAAAGTTCTACAGTAAACCAAATACAGGTTTGGTTTTGTGTGCAACATTCCTTAGCATGTGCACTTTTAGTGGATCCTGCCTACAGTTTCCCCAAGTACATGCATTTTGCTGTATAGCTTTACCCCTAAATATGCATTCTGCATTATTTATTTTTCATCTTGCAAGACCAGCACTGGCAGATCCTGTAGATGATGCATCTGTTCATATCATGGTTGATTATGTTTCAGTAGATCAACTGTTTCTTTTGAAAAGACATTGGTGAGAGATTTCTGTGAACTTCCTAATTGAGGCAGTGAGAACGTATCACCACCACATGCAGCTGGCTGTCAGAGGGACAATTGTTCCAACAAAGAGGCCAGAAGGATCCAGCGCAATGATCAAAGTAGAAGCAAGTGGAAGAGCAGTTCCTTCTGAGTTCCTTGATCCCATTAAGGCAAGAATTCACTTTTGATTCACTTATGCAATGATATGTTTCATTCTGCCAACTTCAGTTGAATTTCCATTTCTAAGAATGGGCTATTCACAAACACTTGAGTATAAATACATAATTGTAGCAGGCTGTTACATATGGTTGTAATGATATTCGTAATGGGGGAAAATAAGCGGCAAGTCATAAGCTATTACAATAATCCAAAATCTCTTTGTCAGGCCATTGTTTCTGGAACCTCATATTTATTCATATTAGCTCCATTTATTCTTTTCAAAGCTCTGCCCAATTTCCTTCTTTTATTGGGGTGGGCAGGGGGAGACAAGGCCTTAAAAATTAAATACAGAACAGTCATGTAATGAACAATTAACACTTATATAATCTGGCTGGCAAATTTTAGTGCCCTTATATTTGAAGCCAGGCCTTATGGAGATCGTAAATCTGATGGTGATTCTCTAATGACTAAAACTATGAAATATTATTTGAAATTTTGGGCCAGGCATTTATAAGAACAGTATCAAATAGTATAAATTGATTATCATGTGCATCATTTCATATAAACAAAGGGAGATCAAGCTGAGTTGGAGTATACTATATATGGACCGAAAAAAATTAGACCAGATGTCAGGTATTATGTTGAAACCAGAATGATAAATTCAGATTTGCTGTTGAAAGCAATACCATGTTCTCCTTTCATGAGATACCATTCCCAGTACTGCTCCATATTATTGACTCATAGAGGGATTGGACAGCAGAAATGAAATATATGAAATAATGAAGTTGCATTATGTTGCCTTAACTGCATGTAATGAAGCAATAGACATGTGGGTGGTCAAGCTGACATTTGTCATCAGCCACATTCCAAAGAGTGTATTAAACTGCTTCCTTCAATGAAAATAGAGCCCTATGGGTAACAATTTGGTTGACTGTTTCAGATTAATTGGGGGGTTCCTGTCTTTTGAATTTCTTTACATCTTCTGGCCATATACATGAAACCCCCTGGAGGAGGCGGGAACAAGTCCATAGACTGAAAGTTTGAAAGTCTCAAGTTTCCTTTCCCAGAAGCCCTTTGTATATATACTCTTGGCCCTGCATTCCTGCCTTGGTATAATTGCTTGGTAGCCACTGATGCCAATACCTTTGTTCCAGGGAGATTCCTGTACTTGCCTCCTCCCTTTAAACCTGGTATGTGAGAGAGATAGGACCCCGACTGACCGTGTGGTTTTGTGGCATGTATAAAAGGAAAAAGATGATAAAAATGAAATAAATTCTATAGCATCACCTCCTAGGTCTGTAGCATGAAGTATGTGACTAGGGAAATCAGTTTCTCCTCCTTTTTTATAGATCAATCTCACAAGTAATAATTAAAATTTATTTATTTATTTATTTTTCAAATTTAGCCACCACCCATCTCCCCCAAAAGAGGGACTCTGGGCGGTTTACAATAAAATCAGGCTCCAAATATAAACATTAAAATCTCATAAAAACAATTATTACAAAATACAGTAAATAAATATAGAATCCAAGAAAGATATAAAATTACTTTATTTTTTAAAAAAATGAAATGAGGAAGGGTAAAGGTTCCTTTTGAGCTGTAAGTAGTTACAGGTAAAATATTCAGTAATGAAGGAAATAAAAATATAGAGCTGTTCAAAACATAGCATCTGAAAAGTTCTCAGCAGAGTCCCAGATGACCTATTAATATGGAAGTAGCTCAGGTAAATAAATGCAAAATTGCATAAAAGCACTCAATTTACCGAGCATCTATAGATAAATACCAGAGAGAATAGAGCATAAGGTACAACACAAGTAGGCAAGACAGATCAAACTCTAATAAAGTAAAGTAAAGGTAAAGGTTTCCCTTGACGTAAAGTCCAGTTGTGTCCGACTCTAGGGGGTGGTGCTCATCTCCGTTTCTAAGCCTTGGAGCCGGCGTTGTCCCTAAGGACCTGTCCATGGTCATGTGGCCGGCATGACTCACGGAACGCCGTTACCTTCCCGCCGAAGCGGTACCAATTAATCTACTCACATTTGCATGTTTTCGAACTGCTTGGTGTGCAGGAGCTGGGACGAGCAACGGGAGCTCACCCCGCCGCGCGGTTTCGAACCGCCGACCTTCCGATCGGCAGCTCAGCGGTTTAACCCGCAGCGCCACCGCGTCCCTATAAGTACCTAATAAAGTACTTAGTTAATTAGTACTTAGAATACAGTCACTGGGGGTTGGGTGGCATATAAGTTTAATAAATTATTATTTGCTATTAATGTTTCACTTTTTCTCTAGAGAACAGGCCAGCCTTGGGGCAGTTGATATCTATGCCAATGTCCTATCTAAAATATACTTATTCCTACAAATTCCATCTTAAATATAATGTTGGAGGAGAATCTTGGCTGTCTCTTTCTCCCCTTAACCTTGGCACACATACTTTCTCCTTTTTTCCTCAGATTTCTGTCTCTCCTTCAGTTTTAAAAGACTATGAAGGGGAGAGACTGGAAAAAACTCTGGTTATGTGTTCAGGTCCATGACTCAGGAAGATCCTGCTTAAGAAAGAGATGTTGATTTTGTGTCTGGGAAAGAGCTGCCAATCTTCTGAATGCCAGGTGGCATCATAACCCCTCTCCTCTCTGTGGAAGCTTGCTTCTTTCTGAAACTTCCTTTCTCCTCTTTTTCTCATTTTTCTCAACTTCTTTTGTGAGGCCTTGCTAAGCCTTTTCTAGGCCCATTTCCAGAACATTTCAACTGCAGGCAGAGATTCCAGAAATTGCCCATCTCAGTGTTTTAATTATAAGAGAAAGGAGAAAGTGTTTAAATATATCAGCTACAATTTTGAGAAGATTATGGGGACATGAAATGGCTAAAACAGGGGTGAGGAGTTTCATGAAGGCCTCTCTTTCTTACCTTTTCATCTGTAATTTGAAGATTAGCACTTTTTTCTGTGTGATATTGGGATGGCTGAAATGATCATTGACAAAGTTTCTCAAAATATCTTTGGCGATATAAATTATACAGGATAGAAAAACTTGATCAAGTCATTCATACAACAACAAGAAGAAGCTTCTTCCTTAAATGTTTTCCATGTGAGGGAAGGCAGGCAGCTGTTTGGGCATGTATATATTATGGCGTTTGTCCCATAATGTGTCTTATTAATATGACTTTGAGCATGTGCAAGTTACCTTTCCATGAAATAATCCCATATGGCTGCTGAGGGCCATGTCTGAATGACTCCTGTTCAGAAGGTGGATAGCCATGTAGCTAAAACTATATCTAAATGGATGTCTCTTTGTGTTCTCTTGATATACTCTGAGATGTTTGAGGAATGCCAGATCATTGCTAAATTATGTAACATTAACAGTTGAAGTTGGTCCAAAGTAAAATGTGATTCTCTGGTTAAGGAGGATGCTTGAAAAGGCGAACCAGAACAATAGGCAAAAAAAAAAAGGATTAAAAGTTTAAATAATGGGTTTAAGAGCAACAGAATATTATGCAACAGAGCATACAAGGAATGAGAACTCTGTTTGTTCTTTTTGATTATATACATCTGGCAGAATTAATGGGGTAAAACATACATTTTATAAAATACAACCATGAAACACATCTAACCTTTCTCTGTATGCAAATCAAACCTAATTCGTAGACTTTTTGAGCAATGTGAAATAAAGTGACCTAGCTTGGTGTCCTATTTTATGTAAAACTGCCCAAAGTACAGCATGCATGGGATTAATGGATTTCCATCAGATATTTATTCTGCTATATTATTGTAATGATTACTCCGTGTATCTCATTATTTCTGGATTTGCTATCAGACACATGGACTAGGGACCTCATTTGCTCAGGAACAGATATTTTCTGTAGTGATTAGATTTCACAGAACAGTTTTCTGAACTGCTTCAACATAATATCATAAGAATAAAATTAGGACTGTGGCAAAAGATTTATTTCAATGCTCAATCTCAGTTCAAAACACTAAAGTTTTTGGATGGATGGTATTTTGCAAATGGGAAAAATTTCAAGCAGTTTTAGAAGTGGACTGCTTACCATTAACAGCAGCTGGAGCAGCTCTTTCTATTTTTGTAACCTTTATTTTTTGCCAAGGAGAGAAGAAAGGACAACATACTGAGCTTTTCCAACATCCTCTGCTGTGGAAAGTAACACTCCTTGTCTGCTATATTTGAAAAGAAGGAGGCAAAGATAATGTCATTTATCACTGCTCCTCATACAAGGCCTGATTCTACTTATGGGGCCAAAGAGGACCAGTAATCTCTACGCTGGACATCCATTGAATTTTTTTTTTCTTTCCTTTGGTCACTCTGTACTGTACTAAAAGTCTGACGTACTTTTCCTTTCTTTTCAAAGGCTGTGGCAGGACTCACTCTCTGCACAGCATTAGGGGCTTTGATTCAGCAATAACATTGATGCCGTGTATCTTCAATATGTCACTTTCCCATATTCTATCACTTCTCATAATCTCTCACCCTCCCTCAATCCCTCCTTTCCTTAGTTTTTCTGGAACATATTGCTACCCTGTAGATTCCAGCCAATTGCAACTTTACCTAACTCCTATTTTCTCCCAACTCCTAGGTGTCAACTTGCCCACAGCCCCATTGTATCTAGGTATCTCCCTTCTTCAGCAGTGTCCCCACTATATTCAGATATGCCATCATTTGTCCTATTCACAAAAGTCAGAATCAGCCAATCTATCCTCATTCTGCAACTGCAGGTGTTATTACACATCTAGCCTTTAACCTTATCCAATGACCAAAGAGAAGTAATCACATGTGTCTTTCACATGTATGTCCTAATCCTCTTTTGGTACAAAGTAGAAGTGGGCCTTTCAAGCATAACCTTTCTGAGTGGAAGAGGGAAGCAAAACTATTAAAATTGTGACAAAGACTGAGTACAGGCAACACTAAATGGAAAAGTGAAGTTCTAGAAAAGGACAAAGAATGAGGAAGGGAAAGGGTGAGAACTAGTAGCTAGAAACCAGTAGAAAGAATATTACAGTCTCTGGATTATGGTTTACTAGGCTGAAGAAAACTTAGGCCTGAGAAATAACAACAACAACAACATTTATACGCTGCTCAACTTCCAGTAACTCTGGGCGGTTTACAAATTGTTAAAAATATTTAAAAACAAGAAAACAAAACAAAACAAAAAGGAACAAAGATGGCAGAGATAACAAAACCCAGATGGGAACAAAGACAAAGAAGAAAAGGGGGCTTCAATCAAACTCGCCAAAGGCCTGGACAAAGAACCAGGTCTTCAGTGCCCTTCAAAACACCAGCAGGTGGGGGCCATTCAAATCTCAGGGGGAACCTCATTCCAGAGGGCAGGTGCTGCTATAGAGAAGGTGTGCTTCCAATAGATAGCATTGTTTAATTGAAGGAACCTGGAGCATGCCAACACTGCCAGATAGGATTGGCTGGGCAGATACTATGGGAGACAGGCAGTCCCTCAAGTAACCAGGCCCTATGCCAGGTAGGGCTTTATAGGCAGCAACTAGCACCTTGAATCACACCCAGAAGCGAACAGGCAGCCAGTGCGGCTCGCAAAGCAGAGGTGTTACATGGGCATACTGAGGCATGCCCAACACTGCCCTCACTGCAGCATTCTGGACCAGTTGAAGCTTCCAGGTGGTCTTCAATGGCAATCCCATGTATAGCGCATTGTGGTAGTCAAGCTGTGAGGTGACCAGTCATGAGTCACTGTCTGAAGGGCACCCTGATCTAGGAAAGGGCACAACTGGAGCACCAGATGAAGCTGTACAAAGGCTTTCCTGGCCACAGTTGCCACCTGCTCATCAAGCAGGAGCTGTGAGTCCAGGAAGATCCCCAAACTGAGCACCATCTTTGAATGGGGAAATGCTACTCCATCGAAGGTCAAAGAGAGAATGTCCCCAGATCTGGGCAGTCTAAACACCCACAGCCACTCAGTCTTGATAGGATCAAACTGGAGACAGTTGCTCCCCATCCAAACCCACACAGCCTCCAGGCACCAGGCAGAACCTAGACAGCCTCACTTGTCCGGCCCAGGGTTGAAAGATAGAACCCCAAACTGGCAGATGACTTCACCCAGTGGTTTCATGTAGATGTTCAAAAAGAGGGGAGAAAGTGTAAAAGCTGTGGTATCCCACAAAGGAGGGGCCTGGGGAATGATCTCTTCTTGCTTACTGATAGACAACACTGGAGAAGAAGGCTGAGTAGTACAACTCACCCCAAGATGCTTCAGATGAAAAGTAGAAAATGTGTCCAAAGATGAGACAGGAGCCAGTGTCAGGCAATGTCCTACAAAAGAATTTCTCTTCTTAGGTACCTGTTACCTTCTTTCAGCAGCCTTCATTTGTGGTTAGTTTTCTTTGCAGGCATGCTGAGCTCCAGATGCGAGCACTGAAAGGTAGATAAAAAAGCAAGTCCAAGTCCTTCACCAGGAAAGCAATTTCCAAGATCACCCTAGAGGCATTTTGTAAAAGCAAGTGGTGTTTGGTTAAAATGAGGAGGATTTTTTAGAAAGATGGATGATAAGAAGCTTAACAGTAGAAGCCACAGATGACACATCAATTTTACACCAACTGTATGTTTTAAATTTTTTGTTCTCAACATTTTTCTCTGTCTCACAACTGTACTTGAGGAGAGCACTGAACAAATGTTGATGATGTTTCAATGGGAATCATGTGAGGGGATTTGAACCAAGGACGGACTGGATTTTTGCCTCAGAAAATGTGACTCACGGTACTCTTCAAAAACGGGATTCACTGTATGGCCTTGGGCAGATCTATTTCTTCCACTGCAATTGCTGCATAATAATGGCTTAACCTTCTTACAAGACTGAATGTGAGACTGATTTCTGCAGGCAGGCAGGCAGGCAGACAAACATGATATCTACCCAATGGGAAGACAAGGCTTTGTTCCAGATAATTGTCTGCAAAGTAAAGGAATGCAGATAACTTAAGACAAGACACTGTTGCTGGAAAGCACCGGTCCTTTTGAAGATTAGTCTTGGCTTGAGAGAGGCTGCTGACCTAGTGAAATGTAACCCTTTTTGTAACCTTAATGGTTACAAAACCATTCTCCCCCCCCCCTCTTTTTTTCCTTCTCTGTTCAGTACTTCTTAACTCCATGGACTTCTGTTCCAAGCTTTCTCTTCCTTTCTCCTCTTAGCAAAGCTACAGCTTCCTCTTGTCTCCTCTCCATCCTGGTTTCTATTCTTTTTCTTTTGCTCTTTCTGCTGGAAGGACAAAGGGGGAAAATATGGAGGAAACACGTGTATACTTCTGTATATACTTGTAAGAGAGGAAGGTTAATAAATTGTGTAAATGGGGCGCCTTATTTTATGTGCAATTAGTTCTTAGTTTCAGTCTCCATTTATCTACTCTTCTCTGTCCTCGTAGAAAGAAGATGGATGTCAGCAGGAATAGCCAAAGAAAGACACACTAGTGCTAATACTACAAACAGACTATCTTCAGTGAAGATACATCCACAAATGTTAAGAACAGTCTGGGGGAAACAAGGTAACTGGTAGTGGATTTTTCTGTGAAAGGAAAGTATGAGTACTGTTTAGTTGTGATACTCAAAACCACCCCCTGCTTTTAAAATTATTTAATTCTAAATCTTTGCAGCAGCCTTTAGTTGATGGACCTTGGAGTTCTTGTAAAAAACCATGCCCAATTTGTAGAGTCTGTAAACTTGAAAGCTGTCTTTTCTTGAGATAATGTATCCCATCCAGACATCTGGGGGCCATCTATTAAGGACAGGGAAGCCCAACTTTCTCCTTTTCTTGCTGCTGATCTTCCAGCAAGTCACCTGTCCTTGGTCGGCCACCATTGCAGCACATTTGTTGCAACCTACAGTGTTCTCTCTTGCCCACTATGTGGCTTCTTTGCCAGCTTCCTGACCCTGGCTTGTTCCAAACTGGGCATGCTCAGGATTTCAGGGCTATAACATATACTTAAGCCAAGTTAAGGGACTTGAAGGAATGCACCTTAGATTTAATCAAGATCTGTTGGATATTTGGGCTTATTCCAAAACGGAACAATCAGTGGTACGTTCTATAGGATCAACTGATTTAGTTTATGTGTGCAGAAGACCTCAGCACTGGAGCAAAGACTGGAATCACTAAACATGGGAGTCATGAGTGGCACAAGAGGAAAGCACAACCTTGGGTACGTGTGTGGGGTGATACAAGAGAGTCAAATGACCAATCACTTTATTCTCCAGTTTCTACTCATTAATTCTGGACTAGTTCTGTTAGATTGCATTTTCTACTTTTCTGTGCAATTTGGCTGTTAGTGAAGGAGGAAAACAACGGGTTGAAAAGAGTGTGTTTGTGAACACTCTCCACCTTTCTGTTTTGGCCAAAGATCTTGAATTACTTGCTGTTGGCATTGCCTATGAGGTTCCCAGCCCCTCCTATACATGACCTCATTGCCGTCGTGACATCAGCAAGCACAAGCAATCACGATCAACATGCCTCTGTAACCAAACCAAAAAGATAATTGGAGAACTCATTATTTAGGGAATCTAACTTTTAAATAAACAGCTGCTTTTTGAAGTGGCATTTATTTGTAGTATTTTTTTTTATTATCAGAAACAAAGTCATGCATACTTTTCTGTTGTAATCACTGATATATTTGGAACAACAGAGGGCTATATTAAAGTTTTTATTTATTTATTTATTTATTTAATTTTTATCCTGCCTTTTATTATTTTTATAAATAACTTGAGGTGAGGAACATACCTAATACTCCTTCCTCCTCCTATTTTCCCCACAACAGCAACCCTGTGAGGTGAGTTGGGCTGAGAGAGAGGGACTGGCCCAAGGTCACCCAACCGGCTTTCATCAGTGAAAAAGGTTCAAGGAACATTTAAACATTTTTTGTTCTAACTAAGAGAGTGTCATGAGTGCCGTTGAGCTAAAGTAATCAGCGCAATGGCACTCATGACAATGACAAGGAAATAGGTGAAGGGGTACAAGTTAAGTAGCCATCAACCCACAACGACTAACGGCTAACAAACAATAGATAAACGGATCACGGAGCCACCCAAGCCATCAGCAGCAATACCACGGGGATCGCCCAGCTGAAAGCAATCAGCAGAAGAATGAAAACCTGAGGATGGGCGATCCTAGAAACCCTCAACCAATGGCAGGGCAACGCATGGGACAAAGGGGGGTGACGTGACCGAGAGCGAGGGGGCGCTGACCGGCGCGGGGTATTTAAACCCCGCACCGGCGCGCTCCTGTCACTCTCAGCTTTTTCTAACAACGTTGTACCTATCCTGAAATAAACCAGAGCCTGCTTTGCAACCCAGTGTCTGAACGTTATTCAGAGGTAGGCAGCGCATGACATAAAGCTGAGAGTCATAAACTCAGCCTCGCCGAGCCCCACCGGACGACAACGAGCCGCGGGAGGAGTAGACGGCGAGAAGACCAGCAAGATGAGGCCGGAACGGCGCGGGCAAGGAGGGCGAGCCGCGCGGCAAGAGACAGAGGAGGACCGACCGAGGCCAGAGGCACCGCGGACTCCCGGAGCCATGGACGCCCGCCCCACCCGACCCGAGCCTCAGCTCCAACCCCAAGGGGAGATGGCGACGGAGGCAACCCGACCGCGGGAGGGAGCAGCACGACTTCCGAAACCAGCGGAGGACCCCGCGCCCCACATCGCACCCCAGCAACGGGCGTGGAGCGACAGCCCCACGGTGCTCGACACGGAGGAGGACGACGGAGACACCCATCAGACGGAGGAGGAAGCGGACCCGCGGCGGAGGGACGATGAACCCCCCCCCCCCGAGGACGCGCCAACGGAACCGGCCCCAGCGGCGGTGCGGGCTGTGGACGAGGAGGCACGAGCTGAACTCGCGGCCATGCGGGCTCAGCTGACGGAACTCCGGACCATGCTCCAGGCGCTTATGCCCCCCGCGCCACCCAATGACGTCCCCGCACAAGCCCACACCCCGAGCGAAGCACCGAACCCACACGAGCCAGCGGAAAGCCAGCAGACGGCACAGGCGGCCGACACCACACCCCGGGAAGCGAGAGGCGGGGCCGCGCAAAACGCCCGGGCCCCAAAGGACTTCCCCATCTTCTTCGATGGGACCCCCTCAAAACTCTCGTTTTTCGTCACCAACGCTAGGGAGTTCATGGGGAGGCACGGACACTCCTATGACTCCGAGGCCGACAAGATCGGCGCCGTGGCAATCAAACTCCAAGACAGGGCGGCGGACTGGTACGTCCAACTGTACGAGTCCAGCTCCCCCGCCCTCGCCACCTTCCCTGCTTTCATCAACGAGATGAAAAACTATTTCGAAGACCCCCTAGCCAAAGTACGGGCGAAAAGCGCACTCCAGAGACTTAAACAGGGCGCACGCACGGTCCCTGACTACGCCCTGGAGTTCAAAGCCCTCGCGGGAAAGGTCTGCGACTGGTCTGAGACCACCCTGCTGGAAATCTTCAAAAAGGGGCTCAACCGCGACGTTCTCCAATGGGCCCTCTACCGCGACGACCCAGAAACGTTACACGGGTGGATCCACCTCGCGGGGAAAGCCGAACACGCGCACCGCACCTTCCTTATGACAACCACGGAAGACACAAACTACGTCGGGAAAAAGGTACCCGCACCACACGGGGGGATGGCCGGCCCCATATACCCTAAAAAGAAGTTCAACCGGGAGCCCTGCGGGAGGTGTGGCAAATTAGGGCACAAGACGGCGGACTGCTTCGCCAACCGACCGCCGACCAGCGCGCCCAAGCCCGCCCCGAAAATTAGCCCCAAACCACCCAACCCGGGGCCGCCCCCTCACCGCCGAATGACCGTGGCCACAGCGACACCGGAAGAGGGCTGGGACGCTTACTGGGGAGAAGAGGACAATACCGACCCCGACCAGCCGGCGGGAAATGCTCCCCGCTTGCCCTGAAACGCGTGGCGAGGCAGGCGGCGGGACAGCAACGCGAACCACCTCAACGAAACGACAAAAGCTCCGTAATATTGGCAGCAATTCAACTCTCTGCCGGCAACGGAGCCACCACGGCCGCGGCACTAGTGGACTCGGGGTGCTCAAAAAACCTTATCCACCCCGACCTAGTCGCCAAACTCGAACTCCGCTGCTTCCCCCTCCCCACGCCGCTGGCATTCCACCAGCTGGACGGCTCCACAGCGGGGGGGAAACCAGCCACGCTACAAACCGAGCCGGTCACCCTGCAAATGGGCACTCACACCGAGCGCACATCGTTCGTAGTCACGCCCATCGGACGGCCCATTGCAGTCCTGGGGATGCCATGGCTCGCGAAAAACAACCCGCGGATCAACTGGGCGACCCGCACCTTCACATTCGGCGACGGCGAGTATCGAGCACCAGTACCAGCTGGCAAAAGCAACCCCACGGTAGGACGAGCGGAGGCGACCACACAAGACAACGCCGCTACCACTGCAGACCTACCGGAACAATACGCCGACTTCTCCGAGGTCTTCGGAGAAGCAGAGGCAGACCAACTACCCCCCCACCGCAAGACGGATTGCCGAATCGACCTACTGCCCGACGTCCCCCTACCTAGACCAAAGATCTATTCGATGACCCCGAAGGAGATGGCAACCCTCCGGGAGTTCATCGATAAAAACCTAGACAGGGGATTTATAGAGCCAGCATGCTCACCGGTCGGAGCCCCCGTCCTATTCCGGGAGAAGAAAGACGGGACCCTACGGCTCTGTACCGACTACCGGGGCCTAAACGCGGCTTCCCTGTCCAACAAATACCCCTTACCCCTGGTGAAGGACATGCTCGCCCACCTGTCCACGGGCAAAGTCTTTTCCAAATTGGACCTGCGCGAGGCGTACTATCGCATCCGAATCAGGGAGGGGGACGAATGGAAGACGGCGTTCAACTGCCCCCTAGGCGCTTTCCAGTACAAGGTACTGCCCTTCGGACTCGCGGGGGCCCCTGGGGTGTTCATGCAGCTCATCAATGAGGTACTGCATGAACATCTGTTTAAAGGGGTCCTGGTCTACATCGACGACGTCCTTATTTACACAAAAACATACGAGGAACACGTAACCTTAGTCAGGCAAGTCCTCGACAAGCTCAGAAGGGCGCAGCTCTATGCAAAGCCCACAAAGTGCGAGTTTCACAAAGACCGCCTAGACTATTTGGGGTATCGAATCTCCGGGGACGGCATCGAGATGGACCCCGCAAAAGTCGAAGCGGTACTAAACTGGGAGCGGCCCCGCAACAGACGGCAACTACAGAGCTTCCTGGGATTCGCGAATTTCTACAGGTCCTTCGCCCGGGGGTTCGCTGAGATAGCCCTACCCTTAACGGACCTCCTCAAAACCAAAGGGGTGGGGGACACCAGACGCGCCAAGAACCCAGGCACAGTGCTGAATTGGACTCCCGCGTGCCAGACCGCATTCGACAAGCTGAAAGCGCTGTTCACGACGGAGCCAATCCTCGCGCACCCGGACCCAGAACGGCCGTTCGTGGTCCAAGCCGACGCCTCAGACTTCTCCCTGGGAGCCATCCTCCTACAAAAAGACTCCACGGGGCTCCTGAAACCATGCGCCTACCTGTCAAGGAAGTTCTCCGAGACAGAGAGGCGATGGCACGTCTGGGAGAAAGAAGCCTTTGCGGTGAAATCGGCACTAGAAACATGGCGTCACCTACTCGAGGGAGCCACCCAACCATTCGAGGTCTGGACGGACCACCGGAACCTCGAGGCCCTACGAACACCTAGACGCCTTAGCCCAAAACAGGTCCGATGGGCACAATTCTTCAGCCGCTTTGATTTCCAGTTGAAGTTCATGCCGGGCAAGAAGAACTTCCTGGCCGACGCCCTCTCCCGGCTGCCCCAAGACGAAGAGCCCGCCCCAGACACCATTGGGACGGTCCTATCCGCCTCGCAACTGGGGATGGCCGTGACCACCCGAAGCGGCGCACGGAGGCAGCTCGACGCTACGGCGCAGCCGACGGCGGGACAACCGGCGACGGAAAGAAGGCAACCGCAACTACCAGGGGGAATGCGCACGGACCTCGCCGCCGCCCTCAAAACCGACCCCTGGTTCCTGGCAAACCCCGACAAGGTAACGATGGCGCAAGACCTAGCATGGGGGGAAGGCAGAATCTACGTCCCGGACTCGCAACGCCAGGCGATCTTGCATAGGTCACACGACGCCAAGCAAGCGGGACACTTTGGGTTCCTCAAGACCCTACACCTAACACGGCGGCAATTCTGGTGGCCCGCGCTCAGGCGAGACGTAAAAACCTACGTGGCGTCCTGCCCAACGTGCGCTCGGGCCAAACGGGCACCAGGCAAACCCGCGGGGCTATTGCAACGGGTGGCAGAACCCTCCCGCCCATGGGAGGAAATCTCTATGGATTTTATAGTGGACCTCCCACCCAGCCAGAAGAAAACGGCCATTTGGGTGGTGAAGGACTACTTCTCAAAGCAGGCCCACTTCATCCCCTGCACGTCAGTCCCATCCTCACAACAACTAGCCAAACTCTTCCTCATCCACGTGTACAGGCTACACGGATGTCCCGCACGTGTGGTGACCGACAGGGGCACACAGTTCACCTCCAAATTCTGGCGGGCCTTCTTGAAGCTGACGGGGACCCAACAGGCCCTGTCTACGGCTTGGCATCCGCAGACGGACGGAGCCACTGAGGTTCTTAATGCCACCTTAGAGCAATTTATACGATCCTATACGAACTACCACCAGGACGACTGGGCTGAACTGCTCCCGTTCGCCGAAGTCGCATACAACAACGCCGTCCACACGAGCACGGGAAAAACCCCGTTCGAAGTAGTCTCGGGGCGCGACTTCGTCCCCATACCGGAGCTACCTCAACCCCCGGAACCCCAGGTGGACGCCAGCGACTGGGGACGGAAGATCGCGGAAGCATGGCCAGTAATCACGGCGGCGCTGAAGGAGGCACAGGCTGCTTACAAAGAGCAGGCCGACAAGCACCGGCGCCAACAACCGACGTTCCAGGCGGGGGACATGGCCTATCTCTCCACCAAGTTCCTAAAGTCAACCCAACCCTCGAAAAAACTGGGGCCTAAGTACATCGGGCCGTTCCGAGTCACGCAAATAGTGAACCCGGTAGCAATACGCCTGGA
Organism: Candoia aspera; assembly: GCF_035149785.1. Classification (NCBI taxonomy): domain Eukaryota; kingdom Metazoa; phylum Chordata; class Lepidosauria; order Squamata; family Candoiidae; genus Candoia; species Candoia aspera. The sequence goes on along the minus strand of NC_086153.1, from coordinate 118,888,326 downwards.
CCTGCCACACAACCTCCGGAGGCTCCACCCGGTGTTCCACACCAGCCTCCTAAAACCGGCAACCACCTCCCGATGGCACCCAAGCACGCCTCAGCCCGCACCGCTTATGATCGACGGGCAACACCACTTCGAGATAAGGGACATCCTCGACTCACGCAAGCAACGAGGAACCCTACACTATCTGGTCAGGTGGAAACACTTCCCCCACCCGGAATGGGTGGCGGCGCACAACGTTAAAGCGCCTGACCTGACCAGAGCATTCCACCGGGCATACCCCGACAAACCGCAATCAAGGTCAGCAAAACCAACCCCCCCCCCCGCAGGCCTCCCCCCGCCTCCCGTGCCCCAAGGGAAGGGGCCCCCCCCAAGCCCGCGACTTGGGTGGACCTTCCCCCCCCCGGGACTCACTCCCCCCGCCCCGGGCCCACGGGGTGGTGACAAACGATCGCCAGCACCCTCCCCCCGCCCCCTGGCCGCGGGGGAGTGGCAAGCAAGTCAACAGGGCAACCTGGGGGCAACGCCCAGGAGACACAACAAAGGCGACGCACTCCAAATAAGCAAAAAAGGGCCCTACCTGGAGCTGAGCAGCACCCGACCAGCCACGCCTCTCGCCTCGCCGAACTGAGCCAAACAAACAGGGTGTGGTTGGAGCATGCGCACGCCAGGTCAGAACCCGAGCATGCGCACCATGGACACACCCTGGGAAGGCACGTGGTAGAGGGAGGAGCAAAGGGAGGGGCGACAACTACTCCGGCGGGAACTTTGAAAAAAAAAAAAAAAAAAAAAAAAAAAAAAAAAATGGCGTTTTGACAGCTCCATGGGGGAAACCCAGAAACCCGGGGGAGAACACTATTCGGAAAGGGGGCAGTATGTCATGAGTGCCGTTGAGCTAAAGTAATCAGCGCAATGGCACTCATGACAATGACAAGGAAATAGGTGAAGGGGTACAAGTTAAGTAGCCATCAACCCACAACGACTAACGGCTAACAAACAATAGATAAACGGATCACGGAGCCACCCAAGCCATCAGCAGCAATACCACGGGGATCGCCCAGCTGAAAGCAATCAGCAGAAGAATGAAAACCTGAGGATGGGCGATCCTAGAAACCCTCAACCAATGGCAGGGCAACGCATGGGACAAAGGGGGGTGACGTGACCGAGAGCGAGGGGGCGCTGACCGGCGCGGGGTATTTAAACCCCGCACCGGCGCGCTCCTGTCACTCTCAGCTTTTTCTAACAACGTTGTACCTATCCTGAAATAAACCAGAGCCTGCTTTGCAACCCAGTGTCTGAACGTTATTCAGAGGTAGGCAGCGCATGACAGAGAGCCAGTTTGGTGTAGTGGTTAAGGCACCAGGCTAGAAACCGTGAGACCGTGAGTTCTAGTCCTGCCTTGGGCACAGAGCCAGCTGGGTGACCTTGGGCCAGTTGCTCTCCCTAGGAAGCAGGCAAGGGCAATCCACTTCCAAAAATCCTTGCCAAGACAATTGCAGGGACTAGTCCAGGCAGTCGCCAGGAGTCAACACTAACTCAAAGGCAAAAACAAAACAAAGGAAATAAAATCCCCAAAAGTTCTAACTAAGAAAATGATTCTGGAATTATTGATCAATGCTAACATGATACAAAAAAGAAAAATCATTGTAAATGAACATTGTAGAGGAAGATTTTGTTATTTTTTTCAAGTCAAAGAGGTAATTAACCCAGTGTGCTAACTGTATATCATTAATCCATTGGAGCAGTGATAAATGACAGCTATATGTTAGCTTTGAATGCTCAAGCCTCAGGATTTGCTTCAGGCGGCGCACTCTGTTCTTTTGCATGCTGGATCCTTCTGGCAATGGCATATCCCAAAGTCATATAATGACATATATGTTGTGGAGCTTAACAAATCCTTTTCTCTGTGTTCAGAGATGCAGATATTTTGTGCAGGAGTAACTGCAGGTCTAAACATCCACTGAAACCTGTACTTCAGGTTTATTCAGAATGGTGTTGCGATTTTGTAATCCTCAAATTCTGCCACCTTTAGTGACCTGCTGCATTTTTAGTGACCGCACCAGCCTTGCTGTTTCTGCCCTCCACTGCTCTGCTCAGACGGGAAATAGCTTCCAGTTCAACACATGTTGCCATCAGTAATGTAAGCCCCCTATTTCCTTCCTGGGCTACTCCTTCTCCTGGTAATTCAAGAAACACTGCTTGTCTTTTGCCTTTTCACACCCTTTTGTCAAATCAGGGCTAAACATAATCCTGTCACTGAAGTATCAGTGTTATGTTGTGGTCTCTGCCTTCTTCTTGAAATTGTTTAGCCATTTTGTGTTGGCTGCTGTGAGAATACAACCAATTCAGTCTTCCACAATGTTAAAGAGAGAGGTATAAAAAAAACCTTCACAGGCCGTAGTTTTTGTGGCAGAGTCAAACCAAGTATCCTATCTGATTCCTACCTTTGCATACTACCATACCCACTGCAATTAGGGCCAGGCAGAGAAATTCTTTTGCATTTTTTCCTACTAGTTCTCATTCAACTGGATGGAAAAGAATTTGCTTTCAGAATTCTTTCAAAGGAGAAGAGGCTTTCTCAAACCTTAGCGACTGAGATAGAGTATTCTTTAAGTAAAATGCAGTATAGGCCAGGGCACAATTCTTCCCAAACTTATCCTTTCTGTGAAACCTCTAGAGCAGTGTTTCTCAACCTTGGCAACTTCAAGTTGTGTGGACTTCAACTCCCAGAATCCCCCTCCCAATTCAGTTCTGAGAATTGAAGTCCACACAACTTGAAGTTGCCAAGGTTGAGAAACACTGCTCTAGAATGATGCCATTCCCAGTACTTTATCACAACCTTCTGTAACCTGTCATCTTCCAGCTGAACTGGGAACTCTGGAAGCTACTGTTCCAAAACATTTGAGGGTGCCAGGTTGAGGAACATGGCTCACTTGTAAGAGAAAACAAGTATATCCCACAACCCACCATTAATACTTATGTCAAATTTCTTTTCCCTGATATCTTCCTTTAGACTAGCATAAGCTTGCTGTAATTGTGATTCATCTTCATCTTTAAAAAGTGCCATATAGAGTTAAATAAATTTACAGTCTATGTAAATGTTCATTCTATTTATGAATGCTTTATTTTTGTTCAGAATTTTAATTTAGCTTTTATGGTTTTTCCTAATATGGCATTGGTTAATAAGCTATAGGGAAAAATCCAATTTAAAATACAAGAGGATTTTAACTTTATAACACTTTATTAGTTATATTCTGTAAAGACTCCAGTTTTCTTGAATATTTATGTTGCAACCGAAGAGAAATGCATTATAGAGAACGAAGTTACTCTATAGAAAAAGAGTAAATGTGGTTGTCAATTTAATGCAGTCATCCTTCCTGGAATAAACCTGCAATCATAGCCTTCTTTCAAACTTCCTGTTTGGAAAAGACCAGGCTGGTAGTATTTCATTCTCTTGTCGATGTCTTTCAAAGAAATTCTCAATCTGGGTGGTCATTAGAGAGTGACTTTACCTCTGGGAAGAAAACTGTTACTGAAGCCCACATTTCAAGCAATCACATCTGTTGCCTTTCTATGAAAATATATCAGCAGGCAGCTAAAGGGCAAAGTGCTATTCTGTCTGATAACAAAAGTCACACCTTCACCCAAAGCTTGAGAAAAAAAACAGTTAATTAAGCATCTGAGCCTAGTATGAAAGCTGCATCTATATATAGAGCTAGACATATTTATTTATTTATCAATCAGATTTGATTGATAAATAAATCCCTCCTCCTACCAGAGGGACTCTGGGCGGTTTACAATAAAAGCAATCCGTTAAAACAATAGGCATAAAATATAAATGCAATATATAAAATGTAATTGCAATTAACAATAAATATAAAAATAAGAATAAGAATAAAATCCAAGTGGCAGAAGGTCTAAATCAGTTCCTGTGTGTGAGGAGGACTCTAAAGCACTAGACTTCCCCAAGCGGAGCTACTCCCTTCTCCGCCCCAAGCAAGGCGGCAGAGTCTTCAGGTTCCTCCAGAAGGGCAGGAGTGATGGGGCCAACCTCACCTCCGGGGGCAGCGTGTTCCACAGGGCGGGAGCTATGCAGAGAAGGCCCGCTTCCTGGACCCTGCCAGATGGAATTCTCTTACTGATGGGGTCTGCAACATGCCTTGTCTGCATGATCGGGTGAGACGGGTTGATGTAATGGGGAAGAGGCGATCCATCAGGAAACTGTTGGCAGAATGCTGGGAAAGCCTTTAGCCCAGGAGAGATCAGAAAAGTCACACACCAAGCATTTCTATAAAAATAATTTATTTACAGAAAGCAAAACAAAAGCAAAACATATTTAAAGGACTTAGCTCTCATTGAGAGCAAGCCTGGCTTGCTACATATCGGCAGAGAGGAAAAAGAGGAAGTAAGAAACAAGTCCGGGCAGGTTTCCTCCCCCCAGGCAATTTGCATGAAGCACATGCGAGGAGACAATCAAATACAACCTCTTCACCAGGCCAAAATGATTAGGTACAATAGCAGTCTTAATCATTAGTAGGAAAACCTCAACAGAAACCTGGACTCTTCCCCATTAAAACAAAAATAAAAATTGGCATTTATTTTTTAGTTTTTCTGTTGCTGTGATGACTTCCTAACCCTGAAGTATGTTGTCATTCCAGGCTATCCTGGGATTTTATTTTAATTGAAAGCTGACATATAAATATTTTAAATATTGAAGTCACATTACCTATGATGCCTGTACAATGGAGAAATTCAGTGAGATGTACTTCTTCAAAGTCACTTGCAGCTGCAGATATTTTCGCTGTCTAAGGAAGAAATGCCAGTTGCTACAGCATGAATTATTAGTTATCTGTTTCATAAAAGAGACAAGATATTCAGTTTCCTAACATAGGAAAGAAATAAGCAATACATGGTTGGAGTCCTATGGATAATAATCATTCCATAATGCTAATAATAATTCCTGGAAAAAATAGTCTGTGGAGTTTTCACATGAAGGCCTGTACAATGCCATTATACGCTTGGTTCTTCGTATCATTTGAAAATTCTAGATAGATTCAAGTTATGCACTCGCCAGCAGTATTTTCCCCTGAACATTTTTACTACCACTTTTAAGGCTTCATAGAGTATAGCTGTCTGAGCTTACGTAGTGGAATGGAGATGAGTATGGGCTGTCTCAGTTCATGAGCTACCAGTACAAACTGTGCTTGTTCTGTCTCCCATCACAGCACAGTTTCCGTTCTGAAGAATGTCTGTCACAATCCTCATATTTTCTGCAGGAAGTATTCTTCATTTCACTTTCTAAGTGCTTGCTCTTAATATGAAAGTAAGCTGTAATTCAGTGCGTGGCCTGTAGGGATAAGATGGATTCTTGTCATCGGTTCCTTTAACATTCTGCAAGCTCACTTTACCCCATCTTCCTTGTCAAAATTCTGGTTTAAATAGGAGAATTTCTGCTCAAGGAGAACTGGGGCAAAGAAAGCTTGCCAGAGCTTTCCATGTCTTCCGTCCATCTGAACCTCTCCCCTCTCGGTTACTAGTCTGGTTATATCTCTCATGTGATAGAGAAAAGTGGCAGAGCAACTGAGGATGCTTTGATTTCCAGCCCTTCTCCCCATGCTTTAAACTTCCCCATCCCTGTTCCCCTATTGTATCTTGCAGGAGTCTGAAGATCTCTACTCAGAAGAATGCAGAATGCAGAACCAGAACCAGAAGTGCATGGAGAACCAGCCCAAAGACATGACAGCATGCTCAGCACTGGTAGATCTTCAGCCCCACATGTCAGGTTCAGTCAGGCAAGAGACAGCCAATGCACTGGGATGGATCAACCAATGCTTTCCTGTTCTCTCAAGTCATGCCATTCAAACTGGATGAAGGCTATAAAAAGAAGAAAGATAGGAATAGAGATAGAGATGGGGCACTGATAAAACACTGCAAAAGCAGCAGTGTTTTATATTATGTTGTGATATAATAATGCTTTGTGTTGTTTCACTCATACATGTGTTGCTTATTAATAAATTTCTACCCTCTCCCCTCCAAAATTATAGATAGTAATCTAATTGGTATAGCTATATCCTCCCTCCCTCCCTCCCGCCCTTCTATATTAATAAAAAGTAGAGAAGATAGGAATGCCGTAAAGATGCAACCATTAGACACGCACAACACTTTGGACAAAATCGGAAAATAAAAAATAATGCAATAACAGTAAATTCCACTTCAAAAATGCACACCACAGTACTCAAAAGCTGATCCATTTTACATTGTGGGAATCTATTTGGTGAATAGGGCTTAACTGAAATTACAGAAAGAGTTGTTTTTAATTGTAAAACTAATTTCAAACACTCTTTTGAGAGGAGTGCAAAAACCTGGTACACAACTTTGGTTTCTTTTCTTTTTTTTAAATGGAATGCTTTCTGTCTGGGTAAAATAGGAATTAAACAGAATGATTCTGCTGGTCACTGGATAAATTATGCAGCCATAGAAAGGACAGCCTCCCAAACTACACCGCTTATCATTTTGAAGGGGGTTCTGACACAAACAGTACAACCTATGGATCTCTTCTCAGAAGGAAATCTCACTGTGCTCAGTCACTTTATGCCTTAGGAGTGCATGCTTTGGATTAGAGCGTCAACAGATGCTTTCCAGAATATGCAGGCTGCAAACCAGAATTATCCTCATGATTCACTGCATGCACGGCCTTATTACTGACTGGAGAGAAATATGCAGAGTACACAGACTTAGCTTTATCCCATTGTTTGATTTCTGGATGCAAAATGCTTTTTCTTTTTAGGAATGGCTTACCGGAATCTGCACAGAGTGTGTGTATCCTTGGAATAACCACTAGGTCAACATTTTCCATAAATGGCTTGTAAAAGGTTAGAACTGCCACATCCGATGGAGAAACTGAAACATCAGGATTTCATAAAACCAGATTTTACTCTAAATTATAATGGAGAAGTGAGATTTGTTTAGATGGTTGGGGTTTAGGAGCAGCAGTAGGATATGATGCTTCTCTCAAAACTGCAAGTGAAGATTGGGGCTGAGAAGGGTATTGCCTTTCTAGCTGCCCAGGAAAGTGTACAACTAAATTGTTTCGTATCTTGGGTAGAGCTTTGAGGGTCCCAGATGAATCCTTTTCATTCTGAAGATTCAGAAAGGGCCTGAAAGAAGGTCTGTTTTTGAACAAAATAGCTCTTCTCTTCTCGCTTGAGTTCAATGCTTTTCTGCAACACATACAGTATGTGCGTGCACACACATAAATTCTGATTTTCTGCACATATGATATGTTCAACGTTCCTTCTTTATTTGGTGTATCACTAAACATTTAAGCAGGAGTACATTTTACCTTGTGCTGTTAAATAAGATACAGTATATGGGGTTTCTTCCTTCGTGATGATTCTTTATCAGTCTTTTTATCAGCCTGGTCAATAAGGGATGTATTGGCTGAATGTCACAGGAAGGATTTCCTTTTTTATGCAAGGAGGAGGGAGCCAAGAAGTGTGAATGAACCACACCTTTGGAGGAATCAGTTCAAAAGGGTAATACATTAAGAGCCTCAGGAAACTGAGGACTGAAGGGCACAGTGTTTAAAATTCCTTCCCTCTATTTGTACTCCAGTCTCAATTCCTGACTGGGTTTATTTTTCTGTGTATCTCATGGGTGCCAGACGGTTGCTGGAAACAGCAGTGGTCTGTTGTAACTCCTGCGGAAAAATATACATATATATTCTGATGAATTGATACAGTATTGTGATCTGGACTGCTCATGAAAGATTAGTAAAAATTTGCTTGCTTGCTTTTCTTTTCTTTTTTAAAAAAGGAAAAATACCAGCAACTGGTAAGAGTACTGCAGTAAATGAGCAGGCCACATATAACATTTCTTTATTAGTGTGCCTGTTAATTAAACTGATGAGCAAGCCTCATTGCACAGTTGTTCTCACTGTTTGATAAAACATACATCTAGTAGCATTGGTACTATTTGGGAACTCAAAGGCTTTATCAAAAAGCTTAGCAGAAGCTATTTGCTCAGTATAGCTCACACCCCTTAAAGAAGTGGAGATATATACTACCTTCGCACAGCTTAGTCTCTGGGGAGTATGGAAGACAAATACACAACTAAGCAAGCTGCCTATTAAGGCTTTTGTACCTCTGTGACCAGGGCCACAACTAGGGGGTGGGGGCAAGCAGGGCATGTGCCCCAGGCACCGTGCTGGGGGGGCACCAAAATGAGCACTGGGGGGCATCAAAATGGGCACAGAATCCATGTTTTCCCCAGGTGACACAGACCCTAGTTGCGGCCCCGTCTGTGACCACCAGTCTAGGGTTAGCTTCACCAAGTATGGATTCCAAGGTCATTTCTGCATCTTTTCCAATCTGCAAGGAGGGAAGACTCAGAAGGGTTGATACCTGTAGGGAGAGAGAGGGTGGTAAAAGAAGCCATACTGAAGGTATTAGTCCATGTTGTATCAATGCAGAGAAAATGGGAAGAAGTACCATCTGTAGAATTATTCTTTGGTTTATTTTTGTTAATAATTTTTATTAAATAATTTTTAACAAGATAAAAACAATACAAATTTTAGAAAAGAAATAAAATAAGGAAAAATAATGAGTAGATAAGAAAGGAAATAGTAAAAAGAAAGGAAATAGAAGAAAAAGGAGAGGAGAGGAGAGGACAGGACAGGAGAGGAGAGGACAGGAGAGGACAGGCTTCCAATCTTCATAACAGCCATTATAAAAGCATTTATATTTTGCCCTCGCTCTCTAAAGTTACATCATAATTTCCTTCTTTCCATAGTCTACCTGTTTTAACTGTCAAACCCATAAATCACAAGTTCATATTTTTCTTTCTTCAGCAAAAAGTCCATAAGGGGTTGCCAGTCAGAATTATTCTTTTGTTTATGAGACTATACCTGGCCTCAACTGCAATTAACTTGAAGCAGTTTATAGTCCAAGAGTATACCTCATAAATTTAACATTTAAAAACAATAGTTGCCATGCTTGTCATAGAACAGAAATAATCACAAATAATGCAATACAATAATCATCCTGCAGCATTCATTCATGGCATCATAATCTCAGCCCAGTGTGGTCTCCAAAGGCTTCTGAAATAGGCAAGTTTTCACAAGTTTTCAGACTACCCCAAGGGAAAGGGGCTATTCTTGCCTCTTAGGGCAAGTTATCCCTTCCAGGGGACCTCCACAGAGAATGCCCACCTCCAACTCCTTCTTGCTGGACCTCCAAAATGTGGAGGCACTCAGCAGGCACTCTTTCTTGCATACAATACCTGGAACAGATACTTTCAAACTCCAAGCTGTAAAGGACTTGGAGTGATCAGAAATAATAATAATAATAATAATAATAATAATAATAATAATAATATCAAGATCTGAAAATCAAAGTTGAAAGATTATGGCATAAACCAGCAATGATGGTCCCAGTCGTTATCAGCACACTGGGTGCCATACCAAAAAACCTTGGATGGCACTTAGAAAATCTGTGCATTGGCAAAATGTCCACCTGTCAATTACAAAAGGCCCCACTACTTGCATCCACACATATATTGTGCTGATACATTACGGCATCCTAGGTTCTTGGGAAGAACTCAGTGCAAATGAAGGCCAACACCAGTTAAAGAACTGGCAGCTGTGATTTCATGTTGTTGTGTATAATAATAATAATAATAATAATAATAATAGTAGTAGTAGTAGTAGTAGTAATACACTTATATGCTACCCAACTCCCAACAATTTGCTCTAGGAAACAATCTGGCCACTCCCAGCCACTTCAATTTATGTTCTAAAGCATCACTTTTGATGGATTGGCATAACCCTACTAATAATAACCAATTAAACATTCTGATAAGGGGAACACTTGTAGATTTTCTGTTCCTGTACTTATTTTTGAGGTTTCTCATATCACATTTTTTTTTCTGGCTTGATAACCATACTCTACAGGAAATAAGGATGGGGATGCATTTAATTAAGGGCTCCTCTGATAAAGGGCTAATCACCAGTCCTTGACTAGGCCAAAAAGTATGCCAGCAGATCCCCATTTTGCCTCAATAATTAGGCCAGCAAATGATGATGCTTTACTTACTGCAGGCTAAGATAAGGATTGGTGGATTTCCTTGGCTTCTTTCCTTTCCCATCAACTGTTACCTGTTAACAACCACCAATCTTCCTAATGTCACGTGAAATGGGACAGAATACATTTAGACCTATGCTTAGAGTGGCAGGTTTAGCTATTTATCAAGCTAACCGACTAACAGATGGTAAGTGTTGGGGAGGGGGCAAAGTGAAATTGGAGGAAAGTCTTCTACCGCTTCTTGTAACCTCTCCTCAGGTTTTCTGTCAGCTGGTGAGCACTAAACTTGCATTCAGAAATAGCCCAGCTGACTGTTGACATGCATGGAAGAAAGGGCATGGAGTGAAGTGGTAGGAGCAATCAATATTGAGTGAGCTCCTTCACCAATTAGTGCGACTAGGGAATGGTGGTGCTGGCTGCAAGTGACCAAGGAGTCCAGTTCTGACCCACATGGTAGTACCCAGAAGTAGCTGCTTGACGGAAAGGAGAATATATGTGCTAGAGGGGACATTCTGATTCCTGCAATTCTGATTGGCCTGTGTATAATAGCAACAGTCATTGTTATGGCAACCAGGATCACCAAAGCTGGAATGGAATGGATAAAATGACATCTGCCTCCCCGCAGGAGGATGTAAATAACCATGGTGCATTGCAGAAACAGCTGCAGAAACTGCAATTGCATGAGTTTGGTGTTAGGAGCATTGCCCAATTAGGATGATAGTTGGAGCACTCTTGCATGCACTTGCAAGGATCATCAAAATAATAAAACCAATTAAAATTGTGACCACACGAGAATGCAATGCACACAATGATGGTCGAAGTAGCAACACACTGCTGGTAGAACACGGTTCTCTTTCCTGGTTTAAATCGATTTTCTGTGCAACATAAGATTAGTAGTCTTTCAAAAAAGCGCTAACACTATGTTTATAAGACCTGAGAAGCACCACGGTAGTTACCAGTTAGGCATAATGTGGCCAGATGCCTCTGCAAAAGCCAAGTGTCAAATCTTTCCTGTGGCTTAATGCCCATGGAGGGCAATGCCCAGACCAGAGGGGGGGGCATGCCCACGTCAACCTGAAGTAGCCAGTAGGATCTGGGCAGATCCCCACTCCTGATGGTGTCAGCCATCAAAGGGGCAGTGAAATATGCCAGATCCACAGCAAAAATTGGGTCAGGATTAAAATGAAACCACAGCTTTAAAACTGGCACAGCTAGGATTACTTTTAGCTACCTCAGGTATGAGCGGGAGATGAGATGAAGGCAATGTCGTCAGGACATGGTAGAAAAAAGCATGCTTGCACCATTGTAAGAAGCCAATGAGGAAGAACACTAAGTCCACCTTTTAAAGAGAACTAATTCATATTTCCCTGACTGCTCTGCAGATTGGAATGCACATCCTTTGGAATTGTCTCCACCCTGAATTTTGCCATGCAGTTCTTAGTTGAACAATTATATATACAAATGCACAATACAGAGAACTACAAATAAAAATGTACATGATAGGGCAAATCATATATGCATATTAGAGAAAATTCTATTAAAATGTATATATTAAGAGAAAAATCAAACAGAATGCATGCATTAAAGGAAACGAGGAAAACATATGTTTTTGCATTTTTTGTTTTATTTTTAATTATGGACTGATGAGGAAACTGAATGGAATGGAGTTTTAAGTGAGAACATAAAACATTTTCATGGTTCATAAACAAACAAATTAATTCATCCTGTTTTTGTTCCCATTATGAAATAGTGGGCATCCTTGGAGCACAATCTTATAGTCACTGTCTTGGAGTAAATGCTCCTGAACTCACTCACTCATTTATTTATTTTTAAGTTGAACTGTATAGGATTGTTTTCTTACTAGGTTTCCTTGTTTGAGGAAGATGAAAAGCAGTCCATCTGTATCATGTTGATGAATAGTAATCTGTGAATATTATGGTAAATTGCTTTTTAAAGTTCCCAAATAGCTTTTGCTTAACTTTGCATGATGGAGAGTATTTTTCTATGCTTTCAACAAAGCTTTTTTTAAAACTACATTTTATGATATTTTTGCTGCAGTTGGTTATAAATGGTTTTTAATAGTAGATGTTTATTGTTATGCTTGTGTTCCTTTATTATATATTGCTACTTTATTGCTTCATTATTATTTTAAGCTGCCCTGTACAATAAGAGGAAAGATGTGGCATATAGTTAAAATAAATAAAAATTGACTCTTATAGAAATTATATCTGTGGATGAACAAAATACCATATTTTACTGTACAGAAAATAGGGTAGCATTCCAATTTGGACAGCTTTTTAAAAGATGTTTTTTACAATCCATTAAAAGTCATAAACTTTATATACATTACATCTTTGTATGTGCAGAAATGTTGTATTGGCATTGTGCTAAATCTTATAAAAGAAGGATTTCTCCTCCTGTCTTTTTGGCAGAAAATGGAAAAAGAAAATGTCTTCCTTTCAGTAGCATTTCCTGGAATGTCACACAATGCTGTGTCATCACATGGCTTTTTCAGGAAGTGCTACCAAGGAATAGGAATGTATCAGGGTAGCCCCACTTCCTGCAAGTGCAAATAGATGCATTTGTTTGTTTGTTTTAATTCAGTTTTCTGTTAAGAGTCAATGAACACTATGGGTATATATAACTTTATTCAAATAAAAACAAGATTAAAGACTTCTTGGCTTCTATACATATTGTAATAAAATAACAGCAGCACTCTTCCCTTCTGTGAAAATTTACTTCTTTTCAGACATGTTTGGGGGTGGGTTTGGTTAGGGTTAGGGTTAGTCAAGATTAGTGGGTTTTGATGCTGGCTTTCACTTCTGAAAAGTCTGGTAGGAGCAAAATTCTCTCCTAAGACTCCCAGTTGATATTGATTAGTAATTTGCAATGCTGAATGAAAACATATTTTTCACTGTGGTCTTCAGCAGGTGCTGCTTGCATAGGACTGTACCAAACTGTACCACTGCAGTTTCAGCCCAGGCATAAAGTAGCTGGGCATATATTCTATGGCATTTATAAGTAATAAAAATACACCCACAAACATATTTAATCTATTACTTCAGCTTCTAACAGAAATATTGCATTAGCACCACACAGAGACAAAAGTGTCTCAGGAAAGGTAAAAGTTTATATGTATTTCTAATTTTTGCATTCATAGTGTTTGACCGGGAAAAGTAGATTTGAGGGAGCTCTGAGGAGAAAGACAGAGGCAAGACAGCCACAAAAATCTAGCTAACAAGAAAACTGAATAGCTAAGAGGGGGGGAGGGGCTGGTTAAAAAGCAAGTAGATTTTAAAAACCAGGTGAACAAGAGTTCGCCATGCTGCCTAATACCTTGTGACCTACAGCTGTAATAAAGCGCAAAGGAAGAGGACTTGCTTACGAGCAACATCTCTCTGCCCCCCTCATTCTCCCTCTCGATGGTCTACAGCTTTGCTGATGGCATTTGTTTTCCATAGAGACCCTTACACAATTAAAATGGTGTGATTTACGGGTGAGTAGCTCTGTTTACAAAATGATGTGCCTGATTTTTCCAAGGAATCTTTGCAGAGAAATGTTGGATGCTAAGCATTCATGTGGCTGGGGAGCTGGAATTGAATAAGGCATTTAGAAGACAAGATTCTTTATCTTTAAAAAACCAGTGCAAAATTTACAGCTCCATAAAGCTGTGTGCTTAAATTTAGTTTTATGTCTTGAATCAAAGCACAATCCAATATATATCCAAGGTCAAAACTCTTGTTTTATCAACAACAACAGAGAAAACTGACATTCCCTTTGCATGACATATCACTTAGACTACAGCTGCATCTGTTCCATCTTCATTCCCTAGCCCATCAGACAAGAAATGCAAACATGAACATATATTTTCATGTAATCTCTTCTCCTCCTCCTCCTCCCCCTCCCCCTCCCTTGCAGTGCCATTTCTCAGATCAAAACCTCTTAAGGAGCCAGAAAAGGTGATATCAGTGAATGATTTCTTCCCTAGTTCACACAGCATGAAACCAAACTGATGATAACAATAACAACAAATCCCTGGCAAATAAATTTGAAGAAGGTTCTCAAACTAGCCAAACAGCCAGACATTTATACCTCCATTAAAGAACTAATGCAAAACTTTAAGATCTTCTCAGGCTGTTCCAGAGAATGCTTTATGGTTAGCATTATTTATAGCCAGGATCTTGTGCTAGACTGCACCTTCTGTTGTCCCTCAGGACAGGGCAAACGGAGCTTCAACAGCATCCAGAGCGCTTGGTCTGGCCTATCTTGTTCAAACAGAACCTATGATGGTTTGCATTCAAAGGGTAGGCTCTGTGATAGAGTTACAATCCTTCCTTCTCTTTTTTCTTAGAAATGATTATATTTACTTATAAGTAAGTAAAATAACATAAAATGTCTGAATAAAGGTGAGAACAGACTATATATGTAGTGTTCACTTAAAAATAAATTTAAATTTATAAATTTAAAGGCTAGATTTTACAATATTGCATATTTTAGCCTTCAGCTAAATATTGGATATATCTTGTGAGTGGTAAGACTATCATGTGACCCAAGTAGATAGGTGGAGGGAAAGTGCATTGCACCTTCAAGATGCCTGCTTCTCTGCTTGCCTGCTTGTGGCCTGTAGAAAACAGCTTTTTTTTTTTTTGCAGGATTAGGCCTTTGACAGCATCCTCCTGGCAAAGGCTATCTTCCAGGCCTGGGCCCTAAAAGGAGTGCTGCCCTGAGACAGCAAGGATACTGTTGAACAAGGACATTCCAAAGGGATCTATCCCTTAGCAGCACTTTGGGGCAGTTTCTAGGCAGCTCTAGTTTTGAGACTTTATATGGGTACCAAGAAATGGGGCAGGAGAATCCAGATTGTGGCCATGGTACCTACAGGGGTGGGGGTGGTAAGAGGAGGGCAAGTGACCTCATCTGCATCATGACAGAACTGTGCAAATGATATGAACTATGTAGTTTGTGTCAATTGTGCAGTGATTTCATGATGCATTTGATGTCATTGCACTTTACACTGAATGCCTACGGTTGTTGTGATGGTAACAAATGTATATAGCTCAGGTTGTCAGGTTACATTCTTGGAGTTCGCCAAGCTTGTTTTTGGCAATGCAGACTTTTTATAATCTTATTAGGTCACTTGGTTGGTTGGCAGGGAAGCCCAGGCAAAACATGTCTAATAAGATAATTACTCTCAGGTATTCAGGAAATCTTAGACACATCTGTTTCTTTCACCAGACTTCTATCTGTTGGTTAAATGATTTGAGTATCAAAATTATGTATTAATTAATTTATTTTCAATCCATGCCCTACATTCATAAGCATTCAGGGCAGCTAAGTATACATACACATACACACATACACAGAGAGAGGCGCGCGCACACACACACACACATACAGAAGCATAAATTAAAATGAATACTAATACACACTCTCTCTCATATATATTCACATATATCTGTGTACTTGTCTTTCTAACTCTCCCTCTCTTTCTGTATGTGTATAACATACAGAGAGACAGATGGTGTGTGTTAGCTGCCTTGAGCTCTCATCAATATAGAAAGGCAAGGTACCTATCAAGTGAATAAATACATCCTGGCACTGTAGAATTTATTTCCTTTTTCTTATTTTTTTTCCCCATTTACTTGCCAGTAAGTCATACAGGCCATGGGAGCTGGGCTTAGAGGGAAGACATCATGTGAAAGCTTCATCTTGGAAGACAGGTGGTGGCAGCAGTAACTACCAAGCCATAGCTGGAGGCAGAGCTGGGCATGTAGCTGAAAGA
Source organism: Candoia aspera (assembly GCF_035149785.1). Taxonomy (NCBI): domain Eukaryota; kingdom Metazoa; phylum Chordata; class Lepidosauria; order Squamata; family Candoiidae; genus Candoia; species Candoia aspera. The sequence continues at coordinate 118,872,471 of NC_086153.1, read as the reverse complement.
GCCAGCTTAGGACCTGCAGCCTTGCATCCTACAGGCTTAGCCCTGCCACTAGAGAGGGCCAAGAGAACTAGAATAGAAAATGTGGCTGTTTCAAATCTGAGATACTTATTTCATAATCTGGAATACTAAAAGAAATGCTCTAAATATTTATGCAACCTTTGTCTAACCAAGCCATTCAAATGCTGGATGAAATGTTATTATTAATTTGCAATGTGTTCTCTAAAAAAGCAGATTCCAATATTTTAAAAGGAAAAAAAAAGAAACCCAACCAGAAACATTCTATGGAGAGGGGAAAAGGAAATAGTTTATTTCAGAAAAAGACAGCTTGTAATCATTTTAAAGATATAACTAGTAGAACATGCTCATGTTGATGTTAGGCAGCATATTTGGTCAATCCAACATATACAACAGTTTTGGCCACACAAAGGCTAGGCGGTTATTAACATTAAAATGATGTACTATCTGGATGTTCACCAATGTGTTTAATGAACTAGGGTTTCATAAGCTATTGTTTCAGACTGTGAAATAGTGGCTCATTATGTTAAAAGTGATTGTGAATTTGACAGGTTTTAAGGGTAATTATGTGAGATTTCCATAAATCTACCTAATAAAGATAATTTAGGATGCAAAAGAGACTTTAGCTTGTTGCCTTGAGTTGAACTTCATTCTAAAAAAAGCAAAGAGACAAACAAAAATGATTCCAAGTAACAAAAAAGAATAAATACTAATACCTTCATTGTTACGTAACTGAAGCAATTTCATATTTTTGTTCTGTTTACCTCTGCCTTCTGCCCCTCCTCCTGTCCTGAATTTTAAATGCTAAGTTCTTATTAGGGCAGGGGCCTGTCCTCTTTCCCAGTGGAATGCACCCCCTACAGTGTTGAGGGGTGTAGCATGTTTATTTACTTTTTAAAAGGCACTTAAAACAGGATTTAACTGTTAATTAATTGTTCATTTTTATTGTTTATTTTACTTTTAAAGAACACCATCTTTAGTGTTTTTAATTGTTATTTTAACTGTTTTTAATGCTTTGGTTTAAAATGTTTTCTTGTTAACCACTGAAAGACTTGGGTGATCAATGGTTCACCGAGTTAAATGAAGAAATGGTGGGTGGTCACCCAGAGCAGTGAATAAAATCAAGAATCAGAGGAGTGAATGGAATCAAGAAAATATTGCTGTCCCTCTCTAATAGACATCCCATTTTTGGGAATGATACAGTCATTAAACGTGGGACAGATTCTCCTGCATGCAGAGGCAATGCCCAGAGAGCTTGACTTCATGGTGGAAGGTTTAGGGTTCAATATCAGTTTGGGTAATGTTACAAATGTTTATATAGTGCGAATAGCCAAGAACTGCTGTTCTTGGCTGAATATATAAATTGCAGTTCTTGGTTGAAAATCATCCAGTCAACTGAGAATTTTTCTATGGTTTTGTCGGTGAAAGTCTGGTTTCTGAATGCAAATCAGAAATAGTCTGAAATCAAAAGGAATGCATAATAGCATGTCTCAGAATGTGTCCATCCCATTTCTTGATGCAGTAATAGTGAACAACGGAACTTCCTCTAAAGCAGAGTTGTCAATATAATTATTCACTTTTTATATTCGTAATAAAAACAGTGAACTTGCAGGATTGATAATGAAATGTTCTAAAATATGTAGTGTCGCTGCTCTAAAAATCTAAATATAGAATGCTAATATGTCCAGGTCTACATTTCTTTTTCTCAGGAGTAAGCTGATGGCCCAGGGAAAGAGGTCAGAAAACAGGGGCCTCTTTGCTTGAAAGCCTATGCCAAGGAAGCTGGTATGTTCTATAAATGCTGGATGGTAACCATTACTGAAGGGTTACTTAAGAGACTTGTACTACCAATGGAAACAGACTCTCAGCATTTTCCTGCATTTACAAACTGGCTTTCCCTATGAGAGTTTGACCTCATTCTTCACAAGGACTCCCCCTCCCCAAAGTTACAACAAGTTTCCCTCCATCATTTACAAGCTACTAATATATCTTCATCTGTCTAGTTGCCAGAAGAGTTTTTAAAGCTTTTTTTGCAAGAACTTCTCCCATCTAAGAAAAGGACTTTAGATTGACTGGCTTCAAACCCAAAAGATGCAGAACCTTGTGAAACACTCTAACCACATAAAAAATAATTTAGCAACCATACAGTCTTGCACACTGAGAACTTTTTATTCCATTTCTAAAACAATCAACACAATCAAACGTCCAGATCTAATCAGCAGATTTTGGAAGCATGGGAGAAATGGGGATTTGTTTGTTTGTTTAAGGCTTTATAGGGCTGTCCAATTCTCAAAATGTGACTCGACATACAGACAACAACTAAAGACAGAGTATAATAAATATCACAAAAACAGCCAAAAAAACGTAACAACAAGCCTCACTATATACAGCAGTGCTCCACGGTACAGTATGTTATCCATCAGAGGACAAGCACATCAGTATCCAGACATGAACACCCATGGACACAACCAGGTCTTCATCGCCCTTCCAAAAGCTAACAGGGTCAGGACTATTCAAATTTCAGGGAGGAGAACATTCCACAGGGCAGGCACCATATCAGAGAAGGCAGACAACACAGTAGATGAGGAAGTGAAAACAATCATCACATGCACATCATTTCAAATAAAAATCAATGCAAGTTCATTCAATGTTGGGTCAAGTGACACATTAGAGATGGAGAGTATATGACCCTGTATTGTTTTTTTCTTTACTTTAAGGGAAATAGGCAGAGTCACAAACTGAACTGGACCTAATTTATGCAGATTAGGGGAGTTTAAAGTTAAACCACTTCCAACCAAGCTCTTTTGATTCCAGAGTGCCCCATCTTCTGAGGGAATCAAAGGGAAATGGCGGTTTCTGTCTGATGCAGGAAGAGAATCTGGAAGGAAGAGTTAGTCCTCTACATGCTGCATGGCTAATATGCTTGCCCATGGTCTGTCTAATGAAGGGTCAGCCTTGATACATGGATAATACAAAATGTAGATTGACTCTTAGTTAAAACCTTTTACCTTTTAATCTAATATAGATTTTGGAGCTCGCACAGAGTCACTTGCAGAGCGTCTGAATGGATAAACTAAATATAGTCCAGAGCAGGGGTCCCCAGACTCATTGACCCCTTCATGAACTTTCAGATTGGTCATCAATCTCCAAACATTTTTTATATGAAACTAATTTAATAAATACTACTTTAACTAGTAGTACTATGAAAAACAATAACAACAACCACAACCACAATCACAATCACAACAACAATGGGTTTGTTGTTGACCCTTGGGGGTTGATATTGACTACTTTGGAGAACCCTGGTCTAGAGGTTGGTGGATGGCTGCAGGATTTTACCCATTGATAAACTTGTCATGTCAGTGCACTAAAAAGCCGTTTCTCTGTTCAGAATATAGAAGTTCTTTGTACTCCAACATATGTGCATGAATATTAAAACTGAAATTCATTTATAAAATCATTTGTAACCCTGAGAAGCTTCCCACAGTGGCTTAGAATGAAATTGGAGAAATGCAATAAATCCAATAAGGCCTCCGAAGTTGAAGGCAGTGGACAAGCAAAATTGTATGTAAGGCAATTTTCCTTCAAAACTTCTATTCCCAAATTATAGGTAATTACCAGCACTTCGAATCACATCCAGAAGAGAACTGGAAGCAATTTCAAATGGGACTTTACAGTGGCAACTACATAGGCACACTCATCATTTTTCATCACAAAAGCATCAAATTCCAAATGCTTTTCAAAAGTCATTCCACATACTATGCCTTGCAATAATTAGATCAGGATGCAACGAAAGTGTAGTTGGCCACAACCAAATTTGCTTTAAGCAAGGATGGGTACAGTTAGTATACTAACCAAGCCTTTGCAAAATCAAGGCTTAGCTACCTGGGCATAAAGAAAAAAAAAGCAGGTCTAAGCTATTATCTAGGCTTTTAGAACAGGCAATATTCCTATCCCTGGTTGAAACATTACAGTTTATAATGAAGGTATTTTGATTAAGAGATAAGGAACTAAAAAGCCCTTCTTGAGTGTTCCCTGTGATCACATCAATATGGGAGCCCACAGGATCCTGACCACAGTATACTTCAATGAAAGACAAAAGGTACAGTGGTATAATGGCCAACCTATTTTTATTCTCTATGTGGAAATAATATAAAGTGTAATGCTTCATTTTCTCCCAAGGTTTTGAAAGATATCTATCTTAAATCCCTATTAAGCCATGATAGTCACATATCTTAGAAGAGGAAAGGAGGGCTCCCATCTTTAGCTGCTCAGATGAAGGGAGTAATAGTTAAGGAAAGGCCTGGTTATCTACAGCAATGTGAATGCTGCAGTTTCAGAATTTTTTCCCCCTCATAGCGGTTTTGGATGGGTAAGTTAGTAAGTATGAGGATAATGTACTTGAGGGTGAGTGGGACTAGTAAACTACAAGGAGTAGCCTTTGACAGACTTCTAGTCTACCCTGGGTACCTGAGAGTATGATGAAAGATTAGGATGGTCACAGAGTCTCTTAGGTTTCCATTGGGCTCATGTTGGATAGGCTAAAAGTGAACTGTGGGAGGATGAATTGCCTGATATCATGAGGGAGAGAGATGGATGGACAAATTTCAGTAGTGATGGATTGGGGAAGATAAGAGAGGAAGCATTGGACTAGCCATTTCAGGTGAAGAGGCACTGGCAATTTGGTGTTGATATCCTCTTCTGCCTGTTCAGTCTTGTCCCTGGTCATGGAGTTGAGATTACTGATGAACTTGATCTCAGATTTTTTTTTAAATCCGTTCAATTGTGTCTGATTCTTGGAGACTGCCTGGACAAGTCCCTGCAGTTTTCTTGGCAATATTTCTGAAGTGGTTTGCCCTTGCCTCCTTCCTAGGGCTGAGAGAGAGAGACTGGCCCAAGGTCACCCAGCTGGCTTTGTGCCTAAGGCGGGACTAGAACCCATGGTCTCCTGGTTTCTAGCCCGGTGCCTTAACCACTACACCAAACTGGCTCTTATTGATCGCAGATAGTTGTTGGTAAAACCTGGTTAACTTGTAAAAGGTAATTTAACCATATTCATTCACAACTTAGTGATGGATAAGCAAGCAGACCTAGCATATATTACAAAACCTGATTAGATGAGGATGTGGCCCTGAGATTTGCCTTCAGGTCCTTCAAGAGCCATGATTCCAAGGCCAGGGAAAGGGTGGCAATGATCCTTCAAGAGACCTTGGTTATAACAAGGGTTTCTGTTGTACAGTTGGTGGGATATGAGTGATTATATATATATATATATATAATAAGAATTTTATTAAGTTTCAGACAAAGCTAAAAACTAAAGAAAAACAAAAAACTACAAAGAAAGAGAAAAAAGAAAAAAACTAAAAAAGTATGAAAACACAAGAGAAAAAAAATTTAGAGTTACAAAAAGAGGTGACTTCTGACTTTTAACAGCAAGGATATAGAACAATTTTCCATAATCAATCCCTTGCTCTATATTAAACCAAAATCACATTATTTCTATAAATCATTCCATTGGGACATTATAAGAATCACTAAATACAGTTGCTCCATCCCTTTATATTAAAAGAAAGAGAAGGAAATATATATATATATATATATATATATATCTGTGTGTGTGTGTGTATATACACACACATACAGTACGTATATATATGTATACACACACACATCTTAATCAACTACCCCCACAAGGATAACATTTATTTATTTCCTTCCTACAGCTCTTCTACACATTCCTGTCTACTATAATAAAGATCAAACTAAAAAGCATATAAATTGTCTACCATTATACTTTATAATACAATTTTAATCATATTAAACCCAAAACCAAATAATTTTTAAATATATCTTAGTAATCTTAATCCAAATCATTACAGATAAATGAAATCAGCCAAACCCTAAAAGCAATCCAGATATTCTTAAACCTTTATCCCACTTCAAAATAGACCAAAGCATTTACATGTGCCCACAATGCACACAGAGTTTTTTTCTTACAGAAATCAAACAGCCCAACTGCCCCCCTCAAAAACTCTGACTTCTCTTCAGGAGACCTCCCATACATAATAATGCCTTCTTTTCTATGGCATTCTATCAGAAGATCAATTTCACTTACAGTTTGCAACAGATCTCTCCCTTTAATTTCTTCAACTGGACTATCTAATCTTCCTCCAGCATTTCAAGACATTGAAGAGACATTTCTGTCACTGTTAAATTCTTCAGTTCCATCCAAAACATCCCCATCCAAGTGACACATTTTAAAGCTCATATTTTCCACAATATCCTGAATGCCTTGCATAAAAACTTGGTAAGAATCAGAAAAATCTGTTTGAAATCTCAGTGGAAGTCAGAGAAAGTTTGTTTAAGATTCTCCATGCCTCAAGCAGTAGATTATGGCACTCCCTAGGAGCTTAACCAGCAAAAGTCAAGGATATGAAGGAGTTACAGAATATGTTTACACAAGTGAAAGTGATAAGCAGACAGTTCCCCAGGGAAAGTAGAAGCAGAAAACTGAAAGTTCAAAACAGCCAATTCAATATGTATGAAAATGCTAATATCTTCAAATTTAGTACAAAAAAAATAACAGGGAGACAATTATTTACTCTAAATCCTCCTTAATATTTGGATGGAAAACAAGCCAAAACTTAAAAAGAACTTTTTAAAGAAAAAATTAATCCCAAAAATAACAATAAGCACCAAGAGAACCTGCTTCTCCTTGCTGTAGAAAGCCTCTCTTGGGGTACATATACTTAAAAATATATATAAATTGGGTGATTTAGAAATGGGGTAGCCGGTCTTAATGTCCCTTCAAGGCTACAGTGCAGCTTGGAAAATGATGACGTCCCAGCCTCCCGGCTACTCTTATCAGTCGAGCGCAAACTCTGTTTGCAATCTGGCTGCAAGCCGCCGTCTGCAAGATATCTGGTCCCAAAGACCATTTGATACTGAATGTGTTGCCATTGGGATTAGATGCCAGTGGGTGTTATTATTATGATAATTTTCACTAATTCGTTTTTCAGTGTTACAGATTTTTAAGTGCAAAATGCCAGGTGTTGTACCTTGAATACAGTGATATATAAAATTGTATATAAATAAATGCTAGTGGTTACAGCTGACTATTGAGAGAGAAAACAGAACATGGGAGAAAGAGGGTAGGGAATATCCTGAAAGATGGCAGAATATGGCTGGCTGAATCCCTGAACAGGACCTTGCCAATTTTTTTTTAAAACCTCTCTCCTCTTTGTGTTTTTTTTTTTAATAAAATTTATCTCTGCTGGAATGTAATCGTAGAGGTGGTGCCAATTGAACAGAGAAGCACTGCTTGCTGGACAGCCACTCATACTAAAAGTCAGCCTCATTATTTAACTTTTGTGGCTTTCATCCAATCAGCTTTCTCAGTTTCTGCTTTTGAGGCTAGTATGGTCAATGCCACTTTCTCAAGGGGTGTGTTTGTGTTTGTGTGTGTGTGTAAAGTTGTTTTATCCTATCTGTACTAAGTCATCTTATTTTAGTGTTTATATTATTTTTTGTTCCTTGTTTTTAAAATGGGGAAGAAGCTATCCATTACATGGATGACTGGATTTTGGGGGGACTCCATTGCAGATTAAATACTCATTAGTCCAGCACTAATTTCCTCCTCCTGAAATACAAATAACATGCAATGGCAAATTAAGAATATCTAGAGATTGACATAAAGAAAAAATCTGTAGGCTTAGCATAAATGTCTGTAGACACGTGGAGGCATAAAGTGTATCATAGAGCATGTTTCCTGGAAGACATCTGCTCCATTACTGAACACAAAAAAGTGGTATTGAAGATGGTTATAACATTTACTCAAACACTGAACAAATATGACATCTTATACATTGTGAGCTACTTTGAAAAGTTGCTGAACACTGCTGATTTAATCCACTTCTGGGTACCTTCGGCCTACTAATACTTTGAGTGAGAAGAAAGTTGTTGAGAACATCAAAGGACTTCTCTGTGAAATTTTGTCCCTCAGGAAGATTTGGTGCAGATTATAGTAAGGAGCTTCCTCGTTGCATTATAGGTTTTAAAATGTATATGCAGACCATACATTCATTTAAAATAAAGTTAACTGACATTAAAACTACAACTTACTCTTGCTTTGTGATTTCTATACCATCTTGACCATCTAGACTTTCTCATTTCCAGATTAATTTCTACTACTGAACATAGAGGAAATTTGAGGGAATTCTGGAGATGGAAAATTGGACTTCGCAGAACTTTAATGTGATCCAGCAAGGCAGTTATTCCAGTGTTAAAATGGACATGGTGGCAAAGCATACTGCTCCAAAGCATGGTGGCAAAGCATCCTGCCCTGTTCATCTGTGTTAGAAAACAAGGATGGAGGAACCATCACTGTCTTTTAGGGTTCCCAGTGCAACTAAGCTTCTATCAATTTTTATGCCAGGCATGTTGGAAAAACCTCTTCCCTCCTGCTCATTTCAGATTATAGAAATAATAAGTTGGATTCCATACTTCCCTGGATTTTTCATTAAACAATACACTTAATTAGAAAAAGTTGGATACAAAATGTATATGTTAAGGAAAACTGTATGTATGTATATATGTATGTGTATGTATACATATATGTATGCCAGTTTGGTGTGGTGGTTAAAGCATCAGGTTAGAAACCAGGAAACTGTGAGTTCTAGTCCCACCTTAGGCACAAAGCCAGCTGGGTGACCTTGGGCCAGTCACTTTCTCTCAGCCCTAGGAAGCAGGCAAGGGCAAACCACTTCTGAAAAACCTTGCCAAGAAAACTGCAGGGACTTGTCCAGGAAGTCGCCAGGAGTCAACCCTGACTTGAAGGCACAATATATATATATATATATATATATACATACACACACACACACACACACACACACACACATACACATACACACGTGCATACACATGAACTTTCTGTCTTGGAGAGTTTGGAATATTTGTTTGAAAAATCTTTGAGCATGCAAACATTGGACAGAATAGGATTATGACAGTATTCATGAAACTGTAATGGAACAGATTAAGGCAGATCTGGACATCCCTACTTCATGTACATCATTCCATTTTCAGTTCTGTGTAAGTTTCTATTTTCACACATGTGTTTTCCTAAGTTTGTTCCTCAAAGTTTCCATTGCTATGTGTGACTTACTAAAATTCATATTTGGATATACAACTTACAGTATTATGAAATGACTAATGCTGCCTTTAAAGTTTTCCATCATTGTTATTGCTATCATTTCAGAACTCCCAGCTTTCATTATACCCACTATATGCATATTTTTAAAAAGGAATTATTGGTCCTGATAATGTGCCACCTTTTCTGTGGTCATGCATCTCTCTCTCCCTCTCCCTCTCCCTCCCTCTCTCTCTCCCTGTGATGAGGGAGGGGATTGATTTTTGCTCATACAATTTTCCTTTACTCCCAGGGGGATTTGTCACTCAATTTGAATATATATCACTTGTGAACTTCAACTTGGTTGAACTTCATTGTCTTCTATTGTTATGCCAGTAAGACATGTGGTAGGTTTAAGCAGACAGGAAAATTGGACTGTATCAACTTCTTTATAACCAGAGTGCATTTTTCATAATCAAAAGAATTGATCTGTTTATGAGCAGTGGGCATTTTGTTATTGATTCTTCAGTCTGATAAATAATCTGTGGTCTTTAGAATGGATGTTAAAACATGAAAATACACACATACACACAAAAGTTACCAATCGAAGTGAATATTTGTAGCTCAGGGTTGAACCATGGAGTCCTTGGTGCTCTCTGAGCCTCGTTGTTTTCTTGCAGACGTCTCATTGCCAGACGAGGCAACATCTTCAGTGCAAAGAGAGAGTGCCAGGCTTCCAGGAAATCTCTGGCATAGCAGCAACTCAGAACACCAGAAAAAAAAAAAAGATCATCTGTACAGCATCTTCCAACAAAACCAGTAGCTCAACTTTATCAAAAAGTGCCTCACCACCTAACCCACTACAACCCAACCGATGGAAACTATGAAAAGGGTAACACTGCCATACATCAGAAACATCTCAGAAACCACCAACAGACTGTTACGACCACATGGCATCACCGTAGCACATAAACCAACTAAAACTCTTCAAAACATATTAAGCAACCAAAAGACCCAATAGCCCAAGAAGAAAAAACAGGAGTTATTTACAACATACAGTGCAAAGACTGTAACAGCCACTATGTAGGACAGGCAGGCAGAAGACTAGCAGAGTGCATCCACGAACACCAACTAGCAGTCAGAAGACATGATGAGAACTGCTTAATCTCACAACACATGGACACACTCAACCATAGTTTCAACTGGGAAACTGTGAGCATCCTAAACCAAGCCAAATCCAAAACCGCCAGAGAATTCCTGGAAGCCTGGCACTCAGACAAAGCAGCCATCAACAGACACATAGAGGTAAACAACATTTACATACCATTCAAAAGAGACAATAGAAAAGCCAAAAGACCAGTACACTCCCTTGCCAGCAATCAATACCCAGATATGCAACACTAGGATTAACACCAGATGAACCATCAAACAGCACAATACACCCTAATCAAGGAACTATTAACTCAGTCAATCAACCAAGCCGCAAACAACAGCCCAATCAAAGAACTCCCAAGGAGAGAACAACACCCCAACCAACACAAGCAGGGCAAGCCACAGTATATAAACTGAGAGCAAGGCCCACTCCCTCTTTGCACTGAAGATGCTGCCTAGTCTGGCAATGAGATGTCTGCAAGAAAACAACAAGGCTCAGAGAGCACCAAGGACTCCAAACAAAAGTTAGTGCGCACAGCTTTAGGTAGGGTTTTCCCAAGTACATTCTTGTTATTAAGGAGCAGAATTTACAGGACACTTAAGCAAGTTGTTGATGGCAATCTTTATCATTCAGCTTGCATTACAATGATCATGCAGTTGTTTTTTAGCCTCACTGATAGCATTTAGCCATAACAGCAGATGTTAAAATGTTCAGAAAAGGAAAAAGAAAATGATAATATAAATGTAAAAACATTTATGAGCAGCAAGCCATCAGAAGAGAAGGAAATGCCAAAGCTGAAGTAGAGATATTAAGACCTAAAGATAACTGAATAGTTTAGAAATGAAACATCAGCCTTTCCTCAATTATTTTCAGTTAAGCTTTTCTTGGCACTGTGTCCTGGGAAGTCTATTCCCGAACAAATTCTGCTGTGAATTGTCTTTTATGAATGTGAAGCATAAAAACTTATGGGGTAGATTTTATTGTCACATTGTGTACCTGAGTAAAACAATTGCACATTAAAGATTTGTATCAAAATGTCTCTGGTTGTGAGAAATGGTAATACTCTGCCATTAGGTTAAGGCAATGGGACGAGGCTCACACCCTTTTAGTTTCTGGCAGAATAACCCATCAGTAATATATGAGTTCTGGAAGGCATTTCTGTGTGCACAGCTGCCAAGAGTAACCACCAAATGTGCATCAATTCTTTAGTTTCTTTTTGTAGAACAGACTAACATTCAATATATATGTTTTTAAATAGTAACTTCTGAAAAAACAAAAGAAGTAGTGGCGTCCATTTTAAAATCAGGCTATTTATCAAGAATATAGTTGGGAATCTTTTTCAGTTATTTGATAGAAAATGTGCTCTTCCACAATACAATCCAGGCTTGTGGTCACCACCCCCCATTCTGTGGAAATCAATTCTACAGGTAAATTATGCTCTGTATGAAGAAAGTTTTCTTTTGCCTATTCTAAATTTCTTTTCAGTCGGCTTCATTGGATGAGCCCTAGTCCTAGTGTTTTAAGATAGGGAGAAAATTTTCTCACTGTTCACATCCTCCATGTTATGCATGATTTTATACACCTTGATCATGTCCCCTCTCATCACCATTTTTCTAAGCTAAAAAGTCCCAAACACTTAGCCTTTTCTCATAAAGAAGGTATGCAGGTTCTGTGATCATTTTGGTTGCCCTCTTCTGTACTTTTTCCAGGTGTGTTATACTCTTTTTCAAACAGAGCACTTAGAACAGTAAAGAGTAGTCCAGATTGGGATCTACCATAAATTTGTATAAGAGAATTATAACACTGAAAACTATTTTCAATTATCTGTCATATGGAATTTGCTTTTTCCACCGCTGCCACATGCTAAACACCTTCATTGAGCTGTGTGTGTGTGCGCATGTGTGTGTGGTTCATCTTTATTCTGGCCATAGACCAGAATAAATTGAGCTATGTACTATGACCGCAATATTATTTTCCTGTTTAGTTACAAACAGTTTGATGTGCATGTAAAATAAGTTTTTTGTGCCCCAATGTGCATCAGTTGATACATATTTAAAGTGAATCACATTTCCATTTCATTGGCCATTCACCCAGTTTAAAGAAATCTTTCTGGAACTCTTCAGGATCACTTTTGGTTTTCAGCATGATGAACAGTTTGGTATCATCCACAAACTTGGCTACTCACTGCTTAGCCATAAATCAGGATAACTTATGAACACATTACAAAGTACTAAGCCCAACATCAGTCCTTAAAGTTTCCTCCATTGAGAAAACTGTCCATTTATTCCTAATCTTGGTAATCTTGGGCCTCTTATCCCATGACCACCAAATTTACTCAAGAGCTTTTTTGGCACAAGCTTGTTAAAATCCAAGAATACAATGTCACCTCCATGCACTTGCCTGTGGACATCCCCAAAACACTCCAGGGGGTTGGCAATGGAGGATTTACCTTGGCAGAATTCATGCTGATTTATCTTCCTCAAAGCTCATTTCTATCAGTGCTTATTATTTTTTATTTGGTTATCATCTCACTAATTTGCGAAGAAGAGATGTTAAGCTGACTGGTTTATCTCTTTTTTGGATGGGATCATTTTTGAGAAACTGGTAGTGCATTGGCTATCTTCTGGTTCTCTGGCAGCAAACTCCATATTTTTGCTAGGGTGCCAGCAATTTCACATTTGAGTTTTTAAAGAACTTTCTGGTGGATGTCATCAGGATCCAATGATTTATTAATGTGCAGTTCCTCAAGATCTCCTAGAGTATCTTCTCTTGTTGTGTCAATTTGCATTAGTTATTGCTATTCCCTCCCTCAGAAAGTCAGTACAGGCTCAGATATCTGTCCTGCATGCATTCTGTTTCTGTGCAACCTCCATGTCCTACCTGAACATCCCTTTCAATCCTTTGTCATCTAATAGTCCCTTACAGTATTTTCTGAAGTATTAGCATCCTCCCAACTGGATGCTGCCCAGACAATTTCCCCACCATCACCACTTCCACAGATAATTTTCAAAGTAGTTTTTCATTGCAAAAGTGGCCTGGCTCCATTTCAGTTCAAGTGAAGCCCATCTCTTCTGTATAGTTTCAGCTTGTCCCCTAAGGTTCCCTAGTACCTAACAAATATTCATTTCTCTTCCTGAGCTACCATCTCATTCATGCACTGAACCTTCTAAAATCTGCATGCTTAGCTAGTCCTGCATTTTGAATAGATAGTATTTCTGAGAACATTATCTTGGTGTTTTGGAATTTCTGCCTGCTACCCGATAGTCTAAATTTGGCATCCAGGACAGTCAACTACATTTCCCAATGTCAATGGTGCCAACATGGATGGTGACCACTGCGTCATTCCACTTCCTAGCACTATGTAGTAACTTATCTAGGTAGCAGTGACATTTGCTTCTGGTGGGCAATCCCCATACAATCTATAACTCCATCTTTCTGTATTTATAATTATCATATCACCCACAACTAATAAGTCAATTCGAGTTAAAATACATTGCTCCAGTTGAGAAGTATAACCTTCTTGTGCAGTTTTGACAGATCACCAGCTCAATGCTGCTGTGTTCTGTTCTTTAGGAAGAAAACAGTAGAATGGTAGCAGTTGAGCCAGCCAATAACCAGACCAGGAAAACCACCCACAACAAAACTGCCCTCTAATGGTATGAAAAGTTATGGGCTCTTCAGCCAAGGACTGGTTCTTCCTATAGTAATTTCTCTCACAGTGCAGTGATGTCCACCTTCCCTGATGCCTTCCTTCTCTGTGATACCAAGGAAGCTGTCATCCAGGGAGGGATAAAACTATCACATTCCCAGGAGATCCTGCTTATATATCTCTCTGACTTTCTAAGTGTCTCCAACTCAGCCACCCTAGTTTCAGAAGAACAGGCTTGCTCCCAAGTGCCAGAAGCTGCTTGCACTGAGCATAAACCTATGACATCTGACTGTGCAATAAAATTCAAAGCACCTTCTTCTTCACTAGCTTTCTAGCTTTCTACCAGTTATTGCTGGTAAGTTTGATCTTTACAAACTGACCTAAAATTTAGACCCTAGTTATATTTTTATAGAATTAGAACCCTGGCTTCTCACACAGTCACAACATTTGCCTTGATGTTTATCTGTGGATGTGGGAGGTCAGTGTGCTCTTTCCTTACCTAACTGCATCACACAACTCCTCTTCTTGCAGTCCTGTTCACTTACTATGGCTGCAAGCTTCCAGCTGCCTCTCTTCTTTTTAAATAGTGCTAGCCATGTGCTTTGGTCTAGTGCTTTGTAAACCATGTCTTCTGATAGGGTACAATGGCAGGTATGAACAAGTTATTACACAGGTGCATTTTTCTGAAAGTACAGGCCAATGTCTAACATTTATCCTTTGAGTTTTGATTTCTGATACTTTTTCAAGGCCTTCCAGTAATTGTCCTAATTAAATTAACTACAGTTCCCTATATCTGCTCCTACCACTTAGTTTTGCTTCCTCTTGATCATACACTAACTTGGCACTGAATCTTACCAATTACCTTAGATCTTGTTTTTAAATAAATGTTAAGGACAATTATTTTTTCCTTTGCTTACAGCAGCATGGGAGGTCTAAACTACATATTACATTACATTACATTACACAAGTGTGTGTGTGTGTGTTTTATTGAATCTGATCCTATTAAATTCAGTGGTAATCATGAGGTGAGGATGGAGAAGCATTGGTTAGACTTGCACCAACATTATGTGAAAGTGGACTTTCCCTTGCACAGTAAACCTTAATATTGTACACAAAGCTGTGCTAAACAATATTTATTTCATTTGATAACCATTTAATGAGAAATAATTTTCAGGGAAGAGAAGATTGTTGAAACTCCCATGGGTGGAATATGGTCTTCTTGCACTTAATTAGTGATGGGGCAGCCAAAAGGAGTGTGTCAATGTCCTGTCTTCCAGTGTGTAACAATGTCTCTGGGAGCTTGCATTCTCTTTGACTTCTCAGCCTTCTGTTTGATCTGGACGGAAGACAAGGAGGGACATTCTCCTGTGAAGATTGAATTTTTTTTAAAATAGGGAAGCATGGGCAGCCAGGGAAATGGCAGAGGTATACAGACAAACTTATAATGGAGAAAAGGTCAGTGAGATCCTTCAGTCTTCTTAGAAGTGTAAGGTAAAGAGAAGTAGGGAGGAAAGGAGGGAAAAAATGTCCCTTCTTTTTCAGGGTAAGAAAACATTCAGAATATGGGAAAATAGAATAGTCAAGATCCTTTGCCAACTTTAAAAAAGAGAAAAAAACACCTTCAACCTGTCAGTTTATCAAAGCTAGGCTATCAACAGTATAACATGTTGCCTTTCCCTTGACAGTGAAAAATCTGGACGCTAGGATTTGTACTACATGCCAAGCTTGTTTAATCTTAGCCATGGTACGTTTTCTTGTGGCCTAACGTGTGGTGTGAATCCAACCCATTTAATGAGTTTATGATTCAGCATATTGTGGAAACACAGAAAAAGGCTTAATTCAGCAACCAAGTTAAACCACATGCTATGAAAAGCAAGCCCACGTACCCTTAAAAATTGAGAGCAGAACAAAAATGTTTGCCTTCCCTGTGTATGGATTTTATTTTTAAAATATGTCGTTTCTCTCATTGGGAATGAGGGTCTCCTTTTTCCATCTTATGACACAAGTAGCTTCAGTGTATGAAGAGAATAAGTCAAATCTTTTCCCAAGCCAGGCAGTTGCACTGCTCAGCAATTTGCTGAGAAGTAATCAACACATTAGCCTGCATTTATGTTCAATGTGTTATTATGAATTTGCTTATGTATGTCTGCTTGCTACTGATCCAAACCAGATCATGGGGATTCCCTGTGCAAACAGTGGTGTTGCTGTTTGTTGAAGCTGCAGAATGGCCTAGAGCAGGAACAGACTGTCTTTAGTCTTGAGTTATACCTTTTTTTTTTAAACATTCCCCTAGGTGCATCTCATGCTTTATTTTTAAAACACAAAACTGTATGCTTAAGATCACTGAACAGTTAAGGCACAAATAATAAGAGTTAAGTCATCCCAAATATAAGCTCTTGCCTAAATACACAAGAAGTTCCTTGTTAGATCAGATCAAATTCCAAGTTTCTTGCAAGAATGCCAGCAACCAGCATGCCCTTGGTGGCCCAACAGTCAACTATAAGCTACTCCCTGTCTATATCTGGCCTAAAGAATACCCAAATTTGACTAGCAATGGGAGGTACTGTGGGCTTCTGGAAGTACCTTAAATCTCACAATGGAAATAACACAGAATCATCCCTTTCTAGTCTTTCTGGTAATTTTTTACAGCTGTTGATTTATTTCAAACAGCTGGCTCCAGACCAGTTCCACAATTCTCCTTCTAATTTCATAACATCTCATCATTCCCCAAAATGTCCTCATGTAACCTTGCCCGCATATGGTTTCTGTGCTAGAAAGGACCCCACATAATTGTAGTGGAAAATCACTGTGCACTGTCGCTTTAAGCAGCCCATAAATGCTCTGGTGTGGCAAAGGAGCCGAGGTCTCCAATGGACCATTTGACAGAAGCTGTGTGCAAACGTTTATCATACATTTTATCAAAATAGTCTGATGACAGTAGTGGATGTCCATGTGGGGATCCTTATGATTTGGGAATTGTATGTTTAGATCAAATGTAGATATAAATATGGATGCAAGGCATCAAACCCAACTTTTTATTTGAACTGCATAATTTGGATGAAAATGTACTTTTCTAAGCACTGAACATGTCATGAGTACTGATGGTGAACAGGAGGGGGCCACTATCCAGGGGCAAAAACTCATGTGTAGTTTAGAGACTTTGAGCTGTCATTCAAAGAGACACAGAACAGACCCGCCTTGACTTTTGGGGGTTTATCTGTCTGGGTTTTCCAGTTTGGTAGGATTTTCTGTCTAATGTAGCAATAATAAAGCACTAGAGACTTCTTCCTCGTCTCAGCGTGGTTCGTGCTTAGTCAGGAGGAGAAAATGCTGAAAGGAATAAGGATTGAGGTCCTAAAGGATGGGTGAGGGTCCAGCATTTTTAAGAATTTTTCCTTGCAAAACAATTTTTTTCTAGCTTTTTCATAGGTGGGAAAGGTCATCTTACCTCGTTGGTGGTAAATGAGTCCCCTCCCTCCCTCCCTTCCTCTAACTTTTTACAATTGTTATCTGAATGCTCAGATTCCTGCCCAGCCTGAGTTTTAGATGGATGCTTTTATTTTATCAAGTTTGGATCAAAGATATTCATATTATAATTATTAATGATCATATGGATTGTGACTTCCACCCATATTGTTTGGCTTTATTTTGACCCTGTTCAAGTTGCCATAGCAAAAAGATAACACCAGCCAAGAAGGGCAGTTCATGAAAATGATTTGGAAGAGATGCTTGAGAATGGGCAGGAGCTGTGCTTTTTTAAAGCAGCTGCATTTCAGTTTTCAGGCTAGTTCAGGAAAAGGCAGGCTTCCTCCAGGTTGGACCAACCCTTTGAGGTAAAGCTGTTTTGCTATTGCTGCCAATAAAGCCAATGAGTTAGGCTTCTTCTTGGAAGGTGGCTTGCCTTCTGGGTCCAGCTGTGTGAAAGGGTGATGTAAAGTTCTGGGATGTGAACTCATCTCCATTACAAGTTGTTCTTCGAGGGCACTTTTCCATCTGCCAATCACTTTCCTGAAACTGCGCACAGTAAGAATGGTAAGGACAGCAATACTGCTCAGTGTCTTGGTTGAGGCTTAGTAAAGCTCACCTGGGGAGGCAGCACAGTTTATGTCAACATACTTTTCAGCCCACTTAAACCTAGGAGGAAGTCACATTAAAGGGCCTGTCTGGATGAGCCCTGTAAAAACAGTTCATCATGGCCTCATGTTTCACATGAGTCAGGAAATTGCCAATGCTGTTTAAAATCCCACAAGAAGTTTACCTTGAGGCTTCTGGAACAACAGCAAAACACATTTGCTAATTCTCTTTTTTTAGATTTCATCTTATAGATCTGCATAATTATAATCTTTTCTAGTTGTTTCTTCAACATTTCCCAACCTTGGCCAGTAGTAGAGTGAAGAAGAAACTACTCAAAGGACTATAGTGAGTTTAATTCTGGGATGACATCAAGTTCACTGAGTGCTTTCAAGCCTGCAAAAGATAGGCTCTAAGGAACCATTAAGCACATAATAACATAAAAGCAAAAGATTGTTCCATTTGTCTGAAGCACTATAAATCAAAATACAAAGTTGTGTAAGGGAGGATATTATGGGAACAATAGTCAAGGTCCTTAGATTCTTTTATATAGAACTCCCACTGAAAGCCTCAAATTTTGATTAATAACTGGCTTGAAGATTCAGACAAATTAAATATAAAGGCTATGCTTATTTTAATGTGGATGATTCAGTATGAAGTAGATTTGTTTGACTCACTTCTTCCAAGTGAATCTTCTAATCATTCTGAGGCATCAAAACGGATCAGGCTCCCTCGAATTGTCTCAAAGAGATTCAAAGGTGGTTAAAAGATTTGATGAGCAGTCTTTGCAGCCTCAAATATGCAGATTCATATGTGGACAAAGCTTGGTGGGGGGTGGGGGGGTAGGGGGTGGGAGGAGGTGCTAAGTGGTGAAATTATCTATGATATTGATGTGAGTGGCCAGCCACAAGCATTACTACTTCTTCAAACTATGGGTGAATGCTGTCTTGTTGCTTGTATCTCTCAATCTTCTGCTAGAATTAGGCATGTTTGCTTGGAGCAGAAGAGAAAAGGAGAAATCGGATTGATTCAATGCGCAAATGCATCTGAAATAGTGTGGCTGCTCTTAGACACTGTGTTTTATACAGACCACTGTATTTATTAATTGTTATAGTACATTATGTACATAATTGTTATAATTTAAACATTTCTCAGGCTTTTTAAAAAAGTTACAAAAACAATATATAATGGTCCTTCCTTTGCTCATGAGCTATGCTATAAAGTCTGTCAGATCAGAAACAAAGTAATCAAAGGGAGGTGGACCTTGCCACCTTTGGGAACAGCATACTTCTAAAACCCTGTTTGAAAATTTTTATTTTTAAATAGGAGTAGGACATTTCCTGTATTATTGTTCTGCAGTTCAGCCCAACTTATCTATGGGCTCTTTGCTGGCCAGTTTGCTGGCCAGTTTTGAGGCTGCTGTAGAACCTCCCCTTCATCTCTTCTAAAAAAAAGGTACAATAGAAATATTTCAAAAATCAACTAAAATGAAATCTTTGAAGCCATCTGTCTGAAACTGTGAAGGCTAAACATCTCTACAAAGTATCTACCATCCCTAATATTTTCATCCTATTCTCTAACAAAACAGCCGCAGTCATTTCAATCCTTCTCCATTTTAGCCTACAGTCAAAACTTTTATTGGGTCAAATCTAAAATTTATTTGAATTAACTATTATTGGCTTTGATTCTCACACTGCAAATTTGAATTCAATCATGGCATCCCAAAATCTTCAATTTGAATCAGATACAGACTGATAATGCATGACCTTATAAAAATTCAGAAGAGGTAAGCACTACCAAATACTTATAGCTGACAATGGGCACTAACCCAACACAGGATGAAAATGACATTTTTGATTCCAAGATGCTACAAAGCAACACAAGTGGGATTCCCATAAGCAGCCACCACCTTGTTTTTCCTTTTTCTTTTAGTCAAAGATCAATCAGAGTTTCTGTTTTCTGAATGAGAGGCCAATATAATGGCACCAATTACCCCCTAGTGACATTTCTTATATTAGTTAATGTTGCTGTCATTGTATACTGGGCATACATTTTTAATAGCATAAGGATCTTCTGGCACCTTCAGGAAAATTTAGAATTGACTTCTAAACATTATAGATCAACAGATTTGTTTATTAGAACAATTGTCTTTCAAAATAATTCAGAAATGATATAGCAACTGTCCAATCTTGTCCCATTTTTTAAACTAGTAGTGGCAGGCTGTATTAGCTTTTAAATCTTATTAGGCAGTGGTTGTTTCATAATTATGGCTCACTGTGAGCTGAAGGAAACCACAATTGTTCTTTCTCCTGGCACAGCTGAATAATCACATAGAAAGATTCCTGAAGGGATATGTAATACTGTTTTTGTTAAATGATTTTTTGTAGATATAGATAAACTGCATCCTCTCTATATAAGAGGATCCAGTTTTATAGAATTGGAGTGGGCCTCTGAATACCTTTATTACATTTATATTATTAGATGCATTTTTTAATTGTCAAAAGCATACAATTACTTTTTTTCCAGTTCATTTTTAAAAAATAGCAGCAGCGCATAATATTTATAGAGGAAATTTAATCCAAACCTTCATAGTTGTTTTCCCATGATGGTATTATAAATGTAGAAAAAAAATGCAATCAATAAAAAAGAAATCCGTAAATGCTAACAGAG
The DNA here is from genome assembly GCF_035149785.1 of Candoia aspera. Taxonomy (NCBI): domain Eukaryota; kingdom Metazoa; phylum Chordata; class Lepidosauria; order Squamata; family Candoiidae; genus Candoia; species Candoia aspera. Next base: position 118,851,786 of record NC_086153.1, on the reverse strand, counting down.
GAGATAAAAGCAGCAAAACCCATAGATACCCATTTGTATTAATTTGCTGCAAAGCTTGCTGGAGTGTAGCAATGCAAGAGAAACATAAGTTGGTAGTTTATTTTTAAAAATCTGTGTAGATTATTTTAGGCCTATTGTAAACATGTAGGAACCTAAAACTAGTTTTTAAGTTAGGTTCTTCACTTTTACTTCCATTGCCCTTTTTGTAGTACCAATGTTGCATTGTCTTGGCTATGTTCTAAAGAAGGGCAAGTTAAAAGTATCTTCCTTTCCTTTCACCATTGTTTATGTGGATGATTCATCTCTGAAGAAGCTTAGGAATATCCAAACCAGTCTTGGAGGTATTTATTGTTTCCTGTGAATTGCTACATCCTTCCTTCAACTTTCTTCCACCTGACTTTTAGGCTCAAACTGCACATTGCATTAGATAGGTAGCAGGTAGTTCTATCTAATATGTTGTTTGTTTCAAAGTAAATGTGGGAAATGCAGGTTATGACCACAGTCTGTGGAGATTTGACCCTTGGTCAACCTAACGTAGCAGTAACAGCACTGTTTGTGACTCCATGTCAAGCTCCAACAGTCTGGCAAACTTAGGATACAAGAACCACTTGGATTTTGGAAAAATCGATATTGCTGGTGTAGGATAATGTAACAAAATCTTGAAAGCCCGTCAAAGCAATTCTCCAATTCAAGTTATACCTAGTGTAATTAAGGCGGAGTTGCTCTGAGTCACTTTCTCATGTTTCCCCTTTTCCTGTAATGGTCCTCCTCCCTACCATCATAATCCTTCTCCCCTTCCTTGTTCTCAGGGTCTAGACATTCCATCGTACTACTTCTCCCATCAGACTCACTTTCTCCTTCCAACATGGAATGCACAAAGAGAGCAGTGACCACCCTCCTTCTGCCTGTGAAGAAGGGCCAAGCAACTCCTGATGGTCAATGCACCCTGTGATCATATGATCGCCAATTGCAACCTTCCCTGACAGCTTCCCCAGAAGGTCAATGGGGAAGCTGGCAGGGAAGGCCACAAGTCTCCCCCCTATGCAGCCTCCTCCAGTCCCTCTGCGCTTGCACTGTGCTGGCCACTTGTGCACCCCCACACATCCTCCCAGACCCATGCCTCTCATGAACCTCCTTGTACCCCTTCCCTGACCCACATTGCACCTCTCACACATGCTCGTGCACCCTCACTGACCCACCCTGTGCTTCTCATGCACCCTTTGCACCCTTGGGAAACCTCCCTGACCTGTGTGGTACCTCTCGTGCACCTCTTCACACTCTCCCCGACCCTCCCTTGCACCTTGTACCCCCTTGTGCCCCCTCCCCATGCCATGCTATGCCCCTGACCCTTCCCTGCACCTCTGCAACCCCCTTACTCACTCCCCACCTGGCAGCAACCACATACTTGCCTTTGTTTGTGGGAAGCCAGCAGGAAGTTGCCTCACCTAACGACTGTGGGATTCAGTTAACAACAGCAACTGGGACTGCTGGGATTGCTATTAACAACTGCATTGCTTAGTGATAGAAATTCTGGTCACAATTGCCTTTTAAGTGAAGGCAACCTGTAATGCTGAAGTTCAAGGAAGAGAAAAATCGTGTCCACCTAATCTGAAGTTGGGTGAGGGTCTGAGCCTTCTGTAGGTATTCCAGTTCTTGTGATCTGTCTGTATTTGTATCTGTCTGTACTAAATGTCTTCATTGCTGAAATGTTATCTTTGTTATTAGTAGCAACTCTTTATTGAAGATACCATAATTCCACTCATCTGGGAGGAGTCTAGAATAAAATGGGCAGGGCAACATGTCCTCCCCTCCTCTACTGAAACTTGAAGAAAAACACACAAGGCAGAGTTTGAAGCATCCGTTTGCACAAAAAAGGGACAGCTGGGGTCCAGATGGTGGGGCAAAGGCTGGGATGAAAAAGCAAGTGTCAGTGTTAAAAGGCTCTTTGTTCGTGAGTAGACCAGTTAAATAGGCTACCTCTTTTCAGAAGTTCAGTTAACAGTCTTGGTGAAATCAAGTAGGGAACAAGAATGAACCACCTATAAAAGTTGGCAAAGCACCCCAAATGTTGGAAGGGGGCTGCAAAATTTCCCAAAGTCAAAGCTTTGGACTGATTCACTTTTGAGTGTCCTAAATTTCCACAGGGACTACACTTTCCAGCTGAGTCAAAGCAATGACTGTAATGGCATGTGGGAATGACCTTGGGAGACAGGAGGAAGAGCCTCAGCCTAGACAACAGTCTGATAAAAGAAAATTGAGTCCAAAGGAGGAGGGGTGGTGAAAGCATCTCAGAAGGGACCCTCCCTAGTTTTCTGGAGAGTAAAAGTGAGGGATGGGAAGGGTACTTTCAGACTTGCAAGATTCTGTTAATGTAACCTTATAATAAAAATAGAGCTAATATTCCTGGTTGTGCTTCTTGTCTGGACTACCTCGCAAGGCTAACATTAGCAGAGCAAGCCACCACTCTTTGATCTAGTGCACTGCAGTAAAAACACAATCCAAGGTGCTATATTCATTGTTTCTCTGCTGCAGATAGGCATTTCATCATTGCCCCTATTTGCATGTGCTCTACACTGTTGGTGTCTAAGTAGACAATTGGTAGGGGGGATTGGGAAGGGGTTCAGAACAGCTGTGCCTCAACTTTTCCCGCCTGCCATCAATTACCACACAATGTCGAAATAACTCTCCTAAAGTCTCTGGCATGCCTTGTTGCATTAATTCATTTTTCAGTTCATTGCAAAGGCTTTTCCAAAACTGGTCAATCAAAGCAAAATAATTCCAGTGGACAAACTTGCCATACCAATGAAAATCTGCTATGAACTCACATACTTAGCATCCTTCTCGCTGCAACTTATGAATCCCCTAATTAGCAGCACTCTTCTGGTGAAATTGTCAAAGGCAGATTTAAATTTCTGCATAAAATCTCAATAGTTGTTCAGGATGGCTTCCTTGGTTTCAGTGAATGGAACAGCCCAGCTGGCTGCTCAAAAGGCCAAGAAGGAACGCCACTTTGGTCCTGTAGGGAACTCTGATGGATTGCTCGCCATAAACAATACTGGGTAGCGAATGTTAAGAATTGGTCCTGAACCCCTCACTCCTTCAACTTCTCTAGCAGGCTTCCAGGGTGAATGGAGGATCACCAAGGGGGGAACACCCTCTGGGGCTGCCCCAGGGTAGGGTAAACCATGACCCAGTGCTGGGCTATTTGTATCATAATATTGTGCTAGCTTGTAGTCTGTGTATTTACCTGCTGCCTAGGCTGCAACAATGCCGCCATGATTGACTTAGAGATATGTTGATAACATTCAGATTAATTAATATGAAAGTGCATATGTTCAATTTCTTAATTCCTTCTCTGCATCAACATAGAACTATGGATATTTCGGGAGGAAAGAAAATGGAGAACATCTGAACCAAAGCGGGTTGGCTGAAGTTGATAAACCAGAAGTTGAAATAAGGAATTCATACACGGTTTTATTATTTGCATTAGACCCAGTCTTTATTGTATATTCTGTTACTATATTTGATTGTTTTATTACTAGTAGTCTCAAACCCTCTGACAGTTTATAGTGTGAAAATATTTAACTTAGTTTCTTATATCCTGTGTCACTCCTAATGTTATTATATGACTCTAGATGGAAATTAAGACCATCCTCTCTTATATCACATTTAGAGGCAAATAAATCTATATAAATTTCATTCCTTTATTGCTATTTATACTAGTTTGGCAAAATATGCTTTTTCTTCCTCAAGTGGGAATATTCAGGTTTTCCTTAGCAGAGTCTTGAAAAAGGAACAGCATAAATTTAGCATGAAGTCAGACATTTGCTTTATTTTCTTGACCTATAAATGTCCCTTTAAGATTTATTTTCATTGTAACTTCTCTTCTGTGATATTTTTGGTAAAAACAGTCATTCAAATAAGCATGAAGATAATTCTCCCCCCCAACGCCCCCCCTTCTCTCTCCTAAAATACTGGCACAGTGAATCTAACCACATTATTGTGAAAGGGAATGCCATTAATTTAATCAAATCCTCCTCAAGACAGTAGACCACATGTTTGGGCTTTTAGGTATCATATTGGGCATATTTATAGGCAGGGGTTCTCACTGACATTAATGGGCTTCTGTGTGACAAGGGCCAAAATAATTTCTGCAGCTCTTAAAATCACACACATTGTCCTCACCTAGATTAGCCAGCTGATACAGGAAGCCCTCATGTAGCTACCACAATTGGGACCAGCAACTTGATCATTACCCAAAGCGGTTGCTAAGTGAAATCACAGTTGTGCTTATGGTCTTACTTCAGATTTCCTTTGCTTTACAGGCTCGCAAAGGTTGTAAATGCAAGTATTGGTTGTAAAGTTACTCATCACTGTCATAACTGCGAACAGTTGCTAAACAAGGTAGTCACTAAACGAGGACTACCTGTACTGACATTTGAATGGCATATCAGCCTTCAGTAGCTGTCCACAGCTTTCCATTGGCAAATAATTTGGAATATGAAGTTCGGATGGCACTTAAACCAAAAATGAAAATGGGAATCATGCCCTTGTACTGTGCTCACAACATCAGCACAAAGGATGCCCTAGGGGCAACAGAAGGTCTCACAGCTTGAAAAGGATAGGATGCATACAACTGACATACATCACAGATTTACTAAGTACTAGAGAAGAACTTTTCACTGAGCAATTTCCTGGTGGGAGTAAATGAATCAGAGATCTTGTGTGGGGGAGAAGGGGCACCCAAGTATTTTTTAAAAAAATGTACCTGCTCAGATACTAAGATTTGCAGGAGGAGTTTATTCATGCCCCATGGCTGAGAAAGGCATTTTGTTTGTTTATTTGTAAAAATGTGCATGCTGCTACCCACAAGACTCTAAGCAGCTTACAGTAATAAAAATATAAGAAGTATAAAATGATAATGCATCTAATATAATACAGTAAAGATAAAACAGACCACATCATTCTGAAGGCCCTGCAAAGAGAACAGTTTACCCCATTTTGAATGAAGGTTGGGGGCTTTCTGACCTCAGAGAGAGAAGATTCCAAAGTGAGGGGGCTGCTGTTCTGAAGGCCATCCCACAGGACCCTGCCCCCTGGAACTCTTGGGATGGATACCTCTAGTGATCCCTCCAGGCTAGATCACATTGGATAAGTTGATCCCACCTGGGGCAGATGCTCCAGAAGGTCATGAGGACCCATAGGGTTTATGGATAGTTGCCAGCAGCTTAAATTGGGCCTGGAAGGATCCAATGTAGCTCCTACAAAATAAGAAATCTAGTGCAACTGTGTGCCTCTCTATTATTGTATTATGAGCATTACTATTTTTAATGTTGTAAAATATTGTGGGTTTTTATCTCCTTTTAGTGTTTTATTTTGATGCATTTTATGGATTATGAACTATGCCGCGATCCTTAGTTCAGTGTCTATGAAACAAGCAAGAGTTTCCTCCTTGCATAAATATTGAATATATTCTGGAATACTTTATACTGGAAAAGAAGAAGAGCTTCTGGGATCAATTATGTTCTGCTTATTGATCACAGTACATGCCTGAACATACATGTATTAAGAGAGGCACATTCAGGATTTGTACCTTGCTGAAATAAAAACAAAAGGAACAAAAACAAAAGGAACAGTTTCTGGAAATCCCTGTCTGCCACAGACTTCCTTCCAAATGTGTTGTTTTGGAAGTTTTTCACAAGCTGTAAAAACTGGCTTTGTAGTAGGAAGGTAGCATTAACTGAGATTCAGAACAGTCAACACTTCCCCCAAGAATCTGGAACAGCAGCTGCTCTGCATTCTTGTTAGGTTCCTTTCCTTTTGTCTACTGCAAAATTGTAATGGCAGACTAAGGGATACTCAACACACTCTTCCATCAATCTGTTGGTTCTTCCATTTCCCCTTCCTTCTAGTCTCTTCCAGCATATACCAGCTGTTGGTGGCTATTCCTCCCCCATACACTATCAGTCTCCATTTGTTTCCCATGAAAGCTCTAATTGGTTTCATGAGCGAACTGAGTTTAAGAGTTGTTTCAAGAACACAGATGAAGGAAATGCTTATTTGCTTGGAGGCTTTATTTGAAGGCGGCCCAGAATGTGGGAAAACAGCCAGATGCTGCTGCTTCTAGAGTTACTTTTGATTTATTGATTTGCGTTCCACTTTTCCTCCAGGAAGCTAAAGGCGTCATGCATATCTTCTCCTCCTCCTCCTTCAGACTTAGCCTCACAATATGCCTATGAAATATGGATTATGAGATAGATTAAGTTAAGAGAGATTCCTTCTTCTGGCATTCAAAATTCTAACCACGGAGCGGAAACAGGCAGGAGTTCAGCACCACCTCTTCTAACTCTGACTTCTCTTCATTGGCTAGGAAGATTTAACAGAAGATACATTGGACTGAACACAGTCATAGTCCACTATGAAGCCCTGATTGTTCTCTATTTTCAGACAGGAGAAGGCTTGTAGCTAAATTCAGCCAAGCACAGTTATAGCCTTTGTTCAGATATTCTGGTTCAACCTGGAAGTCTAGAGAGGGAAGGAGTAGGAACAGAGCAGGTATCCCCATCTCCCCTCCAGGAATAGCATTCTGAAAACCTGAATAAGGGCTAGATTAAGCTTAGGCAGGACTACCTAAGCTTAGGCAGGACTACCTAATAAACACAATGACTAAGCAGGAATTTGAACCAAATACTTTCAGACTTAGTCCAATACACACAATGCTATTTCTAATTTATTTTGCAAAAGGACATATGCTGATTTTCTAATTGTAGCATAAGCCTAATTTGGCCTAGATTGACCTATTGGGGCAAAAGTATGTATGCATGGAATTGTTCAATAGGCCAGGGCAGGTCTCACAAGAGATGTTTCCTTTGAAGCTGCTTCCTGAAGCAACCTCATCCCTTGCTTCTAAGAGCCAAGTGAAGTGGCCACACTCTTTTGTTTAATTCTTCTCCCTACTTCTCTCTGTGGCAGTTCTGCAGAAGCCTCTTTTCCAGTTTGAGCATCTCAAAATGCTCAAGTCTCTGGCAATATCCATGGGTTGGATATTGGATAATAACGGAGTTTTGCATACTTTTTAATCATTTTATCACACCATCACATCAATGGTGTGTAAGACAGGAACTTAGGAAACTAAGTATAAAACGTTGTCCAGGGAAAAAAACCAAATCCCCTTTGGTGTAATTAAGAGAGCCTTTGGATACTATTATTAATTATTTATTTACATTTATTTCTTGCCTATCTTTACTTCTCAAAGGGGGTGACAGAGAGAATCCCATAATAGCATTAAACAATTAGAAAACAATGCAAACCCATTTTAAAGGCTAAAACAATCAAATTGGTGAGTACAAGTTTAAAAACGCTTCCCAGGCTTTGGGCAGAGTGAAGGTTGAGCCCCCATTGGATGGGCTTTCTTTGGTTATATGCTGTTTTGGGGGGTCATTCATTCTTTTTTATGCTTTGTATTGTTTACTTTTAATTGTCAGCCTCCGAGAGCCATTGAAAGTCAGGAAGCCTATAAATTGTATAAAATAAATGAACAAGTCAAATATCAACTAACAGCCTCACCACACAAATGCATTTTTAAGAGCTTGCTTAAAAGGCCACAAAAAAAGGCTGAATATAGATCTTCAACAGATGAATCAGTAGCAGGTTCCCTAAGGTTATCAATGAGTGATGGAGGTTCTGCAAAACCAACATTTTCTGCCTCTTGCTTGGGGGACATACCATTGTAATCTTTAAAAATGAACTACAGCTACTTTGTATTTTACCTGGAACTAAACCAGCAGTCTGGGTAATGATAGTGATGGAGTAATATGGCAGTTCTGGTCCAAATGCCTGCTTAGTCAGCGGGAGCTTTCTCTGCCTTATTTTGACCTACAGAACTGTTATCTTCTCTATAAGAGCTGAAAAACGAGTGATTGATTATTCTACAATTGATCTAGTTATCCTAGAAACCAGCTTGACCACTCCCTTTGATCCAGCTAAAGCTTTCCATTAGACATACTTGCAGCCTCATGTAGAGTACATCAATCAGATCTAGATGTTACAAATATATATTCCATTTTATAACAGCAAGGATTCTTGGTATGGTGGCATTTCAGTTTGAACCAATAAAAAAGCACTCTTGCACACTGGGTCAAGTTTAGGGCTTTCAGATGTAGGCTGCAAAAATCCAGGTGACCAACAGACCAATCCTGCAGAGTAAGAGTTGTCTGTATCTCTCTATTTCCTTCTAGTGGTTATTTGAAAATTTGCAGCCCAAATCTGGTAGCTTGATGTCAAGACATTAGAGAGAGTGCTGGATCCAGGAACATTTCAAAATTGCAGAGCTGCTATTTTTGGAAGAACGAAAACATGCAGAGCAGGCAGATCAATTACATTCTAAAATGTATGACTTTTCTCCTCCATGTGCACCTTTGTCTTGTTTGAAAGATGTGTTCCCATAGGAAGTAATTTTTAGGCAATTTTCTTTAAATCTGAATAATGAGGAAATAACTGAAGGATATGAAAGGCACACTTTCCCTTCTCCAAACTAAAGATGTTGTGAGTTAAGGAAAACAAAATGAACTGTAGTTTGAACTACGAATGCCAGGTTTTGAATGAGACAGCCTAAGACAGAAATGACCATAGGATTTGATTTGAAAGTAGAGGCCTTTGATTATATTGTGGTAGCATTCAGGTAGTGTTTTCCTTTTCTCAAGCTGTTTATAAACTAAAATAATACAAAATGTGACAACCTCCAGGGATATTATACCAAAGAAATTCTCCACCTTTCATAAAACTGCTGTGTATGATGTGTGTGAGATAATGCATTTGCACATTGAATATTTTTTATTGTTCCTTATGATAAAGCAAGATATAAAATAAATCAATAAATAAAATATACAGAATTTTATTTATCTGTCTATCAAACAAACTGGGAAAAGATGTAGAAATGAATGTTATTTTCTAGTTGCTGGAAATATTGTGTTTCAATATTAGATGCAAGTCTTTACAAATTAAAATTCAGGTGGAATCTTTCCCTCTTGCAAGGATACTGAAGCTGTCCGAAGTTAAGAATATAGGTCATCTTAAAATTAAAGATTATTGAAAGTTCATCTTCAGGAGAAATTGAACATCTTACCTCTTGGAACATATTACCTGTTATAATTAATTATTTAATTATGTAATTATTTGCTATGAGACCATTAGTTTCCCACATGGATTTGAAATAAGTTATTTATCTTCTCATTATGAGAACAAAAGCTACTAACCACAGTTGATAAGGGCTGGTGAGATGCTTCCTTAATAAGAAATTGTGAACATCAATAAATGTTAATTTTGGAGCGTTGACATGAGTGTGATAACATGTTTATTAACAACTGGAACATTTTTATAATATAGTGGAATATGTATTGAAATAGCTTGAAGAGCCATTAAAATGTTGCATAAGCTAAGTTATATTTAATTATGTCACAAAGACACACATATACACATATAACATTAATTGGAATCAGTAGGTTAACCTTTATGCTAACTTTGACATTTTGTTTATCCAGGTTTTGTTTATCCTATGAGATTTGGTTAAATTAAGGATATGGCAAGAAAAGGAATAATCTAACAATCTATCTAAATATCAAAATGCTGGAAAACCTGAATGTTCATGCAGATTTAGATCTATTTTGGTTTCACCAAGATTTTTATTTTTATTTTTTTTAAAAATGGACACCCACATAAAATCATTAGTATCCTTGGATGAGAGACCACAAGGAATCCCAAGGCTGTAGACTAGACTGGAAAGTTGAGAAAGTACCTCTGAAGAAAGTAATGGAGAGCCACTTCTGTATCATGCAAGAAAACTGCATGGCTATATCCATGAAGCTACCAGAAGACAAGTTCTATTGAAGGAGACATCGCTTTAATGGCTTGACTTGTATTTCCGTGCTTGGATCTCCTGCATTTCCTGCATTAATAGAATTAACATAAGAGGGAGGAGTGTCCCCAGGGTGCAGTCAAAAAAGTCAAGATGGTGGCTGTGATGCTACTCATCACACATAAAAAACAGGTGGAGTTTTGATCATACTACTGAGGCAATCTTGACTTTTTTTTTTTAACTATACCCTGCAGACACTTCAGATAACATGGACAGTTAAAAAAAATGATAGTCTCTCTCTGTCTCTCTCTCTCTCCCTTTAGAACAGTGTTTCTCAACCTTGGCAACTTTAAGATACGTGGCCATGGCTGGCTGGGCAATTCTGGGAGTTGAAGTCCACGTACCTTAAAGTTGCCAAGGTTGAGAAGATTTAGAAGATTGCTTTAGAAGATTCAAAACTTTTAGGGGACCTTTGTTCCTGACCTTCCAAATATAGCTGAAGTTTTTGCCTGGGTGTAACAAAGCTTTTCATGCTGACTGAAGATTGACAGCCTGGGCCATGTCTGTAGCTTTCTCTCTTTACAAAAACTACTGTTTAGCTTGGGGGACAGAACGATGGTTACAGTAAGGCTGAGTTCAAAGCCCCATTCAGCTCTTTCTTCAGTCCGCTTATGTACCTTAAATATTTTTAGTACCCAGATCTCCCAAGCTACGAGGGTGTTGTGTTTCTGACAGACAAATAGGTCAATGGACAATTACATATTTTCTAAGTGCTGGAGAAATGCAGGCAGGACTTTGGAACTCTCTGCAGGCTCTTGTACCCAGAGGCTGGAATGATTCATTCGGCCTCTGTTTTTAGCTTACCAGCACTCTCAAAGTGAGCCAGCAGAAGACAAGTTCTGCTCTCTGATGCACCAACCAAGGCCTCAAAGAGATGCATTCCTTCCCTTCATTAATGGAGATGAAGAAATTCCAAGGATTGTCAGGTTCCATGCCCATTTAGTATTCTATTTTTTTTTTCAGTTGGATTGTCCTCATGGAATTTCTCCCTCGAGTTGCCCAAGGAGGAAAAAAAGAAAAAGAAATGAAAGTATCCTGGAATGGAGACAGTTTGGGGAAGCTAAAGCTCAGAGATGTCTGATAATGGTTGGAAAACTGCCTCTGAAAATGAGAACATTCAGTGCAAATATTTGTCTGCTTCTTCTTGCCTGTAACTGTATCTCTAGCCATTAAGGGTATGCATGGAAATCATAATTTTCCATAGCATGGGAATTACTAGAGATTTCAACACTACTTCATTCTTCTCATTCATCCCCATATCCTTACCACATATTAATTTTTTAAAAAATCCATAAAGATTTACTTTAAATGAAGTTAGTAACAGGGGAAAGCTAATGTCAAAACTTGAGTTCTTTACAGAGCCAGAATTACAGCAGCATATCCTGGACAGGTGTAGCATACAGGCAATTTTCTCTGCAGTGGCACCTAGTAGTAATCCATTGGCCATGGCAAGATGGCAGGACTTCCCGTAAAAACATGGCTGCCTGCAGGCTGATAACTAGAGATGCTCTTGAAGAGAACCTGACTGGAAATGGAATAGGACAAACTGACTCTATAGCAGGGTTACTCTATTTTAGCATAGGAAGGTTCGTGTGTGGGAGAAAAGGCACCTTTATTTTAATCTCAGGTTCATGATTCTGGGCAGCTAACAGTGTTAAAAGAAAAAATATAAGAACAGGGGGAAAAAGCAGAAAAACAACAACAACACAGATGAAACAGCAGCCAGGGTAAAAACAAACTCATCAGTCACAAATTAACATAACCTGTGTGTAACCAATGCTCAGCCCTACCTCCTGACACCCAGCTTAAGGAGTCTCTCGGTGTCAATTCCATCCTCCACTTTGGCCATGGAGGTGGCCTGGGATCAGTCTGGACTGTTCATATCACAGCCCGATTGGTGCATTGCCTCTTCTGCTCCTCCCTCTTCCCCCTGGGCTGGGAAGGCAACAGCCAATTTCTTTCCTATGCCTGGCTCCCATTCACAGTCCTACACTCTCAGACCACCCGCCCCCACATGTGTCAGTGGGACACACTCCCAATTAATACCTGCATTTTTGTACATGATGCTGGCTGTCACCTATAAAGCCCTCCACGGCATGGGGATTGGCTATTTATTTATTTATTCATTTGATTTATATAGCCACCCATCCTATGCAACATAACCCTGGGCAGCCCACAAAAAACAATAAAAACAATAAAAAGCATAAAAGCCAACACTGATGCACTACAGTAACGCAGCTGGTTCTCAGGAAGGAGGGAGCACATTCCAAGGAGTGGAGCGAGATAAGATAAAACACAGCCTAGAAAGAGAGCGTGGGAAGACAAGTAGCCCCACCCTAGAGTCTCCCAGGTTATTTCCTTTTGGCTAGGTAGAGTAGCCTTCGTCTGGCAAGATCCTGTCCATGCGGTGTGAGCAAATAAAGAACTGAAGTTTGGCTGGATTGCTTCCTTGTCATTCCTGGGCTGGGCCTGACATCAATCAATCCAGCCAAACTTTGGTTCTTTATTTGCTCACACCGCATAGACAGAACCTTGCCTTGACTAATTCTACTCTACTCTAACCTGAAGGGAAATAACCTGGGAGGCTCTAGGGTGGGGCTTCTCTGAACCTCTTAGTCTTCCCATGATCTAGCTCCAGACTATGTTTTCCCTTATCTAGCTCCCCTCCTTGGAATGCGGTCCCTCCTTCCTGAGAACCAGCAGCGTTACTGTAGTCCATCACAAATACAGAAACTTTTGGCAACCCCAAATACAACACATCCCCAGATGCCCGCAAATAATTTTACTGGGCTCCACCCTTGTACTACCCCAGGGCTTGTGGGAAAAGCCAGGTCTTCAAGGCTTTTCAGAAAGTTAGGAGGGTAGGGGCCTGCCGGATCTCAGGGTGAAGAGTGTTCCCATTTATATTTGTGGGACTGCCTCTCCTGGTTGTTTTTACCCATCTCACTAGGTCTGACAGGAGGGGATCTCTCCGAGTCCCTTCAACCTTACAGAACCTTGGAAGCGTGTCTTCCAAGTGTGTCTGTGGAAGTGTGTTTGTGATAACTGCAGCTTTGAATGTTTCCATCTTGTCACAGCTGGTCACAGATTCTCCAAGCCACAGAAGTCACCTGGTTTTTCAGTGCCAGGGATTAATTCAGGACCACCCTCAGGCTACAGATCTTCTCTCCTGAGAATACAATCCTATCCACAAGAGCCGACCCAGTTGCTACTGATCCACAGTGTCTCTCTCTTTTCAGTATTTCCCTTATATTTTAGCATAGCTCAAGTCCATACACTCTGTAAAGTAGAACACAGTAATTTAAACATTCCAGACAGTGGAAACTGCTAGAGATACTTTTTCATGGGGATTCATGATACCACACGAGCAGCTTATCGCTAACAAAGGACAGTAAGCCCTAGAGATGGAAACTGTTGGCCTATCGTCCTCTTTGTGGGATTGTAGAAAGCATTTGGCTGGCCACTTCTGGAAACACAGTGCTGAACTAGTTAGACCTAGTTTAATGCTTTCTGGATCTTTTTATTTTTTGTAATGTTAAATTCCTGTTATAGGAACTGTTAAATGTTCCCTAAATAATCCATTTTCATTGGATGATTACTGAGATTGAGGCAGCATCAGACAATGACATCACATCTTTTTTTAACTTTTTGATGTCGTTATTTCCAGTAGAAATTATTGCTACTCTTCCCTCAGCACTATTACTAGTAGTATCATTGTACTGTAAACCGCCCAGAGTCCCTTTTTTGAGGGAGATGGGAGGTGACAAAATTTGATAAATAAATAAATAAATACTCCAATTTTTAAAGTGGCAGATTGTAGTAATATCATGTACAGCAAAATCCTATGTAAAATCTAAAACTCAGTAAAGCTCTGGTTAACCATATGGTCTTCTGACTGGGGAGGGTGACTCAACAGTGCTTGTAAAAGCAATGATACTACTCGTAATAGTGCTGTGGGAAGAGTAGCAATAATTTCCACTGGAAATAACAACATCAAAAATTTAAGATTGATTCCATAGCCACCTCTCCATTAAAACCACAATGCTGACCTAACTGTTAAAAAGCCAGATATAGAATGCAGTCCTATTTTACTATTTTTTTTCTCAAAGGGTACAGCTATGTTAAGGTGACAAAGTTCTACTTTGTGTGAGTAAATCTCAGTTTCTCCTATTGAATGAAAAGTGGAACAACTTTAATTTCAGTTGACACAATATGATGTTGTCAGTGCATCAAAGTCACCTTGACTTTAACTGATAATATCACCTGAAAAAAAATTGAAAAGTGTTATAAAGATGAGATAAACTTATTGGTGATTTCAGTAATTGGCTATGTCACAAAGGAGAAATCTGGAAATCATACATCAGATCTTTTTTCCTCTCAGTCCTGTATTGTTTGAAAAACTAACCACATTCCCAGTTTCTCCCCGATTACTATGGCAGAGTAAAGACTGCAAATTCTTGTGATAAAATATCTTTTATATCAAAATGAAAAATGCTACTTTCATGTTTGAGATTACTTTAAAGTGCATTCAATAAGATAATGTGTCAAATCATCCACAACTCCTACTCCTGGGGAGAATAATCATCTGTCCTAAATTACATTACAAGTTCTGTCTACAGCTGCATTAGAAAAAGGACTGAATCCTGACAGGAAAAAAGAAAAAAAGAAATCCCAATTTAATAATTCCGTGTACAGTTTGGACTGATACATGGACTTCGAACAAGAAGATAGATTCTCTTATCCCAGATAACTGTAAGAGCATTTTAATTTTTTTCTCTTTCTACTCTCATTTTGGCTAAGAGAATATCCTTTCATGAAAGAATCTCAGGAAGCTTGACAAGGTGCAGTGAGACAGTGCCATTGACTGGTGTCAGATTACAGTTCTCAAATCCAGCAAAATTAAAGCAAAGAGCTGAAATCTTAAAGGGATTAGACAATGAATTGTTCTTCTTTCAGAGTTTTCCTCTTACTTTTCTTTCTGGATTTATAATCTCAATGACCTCTGGATATTCTAGGAATAAATACTGAAAATAGCTTGGGTGTAGATAGCCTGGAGATGAACACAAGAGTGATGCGTGTGTGAGTACATGCACATGGCTATTCTCAAATGCAGCCTGGCACTGTTTTGATATTGCCCTGATTATCTAAGAAAACTCAAAATCAGAGTAACTATGAATAAGGACACAGATTATATTATGTTACAAGCTATATTCTAGACAGCTGTTCCATCTCCTTTCTCAGTACACTGAACAATAATCTAGAATTAAAAAATATATATCTGTAATTATATAATTACAGCCAGTCCGGTAGTCTATAGTAGCCACACTTTATCACTAATCTGCTTTTGCTAGCAACTGGGGATTCTGGCTGATCTAAAAAGAAAACTGTTTCTACACACTGGGGACATAATAGTATGCATGAAAGCTATAGGGTGCTTTCAGCAACTATCTTAAAACAAAAATAAATCCACATGGAAACTCAAATATTTAATTTATAATGGGAGTGGGGGAAAAAAGGAAATGGAGCAATGACAACAACAACAAATAAAGAAATAAACAAATGTGCTTTGTTTAAATGCGTTTCATTCCCACCATGTTTTAAGACATTGGTTATATTGGTTATACTAGAATATGTAGGAAGCAAAACAAATGGGTGCAAACTGTATACCCTATTTCTTATATAGTTGTTATTGGAGAGATCTATTTTTCATTGTATTTCAGTTAATATGTTTATTATACACATTTATGAGCAACAGTAATTGGGTGTAGTTTGTTTCATAAAATATAAGGATATACCAAACAACTAAAAGGTGTAAAACAATTTGTTCTATAGGTAGGGAAATTAAAAAACAGCGACTTTTGCCTTTAATATAGTTTATGGAAGGTCAAAGAGAACATAAACATCTCGGGGCACTGCTTCTAGCTTAATCCTGATTCTTTTTTAAAAAAATGTATTTTCCTTTCTGTCAAATAACTAAGGAAAACTTATTCATTAGTTGCCTTGTAAAAGGCTAGCTCAGCAGCTGGAAACTATTTATGGAGAAAAATGGATTTCTTTTACTGGTTTCTTGGATTTTCTCTCCAGAAACCCTGAGAATGTTTCATGCTGCTATGCAAACATGTGGAGGAAAATCAGAATACAGACTGTATATAGCCTGGGTGGAAGAAGCAAACTGCAATAGGCACAGCAGTGTTTCCAGTCCTCCGGAGGTTCTGTTTGAATCCTTTACCCACATTAAATGCTC
Source organism: Candoia aspera (assembly GCF_035149785.1). Lineage (NCBI taxonomy): Eukaryota > Metazoa > Chordata > Lepidosauria > Squamata > Candoiidae > Candoia > Candoia aspera. The sequence continues at coordinate 118,835,629 of NC_086153.1, read as the reverse complement.
TAGAAAAAAAAGTATAGTGAGTGCTTTGAAAATAAGAATGGATGACATCGGAATCAAATTTTCCGAATGACTTTAAATTGTCTTTTTACTAAAGTCTTTATGCAACTGGCCCTTGTCTACTCATTTATTCTAATGATATGAAAAGAAATATGTCCATATTTATTTCTTCTTGCAGGTCAGCAAAGATGTTTCTTTCTTGCTGGTTGAATAGAAGACATTATTAAAATGGGACCTGAAAAGTAAAGAAAATAAGCATGGGTGGAGTTTAATAGAAAGCTGGAATATTTCTAGTTCTGTTACCACTCCTCTTCCTCTGTCCCCCTAGAAGAACACAAGTGAGGAATGAGGAAGGTATTGGCTAAAAGTGTGAACTGCTGCAGTTACATATGGCGGCATCTGTAGACCATCAATAAGCAGACACAAACCTCAACCCACAAACCAATGAGGCCATCTCATTGCAGACATGGTGAGATGGTTGTGCTTCCCCAGAGCCCAAGACTCACACAGAAACAGTCACATAACACTCATGTATACAACTTCCCAAGACATTTCCAAAGGCAATTAGACTTTAAAACATCTTCCACTGATACCAATTATTAGGACAAAACATGATTGCAGGATGGGGATGATTTTACAAGCGCCTCCATGTGGTAGAACGGATAGTTAGTTCTACAATTTACAGAAATTACTCTCCCTTTAAATCACCCCACAGAAACAAACTCTTAAAATAACCCCCACTTATATCCAGGGAAGATATATTTAAAACTTGTTTAGGAAGAATCAGATCTTGGAAAGAGGATTGTGTACCTGTATAACCATCAAGCTTTAAAACAACCTTTCAGGACAGATGGAAAAGGGGATCCTCTAAGGCAGGGTTTCTCAACCAGGGTTCCGTGGAACACTAGGGTTCTCTGAGAGGTCACTAGGGGTTCCCTGGGAAATCATGATTTATTTCAAATTTGGGCAACCTCACATTAAAGAGGTAAGTTTCAGTCTTTATTTTTAGTTTAAGAACACAGTTAACACATACAGTATATACAGGCCTACCATGAAACAAATATAATACCTTTGTGGCCTATATTGGAACCTCATAGTAACATATGGCTGCGAGAGCTGGACCATAAGGAAGGCTGAGTGAAGGAAAATAGATGCTTTGGAACTGTGGTGTTGGAGGAAAATTCTGAGAGTGCCTTGGACTGCAAGAAGATCAAACCAGTCCATACTCCAGGAAATAAAGCCAGACTGCTCACTTGAGGGAATGATATTAAAGGCAAAACTGAAATACTTTGGCCACATAATGAGAAGACAGGACCCCCTGGAGAAGATGCTGATGCTAGGGAGAGTGGAGGGCAAAAGGAAGAGGGGCCGACCAAGGGCAAGGTGGATGGATGATACTCTAGAGGTGACGAACTCGTCCCTGGGGGAGCTGGGGATGGTGACGACTGACAGAAAGCTCTGGCGTGGACTGGTCCATGAAGTCACGAAGAGTCGGAAGCGACTGAGCGAATAAACAACAACAAATTGGAACCTCAATGTGCAGGGGTTCCCCAAAGCCTGAAAAATATTTCAAGGGTTCCTCCAGGGTCAAAAGGTAGAGAAAGGCTGGTATAGACAGAATCTTGCCAGACTGTGGTAGATTTCAGTAATGCTGTTGATTCTCTGGATTCTGTCTATATGGTGTGAGCAAATAAAGAACTGAAGTTTGGTTGGATTGATTCTTCGTTGTTCTTGGGCTGGGCTTGACCTCAAGAGTCTGGCAAGATTGACATCAGGCCAAGCCCAAGAACGACAAAGAATCCTTGTACCAACATTATTTCCTTCCTGCTCTGGGATGGGAGGAAAGCATGCAAAGCAGCTATATGGATGCACCCTAAGTTGGAAGAAATCACAGATCAGCATACTTTTGGAATCTATTGTACATTTAGAAGGCGCACCAGTATTACTGAATTTTTCCAAATAACCAGTTTCCCTTTTTAAAAAGAAGCAGTCATTCTCTACAGAGATGGTGTCATTGCCATGTCATAAATTAAAATCCTAGCTAGGGCAAAATATTATTTTAGGTTAAGTGGTGCAACCACTGGCTTCCACTGTGGCTACAAAATGTGAAAATCATGGAACATTACGTTTTCAACAAATTAGATCAGCCTTCCCCTTCTGGTGTCCTCTAGATTTGCTGGGCTCTTCTGGAAATAGGAGGTACTTAATAATGCTTAGACTGTATATAAGCATCCAACCTGAAAACTTAGTAGACAGATTCTGTTAATGTAGTATCAGTCTGAAGACTGGCTTAAATTAAAATATTATATCAATTTTTTTAGCATATGTACTTTAGCAATATAATCTGACTAAAAAAAGAAACAGCAGAAATTCCAAAATACTGGAGCAATATACCTGTGTCTAACCATATCTCATCCTATACTTCATTCTATTACTTCATAACAAAAAAAAACATGTGTTGGACATAAATATGTGCAATATTCTCCAACCTCCAGAGCCGTGTTAGGCAGGTTTCAACTATACACAAAACAGATATCTTTCATTCAGCCTTTGATTCTAATACGACAATTCTCATGCAGTATCAACAGAATCAAATATGTTTTATCACTGTTTTGTCACAATGAGCAGATGTGACATCATCCAAAGATGAATGATTCCTAATCGTCTGGAAAAAACTGATCCTCTCACATCTATATAATTCCAATTTAAAAGGTTTTCTACATATAATATTTTGGCTGTTTTGTCTGGATGTATTCCTGCAGAGGTCTTCTGTATCTCCTTCAACCTAATTATTTTCTAACTGGAGTTGCCAGGGATTGAGAATCTGGAACCTTCAGAATGTAAAGTAGGTGCCATATCATTGAACTAAAGAACTGGAACCATAGATCTTATTAATGTTATTCCTTCTCAACCAAATGAATATTATATAGCTTCAGGCCTAAATTGGGTATTATATTCTTCTCCCTGATACACCAAATATAGATTTATATTTCACTTCTTTTGCTGGAGTCATCAAAGTAGCTCATGGCTTTGATAAAAGCAGGGGATACTTCACTGGCCAAAAATAAGAATCAAGGAAAACTACCCCAACTGCAGTAAGAGAAAATGCCTGATGTTTTATTTGCTTGTTTACCCCCACCCCCAAATCTTTTCTTTCACACAAAAAATTGAAAAAAGATGTCCCTGGGTTCGATCACAGCACTCCCCCACAAAGCACTGTCTTCATGAGACCTGATGTAGAGGAGACATGCTAAACTGCAGCAGCTGTCTCCAATTTGATGTCCTCCAGTCTCCAAGTCCTCTAAGCCCTAGTTGTTATTCATGAAGGCTAGTCCACGTAACAAGGTTTTGCCACTGAATAGGGTCCAAAATAATTACAATGAATTAAGGCATAAAACATAAGGAAATGTTTGCTGGCTCAGATGAAGGCTGATCTAGTTAAACATCATGTTACTGACAGCCAGCCAATTATGTCTGGGACGTCAAGCAGTGGGGAGTGAATGCAACATGGCATCCTTTCTGTTTTTCCCCAGCAACTGTTATTCAGTAGCACAGTGCCATAAACTGAAAAATTAATTGAGTTTCCAAACTTATTAATTGAGGGATCTATTTTCAGAGAGCCACGGTTGTCTAGAAAAGAGCATGAGTTGAAATTCAGCGTTCTCACCACAGCCATTATTAAGTTTATTATTTGCCCATTTCTGTTGCTTATGACTCATAGAATAGCCTTAGTTTCTGAGAGAAATATAGCAAGTGATCCTTCTCTTTTTCACCAAGTCAGTTCATTGATCCATCTATTTCCAGTGGCTCTGGGAATTGACACTGAGGCCTTCAGAATGTGCTCTATCTCTCACTACTTCCCCAAGACATTTCCTGACTTGGACCTACTCTAAAGATAACACCTTTGTTATAGACATCTTCTCTTCTCATTTTATAAGACCAGTGAGTGATTGTGCTTACCTAGAGGAAAGGGGAAGAACTCCCATGCTCCAAAGCTCTCACTATACTGGAACAGTTTCACAACCAAGCAGCTGGCTCAACTACCAGACCTTTCGGCTCTTCACCAATTGTGATCCTTCAAGCAACCCATCATCAATGGCCTACAAAATATCCTATTCAACTTTAGATGTCACTATTCATCTAAAACTAAGGAAAACTATGAGACAAGCCAGCATTGCAACATTTTACTTTCCATTTAATTTACATTTCTTTGGAAAAGACCTGAAAACTTATCTTTGCATCTCCATCTATATATAACATAATCAAAAGCTTATCTTTCTTTTTTTCATTCTGAAAACTATGAACAGTCGGCAGGTGGGTCAGGATGACATGAAGAGTACCACAGCACTCAGTTTATATATAAAAAATAGTTACATGTCACTTCCTAGGTACACTTTCTTCTGGAAAAACTGACAGATGGACATTTCTTGATTTCTTCACCAAGCCTCCCATTAGGTTAGTGTGACTCTAGCTTAACTCTGGCTTTTGGCTAATATTTACTGTACCATAAATTGAGATTTTTTGATATTTTAGTTCAATTGCATTTTTCCCCAGAAGTTAACTGTTTCTTCACTTGGCCTGAGACAACATACTGGCATCAGCTTGGTATCCAGGAAGAAGAATATGCTGAATGATCGGCTACAGGAACTTTTCACTGCCCAAAATCCTTCAACTCAGGTTTGAGGCTTTAACTTGGCATGTTGAAATGTGCTGCCACAATATGAGGTTAGCCTTTTTGGACAGGAGTCACGACTGGCATTTTGATAACAAGCCAATCTGAGAAGTCCTCCACAGCAGGTGCGATTGGGAAGATGGTAAGGGTTTGCAGAAGGCACACATCGCTTCCATAAGCCATTGCTCAAAACACATCATAAAGAAGCTGAGGACTTCAAATGGTGTGGAATTGCCTTTTATTGCTGAGCATCTCTTGGCAATAAAAGGCAATTCCACACCATTTTGGTGTGGAAAAATGGCAGAGACCTTTTGGTTCAAAGCTGCCTTCAGCTAAACTTGTAATTGAGGTAGGTGATAAAGGAGCTTCACAGAGTTCTGTGTTGTCACTGCTTTTACCTGATGACTTGAATCTCAGGTGCTCTAGTTTGTACTGTTATGTGAAGGCACAGCAGCTAAAATATTTTAAATCACATAAATTACACACTTTTTAATTTACAATTATTCAGGCCAAAGTTTCCTCATAGAAGCTTCCTCTCCAACAGCTATCCATGCACTAGTAACTTTCAGATGAGGTCCTAGAATACATAGTATGCAGGTACTTAGAGCTGCAAGATTATGAACCGAGTTGACTGACATCAGCATGGGACACCAGTCTTTTATCAGCAGAACAGTACAGGCTGCCTGTCCCATTCCACTTCAAGCTGTTGGCACTGACTTTTCAAGCCTTGAAAGGGAAGTCAAGGAATGCCTTCTCCCAGGCAGGCCTGCTTTGCTCAAGGGCGGCCCTCTTTTTGGTGGGGGTTAGGTGGTCCCTGGGCAGGAGGGGGAGGGCTCTCCCAGATGTGGAACCCCACCCTTGTGGAATGGTTCTTCTCTGGAATTATGCCTGGCGCTCTCTGGCTGAGTGTTAGGCTAAGACATTCCTCTTCCTCAAGCTTGCCTATAATTATTCTGGGTTTTAAGTGCCTATACTATTCTGGGATAGTGACTTGTACCTTTTTATTCTTATCCCTGTCCTAAGCTACCTATTCATGTATTGGTTTATACTGTTTTTACAGCAGCCTGCGCAAGGTGGGTTGGCTTCATCTCTGTCAGGTATATTGTGCAGCAGAGGCAATGGGACTGTGGGGTCCTTGGTGCTCTCTGAGCCACAGTTCAACCCTGAGCTACAAATATTTGCTTCAATGGGATTCTCCTCAAGGTGAAGATGTGGTGGAGTCCTCTTCAACATGGCATTGAGCACCACCTCAAGGCTTCTCCTGCACTTCCAGGTGGTGAACTGTACTGATAGAAAAGTTTCTTCCAACTATTGGAAGTCTTGGAGGAGGCCTCAGAAGCCAGGTAAAGCAGAACAGAGTGGCCATTTGGCTTGGCTTTGACAGATAAACAGGCCTGCTGCCTTGGGAAGTAGCTTTATGCAAACCTTTATCAAAGCAGAGAACCTGTTCAGAGCTTTGCAGAGCTTGTGTGCTTACTTTTTAAATAAGCTTGCAATTTACCCAGAGTATGCTAGTGACTAGAGGATTAAAAATATAGTAAGTAAGTTCCAAAGAGAACTGGGGCCAGATAATGCAAATATACTATTGATGATGCTTGAACAATGGCTGTGGCTCCTGCTGTTCTTCAAAGCACAACTCTGAAGGACCGTCACCCCTTCTTTTGAAAGCCTTCAACCCTTAGGAACTGCATATCCTTCCATGTAGTGAAGTTGCCTGTACCCTAATATGACCACAAAATCCGAGATAAGGCGTGTACCACGTGGCAATTGTGAAGAGATTCTGACGTCACTCTGTAGAATATCTATCAGAATGATCTATGAAGCCCACCTTCCCTTAAGCACTCAGAGCAGAGAGATAAGCATATTACATTATGTCATTATATGGAGTTTTACATGACTTTCACAGCCCCTCTGGTGGGGAGAGATTTTTCTATTTTTACACAGTGTACATCCTGTGTGGTGTTTTCAGTTATATTAACCACCAGGAGGCACTATGTGACCAGTGTCATCCTATTTGGGACTCATCAGACATAGGCAGCCAGGTGTTATTCAGTGGGGTTCAAACCTCTACCAGGAATTGAAGTCATGGCCCCTTGTACTTTAGATGACTCTATACAGCGCATAACTTTAGGAGCTGTAGAATAGCTGCAGTTCTATGATGCTTTAACTCTGTACGCTGCTTTCAGTCTTTTGATTTGGCAGCCCTGTAAGCCAATTAAATTAAATTAAATTAAATTAAATTAAATTAAATTAAATTAAATTAAATTAAATTAAATAATTATTACCTTTTCCAAAGAAGAGCATCTGGCACCCTCTGATATATCTTTCTGGTACTGGAAAGAATTTTTTTTTCCCCTCAATCAATCAGCCACTTGTAGGTTTGTAACCTGTCCTGAACCTGATTTTATTGCTCCACTGGCTATCGGTTATTCCATTCTTGCAATATGGGCGTCTGTTGTTTGATTATTTCATTTTAGCACCGTTTCCCATCCAAGAACTACTAGTGGTAAAAAAAAAATCAGGTGGGAAAGAAATAGGAAGCACCAGGGTAAGGTGCATGGGTTCTCTGCTGTTGTAAAGGAATGCAGACCTGATCTTGAGGAAGGCATGTGCAAGCCAGGGGTTGGGGGGGCGATGGCTTGCACAAGAGATTATAGTCCTGAGAAAAAAGGAAGCATGAGAAAGAAATTCAAAATAACTCCACCTTGATTTTGTTTTGTTTAAGAGGGGATAGAGAGAAACTTGGAGAGGCTTTCAATATTCTGTTATTCTACCTTATTAGAATATAAAGAACATTCCAGGAATCCCTGTGGTGGATGCTTCTAGACCAGGCCTACCTCAGAAGGCTGACAGCTATGTGCTTACTGTTGGCAGATGCTGGGAAAGCCTTTAGCCCAGGAGAGGTCAACAAAGTCACACACCAAGCATTTCTATAAAAATAATTTATTTACAGAAAGCAAAAACAAAAGCAAAAACATATTTAAAGGACTTAGCTCTCATTTGGAGCAAGTCTTGCTGAGCTACATTTCCAGCAGAGAGAAAAAGAGGAAGTGAAGAACAAGTCCGGGCAGGATTCTCCCCTCCCCCAGGCTATTTGCATGAAGCACGTGAGAGGAGACAATCACTTGCAACCTTTTCACCCGGCCAAAATGACTAGGCACATATAGCAGTCTTAATCTGTTAGTAGGAAAACCTCAACACTTACATCATCCTTACAAAATACGCTAGGCAAAGAGACAGGGCCTGCAGAGGTTGCACATTGAATATAACTTCGTTTAAAATCCCAGCCATTTAAAATCCAATGAGCCCTTTGGCAAGGAAATGGTGAAAGATAATATTTCCCCACACTGTTCCCCGACAATGCAGACTGTTCCCCTGACTCCTCTTCTCTACAGTCAATGCATAGTAGGCCACTCTGTGTAATGTGCTTGGAATGTAGGCCAGAAAAAGAAATCAAGAAATCACGGCTGCACCCAACGATGGTGTCTAATCACGAACAAAATGGCATCCCCAGTGGAAAAGCTTCCTCTAGATACTGCACACCTTCTAGGTTTGCTGTGCTGATCTCTGAGGGCAAACTTGGGTCCTACCATATACCCAGAGGCAAAGGGAGGACATGTGGTAGGAGGAATTAGAAAGGGAAGAAATTTCTACTGAGTATCTGGAAGTCTGGCTGCACAATGTGGGATGTGGCTCATCATCAGGTCAAGATGAGCTATTTTGCCTGGTCTGTGGCAGTTTCTGCATGTGGGAGCAGGCAGATTTCTATAGCATGTTAAAACTTGCTCCTTGCAGCTGATATTCCTTCTGTGAAAAATCACTCCTTGTTTCTGTACACTTTCCAAAATAGCTGCATGCAGAAGACCTGAACAATAGGCACAATCACTTCCTTTAGAGTGAACTCCCTTCCCATGTACAGAGGCCATTAACTGGCATTGTTCTCTTAAGGGAATGGACTGGATGCTGAAGCCTGAAAGACCAAAGTGCTCTGTGTGTGTGTGTGTGTGTGTGTGAAAGAGAGAAAGAATGGTCTGCCTTGTCAGTGTGTAATCTGGAGAATTTCCTACTTGCTAGCTGACAGTCTTCAAGAAATTTCCAAGATGCATGCAGTTGACGTGATATGTTATATTAAAATATTTTATAGGTTTGACTCATGTATTTCTTTGCTTGGAAAAGGCTTGAACGATTAACTGTAATTGTCACAGCAGGTGCAGCATAGAAAAGCTAAGCAGAGTCGGACCCATTTAGGAAGGGAAGACCCTTAGGAAGTCCTGGGAATGCTATAGGCTAGACTGGGAATTGTTTTAAAAAAAAATGAATTAAGCAATAGCAAACCACTTCTGTAGAAAGTGCCAAGAAAACTGTATGGATGTGTCCAGGGTGTCACCAGGAGTCAAACTCTACTCAAGGCACACTTGATTTACAATAATGATTTGGTGAAAGAAAATACCATGCATATTTATCTTTCCTCTTTATTTTCAGCACTTGCTACAAGGATTCTTCTAAATTTTGTCCTACTTTTCTTGCAGGGTTGTCCACAGGGAAGGTCTCAAAAAAGTCAAGATGATGGCTACAGCCATGTGACTGAATTGCACAATTGTTTTGATGTTGCTATTACTATAATTATTATTTTTATAATAATTTTATTAAATATTATAATTAAAAGATAAGAACTATTGCAAACAAAAAAGAAATAAAAGAATATAAAGAAAAATAGTGCAGAAAAGAAAAAATAGAAAGAATAGAAAAGAAATAAAAAATAAGAATATAATAAAGAAAAAGAAAAGAAATATATAAAGAAATGACTTCCCCCTTAATCACAAGTATAAACATTTTTAGTAACTTCTCTTAAAATACAACAAATGATCTCTTCTTCCCATATGACATCTCTTATCTATAAACAAATCCTTAAAGCCTTGTTGTTCAGTCCTGGTCAGCAAAACTCCATTAAGGGTTAGCAGAGATAACAACATACATATTTTAATCTTGATCAAATAAACCAACTTTATATTCCTTCCCTTTACTTTTAAAACTCTTCATCTTTAATCCCTTCAAATACTGTCTTAGAACCTGATTTCTTTCATTTTTTTCTTTGTCCTTTCTTACTGTCATGAGCACTGATGGTGAGCAGGAGGGGGCCCCTATCCAGGGGGGAAAACGCATGTGTAGTACTGAGGAGTTAAGCAGCCGTTCTAAGAGACACAGATCAGACCCACCTTAACTTTTGGGGTTTATCTGTCTGGGTTTTCCCACACTTCTTCAGTTTGTTAGGATTTTCTGTCTAATGTAGCAGCAATAAACACTAGAGACCTATTCCTTGTCTCAGCGTGGTACCTGACTGTTAGGACACTTACAAAATCCTTCAAAATTTTAACAACACTCTTTTGTAAATCCAATAGAGGAAAGTTATCCAGGTTACTCTTTTGGTTTGTTATTTGTATATCCCTTTTAATTGTTAAGACATCAGCCAGTTTGATGTGTATGTCCAGTATAGCATCTTTTTCCATGTCATTCTTGTAGCCTATCATTTTTAAATCCATTTTCAAATCAGTCTCAGTTTTGTCTGGTAAAAATTGTTCTTCTTCTAAAACATCTTTTAAACACTGTCTAGCTATAATAGAGATTTTTAAAATTAACTTCTGGGCCCATTGTTCACAAATATCCTTCAATACATCTGATGTTAAAGTACTTTGCTCCATTCTGCATTAGTAAGTCAAATTTAAGTGTTCTTCTCCTTTAATGGTAATCTTTACAGTAGTTTCATCTGGTTCCCTCTAGTGTCAAACCTTCAAAGTCCCATCCTATCATTTTTTTCAAGAACTCAAAACAACAGCATGTTCCCACAGGAAGGATTCTTATAATTAATTTCAAATCTGGACCCTTAGTCTGTTTGTAACTTTACAAAATCAATGTTTTAATCATCCTTTTGCTGTTTATTCCAAAAGAAAAGATTTTTTTTAAATCCTTAAACCTATATTTAAAACTTCTTTCGCTAGGGATTGAAGGAAACTCATCCAGTACTCTGAAACTTGCTGTTGTGAAGGTTCTTAATAACTACACAGCAGTTAAGAAGCGATTTCTGAAATTAAGAAATGGGGCTCAGAGAACTTTACGTCCATATAGGCTACATTGTGGCTGTGAATGGTTGGAATCCCTCAACTCCTAGCCGCTCAACTCATGAGCTGACTGCAAAAACTTCAGTTCCTACAGTTTACTTATGTGAAGCAGCTGTCTGGAGTACATGGGGGCAATTTCGCAAACTCTCCTTTTTCTGGAGAGATTTCACTGGCCAGAATTCACCATCTGGCCATTGACCCTGGACATAAACTGTTTCAACTTCTACCATCAGGACGGCGCTACAGAGTACGGTATGTCAAAACATCTAGACATCGGAACAGTTTTTTCCCTCATGCCATTCCTCTGTTGAACTCCTAATTAATGTAGCCTGATATAACGATTGACAATGTATGGTAAGACATGACTGCTAAGATGTGACCGGTAATGCTCTGTTAAATGTGAACATATGTTAGACAACAGATGCAGTATACTGTCCCTTAATTCTCCCTTTAAATATGAGTGTGTGTTAGTTAATAGCCGTAGTATTATTTTCCTTCAATTTTTTTTCTTTCTTGATTGTATAGTTTTAGTAAATAACATTGTTGCTTTATTATTGTTTATTTTTGATGTTATGTAAATATATTGCGAGCTCTTCTACCGAAGTCAAATTCCTTGTATGTCTAATCATACTTGGCCAATAAAGTATTCTATTCTATTCTATTCTATTCTATTCTATTCTATTCTATTCTATTCTATTCTATTCTATTCTATCACCACCGCAATGCTGTCCCCGGTCCTTCAGGGACATCTAATTCACCATGAAACCTCACCGGAAGTCCCGCTATTACTATTATTATTATTAGTAGTTTAGTATCATGATGTTATCTACAGCTGTCATGCTGACATGGACAGTAGTAGTGAGAATAAACAGAAGCATTTCATTATTTTTTACTCAAATATTCTACAGTTGGGAACCAGCGCTGACAACTGTATGAAGATATATATTCATAGATTCTGAATCTGAGCAATTTTCAAAAGGGAGGTGTAGAAATTCTCCATTTTCATATTAGATTTCCCTGAATATATATGTCAATGAAGAAAATAAATGTTTTTGTTGGTTTGCACTCTCTACCCTGGAAGCCTCACTCATACAAATGTGTGGTCAGAACCACATCAGCTCAGTTAACTAACTGGTTCTACCTATTAAATGTTTTATAGACGTCTCACTTATTAGTATAATCACCTACCAAGATTCCTTTTTAAAGGAAATTTCTCATTTTTTGATTTTTTGACAAAGTATGACTTTGTTCACTATTTGTTCACTCCTTTATATACTTTCCTAAGCCTCTTCAAAGTACAAAACAATTGCTAACACACACACACCATACAAAAACCCCATGAGTGTTTTTGCCACTAACTCTGTGTGAAGCAGCAAGTATACAGTAAGTATCTCACATGAGATGGAGCTTCAAACCCTTCATTTGCACTTTACAGCTTTACATTCATGTAGCTATGAAAGGGCACAGATGAATATGCATATTGTCACAGTTATTAGTCTTGTGTATACAGGTAGTCCTTGCTTGCACTCATTCAGCGACTGTTTGAAGTTACAGTGGTGCTGAGAAACAAGACTTACAACTGGTCCTCCAAGTTGTGGCTGTCGCAGCATCCTCGCAGTCACATGATCATGATTTGAGTACTTGGCATCCAGCACGCATTTACAAGTTTCAGCATCCCGTGGTCACATGATTGCCATTTGTGACCTTCACGGTGGGCTTCCAAGTAGCAAAGACAATGGGGAAGCTGGCAGGAAGTTGCAAGTCATGGTCATGCGAAGTTGCACTTAACAACCCACAGTGATTCACTTAATGACCACAATTAGAACTGAAGGAACTGACATTGTAAGTCAGTGCAGTCACATGACATCACACTTAATGACCATGCTGCTTAGCGATGGAGTTGCCAGTTCCTATTGTGGTCGGTAAGTGAGGACTACCTGTATCTCAATTAAATCTTATAGAAATGGGTTTGAACTTGACTTGGAGAGTTCTCAACTAAATTATTAAAAAGAAAGGGGTGGTAGTTTCTATATTTGTGAAATTCAGAGAAGTTCTGAAGCCATAAATTACACTAATTGATTTATTTAGCAACTTTACTGCAACCTTATAGCAACTTTCCTTAATTCCTCAAGGCATCAAAACACCTTGAAAAACAAGCATGAATGATTCTATTAGACTTACAAATATTCAGGAAACTTGGACATTTTTAAAATGAGAACTGTTTAAATTCATGGAAAGAAAAAGTATGTTTTGCTTTCTTTCTTTTTTTTAAAGATCCCTGCCTTTAAAATGCTCCTGAAAAGAAAGACAAGAGTTGTTAAAGGACAGGGTACTAAGTGTTTATGGCTTAGCAAATATCTTAAGCAAACATCACTAATCTGAAAGCAATTATAATGACAATGATAATAATATAAATCCTACTCAGATTTGTTATAAAAACTCAGTAACCTGGATGAAGAAGTCAAGTTGAAGGACTTGGCACTTCTGCTGTACAATGATATCTGAAGGGTGCAATATTGTCAAATGTGACTTACCTGAAATAAGAGGGAGCTTTGTTGTACTGTGAGCAGCTAGACGTCATCCAGTTTAATACCGGTCTGAGATTTCAGTATAAACAGACATCTTGAAAAGAAGCTCAGCGGCCTGGTTTGTTTGTGACAGTGTAGAGCAGAGACCATTCTGTAGCTGCAAAGTTTTGGAAAAGTTCCATATAAATTATCAGATTCTCAATGAGGGTGATACCTCTCCTGTGATCTTTCTTGGGTTTCAGATTTATACTAGTCTGTCCCTTCAAAATTAGAGAAAGAGCTGGATAATGTGGATATTTTATCAGATTTTTTTGTTGGAGCTCAATGAAAGTGTTATGGGAATAAATGAAGATAGGGCATTTTCCTTCAATATACTGTAAGACCATTTTTAGCAGCCATTACAGTGTGGAATGGACTTCAGCTAGAGAGACAAAAGATTCTATTTCCTAACCAACTTCTTTAAACTCAGTTAAATTTCACATTCCCATTATTACTATTCTAGAAACATTCATTAGAATGAGGTCCAGTAAATTGCAAAAGTTTGGAAACTAACATGCAGCGATTTCCCTGCCCCAGTTTGCTATCATTGTAAGCATATGGTACAGCATTCAAGGCGTTTGGGGTCACCAAAATATTCTGCGGAAGGTTGAAAGGTTCTTCGAGGCAGTGTACGTTTGGTCTTCTGCCAGATGTGGTGCTGCAGACAAAACAGACGAAGCTGCCAAGTGCATAGAAGCAAAAGCCTCTGACACACAGTACTGGAGGGCAGCCAAAATGCCATGTGTTCAAGAATTCAAGGGGATTCTCCCTAGGTTGTTTAAGAATCTGAAGTGTTTTCGTTCTCACAGTGGAAACACCTCCCCACCCCCTGCTCAAATAAAATATATATCACACTTGCAGTCCTTCTTGGCTGGAGCTGACTCAAGAAAATATGAAGACCTGTAAAATCTGCAGTCAAGAAGGCACTGAGCTAATTGAAAGCCCATGTTCAAATGGCTTTGAAAGTCAACATTCACATTTCAGGAATTCTCTGGTATGAATCTAAGAAAGCATGAACTCATTCTGTGAAGTCACAGAGCCTTCAAGTAAATTTTTCTGAAACAGCAGCCCTGGATCTGAGTGCTTTGGAAATTAAAACAATTTTTTATTATTATTATTTTCTTAAAAATCAGATGCATAACAAAGATAAGCTGGAGTGGGGAGTACTCAGAATCATTCATGATCATAAGCCTAACATAGTTTTTGGATCCCAGGGAGAATATAGGCACATTCAAGGTTCCAAATCAGAAGACGCTTAATCCTTGGGAGAAGAGCAATGACAAATCTCGATAAAATAGTTAAGAGCAGAGACATCACACTGACAACAAAGGCCTGCATAGTTAAAGCAATGGTGTTCCCTGTAGTAACATATGGCTGCGAGAGCTGGACCATAAGGAAAGCTGAGAGAAGGAAGATAGATGCTTTTGAACTGTGGTGTTGGAGGAAAATTCTGAGAGTGCCTTGGACTGCAAGAAGATCAAACCAGTCCATCCTCCAGGAAATAAAGCCAGACTGCTCACTTGAGGGAATGATATTAAAGGCAAAACTGAAATACTTTGGCCACATAATGAGAAGACAGGACACCCTGGAGAAGATGCTGATGCTAGGGAGAGTGGAAGGCAAAAGGAAGAGGGGCCGACCAAGGGCAAGATGGATGGATGATATTCTAGAGGTGACGGACTCGTCCCTGGGGGAGCTGGGGTTGTTGACGACCGACAGGAAGCTCTGGCGTGGGCTGGTCCATGAAGTCACGAAGAGTCGGAAGCGACTAAACGAATAAACAACAAGGTTCCAAAGCTGTGAGAAATAAATCAATTTAATTCTAAACAGATAGAACTTCAGTGTTTGAATCCCCAGCCCTAAGTGAGCTAGAATTTATTTTAATTAGCTGGTTATAAACTACTTACCCAGCAACCAACCTCCCATTCAGTCTCTGAAGGTCTTGTTCTACTTTTCAGAATATGATAAAGTATGCAGCTATATTGAAAATTGGCAAAAATCTGTCTCCCCAATGCAACAGCTTGTGGCATGTAAATTTTGCATGTTGTTTTCTTATTGCTTTCTGTACTTTTTATTCTTTTGGTTAAGTAAAAATGCTCCCCAAATTCTCCTAATCTGAATTTCTTAATCCACCTTTCTCAAGTAAAAGTGTGGTATTAAGAATTAACCATCACTTTATTTGCTCTTTGCAACATAGGCTTTCTGTTTGCCCAAAGTTCTGCTTCTCCTAAATTGCAGTTTAAATAGAATTTCCCCAATATATACCAGAATGGAAAGAAAAAAGACCTCCCAGGCTAGACTGTGAGTTCTAGTCCCGCCTTGGGCACAAAGCCAGCTGGGTGACCTTGGGCCTGTCACTCTTTCTCAGCCCTAGGAAGCAGGCAAGGGCAAACCACTTCTGAAATCTTGCCAAGAAAACTGCAGGGACTTGTCAGGCAGGGATCAGGAGTCAACACTGACTTAAAGGCACTGACACATGCACAGGTTCATTTATGCCTTTGCCAGCCTCTGCATTACTTATATGCTCATTACTAGGGCAAGGAATTCTATGACTTAAAAATATTAGAAATATGCAAGCATTTATGACCTTAAAACCATTTAAATATGACCAATTAAACCAAACATATGACTTTTAAAGCAAAAATATGACTTTACAATTTTTCTGAAATTAGCACCCAATTTTTAAAAATCTGTGCTTGCACACACACACACACACACACACACAGAAGTTAAAAGGTTTATTCTTCTTCACTTCCAGTGCAGAAGTGCTAGTATTGAAGGAATCTAATGAACATCTTGAGAGTAAAATGGTCATCCCTGGATTAGTTTTCATTAACAGCAGAATTGCGTTGAATGATCATGTGCTTCTTGAGGTTATCAAACTCAAAACTCCTTCTGTTGTCCACCAGTATGTTCTTGTACCTGGAGAAACTCCGTTCGACATCACAAGAGGTTATAGGAACAAATTTGAAAAAAGCAAACTCATCTGGAGAAAAGTCTGGCTTGAAGTCTTCAAATTTTGCTTCGAGTCCATTTAGAATGTTACTTATTTTGCAAAGTGTTGAATAACCCAGATTAGATTGCAGCACTCTGCAGTTTATCACTAATTTTTTCAGCCACTTTCCCCTTTCCTTGCTTTAAATCACTCTCAGTTTGTTTTACAACGTTCAGTGCATCACTAAGTTCCATTCCATTCTTACAGTTTCAAGGTGGGTGATTGCTCTTGATAATCCACTGAAGTTAGATCCTATATATGCTAAGTTTCCAGCCAAGGTTTCAGAAAAGGAATCTTGCACAATCTTGATGGAGGAAGATTCACAGCAGTCAAATTCTTTAACTATCTGCTGCAAGGAAGCATAATTTGTGAAATCATACATAGCCGCATCCAGCCAAGTCCTCTAACGTGTCATGGCAGGGAGGGAGAGCCTAGGAGCAATTTCTTTGAACTTTTGCACTTGAAGTGGAGCTTTAATGAACATTTTTTTCCCATTCAAATTTATCTTATCTACATCAGGATAGTTGCTTTGAATCTCTTTGGCCACTCTGTGTAAACCATGTGCAAGCCTTGTGATATGGATCATTTTTGGATAAAGAAGTTTAAGTCCCTTGGCTGCTTTAGTCATGTATGGAGCAGCATCTGTTACAAAGAGAAGGATATTTCCCCTTTTTACACCATCTGGCCAGAGTAGTTTCATAGAATCATCAAAGAGCATAACAATAGTGGAATTGTTTACTTTTTGTAGAGTTTCACATGTTAGAACAAATACTTCACCAGGCTTGTCACATTTCAGAGTGCCAATAATAACATTGACTACATATCTTCTGTTTACATCCCTTGTTTCATCTATTGAAACCCATATCTTATTGTTGTCAACAGCAGATCTTATCTTTTCTAACACATCTTCATAGCAGGCAGAGGTGTAATTTTTCCCTACAGTTGATTCATTTGGAATCACGTGACTGGTGTACTTCTCCAAAATATGCCTGAGGCTACCACTACCTAATTTCCTTAAGGGAATATTTGAAGTAACCATCATTGTACAGAGATCCTTACAAAATTCTGACTGGGTATTTGATGAACCTGCAGTTGAAGAAGAAGCTCTCTCGAAAAGGAGACATTGCCTGTTCTCAGTGAAGGTAAACCTTGCTAAGCAACTCTTGTGTCACAGTGTTTTTGAATATTAAAATGCTTTTGGGCCGATACCTTAACTTCACACAATTTATAAAACAAAATATCACCATCGCTACTGAAAATCTGCTCCCCAAATTCTTGAACAAGACACTGTAATTTCACAGTCACTGAACATCTACTTTTAGGCATGCTGAAATCAGATTACAGCTCTCACATGAATCTACCACCTCGAACACACACAGACCTGAGTTGGGGAGCAAATGAGAAAGAGAGAAAAAAAGGCAAATTCTCACTCTTTTTTTCAGGCCTGGTCAGGGGAGAAGCCTTTTCCCTTTCCCTCCCTCCCTCACACACACCCCTGAATTGGGGAGCAAATAAGAAAAAGAAAACAAAACAGGCAAATTCTCACCTTTTTTTCAGGCCTGGTCAGAGGAGAAGCTTTTGTTCGCACCTTTCTCTCTCTCTCTCTCTCTCTCTCTCTCTCTCTCACGCACTCACACCCCTCCCTGAGTTGGGGAGTGAATAAGAAAAGAAAAAAAAACAGGCAAATTCTCACTTTCTTTGCTGGCTCAAACTTGCTGGCTTATCAGGAGGGTTGCCAATAACCAAAATATGATGTTTGGTACAAAATTAAGCAGAAATATGACATAACACCTTTAAAAAAAGTCAAAATATGACTTTTCAGGCAAAATAAAAAGCATCTAATTCTCACCAGATTACTCTAAAACATGTTTTAACTTACTTATAAATTCAAATGAATGTTCTAGAAAAAAATGACATGTCATAGAAATCCTTGACCTACTCATTACCAAAAAATAATTGGTGTGATTACAATTGGTGTGATTACACATCCCCCCAGTCTTTGGGGATGTGTACATGCACTAAGTTAATGCATTTTTAGTTGCATCATGCGGGGATGACTGCAATGTCATCCATGTAGCATTTCCTAGGTGTGCTACATTCTCAGCATTCACAGGCCTACAGCAAAGGCCAAAATTGTCCCTCCCCCTTCATATATAGAATTTATTTCCGGAAAGCAAAGGGAAGCAAACCACGCTACTAAGAGAGCAAGGATTGTGCTGTACACTAAATACATATCATGGTCTGATTATCATTCTTTCATTTACTTTATTAAATTAGCTGAGCTTGTCTGTTGTGGCATGAAATAAATGGGTCTCTAGCTTCCTCCTGATCGTGGCACTTTGAGAACTTTTATTTTAATATCCATTGCACCAAGCCCCTTGACCACTCATCTGCCATACAGTTTTAAGATCCTCATGCTCTGCTGAGTTCTCTGATGCATCACCTGTTTCAGGAGAAGGCATGTCTTGTTGACTGCTGGAGTTTTTATTTGCTTTGAGGTATCCTGTTTTATAATAAGCTTTGCCCTGATTGTTTGCTTGGCATTTTCAAGTTTGTTCAGAAAACCAGCCAAATGCTGAACAATCACAGTGCCAAGAAAACCACGAAACATGACAAAAGATGAAATAAAGCAACAAGAAGAGAAAAATAGAGCAAATGAAAGCAGCAAATCAATTAAACAAACCATAATCACAGCCTATTTAAGTGAGCTTAAGACAGGGGTGAGAAACTCATGACCAGCCTGCAGTCCCAGAACTCATTTTTGCAACCACAACCACAAGTTAACCCTCTCTGTTGTTATTCTACCCTTTCCCCAAAAATACTTGGATGGGGATTCTAAGGAGATGAAAAATACCTGCCACAGATTGGGTATTTTAAGCACCATTACAAATCAGATGGGGCCAGTTAGATATATAAAATCAGAGGCAGAAGCAGAATGGATGCCAGCAGCATACCACACGCAACATATGAGCAGGCTGTGTAATGTGGTAGAAAAAAAGGCTGATGAAATGAACAACAGAAGTATATTATCCAGGCTGCACAGAATAATATTACCACTTTGATTCTCCTTTGGTCTGATTTTACTTAGAGGGTCGTGTCCAGTTTTGGACACCAGAGGTTATCTGTCCTACAGATGAAGGAACCATTTTCTGTTGTTTAAAACATTCAGTTTACAAGGAAAAGGCTTTGTGAAAAATTCTCTGGCAATACAAACTGCTCATCAGGGAAGAAGCTACTCTGGAAGACAGCAGCTTCTCCTTCAACATAAATTTTTAAGCAGAGGCTGGATGGTCACTTCCCATGGGCAGGGGATTATTCTAGATGATTTAACTGTCCAGCGTCAGAATAAACAAATCTTTTTTTAATCTTAAGGTAAACATTAGCACTTAGGAAACACCAGAAACTCAATTTAGCTTAAAGGACAAGCATTTTGTGGCATTTGAAAGAAACCTATTTCAGAAATATAAATCCAGTTTCAAAAGATACTTGATCGCTATGGTTCCACTCCAGTGCATGAAGGACAAAATTGAGCTCACTCCTTTTCACCGTCACTGAGAAAACTCAGCCAAATGAAGGGTGAACTTCAGTATGGAAATACTGCTTTACAAATGCACATTCTCTAGTGCTTTATTTTTTATCTTGTAAAATAATCTGATGCATCATGAATCCCACCTGCTTATATAAGACGAAACCCATTTCCATTATAAGAGCTCGATCATGCTGTTACCGTTGCCATTTTACTGTAATCACCTGGTGAAGGAGGCATTTAGCCATGAGTAACACCTTAATGTTTCACTAAATTTATGTCAGGGAAAATATCACCCATATGGCAGCTTACATCTTTAGCCTTGTACAAATAGCAGGCTTAGAAACACTTATAATAGCTTTCTGTATTACAGGGAACAGGTCCAAAAATGAAGAGAATTAAGATGTAGCTGGGTGTAATCTGTGAAAAATGCCCACGTCAATCAGCAGGTAAATCGACACCGTTGGTTTTATGCATCTCCCACTCTCTTCCCTCTTTGTTTTTTGATAAATTATCTAAGGGTCAGGGCTAATATTATCTTTAGTCATATATGAAGAGGATGACCTCAGCAAGACCAGGTTAGGGACAGATTGTCATGGAGAAAATCTACCTATGTGGTTGCTAAGAGTCAACATCGACCTGATGGCACATAATCAATCAATCAATGTGTATGCATATGTTCATGAAAGAATATGCTAATAAATAGCCAGAAGATGATTTGTAGGTACTCAGATCTGTAACGTCCAAATCCTCAGATGGACCAGCTTTGGAAAGCTCCTCTTGCTGCAAGTTTTGTACCTGGAAGTTATGCAAAATCAATCAGAAGCAATATAGTTATAATACTTCTAGGGCTGTCTGAGAGAAGATGGTACTATCTGGCTATCACCAGATAATAATAATAATAACAGGGCTATCACCTTGCAAAGGTGGTCAAACAACTTTTTAAAAGAAAAAGAAGCTGAAAAAAGACATTTCTGTTGCCAATGCCACCTTATTGTTTCCCCATTTTGTTGAATGAATGGTGGAGCCTTGTGTCTGAAGCAAAGCACCCAATCCTATCCACCAATGCTATTGCCAGGTGCTTATACAATGGCTGTTTGACTCCAAATGAAAGTTTTTATGGTTTTCCTGGGCAGTTTAAAAACTACTGTAGTGTTTTTTTAGATCATCAATTCTTTTTCCCCAGTAATCTTTCTATATTTTCTATTATGCAGTGCAGAATTTTACTGCATGTATTATTTTTAAAAAATATTTTTTTATCTGCCTTTATTATCTTTATACATAATTCAAGGCGGCGAGCATACCTAACACTCCTTCCTCCTCCTATTTTCCCCACAACGACCCTGTGAGGTGGGTTGGGCTGAAAGAGAGTGACTGGCCCAAAGTCATCCCACCTTTTTATATATATAATCCTACCTTTCTTATATATAACTCAAGACAGTGAACATCCCTAATACTCCTTCTTCTTATTCTCCCCACAACAACCATCTTGTGATGTGGGCTTCCAGGGGAGGTATGGCAAACTGAAGATGGCTCTGAGAAAATGGAGCTGATGACCGTGGCAAAGACCAAAGAACTGCTGAGTAGACCGGTTCCTTGGAACCTCTCTGGATAAGGAGAGAACAGGAGATTGCCTACATGTGCTCCAAATGGCTGCTCTTCATGAGGAGACTGCAGGACAGCAGTTTTCCTTGGGTTTGAGTGCCAGGAGATGAAGGGATCAGCCATCTTGCTCACAGTCACGTTGGCGCCTTTTAGAGGACACACAGTTCACAAAACTCACTTTACTTTCATAAATTGCCTATTAACCATTTTAAAGCTATTAGAGACCTTCAGAATGAAAAGTTTGAAAGTCTTCATCAAGTGAGTTTATCTTCAACTTTGAACAAAATTAATTATAAGCTTAAAAACTTAAAGAATTTGAAATAAACAGTTAAAAGCTAAATAAGATTTTGATCTTAGGAAGTTATAAACAGACTAAGGGTCCAGATAAATTTGGAATATTGAAACTTTTACAATAAGGTTTTGAAATTAATTATAAAGAACAAACAGCTTCTTGTGGGAAATAGATCTGTTTTGGTTTTTGGAAGACATAACAGAAATAAGTAATTTCATGATTTAAAAACTGGACTAGAGGGGATTAAAGATTTTAGGTAGAGAAAAGATATACAGATATGCAGACCTGCAAGATGGTGCAAAACATTATGATAATAAAAATTCTGAAGGAGACTTTTGAAGAATGGAATCAGAAAATAGTAGCCATAACATCAACAGAGTCAGTAATGATGTCTGCTTCTATGGATAGACTATGTCCAAAAGATGTTACTGAAGAAATGATAGATGTAGAATAAATTCCATCTGACAAGATAGAAATGGTATCAAAAGTGGATTTACAACTGACAGGCCAACAGAATAACTTGGAAAAGGATGTTTCAGAATCTACAAAAGAAATTGGCTGATGTTTTAAAATTCAAAAGGGAAATACAAATGATATACCAAGAAAGTGACCTGGACAATTTTCTCCTATTAGATTTATAAAAGAGGCTTGTTAAAGCCTTGAAGAACTCTGTGCAATGGGACAAAGAAGAAATGAAGACAAATCAAATCCTATGACAATATTTGAATGAATTAAAGATTAAGACAGTTATAAGTAAAAGGAAGGAATATAAAGTTGGTTTATTTGATTAAAGTTAAAACAAGATTTGTTGTTACTTATGGCAACTCTTTATGGTATTTCTGAGAGATTTGTTTATAGATGAGAGATGGGATATGGGATGAAGAGATCAATGTAACCTTAGAGGTGGGGAAGAGTCACTAAATTTGCTTATACTCATTGTGGTTAAGTTGAGAGTTGAAGTCCACACATCTTCAAATTGCCAAGGTTGAGAAACACTGCCCTAATGACTAGCTGGCACAGTGTATTGCTCATGGTCTCCAGTAAAGGGTTAAAATAACAAGGCACAACTGTATAGCTATGAAATGATCCCTTTTATTTTACAAAGAAAGGTGCATTTTTAGTTCTTATCCTTGCAGCAGAATACTTGCATAATACAAGGCTCTCATTTCGACTTTATCGTTGAATGCATAACTAGCAATGAGCAGTTCAAGAGCTAGCCAAAAGCTAATTAAAAAATCTGTACCTTATTATAAGTGCTTAGTAGCTGCTGCAACACCTAGTGACTTTATTTTGTTAGCAACCCCAGAGTCATGTGGTTTGAACTGGGAAGCCATACAAATGTTCTAAATAAATAAACAAATAAAATATGGTCCATAATAGTCCCATAAGCAGCAGAAAAGCTACTGAATCTTCAAAAGTCTGCAGTGTCTTAACAGCTATCTGTGATTTGTAGCTTCAAAAAGCGGGGAGTGGTGTCCCTATTTTGATTTGCAAATCTGCTTTGATGGAATCGTTTGACTGAAGCTCTGTTGAATTGAATCATCCTTGCTGAAAGTTTGTACACCTCTATTTTTTATTAGCTGATAGTCAGCCAAATCAATAATTCCAAATGCCAATTTTAGATGGCAACACTAGATGATATCTAATTCTAAATGGTAATTGTAGAGAATAATTTTAGGTTGTAACTCTAGATGATGGGTAGAATTGCCCAGGCAACGCTTCCATGTATTTCACAGTGAACACAATTTGTACTGAAATACTGTAGTTATTTTGGCATCAGAGAAAGTTCTGTACTTCACAAGATCCATCATGTTTGTATTTCCTTACTTGCATATTTTCAGATTCTGTCTTTCTGCACTTTAAAAAGGTACAGACTTTGGGGTGATCATAGAATACAAATTGTGAGCTGCCTGTGCCAGCCTCTCTGTATCCTTTCCTCACCCGCTTCTTCAAAAGTGGGGCCTTTCTACTCTTACTTTTATTTTTAAACACCAAATTTTTGTGTGGGTGTTTGTCGGAAAAACAAATTCATTTTCCAGGAAAAATTGAGAGCTGCATGCAGCATTTGTCCTGGTGGATAAGAATGCTGTTCCCAACCAACCTTGCTCCCTCAACTGTTTGCTCATTTTCCTTTCTATTGGGCCTCAACTCTGCAGTTACCTTACGGCCCAAACCAGTCCCATTCTTCTTCTTTCTGGCTTTAGTTGCAGGCAGCAGGATTAATGAAAAGGGGCGGGGGGGGGGGAGGAAGGGGAAAAAAGGCAGAAACAGAGATGCAGGCACAGTGAGTTTTTCTGCAAGCAGAGATGAAAGGCACTGCTTTCTTCTTCTCTCTCTCCTTCCCTCATGACAACCCTCCATTTGTTTTTTTTAACCCAGCACTCAGTCTCTATAGAGTGGATGATGTTGGGGGAGCAACTAAAATACAACCACTTTACCCTAGCCTGAGTCCAGACTGAAAGATATCCAGATCATCCACTTCTTTGAGGGAATTCTATAGTTGGTTCCCATTGGATTGTCAACAACCTTCCCCCAAAAGGGAATATTGGAAACTAGGTGACAGTGGTCTAAAGTTGCTGGTTCCAGAGAGAGGGGGCTTCTTCAAGGCAAATAGCAATACCCCCTTCTTTAAAGAAGTAGTGTCCACTCTTGGATCTAGACTGCCATGTTCTCTCTAGCAGCTGGCATCTCTCAAGTCCATCAGAGTCCACAAGCCCAAATGGCACCCCATCAGATTCTGCCCGAGAAGAGTCAAGGTTGTGGCAAACCTTGATTCTTCTCAGCAAAATGTTACAGTAACAAGTCACAGGGACCAGGCGTCTCTTCCCGTTCATCCTTCCTTAATAGGGTATGGGTGATCTTAAACATGGTTTTTGGATGGTAGGCTGTTGATACAATGAGAGTGGAGAAGTAGGAGCACTTTGCCACTTTCAGCCCAGGGTCGTCTCATACATAAACTCATACCCGTGTGGTCAGTTGCAGTTTTCATTTTTTTCCACCAATGCTCTAGACATCAATTCTGTTGCCAGAGGTCCTCACTAGACAAAGGAGCACCTCAGAATCAGTGAACAGAGAGATGCTCAGGAGCAACATCCAGGCAACCTCCTGATTCAAGGATTCCGTCACAACTTACCCCCTCCCCATATGAAGAAGAGCGATTGGTGTATGTTGTCCCTGCTGGTTGGTGACATTTGATGGGAGGACAAATGAAGCCAGGGGAATCTACCAATCACTTTCTTTAACTTTTCCAGCATTAAAACTGCAAGGACAGCACCGTTGTCTGGCCTCGTTACTGAGGCAGACTAGGGCTGGGCAAGAAGGAACAAGCATACTTTTTTTGCCACAGTAAGAGCCGGAGGAAAACAGTTCATGCAATGGTGAGGAAGAGCTTGCCACTATTTGGAGGCAAGAGTATGCTGTCAGTCAATTGCCAGTCCTCTCTCATGATGCCCTTGGTCCAGATAGCACATGAAAAGGACTAACAGTATTCATCTGTCTGGGTATGCAGCATTCTGAAACAGGTATCTCTACTCATCTCATGAACTTACTAAAGAATAAATTTATTTATTTATTTAAAACATTTATATAGCCGCCCATCTTGTACCAAACTCTGGGTGGCTCACAACCAAAAAAACCTACAATAACAAATATTAAAACCAAAAATATTAAAACCAGAAGACCTGGCACCAAAACTAAGCTTTCCCATGCAGCCCACAAGTTCATCTCACCCTATCCCAGAGCTTGGGGGAAAAGCCAGATCTTGATGGCTTTTCAGAAGGTTAAAAATATCAAAACTATATACTAACATTTATTTTATATTCATTTTAGGACTGGTCCGAACTCCTATGGATAAATTCAATGTCCACCAGGAATATATTTTGTAATGGAACTACTTGAATTATCTTAACTAGAGTTCAGCCAGCAGGCTTGCAATACAATGACTAAGAAGCCTGATTTCCATTTGCAAATGTTAAAATGTATACAAAGGAGCTGTCACCTAGCTATTCATAAAACAAAATAAGAAGCTTAACAGATACATTGCAAATGTATGGAAAATTGTGGATTTTAATCCATTTATCTGGCTTACATGCAAATACTGTGCTTATACTGAGCCCTAATGATTTATCCTTCAAATCCTTGATTTATTTATGAATTGTCTACTTCACAATACAGTCCTTGAGTGGAGAATAGTTTCCAGAGAACAAGACATGAAATTTAGAAATTAGTAAATCAGCAAGACCAGTCAAAACTCTGTCATGTTTTCATGTTGGCTACACTGAAGGGCTAAAATATAGACCTCATTTATTTCACATTTCTGTTGGTTTCCCTTCAAGATAATACAGTTCTATCTTGGAGATTTCTCCCAGTAACTCCCAAATATCAACAGGTTAGCCTCGTCCCCTATGGGTATTAAGAAAAAAAGAAAGCAAAACATTGTTTTCCATTGAAATCTGATTTTCTTTTCAGGTTATATCACCACTTATTGATATTGCTGTTCAAGCCTTAGAGCAGTCAGTACTTTGAGATAAGGAAGCACTTAATTATAAAAGCACACATAGTCTTTGAACAGTTTTGCTGTTTTCACAATATCTCAGTTATGCAAATGCAAACATGGCATTAGTCCATAGCTCCGATCTTATTGTTATTTCAGAAATGGAAAATTACGCAGCAATGCTTTGAGGCAATGATTTGCAAATATTTACACTAATTCTTAACGTTAACTCCTGAATATCCTTGAGGTAACCCAATACTGTAAAGTTCTAAGTGAGAATCAGATCATTGTCTGCACAGAAGAGATAATCAGCTAAATGAAGCCTACACATCTAAAAATAAAACTTAAAAAAGGAAATATTTAATTTCATCTTAATAGTTTCCACATACTTGTTAAGTCAGTAAAGAGATCATTAGTTTTAATGCCAAGAAACTAATTTAGTGTCACCAGGAATGTACTATAAGTTAAGACTTGTCACATAAAAATATAAGATCCAGGCTGGGTCAAAGAGCCTATTTAAATCAGCATTCTATTTTCAATAATGGCCACTTAGGTGGCCATATACTGTAATATTTTGGGAGGATTACTGTAATTTTACAAGGGTCTTATCTAGCCAGTTTGGTCTGGTTCATGAGAATTGGCTGTTCAATTCTTCCTTGGGTGGACTATGCTAGAATAGTCTCCCCTCTGGGGTGGTGGAATCATGGAACCTCTAGTATGAGGGCAACAGCTCTATCTCTCTAATCTGAGAGCTCCTGTAAGATAGGTATATACCACTTCTCTACTTGGCCTTCAGTGGAATTGGCCAGTAGTGCCCTTGGAAGGGCAAAAAAGGCAGGAGCATAGTTCTGGAGACTACACATGAGGGGAGGTACTGCTCTCAGTGCCCAGAGAGCTGAGAAGGAGGAGGTCAAGTCCCACTTTGGGAAGCCATCTTTCAGCATGTTCCTCTTGCCAACCCCCTGTTAGGCTTGCTTTACTTCTTACCAGTCCAGGAACAACTGTTGGATAAAACCCTGCATTGTTATCTGCCTGAATTAAGAGGATCAGAACTATCAGCTACTTCAGCGGTCAGCAGGACAGTACGCCTTTGGCTCTAATTTTAGCTGGATTATTGGGATGAAAGATACAAATTTTACATATTCCAAAAACTATTTTTCTCCTTTCCACAGCTTTATTTATCTGCTCATCACAATCTAGCATCTCCTTGCACATACAAAAGGTGCGTACAACAAGCGTCTGCTCCAGACATAATCCATCCACTTAAATGGAAAAGACAGCATTAGGTTGCTCTCTCTTTCTGTAGTTTTTCAAGATCTGATAGTTCTGCAGTCAAAAGTGTTGTGCCAGCTTAAAAACTATGTGTTAAGCTGTTGCCATCCCTGCTAAGCCCTGAACTATACTGGCATGTCATAGGTTTCTTCTTGGCAAAGTAGGGTTCAACTGTTGTATTCCTTATGTATGGTTTTGTTTTCATTTTTCCCCTCTCCTGTTTAAATAGACTGTGTTGTTTTTTATACTATTGTGTACTGTTTTAATCTATTGTTTGTATTTTGCATTTTCATTATTGAGTATAAACTACTTTGAGATTTGTAGTAAGGGGAAGTGGTACGTAAATAACTTAAATCAATAAATAAAATATAAAGGCTTTGCAAGTTTTAAGTTAGGGAAAGGACTTGGGATTTGAAATTAATGAGAGAATTTGGTGTAAAATTCCTTTTATATTTATCAAAACATAAAGAATAGGCTATTAAAAATTTAAATGTATGGTGTAGTTTGGCTGTATTTTCGGTTTGCTGTTTTTTTTAAAGTTTGTTCATATATAGTTTTCTATTTTACACTGCATTTTAATTAAACTAATTTAAAAAACTAGTTAATATAGGCTACAAAATATCTGCATGCAAGTACTCAAGATGGGGGACTGAGCAATAATAAGATAACAACAAATGACAAATGAATAATCTCTTTCAATCTCTTCAGTGGCTCCATCCTTCAAGAGTCCAATCTGAGTTACCATTTATGGTGTTATAGTAACCATCATTCTGACTTGACCACTACTGAATCCAATACTTCCCCTCCCTACTATGGAACTTTACGTAAACATCCAACTTTTCCTTTTTGTTTTGTTGTTTTGTTTTTTGGTGCAGTTGCTGCAAAGGGATCCATTGCTCAAGAGGGAAGTAACTTCATGGAGACCTAGAATTAGCACCATGTGGGCTCAGACTTATTCATTTTGCTCTATATAAAATAAACTTTGGTCCTGAATTCCCCTTTCCACTGGTGATCCAAGCCTTGGTCAAACCTGATGGATGAGCATAGCACATACATACATGCATGGAATGAACACACATCCATATACACAGACAGACAGACAGACAGACAGAGAGCACAAATGCAAAGGAAACCTTACTCAACTTGGATTCTTATGGCATGAGTTTCAAAGATCAGACTGCAGTAAACCAGTTATAATTATCACTTCCTACAATATTCTCTTCAAAGTAGTCTCTTCAAAATCAAATACGTGAATTATAACCTTTTTTAAAAATGGTAACGCTGAGAAATTCACCAGCTTTCTTCAAACCAAAAATGTAGAGCAGCAGATGTGGAAAAGAACTAGGATTCTGGACTCTCTCATAATCAGAAATAAAAGAAGGCCTTCTGTAAAAGCCAAAACTAAAAGGAACATTCAATACATCTTCAAAATGTATTTATAGATGCTATTTTTATCAAACCTTCATACAAAACTAAAAGAGACAAAAATTTCTGACCATTTCATTAACATGGAATGTAGAAAGTTATCATATTAAGTAAGTAATTTGATGCCACTTTCTGTATTCACATTTCTCATAAAAGCCATGTACTCATCAAGCAGAGTCTTCAATGACACTTGAAGCTGGTTATTTCAAGTACTAATATTCACACTTAGTGAAAAAACACAGAACTTCACCCAACAAACCATTCTTAAAAGGATCACCCTAGAATTAAAATAAATGAGAACAGAAGAGATGAAATATTACTCTGGAATTTTTGGAACTTTAATTATCATCATCATCATCAACATCATCATCATCTATAGGACATCTTGCATGATTTTTACCATATTTAAGAACAATCTCTTCAGCTGTGTGATTTTTAGAGGATTTAACAATAATCCTCTTATCTGTTTTACCATCTTATTTTCTCTCTCTGTGTATTCCCTTTTAACTGACAGAATCCACAAAGCACAAAAGGGAAAAGTAATGAATTACAGAATTGCTTGTTGATATTTAAGTTTATATTCTGTACTTCTTGCTCCAGTAGCAGTTCAGTCAGGGTTGGCATCTAGGGACCCATTCATTCAAGATAATGAACAGGAAGGCTCCAAAACACAGCTGCTTTGGCTTGTTGGAGTTTGGGGGGAAAGGAAAGAAAAAAGAGCACAATGCCACCTGAAAAGTTCTGGATTTCCAGCACTAAGAAGGGGTTGAACGTAACGGTTTATAAGACCTCTTCCATTAGATGAGGCCATTGGTTTTATAATTTATCAACTAAATTAACTGTGTGATACAGTACCTGCTTACATACCTGACTACTTGAGTTGGCAATTTTGTATCATGTTTTGAAACGTCACACTGTCAGCCTTTTCCAGTAAAATTGTAAGTCAGCTTAGGATAGCTCCAACATACCGCTTTTAAAAAGTATTATTATGAAATATTGTTTGAAAGAGAAGGACTCATTCCCATAATCTGATAAATGTTTAAATGATAAAAGGAACTTGCTCAATTCTTCACTGTGACTTAAGGAGGAAAACAGGAAAAATGGAAAGGTGTGACATTTTCTTATCCGATTAAAGTAACAAGTGAAGAGTATTATTTCTACCTGTTTGTGCTCCTTCCTGAGAAACAGGATCTCTTTTGTTTTCTTTCCATCAAGGTGTGGAGCCTTAGGGAACTGTAGGCTGTCAAACTATTTTCTAGCTGTGTTGATCACCTTTGGCTCATGCTGTATGAAAATACAAAGAACACTGCAGATGCTGCTTGTCAAGACAAGAGAAAGTAAGCAAAATTAGTATAAACGTTCATCACCCCAACCTCTGGTTTATTATGGCTTTCTTCTGCAATTACGTTTTGAGTAGAACTGCTCAGCAGTGCCATACCTCTAAAGGCCACCAGATCTAAGCTACAAAAATCCAGATGACCACTGAATGACAGCAAAGATATAATTTTCTATCTTTATAAAGGTATAACTCCAGAATTTTGCAGCCTAGATCTAGTAACCCTGCTCCAGAGCAAGCAAAAAGTGCTGGTATTGAGCTAGTAATCAATTTTAAAAATATATTTTTCCTCGCTACAGTGTAAAGGCAGGTAAGGTGCTTCTCCAGGTTCATTAAGTCCTCTAGACATCTATAGAGCTTGAATTAGTCAAATTTAAGGTCCCATTCAGGCCACTAGTCTCTTCTGAAGATAATCATGGAGCCTATCAGTGAGCAAAAAAATTGGCAATGGAGGCTGTTCTACAGTTATTGTTCTTTGTATTTTCTGCCAACTTGTCTACTGATAGTGGATTAGCATTGTCTTCCTCGTATTCATCAATGGCTTCTCCAACCTTATGTTCTCCACCTGATTAGGGATAATTCTCAGAATTCCCAGACAACATGGGAAATTCCAGACCTGTACTCCTAACACAAATGGAGAACACCAGGTTGGGGAAGATTGATCTATGAATGGTAAAGGTTGCCATTGGTTGCCATCAATGGCTCATCTTTCCTGCAGCAGCTCAAGGCTATTTTATTCTCAGAATAATACAACACAACAGCCCCCTATAGGAGGCTCTATCCATTAAACATAATGCTACTCTTAAAGTAGTAGTACCTTTTTTCCCATTGTCTAAATGGCTTGCACAGCTTCATTATTTCTGTATCATGTTTTTTTAAGTCCTCTTTTCTTCTTTAAAGAAATGTCACTTGTTTAGTTAAAATGCCCTCATATGGGTTTTACATTCTAAAAAATAAACACATCAATGGTTCCCTTTTCAATAATGATGACGTCCTAGTAACCCCTTTGTGATAATATATTTGTTGGTCTTAAAGGTGCCTGAAGGCTATTACTGGCTAACATACCAGCTCCTTGGAAAATGTCAGCTTTCTGTAAATTCCTTATTATTTATTTTATTATTTAAATTTATTGGCTGCCTAACTCCAGTGGACTCTGGGTGGCATACAAAACGAGAGAAAACTTTTTATTTTAATCTGTTCAACCTTGTCCAATTCTTGGAGACTGCCTGGACAAGTTCCTGCAGTTTTCTTGGCAAGGTTTTTCAGAAGTGGTTAGCCATTGCCTCCTTCTCCTAATGATGCATTAAAGTGATTCATGAGAACAGGGCCTCTGTGGAGGACTCTGTATTTTCAGGCAACAAAAGGTTTGCATCTTGAGTTAACATTGTAGACCATGCAAAAGAGCTCTGCTGAAGACCATCAAGAGTAATAGACAATTGTGTACAAAGAGGTTAGCCTAGTATAAGGCAGTGTCCTAAATTATAAATCTCTGACATTCTTCAGCCAAAAAACTATGAAGTAGTAGACTTGGAAAACAACTTCTGTCTCTCTGGAAAATTGCTGTCAGTGAGATACTAACAGTACTAGCCTAGGTGTTTGACTTAGATCTGTATCTACAGAAAATGATCTAAGGCTTTGATTTTGCCTTCTTTGTCTTTTCACATCTTAGGGTTGGGCTGTTTGTCCAAGTAATATAATATTGACTGCTGTATACCAACAAACTGGTTCAAATACAAATGAACTAAGAAAACAGCAGAAGGAAAAGAAAGGGGGATTTTCCCAGTTGCAGACAGAGTACAAAGAATTGCTTTCAAGAAGGAAGAAAACAAACAATAAACTTAATGAACATGATAGATCGCCGTCTTTATATTTTAAAAATACAATTCAGCCTAAACCAGGACAGGGCTCTTTTGCTACCTCTTAGATGTAAAAAGAGATTATGAATGTGTTTTGAAGAAATCAATGGCTGCTTGGGATCTCTTTCTGTCTGTGATACTTTAGTATGTATTCACCTATTAGTCTATTTCATCCTGTTTCTGCCTTTCTTTGTTTGACCTTTTTATTAGTGACAATGAAGACAAGTATAAATTTAGACATGGATTTCTAAAATATTTTTCCTCGATATATGTATTTTCAAACAAAATTGGGTATAGTCTTGGACATAGAATTGCATTATCATGTTCACAGAAAGCATAACATCTCATAAGTAGACATTGTTTAGGATAGGGAAGGCAGTAAAAAACTAAGGGCAGCAGAAGATTGGAAACAGCTGTTGTGGTTATCAGAACTCTACTTGATGCCACAGTCGACCAGAGAAGACTCTATGGTGCTCCAGTTTTGTCACTGGTGCCTTGCTAAGCAGGGCACTCTGGTCTTCATTCTGCTACAGCACCAGGAAAAGCAGTAGTAGATACCTTGCTACATTTTGATGTGTCCTGAGGATGAGAAGTACAAAGACTTGATTTCTCAAATAGCCCTGGTAAATGCAACCAATTTATGTATCAACATTTCTCATGGGAGCTGCAAACCAAGAAAATGTTTGCTTCACATTCGACTGTAATGCGTGTAAGGGTAGAACACATTCCATGTCCCCATATTATTGGGAGAGAGCTGTGATGGAGTCCAGGGACATTTTCATAAATGTGCAGTTCAACATTTTGGAAACCTTATCTGAATATCTGATATTTCCATTTGTGATTTGGAAGCTTAATGTTAAAGGCAATCCATTCCCTTTGAAACAGACCAGTCCCTGTTCCTGCTGGGCACAGAAAACACCAGGTATGGTGGTGCTCACTTGAGATATCAGGAATTGGTGCAGTGCAATCTGTTGAAATTCAAAGCAGTAGTGGCAACAGGAACAAGGGATGGTGTGAATGAGAGACCAAAGATTTTCTCATTTCCTGCTTTGCTGCTCTCTCCTTTCAAGGACACCCTGCTCTCTGAGAATGGGGACTGCTTACACCCAGAGACTAGAAACATCTGAGTGAATCTCATAGTTCTGTTTATGAAAGGATAAGGCATTCCCTGTATCTGTCATCAGCACTGAAGCAACATCTGCTGGAGGACAGGGCTGGGGCAAAAAATGAAGTTTGACTTCATTGATTTATGTTTAAATGAGATTAAAATTTAATGTAATTAAATACCATTAATATGCTTATTCTCCATGCATTCACCTCTCTCCTTCCCTCCCTCGCTCTCTCTCATTTTCCTCTTCTGTCCCACTAAAAATTACAATTTGGCAGCAACTTTTGACAGGCTTCCAGAGGGCATATCCAGCACTTTAGATGTCCTCGTGGAATGCCTGATTAAGAGAGAGAAGCAAACTTCTCAGAGCCTGTTGCAGGCAATCTGAGCTGGGAACACTGATAGGAGGGTTGGCAAGTAGACTTTATACATAATTTGCATCCATCATTATTTTCTGTGATAATGTAAAGGTTGAGAACTATTGATAGTATTTAGTCAGAACAGCAATGGCAATAGGAACACCAGCCAGACAGAGTGAAGGTGCTGTATGTAAAGAACATCTTTGCTGCCACCAGATTTCAGAAGGCAAGAGCCAGGAGGCACATGGTGTCAATGTTTGGTACCATTGATAGCATCTCGTATTATGAAACAATTATTCTGAAAGGAAAGCCATCTGCCTAGAAGCCCAATCTGAATCACTGAAGGAATTATAAAGTGGCTAAACATATATCACTGGAATGAGAAAAGAAATCCTCTGAAGAAGGAGCAACATGCCTTTAGATTTTGTTGACATCTGCTACATAATAGCAGTACTGTTAGGTAAAGGTTTTATCTAAACTTTATCTAATAGTATTAACTAACCCCCCCACCCCACCCTTCCAAGATCTTCACAGCACATTTCATGGAGAAATGTGAGAGAACTCACATGCTGTGGTTCTTTTCCATAAATATGAATAAAGATAAGCAGCAAAGGGAAACTAAACACAAAAAGGGGATCTGAGTTGCAAAGTAGATGTTTGTGGAAAGTACTGCGTTATCAGATCATGATTGTTCTGTTATCGAACAAAATGTAAACTTGAGAACAAAAACAGAATAGAAACAGCGGAGTCCTCGGTGCTCTCTGAGCTTGGTTGTTTGCTTGCAGACATTTCATTACCAATGAGTTTCTACCAAAAAGAAAGAAATCCAGTTGCCATGACTCAACCTACAGACAATTCCACCTGGATGACTGAGAATCTTCATTGACATCATCAGTGCCAGTGAGTGTGGGTTTTGCTCCCTGTTTATAGAGAGTAGCTTGCCCTGCCAGTGTGATTTTCTCCTTGGTGGTTCCTTGATTAGGCTGTTGTGTTCTGCTGGATTGTTTGTCTGGTGCTGATCCCCGCTTATCTGGGTGTTGGCTGCTGGAGAGGATGTGCTCTGGTCTTTTTGTTTCCTCTTAGCTTTTTTATTGTCTCTTTTGGATGGTGTGTATATGTGGTTTATCTCTATGTATCTATTGACAGCTGATTTGTCTGAGTGCCACCCCCACCAACACTGGCAAGGCAAGCTACTGTCTATAAACAGGGAGCAAACCCCACACTCACTAGCACTGATGATGCTACCTAGTTGGGTAATGAAACATCTGTAAGCAAACAATCAGGCTCAGAGAGCACCGAGGACTCCACAGTTCAACCCTGAGCTACAGATCTTCTCTTCTATTAGAGTTAAAACAAAACTAAAAACACTGAAATAAAAATGAAAAGCAAATCTTAGCTGTTCTTCTAGAAAAAAAAATAATGTAAAGCTGAAGCAAAAAAAGAATGGGCATGGCAGCAAGGGTGTGTTGCATTGTACCTGTAATATTTTATGCTGTGTTCTGTAGCCACAGAGCTCGCTTGCAGTAAATTTCTATATGACTGTAGACTTATTCTGCAAACCTATACCACTGGACACAATTCAATATATTTCTAAGCAAACACGCAGATGCTATTTATATGAGGTGAGCAGCCTCATCCTATGCATATTTATGAAGACATTTTCCTGCTGAGTTCAACAGAGTTCCTCCTAAATAAGATGCAGACAGTTAATATAATTATGAAGTACAGCAGCAAGTCTCACTGGGCATAGCAGGGCATGCTTCCAAGCACATTTGCATAAAGAGGGTTGTAATATGAACAGGCATTTAACAGCAGCCTTTGTTTTCATCAAGAAATCATAGTTAATAATGAAGCACAATTGGAAGCTGTGCCTCCTTCTCAAGGAGAATAAAGCTTTTATCAATAAGATTTAAAGGCTGGAAAAAGCTGGAAAACTAACACTGCAAACAGCTCTACATGGTGGATTGGTACACCCCAATCTGGTCACCACGTATTACTATATTAACAATGGCTTTCCTCATCATTACCACAGGTTATTCTGGGCAGAAGTATTGCATAAAAGTTTGTATATCTCCTTTTGCACTTCAGATTCTGCTCCTGAGTAACTGATTGTCATTACAGAACCAATATTAAATTATACACACACACACACACACACACACACTAATAACTTGGAATAAAACCTTTATTTAGTGGAGCATACTTCTAAAAGTGCGCATAGATATGCAGTCTAAGCTCAACATATTTACATTTCTAATTACAATGCCTGCTTTTATATTACAAACTACACCTTCAAACAGAATGCAATAAATACTCTTTCCTCTGCCTCACCTTTATCTCACCACCCTCCATGGCTTCCTCAGGTCAGTTCCATCCAGCTCCATGCTAGTTCCTAGTTTTCAGACTTAAGATTACACAGGCACATGCTATTGCATAGTGGATAGCTTGGAGGACTTTGATGGGGTCCAAAGGGCTATCAACAGCTATAAATCCATCCATCCATCCATCCTTCCATTCACACATTCATTCATTCATTCCTTGGACTTATCTGCTGCTTCAATCACATGACTCCCAATGGCTTACACAATCCGTGATGGTAAACAAATATAAGGTTTAAACAAAAAATATATATAATGGCAACTCAATATTACAAGAATAATATTCATACACAGCGCCCTCTTCCATTAACCAACAAAAAGCATCCTCAAAAATTTTAACCTATTCACAATCCCCAAAGCAAGGTGTTAACTAATGTTTGGAATGACATCAGGACCAGGGCCATTCCTGTCTAAGAGGCAAGCTCTTCCAAAGGAAGGGAAGCAAAGAAGTCTTCTTTCTGGAAGCATCTCTCTTTTACTGCATTACATCAGGCAGGCAGATGGTTTCATAGATAACCCAGTTATTTTGCTCAAGTCCAGCTTGTGGGCTTCTCATAACCATCTATTTGGTGACTGTGGGAAAAGAATGCTAGACTAGATAACACTCTTCTTTCAGGTCTCTGTTCCCCCACTCACCTCCTTTTCTCCCTTTGATTCCATTAGATTAAAAAAAGGAATCTATTTTTAGATGATTACTTCCTACATTCTCCCCTTTTTGTACAAATTTCCTTGGGGGAAATTTCCTGGGAGGAGTTTCATATTCAAAGATTTCATCACTCATTTAAGGTTCATTTTTAACTGACAAGTATTTCCTATTATTTTTCTTACAGTGCACTGTGTTGTAGGATTAAGTAGGTTGATGTGGGTTAATCTTACTATGAGGCACAATAGTTGGATCTGATTATTTACAGACCTGATGGGTTCTGATTTTAGGCTTTTTGGTGAATGAAAAAGTGAGTGAGCATTTTGGAAAGCTTCATCAGTTCCTTTTATGTGAAGACAAAAATGATAAGCCAGCCCTGTTTTTTTGCTAATGTAGTGAATAGTCATTAAGGTTGGGATCTAATTAGCATTGTTGCATATATTTACTTTTCAGTATTAGTAACAATAGGAACACAGCCCCAGAGCTGAAGATGCTGATCAAATAATCTGTTAACACAGTTTCTTTCACGTCTTAATCCATTTTCATTCTGTGTATATTTGTGTATGTGTGTGTGTGCGTGCTTAGCAGACTGTTTTTCAATTTCCTATATTCAAATATCTGTACTGAGATATTCATGATCATAAACTGACATTTATGGCTAATTTACTATTTTCCTGAAAACTCCCTGGCATTCCTTAAAATATTAAGAAGAGAATGTATGTATGTGTGTGTGTTGGGAGGGGGGGTTTCAGGTACTTTATATTTGATTTGATTTCTCTCCCATCCAGTGACATTATGGACTGATTTCATTGTCTAGACAGGATGGACTTGAGTATCACATGCATATGCAAAACTTCATTTCATAAAACTTGGCTATACCATCTCCACTTAACAATATTGTGTATTATGTGACTAAATATACATGATGTTAAATGGTTACCAGT
This sequence comes from Candoia aspera, assembly GCF_035149785.1. Taxonomy (NCBI): domain Eukaryota; kingdom Metazoa; phylum Chordata; class Lepidosauria; order Squamata; family Candoiidae; genus Candoia; species Candoia aspera. The sequence goes on along the minus strand of NC_086153.1, from coordinate 118,798,046 downwards.
AGTGTTACATGTGAGGAGCAGAGAGACTGCTTATTATTAAAGTGAAGAAACTATACTGGCCTAAACAAATAGTCTATTTACTGCTCAAATCCATTGGTTATTTACTGTATTAATACAAATGTTCCTTCTTTCATTTAAGATCTCAAAATCATTCATAGCACTTGTCCTCTGTTTGAAGACAAGCTCTCATTTTCAAGTATGGAATCCCAAGTAAGTTTTTTTAAAACAACATTCTCCAAGCAATGTGCCCACATACCATAACTTAGTATCTAAGGCTCCTTAAGAGACAGAAACCATGCAGATACCTTTCAGATTTGACTTGGTTCTTAACCTTCTTGGATTCAGTGAAATGTTGGAAGCTATGCAAATTACATCCATGTTAGCAGCACTAGCATGGAAAGAGAGGATAATTTGGGCAAAGGTGCAGAGAAAGGACCCAAACAAGCACGGCAGGGTCCTGTGAAGACCAATGTAGTGGTCCCAAAACCTGTACAGTAGCCACAGTCAAGCCAGCACAAGCCATGGGTCAAACTTAGCACTTTGCATTAGCTCACAGAACCTCAGCTGCCTGGAGAAGTGAAGTGTTACCTAAAAAAGGACAATAAATACCAAGCTATTCAGCTGGATTAAAGAGTTATATGCCCATTACTGAGTGATAAATGTAACCAAGAAAAGAACTTGTTGTTTATGTTATACTCAAACAGATCAAAATTGCTTATTGTTTGAAACTAACAGCTGGAGGGGGAGGAGAAGAGGTTTTGGTAAAAGTTATTATATTAGATAAGAATCACACTTGTTTTTTTCTGTGATTACGGTACAGACATATTGATGGACTAGCTTTGAATGCTTGCAATTCTCTTAGCCATTGTACTTTTGAAGTTTGTCATCCTTGTTCCAAATTAATTGACAGAGTGCTGATGCATGCTGCTGTCCTATTCCTTATTGTCTGCTCAGCCTAAAACATCTTAATCTTTCTTTTAGTGCCCTTACTGATAAATGCATTAACAGCAAAGGCATCTTTATTCATCAGGTTTCTTCCCCTTTGCCCTTTGAGCACAGCGACCTGGCCTTTTCCCACAACAGTGGTTACTCATAATGGGAAGGAAGTATACAGTGAAACTGCAGAAGGAAGAACTTCTACAAACACATGCATTTCAGCCTAAAAGGTCATCTTGCAAAGAGCAAGAAAGAAAGGATGCAATCTATAAGTACCCATGCATTGTTCTCTCCTAGCATTCTCGATGGGCTTTTTGTAGAAGCTCTTCCTTAGTAGCAAGAAGGTTGGCATATTATGCCAGCCCATTCAGAATTGAATGCCTGAAAAAGACATTCATCTAAAGAATGTGATGACCATTCAATTTGTGTTTTGGTATAAAATTTGAGCAATATTAATAAACTGGAAATTCTTAAGAGATTTTTAAGAAGTGTTAAAATAAAACTTGAATTTCCCATTTCAGGCAAGTTCACCCTTCCCCATCAGTCTTCCATGCTCCCCGTCTTGCCACATTGTTCAGAAAAGCTAATCTAGCGAGCTTACAAAATGGTTGTCCAGTCGCACAGATGGCTGCAGGGAAGGAAAAATCCACGAATCTTCTTACTAGTATTTTCCCAATCTTTTCTTTTTTAGGATCCAAGGCTAACACTTATTTTCACCACCCATTATATACTTATATATAAAATATCCAAATGCTTAGATGGAAAAAGAGAATGCCATGTTTTCTCTCACAATATATTAAGTTCTGATGATTCAGCCATTCTCTGTTACCTGGCATAGCTGTGCTGTTTTGTAAAATATAAACCTATTTATAACTGCTTGTTAGATTTTCTAACCAGTGCTTTATGCATCATACATGTTATATTAATTTAAATTCTGCACCAAGAAAAGTGAATTCTGCAAACTGCAGTAATTATGCAGGCAGATCCCATTGTTAAAGTACCTTATCTTATATAATTTTGTCAAACCTAGAGGAAGGAAACTTGCAAGTCTATCCTCAGCTACTGAATAAATATATTTAGTCATCCTTTCAGATTCATTTTTTTTCTGAGAGTTTAGAAGGCATTGGTGCAACAGTCTTAAGAGTATAATTGCAATGAATAAAGTTTTATTTTTTTAAAAATGAAACCAGAGTGTGTCTAAAAGCTTCAGAACCACATTCTTTTTTTGCATTTTGTATTCCGGTAAAAGTATGACCTATGCATATTACCTTTAACCCATAACTGTACCATGCTTAGAGACTCCAGAGACTGTAGTCAGGGTAACCATAGCTGAGGGATAGAACACAAGCTTTGCAGGCTGAAACTCTCAGGCTCACTTCTCAACATCTCTAGCTAGAAGAAAACCCTGCCTGGATCTTGGACAGTTCCAATCTCCAGAACTGAGATTGACCATTGTATCTAATATAAGGCAACTTCCTATGTGGGCACCTATGAACAGTATGAACCCACCTAAGTTGGAGCAAAAGCTACCTAAAAATAAAGTTAAAAATCACTCTGGGCAACCTATAATGCTTCAGATGTCCTTGGACAGGTACTCCAATAATGCTAGCTAGGACTGATGGGAATAGGAGTCCAAACACTATATAGAGGCCAGAAATGTCTTCTCCCCAAAACAGAGAAACAGAACACAGATTGTGTTTAAGATGGGACAGTATCAAATGAATCATTCTGGGTGTCAATACGGTTCCATTGGAACCACAATGAATCTGGAGTGATGACAGAGTAGTTGATTGATTTTGGTAAGTGAACCATGTTCAGAATGCCTACCTTTGATTCCCTCCATATAAGGGCAGAAATTGTACCATGTGGTATAGTCTCATATATCTCCAGAACCACTTCCTGCTCTTTTATAGCAAAGGTGGGAATTATCTCAGCAGCAGAGGCAGATGGTATAGATTTCTTAAAACGGAAGGAACTAGGCCCCAGTGCATGTTTATACAATAAAGTCATGCTAAGGGCTTTATTAGGAGTGAAATGAAAGATTAATACACTCCTAGTACCAGAAAACAGATCCTTCTGTTACACCAGTCCTTGAACCTGGAGTTACTTGTGTTTGGTGGGTATATCCATTATTCCTGTGTCGTCTTTGGCAGATATATGAAAAAGCTCAGCAGATAAATTCCTACAGCCTTGAAAAGGAAGTGCTGCCTAGATGCAGCAGCTCTGCCTGATGATACCACTTTATCCAGTACTCACAGCTTGAGAGCCACTTGCCCTCATACTTCATTTGTCATAGGGAATATCAGCACTTACTAGTTAAGCTGCTCCTGTCCTGCGCTCGTGCCAGCTTGACTCTAATTTGGCTTTAAAAAATCTTGTCCCAACTGAAAGGCTTTGGCAACAACTTGCAAATTATACAGTCCAGACTCCAGGCTACCACACCCTCCCATTGGACATTTCCCCTCCTTTCATTTCCCCTGGAAAATGCCAATCACTTCCCTTCCTGTGGGTGGGTCTTCCTGGGTATGTATGTATGTACATATGTATGTACAGGCATACCTTGGAGATATTGCGGGTTTGGTTCCAGACCATCGCAATAAAGCGAATATCGCAATAAAGCGAGTCACATGGATTTTTTGGTTTCCTGGTGCATATAAAAGTTATGTTTACATTATACTGTATTCTATTAAGTGTGCAATAGCATTATGTCTAAAAAAATGTACATACCTTAATTAAAAATTAATTAAAATACTTTATTGCTAAAAAAAATTGCTAATCATCATCTGAGCCTTCAGCAAGTTGTAATCTTTTTGCTTGTGGAGGGTCTTTTAAAAAAAACACAATATCTGCAAAGCACAATAAAGCAAAGCGCAATAAAACAAGGTATGCCTGTATATATATATATGGGGGGAGGGGTGTCTGTGTGATTGTATTATATATACAAAGTTTAAAGCACTAAAATGCACAAACAAGAAAAAGCTTTTTTAAAAAATATCCTTTTGTACTAATATGTATTTTTCTAAGTGCTTTATGACACACCTTTAACATGCTTGTTGTAATAGCAGTCATCATAACTTTTGCCTTATATGTTAAGGCAATTTTTTTCTCTCTCTCCCTTTTATGAGCTTCCTACTTTTCCCTGTGCTTTATTTTTTAAAATAAGTGCATTTCACCATTTCCAGTCAATAGGAACTGGGGATTTTGTGTGTGTGTGTGTGTGTTTTACTTTGGAAACTATTCGAATTAAGTCTTCTATATAGATTTTCATTTTTATTTGTGCTAGGGACCTCAAAAGCTGGAAAGGACCTGGACCTTTCTTGATCTCTGAGAGGACCTGAAATGGATATAATTACTTGGACTGCTTTTTGTCAGGGTGAGGGGGAAAAGTTTATGAGCAAGACATAGGCAGTAATTTTCATGAGATTTCTTGTGAAACAAAGTTCTAATCAGTTAGGATCCTGACAGCCAGAACTGCGAAAAAGAGATTCAGAGCAATATATATGTATGTATGTATGTATGTATGTATGTATGTATGTGTATATGTATATGTATATATGTATGCATGCATGTATTTGATTTATGCCTGCCACAACTGAGGAAATTCTTATTGGTGTGCAATAGATGACATATAAATAAGAATCACAATCACGATACAAATCAATTTACATAAAACAAAATGAAGATAAGCAGTCAGAGGTTAACACACAAAAAGTTACAGAACCAATAAAACTGATGGCAATATTTGGTACACCAAATGCCCTCCACAGTCATTCTGTTTTAATAGCTTGCAGAAAGCCAACAATATGAAAGCTGATCAAATTTCCAAGAAAAGGCTATCAAAAAGAAGTGCCTGCATGCTTCTACCCACTTCAAAAAAGCTGAAAAAATACAGGCTGGCGGCTGACTTCATGGCAGCATATTTGAAAGTGTGAGAGCATGTCATGGAGATGCTTCTAAAATGGGTGATATTGTCCTAACAGCCAGGAACCACGCTGAGACAAGGAATAGGTCTCTAGTGTTTTATTACTGCTACATAAACAGAAAATCCTAACAAACTGAAGAAGCGTGGGAAAAACCCAGACATATAAAGCCCAAAGGCTAAGGTGGGCCCGATCTGTGTCTCTTTGAATGGCTACCTAATTCCTCAGTACTACGCATGCGCTTTACAGCCTAGATGGGAGCCCCCTGCTCACCGTCCTTACTCATGACAGATATAGAAGATCTATTCACAGAATAGGGAATGGCGATTAATTAGATAAAACCAGTTTACCAACAGGCAAATGGATGGGATGCTCCTTGCCACCTCCCTTTTCCGTCTAGCTTATTCCATACAGCTTCACGTACAGCTTCATCCTTTTCCCGGACAAGGGGGCACATTTCCAAATAAAACATAGTCTATAACCACCCACCATTTGGGTGGGGGGCTGAATGACAAGCTTCTTAAAGTTGTCATGAAAGAACTCCATGCTTTATCTCTTCAGCGAGATCCTGATAGTCCTCTCTTCCTCTTCATTTGAGTCAAACAGTTGCTCATGAAGGTATTCCCTTCAATTTGGTGAAAAGGTGGAAGTTGCACAGCACCAAGTCTTGAGTGGCAGATGAAGTAAGAAGGTAAGATCCAACTTCGCAACTGCATCTTGTGCGGCTTGTGAAATCTGAGGCCTAGTGCTGCCATGTTGCAGCAGGATTTCCTTCTTGTTCCTTTCCTTTTTGAGGGACCATCTGACTCCCATAGCATCTGCCCGGCTGATCGATCCTGCAAAGTTGGCATGCTCTGGGTTCCTCTGATTAAACAATGTCATCTCTCAGTACCCCAGAAGCATACCTTCCCTGTAGCAGCGCCTGCCCTCTGGAAAAAAAGTTCCCCCCAAGATCTGGATGGGCCCCATTCTGCTGTTCTTTGGAAGAGCGGCAAAGACCTGGCTCTTTACTCAGGCCTTTGCCAAGGGAGAGTGAGACTCCTCATTTCATTGCACTTGCCATTTTTCATTTTTTATTGGTTTTATCGGTTTTATTGTAATATCTTTGTTTTGATTGTTGTGAGCCATCCAGAGTCATTGGGAGTTGGCTGGCATACAAGTTTAATAAATTATCATCATCATCATCATCATCAGCAGCAGCAGCAGCAGCAGCAGCAGCAGCAGCAGCATCTCTTCTTAATTGTTGTTTCAAAGTTTTGGGTTGAGTAGCATACTGAGTTGATAGTATAGGTAGTCTTCACCTAACAACCACAATCGAGCCCAGATTTTCAGTTGTAAGTCATAACGGTTGTGAGTCCAGACTCGTTTTTATGACCATTTTTTACCATGGTTGTTAAGCAAGTCACAGTGGTCATTAAGTGATTCAAGATTGGGGCTTGTGGTTTCCTTTGGTTGTTAAGTGAACGGCATGGTTGTTAAGTGAACCAGGAGTTACTTTGCAGTACTGTGGGGGGCAAAGTGTGATAGTCATATGTTTTCCACCAAAACATGACTATGGAAATGTTTCTGTGGCTACAGTAGTATTATTTTCAGTTAATATTACTGTTATTTTCAACTAATATCACTGGTTGATTATTAAAAACTTTTACTGCAAGTTCTTCATTGGAATCTTTGTTCTACAGTACAGTACTAAACAGGTTTAAAGGTACTGAACAGTACTGTAACTTTTTTTTCCTGCTGTAGTAAACTCTTCAGCTTTTGTTACTGTACAGTACTGTATATAAATCTGATTTTTATAAAACAACTGTTTTAAAAACAGCAAACCAGCATTCAGTATTGTTAAATATAATAAAAATGAGACAGGCAGAGGATGGAACATGCATGCCACCATAAAAATCTCTACTTAAGTTATACAAAAACTGGGAAAAAATTAAAGGCAAGCATAACTCAATACAGTACTGAATGGAAAAAGTACTTACCTTTCCTGTACAGTACAGTAAGGCACACACAAACCTCCCTCTGCCGGCTGCTAAATCACAGGAAGTAGTGTGACCAGTGACTGGGTCTGCTGCCTCAGAAATCCAGCATCGTAAGCCTGGAGGATGTCCTGGTACCAAAGGGGAGTCATGTGACCCAAATGGCCGCCACTTCTGGGATGACTGAATCCAGATCACATGATTGCGGAGCCCTTGTGAGGGTTGTAATTTTGGACCCCAGTCAGAAATCTACTTTTGGGGTACCATTGTAACTTTGAACGGTCTTTAAGTGGCCAGTGGGTAAGTGAAGGCTACCTGTACTGCTAAGTTCAAGGAACTTCAAGTGAATAATATCACCTGCATCCCTCAAAAGTGAGCCATAAGCCATAAGAAAAAGAAAGAAATCAAAGAGAAAGCTAAAAGTGCAAGAAAAAAGAAGAAAAATAGAAAAAAAAAGAAAAAAGATACAAAAAAATGGCTTCTGATGGTCTTCACAGAAGTACAATTACATTTTAACCTTTCTCTCTAAAGTTACATGATTCCCTTCTTTCGATAATTTATTGTGTCTAATCATCAAAGCCATAAATCACAAGTTCATTCTTTTCATTTTTACACAAAAGGTCCATAAGAGGCTTCCAGTGACTAATAAATGTAGATATTGTCTTTTCTCTAATCAAAGAGGTTAATTTATCCATCTCAGCAAGATCTGTCAACTTCACCAACCATTTCTCCATAGTGGGTAGTGTTGAATCTTTCCATCTTAGCAATGCAACTTTTTCTCACAGCAACTTCCCACCAACTAAAGAGAAAGGACAGATAGTAAAGAACATGTCAGAGCTTCTAGTATATCAGTCCTGCCATCTGTTGGTGGTGTAAAACATTGGCGGCATTACTTTTCATTCATTTGTTGTATTTTGTAAGGCGCCTTCTGCAAATGCATTGCAGTTTTAAAAGAGCATGTCATGAGTAAGGATGGCGAGCAGGGGGCTCCCTTCCAGATTGTCAAGCGCATGCGTTGCACTGAGGAATTGGTGAGCCATTCCAAGAGGCACAGATTGGGACCGCCTTAACCTGCGGGGTTTATATGGCTGGGTTTTCCCACGTTTGTTCAGTTTGTTAGGATTACTGTTAAGTACTAGCAATAAAGCATTAGAGACCAGTTCCTTGTCTCAGAGTGTTTCCTGGGAGTCAGGACATCAATCCTAACAAACTCTTGATGTCTGGAAGGGAGCCCCCTGCTCGCCATCCTTACTCATGACAGAGCAACTCACCAGAATTTCTTCCCTTTGCAGATCTTTTGATTCAACTATTGCTTATACCAGTAAAAACCGTTTAGTCAGTCCCCCCTCCACTTTTTAGAAATAGTTTCTTAATTTTCAGATCCCAGTATTAGGAAAATCTTGTTTTTTGAATGAACTGTTCATGACATTCGTCTTGTACAGTTCAACTATTTAAGAACTCAACAAGTAGTGATAACTGAATAATTACGCTATGCAAATTTTAAACATAAGCAGTAATTATTAGTTTCCTTTACATGACTGTTTAAATTAAAAGCCAGAAAATGTTCATTGAAACCTCCAAACCTCAGTATATGCTTCATTTTAATTAAGGGACTGCAGACAGCAAACTGCTATATATTTAAATTAGTACAAGAGGGTTTTCAGAGGAAAAAATATAGCAGTGGGAAATTGAAGGCTGGCAAAGAATTCAGAGATTATTTTTCTTTCACTAAAATAAGCAAATATTATATGCTGGGATTGCAGCTGTGCAATAAAATTCAATGGTGTTTCTGTTTACAGCTTAACAAATAAATATCATTACCAAAGACAGCATCCCAGATTTTTCTATTTTTTTAAACTGATATTCCCAAAGACTGGAATATATTTCCATAGCCCTGAAATGAACAAGTAGTCTTGCCATTCAAATGTTTGCCCATGCGAGAGGCCATTCAGATGTGATTGCTTATTAGTCTAAGAGGACTGATAGTTCTGGTTTGCATTAAGGTTGAATACAGGTCAAGTAATCTTTGGAGAGCCTTGATCATCAGAATATTTAACTCCATCCTTTGGAGATTCTATCATCAATCCATCTACACGTTTAAGGGCTTAAGGCATCATTCACTGACTCTAGCTTTGACTTCTGTTCCCAGATATATAAAGTCACCTTCAACTCAAGCTCAAATCCTAGCAATTTCCCTGCACACATGCATGCACTGGAATCCTGGGAGGGAAGGCAAGATGCTGCTTACACCCCCAAGAAGGTATGTAATCAGCCCTGGGATTTCTTGGAGTTCCCCCATCCAAACACTAACTAGGTCTAATCCTGCTTAGTTTTTTACATCAGCCAAGATCCATCAGGTTTTGCTACCTAGCTGGGACTATTGACTGACATACAATCCAAAGTTTCTTTGATAATTTGCATACATAAGTTTTGAAAAACTGACCAAACCATTTCTCCAGTTATAATAGCAGTTTTAGAAAGCATCCCTATTTCCCACCACATTCTTAATCTGATCCTTAATCAATGTCAAATAAATATTTATGGATTTGGTTGATGTATTGCTAGTAATTGCGTTAAAAACCTGTAACTATAAAACACTATATTACTTAACTAGTGTAGCAGAACATTCAGCCAAGTCTTACTCGAAAGGCAGCATTGTCCATATCGTTATGCAAAGAATTAACTCTGGATCAAAAATGGCTACTTCAAGGAGATATAGCACTGTTTAAATTGCTTCTTTTCATGCTCTTTATCACAATATAGGATCATTCCAACTCCTCGGCCGGTTTTCAGGTATTTAAAGTGCCAAGCAGATGTCTAATAAATCAAAAACAAATCTAGTGCCAAAGGTTTGTTCCACTGAAGGCACTGAGATAAATGAGTCAAAACAAACAACAGAGGAATAATTTGACAATGGACAAGGCGCACAAGTGTTGACCTTTCGGCATCCCACAGCACTGTCAAGGCTGAGTCATCAGTTTACATCCAATAAAAGCAGGGGGCTTAAGGAATCACAGCAAACAGAAGGGTTCACAAAGAAGCTTCAGAAAGAAAACTCATAAAATCAAAGGAACTTCTAAATAAAAATTGGGTGCCAGTGTTGTCCATTTATAGACACTGAAAAAGCAGTTGCATAGAAATGTGCAGACTTAGAAAAGGCAACCTCTGGGTTCTCTTCTCCTTTTTTGATTGATGTAAACATTAAGCCCCCTTCTCTTTCTTTATAGAGGTCCCTGTAAGCATCATTGTCCAGTGCCATTTCCAGGGACATCTGAAACGATGGTTTTAAATATGCAGCAACCAGGCTGCTCTCGTACATCTAAAAAGCTACAATTTCCCTCTGAAATATAAACGGAGGAATAAAATTATTTTAGCATTTGTCAGACCACAATATCTAGTAAATTTAGATTCCTTACATATATCTCTGAGTTATCTTTAGGATTATTATTTACCCCTCCATATCCTCCTAAAAGTAGAGAAATTGAGGAAGGGCAGAAATTTCATTTATTTATTCATTAGTAGAAAATTCTCAGTTAGCTATTTCTTCTATGGACCAGCAGATTGTCTATATTTCAGCCTGCATTCTACCACTGATTTTATTATTTTTCTTTTAGTTTTTCATTACAATAGCTGGTCTGGCCTATCTGTTCAGTCATGTCCGACTCTCGGTCACTTTGTGGATCAATGTTCTCCATGCCTTTCTATCTCTTACAGCTTCCTTTAGTACCATCAAAGTCATTCCAGTGTCCCTTCTGATGGTGTCAAGCCAGTGAGTCCTAGGGCAGCCCCTTCTTCTTTTACCACTGACCAATCCCAGCATAATTGTCTTTTTGAGTGAGTTGGCTCACGTTACACGACCAAAGTATGACAGTTTTTGTTTGGAAATCTTGGCTTCCAGGGATATTTTTGGTTTGACTCTGTCTAGGACTTCCTTGCTGGTAATCGTCGCTGTCCATGAGATGCGTAGTAGTCGTCTCCAGCACCGCCATTCGAATGCATCCATCTTTCTCCTATCTGCCTTCCTCGAAGTCCAAGTTTCACAGCCATATGTAGCTATTGGAAATATGTTCATATTAACTAGTCTGGATTTGGTTGGGAGGCTGATACCTTTATTCTTCCAGATGTTATTTATACTGGTCATTGCTGTTCTTCCAAGTGCTATATGTCTTCTGATCTCCAGGCTGCAGTCACCCTTTGATCGATTTTAGAGCCAAGGAAGCTAAACTCCTTTACTGCTTCAATTACCTCGTTGTTGATCTTAACACTGACTTGCACATTCTCTGCCGTTGTCATTATCTTTGTTTTCTTGGTGTTAAGGTGCAATCCAAGTTTTTCACTTTCATCTTTGACTATAGGCAAAGCCTAATAGTCAAAGCCTAATAGTCAAAGATTACAACAGCACTGTTGTTTTAATGCCCAATTTTTAAAAACAAACTAGCTAACAACATGGAGATCACTGGTAGTTTAATTTTTTCATTTTTCTTGGAAATTATTGTGGAAAATTTACGAAGGAGGGGTGAGGGAAAGAAAAAAAGTATAAACCTGAATCTCAAAATTGTTTATATACAAGTTTGTATTATACCAATTTAGGCTGCAATGCTATGGCCAAAGGATTCCTCTGAGACTGGAGTTGGAGCTCTGACCTTAGGGGGAAAATCTTGTACTGAATTCCCTTCCTGCAGCCCAGCCAGCTGCCCAGATCCAAGTTCATGAAATCTCTGTGAAGGATCCAAATGCTGAGAAAACCTTGAGGGTGGGGGGAGGAAGGAAAAGGTGGTGGGAAGAAACAGGCACAAATGTCTCACCACCTCACTTCTACGCTGCTGGCAAGGCCAAGGAGACTGTGGACCCTGTGAAGCTGGAATTCTCAAGAGGAAAAACTGGCTAATTAATAGGAAAAAAAAACCCTAATCAACTTAAAATGTTTAAACTGAATAAATAAAGTGCTAATTGATATGTACTAAGTTCCAATGACAAATGATCATTTGTTAGTACAGTACCTTCTGGAGCTAAAATGAGCTGAAATGAATAATAAAGATTTTTATGAGCATGAACTGAGCATTTTCAAGCTCATTAAACTCAGCAGGAAGTAGTTAAGGACCTTGCTGACCTTTCTATGCGCACTTTCTATGTTATGAGCTTCCAGGGAGGCAACTGTTGCAGCAAGCCAACAAGCATTCAGATAACCCTGCTTTCAAGTGGAGGATTCCCAGGGTAATTTTTTGGTTGGCATTTTCTCCAATATATTTTCAGACTGGGTTTAGGTATTTTCTTTTTGCAGTAAAATACAGTTTCGAGTTCTGCCTGTCCAAAAAGAAAGTTCCATCGAAGCTTTTCAGTTAGCCGGTGAAGAAGAATGCTAGTTTTCCATGGAGAGCTGCTCAAGGTTGCTAGGTTCTCTGCAAAAGGCCAGGCAGCAATATACAAGGTTCAACAGTGGTAAATTAGTGGGATTATACAAGATCGGTGGAAGGGAGGAGATCTTCCTATTCCCACCAACCATTCTGAAAATCACGGATTTCCCTCCATGAGAAACCAGTGATCTGTCAGCAGCACTGTTCACTGCTTTCCTTTTCTTCTTGGGGATCCTGCACAAAATCACAGGGAAGGAGGAGGGAAAATATGTGAGTGAATCAGGGGTACCTGGATTACCGGGTCTGGGTGTCTCTATGTGGGTACAGGAGTGAGTGTGCAAGCCCCTCACCCAGCCAACAAAGTTGCCCTCAAGGACCACAATATTGCCTACTCCTGCTTTACTTTAAGCATAACCATTGGGCCCATTTAAATTTTTTTCCTCATCCTCATAGAAAAATAGCAAATAAAATTTCCCTTTTAAAATTCTCTCTCTGAAGTCTGTTCAAGATGGAGGTCCTCTTTCTTGCAGATATTCCTGTTACACACAAGCACCTTCCCTTCATCCCTCTCTCTCACCTACACACAACCTTTATAGCACTTAACCACTTCCTGCTCATTAGTCCAATGTGAGGAAAGTGTCTGAAAGCAAAATCTACCTTTTGAACTTGTTGGGGTGCTTTGCTGCCTTAACTAACTTGTAAGTAGATACTTCAGAAGGATCTTGACCATTATATATAAGGGTGATCCTATGTAGTATATACTATAGAACTATATTCAATGGACTGCGATAACATATTTTAATCCCTGTGGCTGAAGGGATCCTACCCTTCACCCAGATAGATTCCAATTATCCTTCTAAGCAACATGCCAAAAGAGGACTCCAACAGGGGCAGTTACATCAGATTCATACAAAGGCATTGAATTTATCTGCAATTACAGATAGTCCTTGCATATCTATCACAACTGGGACCGGAATTTCAGTCACTAAGCGATGTGGTCATTAAGTGAATCCAACCCAATTTCATGACCATTTTTGTGATGGCGATTAAGTGGTTGTTAAGTGAATCATGCAGCTCCCCATTGATTTTCCTTGCCAGAAGTTGGCTGGGAAGGTCGAAAATGGCGATCACGTGACTGCAGGGCACTGCGATGGTCATAAATGCAAACTGATTGCCAAGCACCTAAATCACAATCATGTAACCGCGGGGATGCTGCAGCGGTCATAAGTGTGAGGACCAGTCACAAGTTGGGTTTTAGCACCATCGCAAATCCAAACCATTGCTAAACAAATGTTTGTTAAGCGAGGACTACCTGTATAACAGTGAAATTTACAAAGACAGTTCCATAACAAAATACAATCGTTCCGATTCTGCTCTCAGCTAATGACAGAAAAGTTAATCCTCCAACTCTGGATTTGGTACTGTGAAGATACTCTGAAAATGCGGGACTTGTAATAGCAAGCACCATTCAAATGGTAGCCTTTTTCAATTGAGTTTGGTGTACCAAGATAGGAAGGGACTGGAAACCAGTTCCTGTGAAGTATGGCCAAAGGGTCTCTGTATGTTTACCGTACAGAATAGAAGATGGAGGAGTAAAAAGACAGCAGTCTTCAGATCTATAAAGAGTTTTCCTGTAGCGGAAGGAGTGAGCTCAGAGAGCAGGACAAAAACCAGTGAGTGAAAATACTGGGAAATAGATTCAGCTTAGATTTTAGGAGAAATTTTCTGTTAATCAGTGGAATAGTTTGCCTCATCAAGTGGTATATTTCCCTCCTCTGGAGGTCATCAAGCACCAAGTAGGGGATTGGACTAGATAATTTATAAGATCTCTTCAAATGTTATCATTGTGTGATTGTAAGTATTTGGATGCGTGTATGTGGACACAAGGAAGGCGATGTAGGTGCACCCTCAACCCTCACACCTTGGTATTTGGTGCATAGGTTAAAAGTGAAGCCAAGTGCATATAAGCCACCAGAGTTGACTTTGCCTGCCCATTCCACTCCTTCCTCACTTTAAAACCACACATGCTCCCACAGATAATTCCAATCTCTCTCTCAATCTTTCTCTCTCATCCCCTGCATTTAACCCAACAAAGCTTAGTTAAAGAGATTCAAACAATATTTCCAAAATAACATTTTATTTAAATGTTTCAATTTCCCTCAAGGCAATTCCAAAAGTCACTAAAAAAAAAAACATGTATGTGGCCATGCATTTCCATTTTAACGTTGAGCACATGGCAATCTTGAGTGGGGAAGTTTGCCATGAGCTACAGCATAATTGCTAGAATGCTCTATAGAGACTATTTGGCGCAGAGCCTGCTATCTTCTTTAGGAACCTTGCCTTAAAAAAAGAGAGAGAGAGATGCTATACTGTATTTATGCCAAAAATAATATTTTTAAAGGAGTTTTTTGGCATGGTGCTTGACAGGATGAATTCTCATGGAAAGAGCAATTTAAAATGCAGACAAAGTGCCAACAAGATTTTTAGATGTCGTTGTTTATTGCATTGGACATCAATAGATAATTTTATTTTGTGTTTAATGTATAATTTCCAGAAAAAAATAACATGTTAATATTTATACTAGAGAACTTTGTTTTAAGAGAGAACCTGGATAATGTAACCATGCAGCTTATTCTTCATGGAAGATAAATTAATCTAGGATCAGGTATTAACAATGAAAAATTAGACAATTGTGGGACTCAAAACATTGGAAGAACTCTATTGCTTTGTCTGGAAACGTCCTTTCTTTGCCAGTACTATAAAAGATGGATACTTTAGCAGTTGCCCTCAGGAATTGAGGGAAAATACAGTACACAATGGTGGAAATTAAACTTCTGTAAAACAATAGCATTTCTAGCCTTTAGTAAACTCACTGCTACACAGGTGTCCTCAGAAAAATATGAACCTCAAACTATCTTCCTTTTTACTGGTTACAAATGCTCCTATGAGAGCATTCTCATTTGACATGGAGGGTGGAAAAGAGAACTGGAACAGCCTGCCTTCCAAAATCATGTAGACATCGTGAAGAAATGAGAAAGCTGCTGCACTGAAGGTAAAGATATAAGGGATAAGGTGTTGAGTTTTTATTCTAGACAGAACTTCTTGGGGTGGTGTTCTAGGGATGATGTCCCCATCAACTGAAACGGGGGACGAGAAGGCAGAGGTAACTCGTAGAGGATCTAATGTCAAAACATGTGTGGTCTACCAGCATGGAGAATGGGTTTCCCAATATCAGAAAGATTGCTGAAGGGATACAGTGAGGATTGGCCAGGAGGCCAGTCAGCATCCCAAATTTAAGACAGCTCTTGAACTGATTTAACAATCTCCCCTCCAATTGCAAGTACTGTGACTGGAAAGCTGTTTTCTTACTTCAGGACTGTGTCACCCAGCAGAAATCTGAGACCCACTTAACTGAGAGCACGTTGCATTGAACTCAGTGGAACTTACTATGTATTTATAATTACTACATAATCTGGAATTATGCCTAAGCATGGAACCTACTTCTCAGTAATCTTTCAGTATAAACTTATTTCTAAACAAAGGAGGAAGGATGATAAGTACACAGCATTAAGTAACACAGTATTGAAACCTTGTCCTTGATTTTTCTACCTTGCTCTCAAAGTGTTTTTGAATTTCGTTTGGTACTGTCTCTAAGCTGACTTGTGATGTGATGGACAGGGCTGGTATGGTTTTTGGTTATGGTTTCCAGTTACAGATTTCTTCTGGCGGCCCATGCTTCCTGCTCTGAAGGAGGAGTCATCTCATGAGACCTTCCCTGAGGACTGCTGAAGCATGGGAAACCAAGAAGTTTGTAGACTGCTGGAAGGAGAATTTATTGCTGGGCAGTAAAAGGCAGGCAGCTTGCAGACGGGCACCTAAGGCAAGAAATCTCATAATTTCACCAAAAATAAAGCCTTAAAAATGATAACTTTTTAATCATGTTGATGAATGGCTAAAAGGAATAATAACTTCATTTTCAACCTAGTGCTAGAATAAAGTCCTTTATACTACAGTCAACCAATGTATCTGGGGAATGAATTATTTCCAAATTACTATTATGTCTCTTCCTTTTCTTTTTCCTCCTCCTCCTCCTCCTCCTCCTCCTCCTCCTCCTCCCTCTCTCTCTCTCTCTCTCTCTCACACACACACACACACACCAACTCACTCTGTGTGTGTAGATATATATGATTACATTACCCCCCACCCCCACCTCATATACAGCAACAGAGCAATGAATACTGGATAACCCAATTCTCTGCTGCAAAACTGCTTCTGTAAGTGCGGTCTTGAAGTCTTCTTTCTTGATGATTGCTGTAGATAATTTATTCCAGAGGTGACTCAGCATCCTTTGGTGTGGCACCACCTTCTAGTATTTGTCTGATAAAGTAGAACATCTGTATAAAAAGCACAGTGTCATAGATAATGGTCTTGTCATTATTTTTACTGGCGTGTTTTTCTTTCTGCCCTGAAGTGCCTTTTTCTGTTTTCCGCTGATCATTTTTCACAATTAACAAAAGCGTTACAACATTTTTTTCCTTTCCTTCTTTTTTATTTTAAAAGGGTTTTTTTTCATTTAGAACATGAACATAATAAATCATTCTCATGGGAGGCTATAAAAGTCTGTTTCTGTAATGTATTAATGTTTGCGTCCATGAAAGCGTTGTGTAACTTGGGAACATCCACAATCAAACGGAATTGCAGGCAGGCCATAAGCCAGTGAGTTCCCCCACCACTACCAACCTGCCTACAGAAGGTTTGCATCTGAAATAGGAAGAGGCCTTTTTCTTTATTTCAGCTGTTTCTCTGTTGCCTACTCCATTTCCAGAAATCAATTTTGGAAGCCCAAACTGAGAGAGCTACAGGAGGGAGAAGGAAATGCTGAAAATTATCCCTCCTTATTTGCTGATGGGAAATTATAATTCAGTCCTGATCATGTGTTTGCAGCCAAAAACAAGTTAATGAAAAAGAGTCCTTTATATTTTATTCATTCGCTGATTCAGACGTGTCTCTATTTCATTTTCTAGAAAATTCAGAATTCTTCATCGTAGTTTGTGTGAAAATGTGGGCATATCCTTATATTTTTTATGGATATACATATTTTTTGAATGCATTCACATTGTGTGTGTGTGTGTGTGTACGCATGTACTCCAATGTAAGTCTTCTTGTAAGTCATTTTCCTTAACGCTCATATTTTTGCATCTATTTTTAACATGAGATAATCATTTAAATGGGAGATCATAACACCTGGAGAAGTATGAATGCTGAAGGATAAGTAGCTACTTTCTAGTTCATACAAAGGTGCATCAGGTCTGTTTGGGCGAGCAAGATAGCACAAGCTTTGGAGGCAGGAGGCAGCGAGAGGGGAGTCACAACAGAAAGGAAAAACTGGTGCAGCTCCAAACATCAGACTCTTTTGCTACGTGCTGCTTGGGGCATCACAACAACTACATCAGACTCTTTTGCTACGTGCTACTTGGGACATCACCATTACTGTTCAGTTCATTTTGCAGTACCCAGAACAACAGCAGTTAGTTCAGAAAGTATAATGTATTTGTATTAAAACTGAAAGTGAACTAATTTTTCCTCATTCTTGCTCTCAGGCCGACTTAAGGACCTCCCTTTATGACCATCTACACTCGTAGTTTCTTACAGGAAAAATCCAGGAACCTGGCTGGACTCTGGTCTGTTTGTCATCTAGCTCGGTATTGTATAATGCCAAGCCACCGAGTTCTCAGGTAGAAATCTTTCTTACCTCTGTTGCCTGTGATTTCTTTAAAACCAGGGAATTAAGAGCATAAAACCAGAAGGGCATGTATGTTAGAACCCACCCAGGGACCGATCCAGATGGTATGCTCCATTTCATAACTGCCCCTTGTAACTAGGAGGCCAATTTACTGTTTGGGGGTAGCCCCCAAATATAGGGGAAAGGCATGTTTTTGTCTCATGTTACATATGCACTTATCATTGGAGTTGGTGCGAAACTGCTGATTCCACTGAGACATCTATGAGGCTTAAGACTTAAAACTTGACTTTTTCAGTATCATCGGGTTTCAATTAAACTTTCCAAAGCCAAAGATGACTCTTCCCTGCTGGATCATTCAAACAAAAAGTTATATTTACTGGCATATACTAATTAACATAATTTTAAAACCTATTGCCAATGAGCAAGTATTATATAGCTTCACTTCCAAATGGATATTGGCATTGAAGTTTTTTTTTTTTTAAATAGCCATGAAATTAGGGCTTCTCAGTACAAGATAATGAAGCGAGTCTAGCCTGATCTGCTGATGACTGAAAGATGTTATTGCCTTTTACAGATGTTTGGTTGTCATAGTGAGCAAAATTAATGTTTGCGAGTTCAGTTCCTAGCAAGCAAAAGTCCACCTGCCAAGAAGCATTTTTAGAAACTAACTGCATTTCATGTCATATCTCAAGCCAAACCTAAATGACATAGAGAATATAAAAGGGAGAGTGGGAGAGAAGAGGATCTGGACCTTTCATGTTGCCAGAAAACCAAAAACAGGGTGTGACTTTCCTGCTAACAACTTGAACCAAACACTGATGTAATTCCAATCTGTTTGACTAATATAAAATCAAATTCCATGCTTCCTTTTTTAATTAATTGACACTAGGTCACATATAAAGTTCTTTGTACTTATACCAGACCACTGGAATCAGTGGATTTTAAGTTAGAAATCTTTTAAGTCCCACTGATTTTAATGCACTTACTCTGACAAAGTTTGGTTCCAACCCATAGTTTCCAAA
This sequence comes from Candoia aspera, assembly GCF_035149785.1. Classification (NCBI taxonomy): domain Eukaryota; kingdom Metazoa; phylum Chordata; class Lepidosauria; order Squamata; family Candoiidae; genus Candoia; species Candoia aspera. Next base: position 118,779,095 of record NC_086153.1, on the reverse strand, counting down.
AGAACATTTGTCGTGTGATGACACATGCTAAACAGTTAATTCTAGGAAGTATCTGTTTAGATATGATAATACCAATGTAAGCAAGAGATGGAATCACACAGACCTTTTTTTCTGTAGGAAAATCAAGCCATTCTGTCAGGTTGGGGGAAGCTATGTAACTCCACATACTTGTCAGCATGGTTCTCATCTCAATTCATTTTTTAAGATCTGTCCTCAACAAGCCACAACATGCAAGCTCAGGAAGCGACATGCAAGCTGAGGAGTAAGGTCCATATGAAAGCTCAGATAGATGACATCTGATGAATAACTTCTTTACATTGAATCTGAATATGCTCCTTGGTTCCTGACACCAACTGGTTGGTAAAGGCTTTAAGGCCCGCACTTTACTGAATAAGATAAAAAATAAAACTGAAAAAGAGACGTCCTAATGTCATAGGAGAAGTTCCAGATTTGCTATATTCTTTGTGCTGTTCTCACAAAGTTTCACTGCAACTATTCTAACCAAACTTACATAATTTGTTGATCAGGCTTCCCCTAATGGGCCATTCTTACATGTTCAGTGGCGCCATTTGGAAATCATCTTAACAAAAGTGTGCTAAGATCTCAGTTGACAGCCCTCCCCAAACCATCTCTTTTTGCTTCATTGACCTTAAGATTGCCTTTGGCATTTATCTTTCCTTCTACCCAGGCCTCCACCTTCCTCAGTTTGCTGATTTTCAGCCTAATGTTACTTTTAGCCATCCTAACCTAGTTTGTCTTTCATCCTGGTGGTCTTCCATACATGCTCTAGTCATTATCTGGGGGACTCTTCAATCTCTTGGCCTCAAGAAACTAGGTAAGTAGCATAAGACTTTTTGATAGTAGCACTCACTTTTTGGAATGTTTCATTAAATAAATAAATACATCCTTTGTATGCTGTCCATGACAAAAAGTACTTGCTGCAGTGGATAGCCCAGATCCTTTTTCTTCTCAAAACACTGCATTAGAAGACAGAGGCAATGTGATAATCCTGCAAGAGGCAAGGTACTGCCATTGTGCATGCCCACAAGAACAGTGCCTAGCATTTTGGGATAAAAAATTGATGTATGTATATGCATGTGTTTATGGATTTCAAGCAATGATATGCAGAAAGTCCCAGAACTTAAAAAAAAAACTTATCTTCACTGCACAGTTATGAGTATATTACCACTATCTTTTTCTAGACTGGCAGTTCTGTTCCCCTGCCTTCCCACAGGGGCAGTTAATCAGCACCTTTAAACCCCTATGAAACATACATCATCACTCCAAGGATCATTTCCATATTCTCAGGCTGTAAAAATTGAAAACTGAAAATGAAAATCGAAATAAATCCATGCTATCAGGATAAGAAAAATCCAAGATTAGTCCCATAGGATGTATATCTGCTGTGATATGTACATTACTACAGTTATGAACAGCTTTGTACACAAAACGTTGTACCCATTACACACAACAGACTCTCAAATACTTTTTTTCTCTTTAGTCAGATGTAATCAGCCTTTGACCATCTGAAAAGTGAAGCCATTAGTTGACAGCTAGGACCACTAAATGGAGCAGAGCTTAACATAACGGAGAAGCTGTGCATAGAAAAAGAATATTGTCTTAAATAGTTTTAATGAGCATGTTAGAGAAATACAGGTTATTGATCTTACACACTCAGCCCTCCCAAGCATAAAGAATCACACGCTTAGACAAAGTAGGTTTAAAAGTAAAAAGAGTCTTACTTATTTTATTCTTCATTCAGTTACATCCATCTTCGGTGGAAAAATGAAGATCCTTTGTTTCTTCTGTTCCCTAAAGTTAATTAACTCTTAGCCCTCATAGCTGCTAAGAGCTGTGTGCAGAAAATGGGATAGAATCCTTCTTTTCTTAGGCCCAAGCATGTGGCCAAGATGGAGGGAGAGCAGCAAAAGTATGCTGCCTCCTCAGACGGTGGAAGGAGGAAGAAAAGAGAGAGAGGAAGTGGGAGTGGAAACAAACAGCTTCCTCACACATAGAGAATTGCATCATGGGATCAACTCATCTGTATGCTAATGAGGCATGCTGATTTGTTAACATCTCCAACAAAAAGAACCATTGGACAACTCCATGTGGCAACTATTGTGATAAAGAATAATTCCTTTATTGTTTTCACCCTAATAATTTAGGCCACTAATTGAGCTCTACCTATATTCTGACACTCCTTCTGAATTATGAACCTATATTGGTCAAGCTGTCCTTCTGTTTATTTTGTCATTGCCTGCTCCCTTGAAACTCATTTGACTACTCAAGAGAGGTCACTTAGAAGCAATTGTGTTAATGCCTTGGCCATTTTCCTGAGATCATCTAGGGCTAGGAGCTATCAAAATGATATTGTGTATATCTTCAGCAGAGAGCCAGTTTGGTGTTGTGGTTAAGGCACCAGGCTAGAAATTGAGAGATTATGAGTTCTAATCCTGCCTTAGGCATGAAGCCTGCTGGGTGACCTTGGGCCAGTCACTCTCTCTCAACCCTTGGAAGCAGGCAAGGGCAAACCACTTCCAAAAACTTTGCCAAGAAAACTGCAGGGACTAGTCCATGCAGTCACCAGGAGTCAAAAACTGATTTGAAGGCACACATAGCCACAAAAAATCTTCAAAAAATAGTACCTTACACTATTAACAGAAAATATTCTGCTCTGCTTTTCTAAATGCAAATGGTTTCTTCTTTTGCTCTGCTCCCAGTTAAGTTTCCCATGAACAATGACTCCCATGCATCTCCTCACTGAAGAATGTGAGGAAAAAGGTTTAGACAGCGAAGCCTAGATAGGAACATGATTTATTCATGAAAGCAAATCCATGAATATCGACAAAATATCCCTGTGCAGGCTTGCCAGAGATCTGTCACCAATATGCTTTTCAGGAGTTTCCCCCTTATGTTTTCTAAGGCCATATGTTCTAAGCAGTGCCCCAGCTCTACACTATCTTTGTACAGTAAGTATTTGATCCATGAGTATTACTGATTTAGAGTATCCCTTGCCAAGATAATAACTATTATCTGGCAATAATGATTCAAATTTCCAGAGGACTGGGACTTTCCCTCAATTTCATGTGGTCTTCTATTAATAATAACTTGTAGAAATGAGGTTGCTACTTAATGTTACGTCAAGGAACATTTGAATAATGAGAATAATGAGGATATAATGGATTCTGTCCAATTATATCTTTGTGTTTCATAAATATCTCTATGATAGACTACTTGGCCACCTAATCACATATTATCTTCTCTGTCTGGCAGATCTACAGTGAACATTTTTTCCCCACTCCAGTAGATGTTGGTGCTTTAAATAACTATACGAGAGGGTAAAATCCATATTATCAAAATATTTGTTCTACTTCTGAGCAACAACCCCATTCTATATGAGATGTGTATATATGCATGCATTTGTTAGGGCAGCTAAATGCTGACTTACAGAGGTCTCTTGCATCATTTATACCCATCAGCAGAAAGCAAAAGACTGCAGTGTCTTTTCCATTTGTCAAATAGGTACTGCAAAATTATTAGGGGCCTAGCAATACGACTGCAGTATTTGTGAGATGATGACTATCTCAATGGAAGCTGATTTTTTACTGTCAGACCACGGAAATATTGCCAGGTAGAAAAATTCTGCATTCTTTTTCTACCAGCGATTATTCAGTTGGATGAGAATATTTACATTAGAAGTTCTTTCAAAGAAGACGATTCCAGAACAAAGGTCATAGGTGTAGTTTGATATTCTTGCACTTCTTTACTTGCATGTTGCAATGTCTTTTGTTCAGTGTGCAATCATATATTCATCTGTCTGCAACCTTCACATTTGCTTGCACTTCAAAGAAATCCTGAGCCAGGGAAAATCACACAGGAACATCTACCACTGAAGTAATGCTACTGCCACTGATAAGAGGCAATAGCCCCTTGTCCTTGAGAAATTGTTCAGTAATTCAGCCTTCCCTTAAGAAACCTGGAGAAATCATGACCAATTTTTCTGCCTACAGATTTGGTAGAGCATTTCCAAAGGCCATTTGGGCCCAGCTCCAGTCAACACTGGCTGCCAAAAACTCTCCAAGTTTTCAGGCTGGAGTTTTATTAACTTTGTCTGAGCTGAACTTGTGACTTTCTGCATGTTGTATGGGCATTGACAGTCAGGAGGGAAGGGGGCTAAATGACAATGCATGTGACATTGTAATCAGGTACCGATCACAAAGTAATCATGATTTGCTGGAGATGCCATTTAGTTGGTGCTGTATCATTGAGCAAGTACCTCTTGAGATGATTTGGGGCACAGCGTATTTTTAGCGAAGTGAATTTATCTGTGGTGTAGATCAGCAACATATGTGACAGAAATATAATGGCTTTAGTTAAAATGTCTTGATTTAACTTTTGAATGAGATGGGTAACACATTTTTTTGAACGTAAGAAAACTGGATGCAAAAAAAAAAGTCTGTAGTGATGTTCCAGTTTGGCATTTTTCTTCCATCTTGAATCTATTTTCTGAAAACAGATCCTTCTACTTCTAATCTGTCAAGTAGAATAGCTCTGGCGCAATGGTGTATGTAGAAATTAATTCACAATTAATTCAATAAAGTTACAAGTTCTCTGCTTCAAGATCAACAAAGCAGTTGCCTGTTCAGAACTTGATATATTATGACATGTGACTAAATATTTCCTATTTAGCCATCCCAAGAAGTAGATTGGCACTATGGCAGAAGCATACACGAACTGCTGGATGGAGCTGAAGAATCATAGCTGCATCCAACTAGGCATTTGTTCCAGAAATATTTGGTATAAATATATACTCTCTAACTGAATGTGGGGTGTATATAGACAGTAATGTTAGTATAAACATCGATGAAGTGGAACAAAATAGGGAATCAAATGACATTTTGTATCGATTCATTTTGTATCTTACAGTTAATGACCATCCAGTTTAATTAATGGCACTATGCCTATTTCAGGGAAGGAAAAAATGTTGCAAATGCCTGCTCGCAAATAAAGCCTATAAGCATACTTGAAGGACCAAAGAAATAAAATATGCAGATAAGAGCTATGAATATTTTGAAAAAGATATATCTAATATGAGGCATTTTCACTTCATAATAGTGACAGCCAAGAAATAAGGCAGTAGTTGCAGCATTTGTGTCTTCTGGCAAGGCCACGTTGAACTATTAGAAAATAGATTCATAACAAAACTGGTTTCAAACTGGAATGAAACATGGAATTAAATCTGATGTGGGACATACATTCCAGTAGAAATGTAAGACAATGCCGCTATACAAATGTCTAAGATCATTATTAGCCTTGTGGCAATTAGAGCTTGGATGAGCATGCAGCCTCAAGCTATTCTTCCTGTGGCCTGCAGATATTCCAGGGCATGCTTTTTTCCTCAGCGCCCAACTTGATCAACTGCAGCAGAGAAGAAGCTATCCGCTTTAGCAAAATTGCTAGGAGGAGGGAAGAAGCGGATGTCTCTCTTCCTAACAATCCTGCTTAGGATCACTGCTTGCCCACTGAGATGGGCAGACAAACAACAATGATCTTATGCAGATCCACGGCCATGGTTCCCTTTGCCCATGACCACAGCAAAGGGAAATCAAGTCAACTTCAGCAAGATTGCTAATAACATTGGCAAACAATGAACTTCAGCAGGAGTGGAGACGGGAGAAAGACATAAATAGGTCCAGGACAAAAAGAAGCTTTGATCTAATTTTATGTTATTAGAATTAATTTAAAATTAATCCAGATACCTGTTTTGTTCTTCTCTTGTGAACAGCTCTCCATGTAACTGTAAGCCATCTTGGGCAGCTGTCCAAAGGGATTAGGATTGCCCAGCCAGAAAGTTCAGTTAAGGTCCAGATACACATAATGGAGCACAAAGAGAAGATTTGCGTGGTATGTCTAGAGCTGTGGTTTTAATCTACCAAAGGGTAAGTGAGGCTTAGAACAGTCTATCTCATATGAATAAAAAATGCCAAGTACTAATTCTCAATCTATCGACTTTTGCACAGACTGCTGGGAAATAATAGTTGCGAAGAAAATGGAAAAATCAGAATGGATTTTTCCTTTAAAATGCAATACATTTGTGCTATAATATGCATGATTTCTTAGGTACCAGGATCACTAGCTTTAGTGCCATGGAATATATGATCCAAGCAAATTCTGCAGCCAGGCTGGTTTCTGCAAGCCCCAGTTCGCTTCTTTGAAAACAGCTCATAAGCTGTTCCAACCTTTTGGCTATGTATAAAGACAAATGGTAATGTTGAGGAATCTGAAAATATTTGTGGGAGAAAAATAATCTGTCTCCCTACAGCAAGGAAATGAAAACAAACTGTTTGTGGGAAAACATGATCAAACCGTATAAACAAAATACTGTCACAAGATAAAGGAAGGATTTGTGAATGTTCATCCTTCTTAATATCATATCATTAAAATTCCAGGCCTTAAAGAAAAGTATTTGGAAATAGATCCTGCTAATTCCAAAGAAAATTCCATCCAAAGCAAGGATTTCTCTTTATCCCAAAGAAATAATATTTCTTCCAGATATCTTATTTATTGCAACTCACTTGCTCAGAGAAATATGGATGTAAGGCTACCTTGAGATGATGCCCGAGGCAGCCTCTTAACATCTTTCTAACTGGTTGTTCCCATTCCCAACTTCCACTGTTCCCAGTTAGTATATCATATTGGCTGGCGGTGGGCATGGTCATTCAACACTTTTGTCAGTGCCTTATCATCAAACCCTCTTTGGCATTTTATATACTGTTTTCAAGGCAGCGTGTCTTCTACCATACTATATCATTTTATCATAGGCTCCCAAGCTTTTATAAATCACAATAAAACTATTGCCTAGCCTAAAAATAATTATTTAAACTTCTTTTAATTCACCTTCCTGTAAGAAAGGCTTTATTATCTTGTTTCTCAAATACAACACTGAGTTTTTAAAGATAAGAGCAAGAAAAGTATCCCTGCTTGGAAGCAATGCCACTTTTTCTCTTTATTCCATATAGGATCACATGGGATCAGTATCAATTATTTTTAAATGTTTTACCATTCACTGAACCTAAAAGTGACATTTAACCCTTCAAGCTACTGAAACTTGGGAATTTTGAATTACCTGGCATAGCAATAAACTGCAACTACAAAAATCACTTGCTCTGGAACAGTCCTACTAAAACCAGTAATGGTTTTAGCAAAACTACTCTGGATTAAATAATCAGGTCTGCTTAACAGCTGCAGTTACATTTTTAAACTGATGTTTATTAATTAAAGGTACTGCTGGATTTTACAGGAGGCTCAATATTATCCATTTTAATCTTCACAAGCAATGACTAGGAGACCTCCCAACCCTATGATTCTATGATCCCATGAATATTAGAGTATAAACATACAATATCATTTCTTATCTCAGTCTCAGCGACTTCTAATTTAATCATCTTGAAACTGTATGTTTTTTTAATAGAAAATATAATGGCTGAAATTTAGTTGCATGCCTAACTTCTACACAAAGGAAGAGAAAGAAAAGTGAGAACATCAAATACATTTCTTTTCTCTCTTCAAAACACCTCAATAAATTGATCTAAAGTTTTTCTGGTTTCTTTATGGATATGCATGGGCAAATCATTAAATCTTGTGCTTGGGTTGTGTTCAAATAACCCTCACAACACCTGGAGTCTTGCCTGAACTTCGTTCACACTCTCCCAAACCTCCAAAGTGAAGCAGGAAAGAATATAAATAGTTGAAAAGATTTTTAAGATCACCTTCACACAGAGGGAGATACCCTTCATGCAAACACATTCATACACAATAAACATTTCATTCTCACATACTTCCTGCTTCCAGCTATAGGCCTTCTTATACCTATACTGTATAAATTTTAGTATATTCCTATCCGATCATCATCCCCATCTCTCTTTTTCACACACTCCATCACTCAGACACATATTGTCTCCCTTATACAGTCCCCCACTCTTTTTCTCACATACACATTCTATTTTTGTACACAAACAAATCTCCCTACTCTCTCCTAGATGTGCATAAAAATGTTCCTCTGGGCTAAGAAAGTTAGGAAACTGAATTAATAAAGTCAGTTTAGATAAATGGGATATTCCATATGGGAAGGATGGAATGGTATTCATAAGGTTCTGTGAATGGAGGCATGTCTTCGTTGTCTCTCCCTCTCCCATGAACTGCCTCCTAGGATTACCAACTGCTAGGAAGCAGTTATAAAGCTAGGAAGCTTTATTTCCTCCAGGAAATAAAGCCAGACTGCTCACTTGAGGGAATGATATTAAAGGCAAAACTGAAATACTTCGGCCACATAATGAGAAGACAGGACACCCTGGAGAAGATGCTGATGCTAGGGAGAGTGGAAGGCAAAAGGAAGAGGGGCCGACCAAGGGCAAGGTGGATGGATGATATTCTAGAGGTGACGGACTCATCCTTGGGGGAGTTGGGGGCAGTGACGACCGACAGGAAGCTCTGGCGTGGGCTGGTCCATGAAGTCACGAAGAGTCAGAAGCGACTGAACGAATAAACAACAAAAGGAAGGTTGGCAATCAGACCAACGATGGGCAATTCAGAGTGTATGGTTTGCCATCTGAGTGTGCAAGGGAAAGTATCTGGTAGACACTGCTAGAGCAACTATAGTCATGGTGAGTTACAGAGAGCAGAAAAATATCCATGGCCTGCTGAATTGCAACAGCCCAAGTACTGCATGAAGCCTTGCACCAGTATGCATGCTATACAGTACACAGGATTCATCCACACAGCAATGGTAACAGGAGGAAAGTGTATCAATATAAAAAGCATCATCCTTAGAGCCTGTCTTGGACTACACCTGAGCAACAAGGCTGATAGTGTGGAAGGCTATATCGTGAGGACCCCAAAATGGCTAGAAGCAACAGTAAGAACAGACCACGGAACAACAGACTGGTTTAAGATTGGGAAAGGAGTACGGCAGGGCTGTATACTCTCACCCTACCTATTCAACTTGTATGCAGAACACATCATGCGACAAGCTGGCCTTGAGGAATCCAAGGCTGGAGTTAAAATCTCTGGAAGAAACATTAACAATCTCAGATATGCAGATGATACCACTTTGATGGCTGAAAGTGAAGAGGAACTGAGGAGCCTTATGATGAAGGTGAAAGAAGAAAGTGCAAAAGCTGGTTTGCAGCTAAACCTCAAAAAAACCAAGATTATGGCAACCAGCTTGATTGATAACTGGCAAATAGAGGGAGAAAATGTAGAAGCAGTGAAAGACTTTGTATTCCTAGGCGCAAAGATTACTGCAGATGCTGACTGCAGTCAGGAAATCAGAAGACGCTTAATCCTTGGAAGAAGAGCAATGACAAATCTCGATAAAATAGTTAAGAGCAGAGACATCACACTGACAACAAAGGCCCGCATAGTTAAAGCAATGGTGTTCCCTGTAGTAACATATGGCTGCGAGAGCTGGACCATAAGGAAGGCTGAGCGAAGGAAGATCGATGCTTTTGAACTGTGGTGTTGGAGGAAAATTCTGAGAGTGCCTTGGACTGCAAGAAGATCCAACCAGTCCATCCTCCAGGAAATCAAGCCAGACTGCTCACTTGAGGGAATGATATTAAAGGCAAAACTGAAATACTTCGGCCACATAATGAGAAGACAGGACAGCCTGGAGAAGATGCTGATGCTAGGGAGAGTGGAAGGCAAAAGGAAGAGGGGCCGACCAAGGGCAAGATGGATGGATGATATTCTAGAGGTGACGGACTCGTCCCTGGGGGAGCTGGGGGTGTTGACGACCGACAGGAAGCTCTGGCGTGGGCTGGTCCATGAAGTCACGAAGAGTCGGAAGCGACTAAACGAATAAACAACAACAATGCACGTATGGAGCAGGAAGCACTGGGGAATTCTTCTAAGTAAGCATCTGTAGGATTGTACTACCTGTTTGTTTGTTTGTTTGTTTGACAGATTTGGCACAGCCATCATCTTTTTTCTGGACTTCACAGACTGGCCCCAAGTACTGAACTTCATTTCTATCTTATCTGAAAGTTTTTAATCTTCTAGTCTCACAAGTCAAGATGTTTTGAGAGTGCTCCAGATTCCCCCACCCCACCCCACCGTCAATTAGTTGATGATTTTTTCTTGCAAGTGGACATTCAGCTTTCTTTCAAGATCCTGACAGTGCTTTTGCATAGAAGCCAAGATGCTTATAGATGTATGTTTATTTGCTCCTGAGATGTGTTAACTACTTTTCAGCTGAAGTTCTCAGAGAAGCTTATGTTTTTTCCTGAAATCATATGATGGAGTGGAAAACCCAATAAAAACAAAGCCATTTAAGTTTTCACCTGGGGCAGGAAAATGAATAAAGACTATGCCAGACAAATCTCTCTGGGGAAAAACTCCTAGAGGAAGAGCAATATGGCTGAAAAATCCCTTTCTAGTAACATTCAGATATGGAACGTATATTTGATGCAGATACTGTATATAACAATCCCTTTATTGATTAGGGATCTAAACCAATTCACTTTTAAGTGGGAGTAAGTCCAGTGGAACAGGACTGACTTCTCAGTGGACATGTGTAGGACTCCATGAGAGGTAAGTCCTAAAAAATTAAACTGCTAAAAAAAACCCTAAATTATTGTATTATGCTATTATAATTCGGTAATTGGTTGTCACTGGCCTACTTATTTATTTCAGGCATGCTTTAGTCAAAATTAAGCACTTTGATAGTATGATCCTATGCCTGACTACTCAGAACCAAAGCCCAATGAGTTTATAAAATGCCCACATAAAAACAGAGAAGACTGCAGCCTTTTGAATTCAGTGAAGGACAGTTAAAAACATATGCAATTTTTCTTCCATTCAAAGCAGTGTTGATTAAAAGTCCTCAATCTTTTCAGTACTATGGATTTTTCTTGAAAAGTATCACCTTTTCAAAGGATTCGGATTAGGTGGATATGGAAACTATATTAATATATTTTATTTCTTTTTCTGTGTTTTGAGCCTACCCTTTTCCTGCAAAAGGAGGCATAATCCTTCCATGGCTGTTTCTTTAAAAAGGACCAGTTGTATCCTTCAGTTAATCATCAATCTATTAATCTTTCAAGGGGATTTTAAGTATTTTTGTACTGGTTGGACAAAATCACTAGTGTTAACATTCTGTTAATCAAAGTTGTCTCCTATGGAAACTGTTTAAAGCAATGAATGTAGCTAGGTCAAGTCAGGGCAAAGCAACTGGCAGCGTACAAAAGTACAAGACATATGCTTTCGTTTGTATGAGTTTAAAACAACATAAACACAGATGCTAATAATTCACTTTCACTGCAGCTGCTTCCAATCTTTGCTTCTCCCAGGCTCAGCAGTACCTTTATTCTACAGATAGAGTCTTATGCTTCCTTTAGCTTTAAATCTGGTGCCATTTCTTATTTAAGTCAATGGGCTGATTGCCACAGGGTTTAGCAAGACAGAGATAAAGAATGGCACCTTCATCTCCTTACACAAAGAAAACGCATCAACAACATGCAAACCTTTTCTTTGTTTTTTTTTCCATTGGGGGTGTGGGGGGAGGAACAATCAAGTAATTTAAGTTTCAAAGCCCAGATGCCATCATGTTCTAACTTCAGAATCCAGCTACAAATCTGAACAATTAAAAAGCTAACTACAAATTTCTTTTGACACAATTAGTCTGCTGAATTGCAGGAAAATAAAAGGCATGCAGAGTCACACACACACACACCCCATCTAAACCCATTAAAATACCGAGTCTCTGGGTCTCAGATTCTCATTCCCAGCAATCCAATATCAGTATAAGTTTCCATTTGACAATATCAACCTCACTTTGGCCTACATCAGGCTTGTGTGCATACAGTTCCATGGAAGGAAAGCCACAGGAATCACACATACACCAGCAGGCGTTCTCATTTGTGGTAACTCCATAAAGTGCTACTTGAAGCACAGCAGTCCCATTTATCTGTTTATTTCCTGTTCATATTGTACATGTGTTTCACAATTAGAGCATAAGAATGTCATGCCATTATCCTGTAGAAATGCAATATGTTGTTGCAGAGGCCTCATCCACACAGCCTCCTTGCTATGGCATTAAGTAATCCTACTTACCTTTTTCCAAGGACAAATCCTCAGTATAAACCCCCATCTCATAGGCAGCCTGCTGCTGAGGCAGGCAGTAGCTGGACCAAGGTGTTCTAGCCTTGAAGCACTGTGTTCCCTGCTATTTTGGCAGAACAGCTTCCTTGCAAATGTCCTAGGGCACATGGAGGTGGAATCTGCTGAGCTCTTCTGAGTGATCTGTTGGGCTCCAACTGGCCATTGGCCTCCAATGCAGGACTACCCACTTCCATCTGGTTGGAGAGCTCTGAGCCTCAGGTGTAGGAATATTGACTGCAGGTCAACTAGAAAATCAGTCTCAACACTGACACACAAAATTGAAGGTTCCTCAGGACTCCCATACAGTAGATTCCCACCTCTGCCAGGAATGTTCCTTGGAGATTTCAGCTTTCTAGTAACAGGAAGGGAAGACAGTGGTAGAAACAAGGCAAGAAGAGAGGGACTTTCATCCTACGGGCATTCTCACTGGGACAGAAGTCCAACTAAAATTAAGCAGGGGCTGCATTACTTCAAGAAGCATGAGATGGCACTTGTCAAGACTTCCAATTTCAGGTAGAATACATGGCAGCAGGGCCTCCTACCAGGGTCGGCTGGTAGAAGGTAGCCTTGTCACACAAAGAGTTGCTTTTTCCCACCTTAGGTTTGAAGAGGGGAACCAATCATTCCCCCACTGCAAAGGAGAAAAATACACTTGGTAGGGGCAGAGGGTAGAATTGAATAGGTTTGCTTAGTCTAGAACTTGGAGGGAATCTCACTCTCCGCTGAGTGAAGGGAGAATCTCCCCTCATGCGCTGTACCTCCAGCCTTCTGTGGTGTGGTGACAGAATGGGTGGGAGGGAGCTCCGTCGCTTCCACTCCTCTCAGCAAGCAGATCAATTTGGCAGTCCATTCAGGAACAAGCAGCTCATCTTGTCTTGAACCTATCTCCCCCCTTCCCCACTTGCCATGGCAGGTATGGTGGAAGCTGCATGGGTTTATGGCTTTTGCCATTCCTCCAGGGTATGTAGCAGACAGCCTCAATCTACTGTAGTCCCCACTGTCTAGTCTTCTAGGGCATGTTCAGGGCATGCAGGGAATGATTGGTGGTGACACAGGGTGGGAGAGAAAGGCTGGGAAAGGAACCCACCAGTCACCTAGTGCCCTGGGTGTGGGCAGCAACACTACTGGCCTTGTTGCTGAGGTGCAGAAAACGATAGACTTGTGGGTGCAGTGGCCATTGGTATATGTATGAGCCCAGAAACAAACTTCCTTGTCTATTTATGGTAGTCTTTTAATCTGGAAATGAAGGCGCTGCCTATGTGGTCTGCCATTAGCAACAGCTGGCATACCCACATGCTCAGGGTAGACTGAACAGTGGTCTTCACAAAAGAGATGGTGTAATGAAGCTGGCCTACTTTTTTTTCCCTAAGCTCATCTCATTTGGCTGGGATTGCTGCTCCATTACCTAACACCATCATCCCTCAAGCCATATCTGAGCCAGTATCCCTTTGCAAATAAACAAATACTTGGCAGTACAGCTGTGACTTCCTGACTCCTTCACACATACTTGGGGAACTCAGACATTAATTTGCTTCACTTTGCCTATCTGCATTGCTTCCTATCAGCCAGAAGAGGACAGCTGCCAATCATGTTCAGGCCACTGAACTAGCATAAAACATTGTAATAGGACCTTTGTTTTTCTTTCTCAAGACCCTGCTGATGACCTGACGTCATCCATAGTGTGACTGCTTGTTCCTGGAGTCCTGATTGAACCTCTAAGATCAGTGCACAAAGGGCTGCACAATTGGACCTTGAATGAAATGAGATTGAATGAGACAAGCCTTCTGGTATAAAAATGTATGTATCCATATATGTATGCTTGTATTCTGTGCACTTCACTGATTTCCTCCCCACTTCCCCAAAGATACATCTTTTCTTTACTTAGGATTGGACTGAGGGACCAATTTCTTTGTGGATGTGTTTGCATTGCTAAGGACTGTTCCCGCCCCCTCTTACCCCCTCCCCCTCAAATACCTAGATGACTTGGAAATGCTTCCTGCTTAACTATGGTGTCAAAGGGGAGGTAAGTGGAATTAGGCATGAATGCTTCTCACTTCAGGCAGTTTAGCATTTCCTAGTTTGGGAGACTTCTTGACTTCCAGATTAGAAGAAAGGAGACAGGCAGTCCTGCCTTAGTAGTTAACTTTGTACCTGACAGACTCCCTCACAAGGATGTTGGCGAACAATTGAAAGAAGGACCCCCATTTTTAATTACAGGTGAATTGTTCTCATGGTGAATGAGCCAGGCATCTTGTTTGCCACAAGCAGAACCCTGCCTCTAGCAACAGTGAGAAGGACAAAATCTTCATGGTACAAATACTAATAGTATTTGCCTCTTTTTAGTAAGCATAGTGTTATTCACACTGTTTGGCTTAAAAATAAAGATATTACAAGAGAGGAATTTTGATATGCAGGTAGAGAGCTTTTACCCTTGATAATCATCAGAACCTCTTTCAAAATCAATGTTTCCCACCATTATTCCAATTATTCCAAAGCCTCCATTTATGCCTATAGTTTATTCCACAGACTACAGATAGTACTTGTGTGTCTTCTACCTCAGATTACAACTGTCAGAGAGTTAAAGCCTTCTCACCTTGGGACCCAGATCTGGCAGAGGCCTGTGTGTGTGTGTGTTGCTGCATTTAATTCCTACTGAGCCAGTTGAATTTATAAGCTGTCAAGAGTGTGATGGCCTCACTAAGATCCTGTGTATTTTCCTAATCCTCAAATGACATCCCATCCCAGCCAGATAAATAAACTTGAAGTGCAATGAAGAGTTAGTGGGCCAATCAACATTAGTTCATTTGTTACATTTCCCCCCCTCTTACTGTCTCATCTTACAAACTGACTGCTGCTTCTGTGATGTTGGATGGCAAAGCAATATAGTTGCTGTGTACTGGCAAGTTTTCTTAGGCAAGAGCAAAATAAACACAAATTCCCAATGTATTGAAGTTTCAGGCTGGGAAATTTCAAGATAATAATTCCTATAGCAGCCTAAGCCCCAGTGAGGCCATGCTTGTACTTAGTAGCCAATGTCTGACTACTCTTTCCAAACAGATTAATGTAATGATAGTTCACCACACACTAGTTTTAAATCAAAATGTGGAAGAGTCGCAGAAGATTAGGAAAGTACAGGAGCCTTTAATGCATATTTTTCTAATTAATTAGAAGGTAGTAAAAATAAAATTAGTACAGCCTCATGTGGCGCAGAGTGGTAGGTGGCAGTATTGCAACCGAAAACTCTCCCCGCGACCCGAGTTCGATCCCAGCGGAAGCTGGATCCTCTCTCAGGTAGACTGCTCAGGTCGACTCAGCCTTCCATCCTTCCGAGGTTGGTCAAATGCTAACATATAAAAATAAGTTTTTAAATTTGTTCTTAAAAGAAGCAGAGCAGGTGGACTGGACAGATGGGGGCGGGATGGAATTCTACAGGGTTGGCATCACCACTAAAAAAGCCTTGGTCCTAGTAGACTCAAGGCAGGCCTCTTTCCAGGGCAGTACACAGAAAAAAAAAATCTTCATTAAAGAAATTAGTTCCTGGGCTACTACATATGGAGGAAGCTGTTCCTCCAAGGAGATTGAGCCCAAGCTGGTTAGGGATTTATATGTAGTATAAAGCACCTTGACTTAGACCTAGAAATCTATTGGAACCCAATGGAGCTTAGCCAGAATTTGTGACACATGCTCCTGCCGGGATGCAGTTTGGGCCCATTGTAATTTCTGGACCTCTTTCAAGGGCATCTCCACACAGAATACATTATAATAATCTAAATGAGAGGTAACCAGTACATGGATAACAGTAGCCAGATCTGACCACTCCTGGAAAGGACATAGCTAGTAAAACCTGCACAGTTGGGAAAGGATGCCTCTTCCCACTACCCTAACTTGAGCACTGAGGGAGCACAGGTTGAAGAGCACTCTCAGACCATGTAACTGGCCCTTCAGGGGGAAAATGCCTTCATCTGGGTCAGGAAAGTCCCCTTCAAACTGGTTGCAGCTGCCCCCCAACACCAATCTTTCAGACAAGAGATTCAGTTTCAACTTGTACCTCATGCAGTCTGCAATCAGGTTGGAACAGGAGTTGGTGAAGAAGCTTGATACTGATGGAAAGGAGCAGTAGCAGTGGATGTTATCTGCATAAAGGTGGTGTCCAGGCCCACAGTCTCTGATGATCATTCCCATCAGCTTCACATAGTTGTTGAATAGCCTGGAAGATAGAGTAGAACCCAGAAGCAGTCTACATCTTAGAGACAGTGAGGTGGAACAGTACTTTTCCAGTACTACCTTCTAGAACTTAAGGCAGGAGTGGATCCATGGCATAGCCAATGCCTCCAACTCCCTAAGACACCAGATGGACACCATGGCTGCTGAGATATTAAGCAGCAGTGGCTAGGGCAAATCACCCCCTCTCCTTGGTCCATCACAGTGACCAAAGCTAACTCTGTAATATGACCTGGCCAAAAAAGATTTAAAGGATTAATTTCATTCAGGAGCACTTGGAGCTGGTCTGCATTGTCTGTAAATTGATGAAAAATAAATACCATTAACACTATGTCCTCTGCCAGTTCTCTTTATGTTACTTAATCCCCTTTTTACCATGTTTGCCTAAATATGGCTGTGCTATTCACTACTGCAATAGGACCAAACCCAACACCATAGCATAAAATAGCACAGCCTGATACTGACCATGTGCATTTGAGAAAAAGCATCAATCAGATAAATGGCTGCAGAGAAACATACTGTACTCCAAGGTATGGATTTAGACTGATCTAGTAAGGCTCTTCTTAACTACTTATGTTACAGAAAGAATGAAGATAACTGATAATTTAAAATGTTTAAAACTTTGGAATGAGTTTTCATTCCCTTCCTTATGGATTTGTATAGTATTCTTAATTTATTTATTTATTGATCAAATTTAGCCACTGCCCATCTCCCCCAAAAGAGGGACTCTGGGCGGTTTACAATAAAATCAAGCGCGAAATATAAACATTACAATCTCATAAAACAGTTATGATAAAATACAGTAAATAAATAGAATCCAAGAAAGATATAAAATCCAGGCTGGTGGGAGGGACTGTAGGGTGCGAGCCACCCCCAAGAATGGTTATTCACTTTCCCGCCCCAGGCAAGACGGCAGAACCAGGTCTTCAGGGCCTTCCGGAAGGTCAGGAGTGAGGGGGCCTGCCTCACCTCCGGGGGCAAGATATTCCAGAGGGCGGGGGCCACTACAGAGAAGGCCCGCTTCCTGGACCCCGCCAGATGAAATTTTCTTATGGACGGGGTCCGCAACATGCCCTCTCTGGATGATCAGATGGGGTGGGCCGATATAATGGGGATGAGACAGTCCCTCAGGTAACCTGGCCCTATGCCATGTAGGGCTTTAAAGGTAATAACCAACACCTTGAATTGGACCCAGAAGCAAACTGGCACCCAGTGCAGCTCACGCAGCAACGGTGTTATATGTGCTGACCTAGAGGCACCAAAAATAGCCCATGCAGCTGCATTCTGGACCAGCTGAATGGATACTCTTCCGGATACTCTTCAAGGGTAGCCCCATGTAGAGCGCATCACAGTAGTCTATATGGGAGATGACCAGGAGGTGAGTGACTGTTCGGAGGGCTTCTTGATCCAGGAACGGGCCTAAGTGGCGCAAAACCCGAAGTTGCGCAAAGGCCCTCCTGGCCACGACTGCCACCTGCTCTTCGAGCAGGAGTCGTGAGTCCAGGAGAACCCCCAGATTATGCACTGAGTCTGTCTGGGGCAGTGCAACCCCATCCAGAACTAAGGATGACAATTTCCCGGAAGATGAAGCACCATCAATTTGTAATTGCTTTACAAACATTGATTGTAAATGCAAATGTATAAAAATATCATTATGCAACAATAAAAAGAGGTTGGGGTTAATCTTAAAGGAGAATTCCAAAAAGTACAGTATATTCTGATAATAATGCAACATCATAACATTGTAACATTCCTCCTTCTTCTCATTCTGCTTCCAATAACACAAACATGCAAAAATAATCTCTACAACATTTTCTCAGTCTAAATGACCCTTCTCTGCTTCATATGGCTAGCTGTTTTTCAAGAAAGAAAGCATAGAGTTAGGTCAGGAAGTGGTATCCAAGGGAAGTTCAGCACCCTCCCTCCCTCTGCCAGAGTTATTTCTCTCCCTGATAAGGAGACTATCTGTTAACAAAATAATGAACAGAGCGCCTCACCTTCCCAAAAACTCTGTTAGCTCTTTGCGTCAAGAAAATGACAAGCATTTCCGCCATAAATTGCATATATAAAGGTGTCTCATTTGAAAATAATGTACTTGCTGGAATTTTTGGACTGTAACCATAACCTTCCTTCAATAAATACTGTTAGTCTGGGCTCTTGGATTCTTCTTTCTTGATTAACAGATTCCAGTCTAGACTGCAAGGAGGGATGTCTGACACTGTCTGTCTCTCTCTGCCCTGTCACTGCAGTCTAATTCAAAACGTCTCTGGCTGTTTTTAATCCAAATAATAAAGCCAAGAATCTTTGCACATGACATGTAGTAACTCTTCGTCATACACTCAAACAGAAATGTTGAAATCCTACAGTACAGGTCTCACCTCTCAATGCTTTGAAAAACATTTTGGGTTTATTTTATTTCCTTTTGCTAGGCTGATTTCTTGGAAGGTTCTTACAAGAGTGCAGTCTGGGCCCCAAAGCATAATCCCAGCCCTGCTTTCAAAAGCCAGAAGAGGAGGGCCGCAAAATAGACTCAGGATCAGCCTTTGGGTTGGGGTGAGTATCCCAAAATTCAACACAGTTGATAGTAATAGCTAGTTGGAGCTGGCAACCTCAACTGGCAAGAACCACACACATGTCAGGGAGGCATCCTTAATGCTAGGCAGGGTAGAAACATATTCTTAGAAACAGTAAAGGCATGTTCCTAGGCAGACTTATAGGAAGTCAACTAAGACAGAGTCTCTGAAACATTTCCTTCCCCCAGCCCCCTGGGATCTCTGGGCTGGGCTGCCTCTTCTCACACCCTCTTCCTCCTCCTCCTCCTCCTCCTCCTGGTTCCCTCAGTTCCACAGATTGCCTCAGGAAATAGTGGACTCTCCTTTGCTGGAACAGAGTTTGGTAGCCATTTTGGGGGGCTGCTGTAGGAGTGAATTCCTGCCCTGGGCTAGATTATCTCCCAGGCTCCTTCCATCCCTTTCATTTTGTGATCTCTTATGCTTCCTATAATATAGCTCTGGAGTTGAAATCTTATTTATTTATTTATTTATTTATTTGGTTTATATAACTGCCCATCGCATGAAATGTGACTCTTACTGCACATAAGATGCTAACCTTAGTGTGTTTCTGAAACGACATTGGGACATTTTTGATCGATGGGCCTAGAATTAGATTATATTGCAAATGAGAGAAGATCTGCCATCATAATCTCGGTCCACCGGTGATGCTCCTTGCTCTTTGTCAGTGGATTTGGTGAAATCTGAAAGTGGAACCAAAGCATACAGCCAGTTCAGAGGAAGGTCAGAATGCATAACTTCCTCTGGGCTTATGTTTGCTTTTTGTGTCTTCTTGTTGTTGTTTTCCTTTTCCCCTTCTAGGGGATGCTTTGTTCCATACGCTCATTTTTCTCAGCTGAGAAAATAAACAAGAGTGGCTAACAGCAATTGTCAGAAGAGCATCACAATGCAAATGCTGTTCAAGTGGAAGAGGAAAATGGGCATTTCAAGTCACTGTTATTTAAGAAAGGAAAAGGAAACACTTTTCTTTCCTGGTACCTGGAACTAGGATTGTTGAAGAAATCCATCCTAATAGATTTCTTTTTCCAAGCTTGGGTCTTCCAGTATTCCTTTCCACCCAAGTCAAATAGCCCTGCATATTGCTCACAGAGCAGCCAGAGTTTTGCCATCTGTATGGACTAGCAACGAGAAGGATGCAGCTGGCAGAGAGGGGGAATTTGCTTCCAAAGCCAGTGATTCAGGCAATGGTCAGTTGGCACCAGTGTTGAAGGCTTAAGCTTGGATGAAGCCCCAGAGCTCCACCAAACCTGATGGTAGAACAGGGAAACAACTAAATGCACAGGGAGTCCATTTATCTATCTATCTATCTATCTATCTATCTATCTATCTATCTATCTATCTATCTATTATTTTCCAATGTTAATTTTCCTGGCCCCACCCATTTGTTGGGGTGTGGCCCCCTGGTATGCAAGGGCAGCCTCAGCCTGAAGGAAGGGATAGCCCTCTTTCTAGTGTGCTTTGCAGAGGAACCTTTGATCAGGCTTTTGTTCAGACAAACACCAAATGGCCACTGGGCTTGCTGACAGACTCACAGTCTTAGCAGTTCTGCTGGGGTTATCTGAGCTGCTGTCACTGGGTGAATCAGAGTGCTGGTATGCAGGGCTAAAAGAAGATGTCAATTGCTACCTTCATGGAATCACTGAGCCTGGTGCATCTGCTGGCTAGCAGTCCTGCCCGTTCCCAGAAAGAAACACTCCTGTGGCTTCTGCTTTCTTTCTAAATCAAGCCTTATATTGTGCTTTTCAAACAGAATTAGCCTGGCACAAATCACATAGGACTGTTTCACAGATGACTGCATTGTAAAATATCCCATCCTAAGTATCCACCAATACAACATCTGTCATACTTATTCAGTCTGGGGCTAGGTGCACAGAGACAACCAATTCATTTTGTCATATGCTTGCCATATTTATCCCAGGAGGCCACAAGGAAACCTTTGAAAGAATGCCATAAAAATGTTTATTTCCTTTCTTGCACTGTTATGTCAGGTGATAGGTGGGGATTTTATCTGGTCATGCAAGACAGTCTTTGTTGATCAAAACGCTTTTCAAAAGACCTTCCATGGTAGATTAGAGTAGCATAAGTAAATCAGCCAGTATCCTTCCAGGCACCCAGCAAGTCTTCTGCATTCAGCCTTATCTCAGGACTGCAAGAACAGGAAATGAGGCTGCCACTCACTTACATGGCATGGTTGCTGGATTGCATTCAGTTTGATAGCTCACAAGTTGTTCTGGCTTGATAGATGTGATCAAAATATACCTTGAGTAATGTCCACTGACAGACCTTATCGTGTCTGATTTCTGCTCTGGATATAGAGGTATCTATTATAAATCTATTGTCCTTTTGTTTCATGAGTGTATATATTGTTTTTATTGGTTGTAAGCTGCCCAGTGTTGGTTTTAAGATGGGTGGCTATACAATTGTTTTCAACAAACAAACAAACAAACAAAGCATACTAATTGTCAAGTTGCTCCAACACACACTTCAAAAAATTAGCCCGACACAACTTTTGTTAATTTCAGGAGGACTTGTGAGAAATTATTGAGTCCAGTCTCTTCTGAAATAGGAATGTCAGTGGTGGTGGTTACTGATTGTTGTTCCATGGTGCTTTCATGTAATTTGTAATTTGCTGCATTAAATGTTTATTGCTTTTAATCTTGTTGCCCGATAGGGGAATGTTAAACATCACAGTTGCACATGATTTGAGTGGCATATAAGGCATGGTAAATAAGTAAGTAAATAAATAAATGGCACATAATCATAGTATATTCAGAAGCACTCAGGCCAGATTTTTCTGATGAAGAGAATCACTATTGCAAGGAAGCAATTTTTTTTTTTAAAAGTCACTAGACATTAACCAAAATGTAGTGTTTCCAATCTGGCTGTTTCAAGAAAAGTACCTGTCCTTTTTTTCATACTGCAGTTTAATGAAGGAAACTATGGTAAAAGTGAAAGTGATCCTTCCAGCCTAAAGATCGTGAATTTTACTTCCAGGTCAATCACTGGGATACACCCAGGAAGTGTTTCTGAATACAACTTCCAGTTTAGTGTAAAACGGAGAAACCTGACTGAATGAAGACAGGAGGGTCTATTTGATTCATTTTGCTCCATCAGATTACTCCACTGTACAGCTAGTGAGAACTAGAAAGGATGGAGATGGATTAACAGCCATATAAAATGGAGGCATCCCAGGTAGTACCTATGTATATGTGGACACATAATTTGGTACCTGCTGTCCTGTTCAGACTATGAGGTGGCCAGACAGAAGTATTATCAAACTCTTTATTTAAAACAACTATTTACAACAATAAAAGCCTATGAATAAGCAAGCAATCTCAGTCAGGACCACCCAGGCAAGGGCGGATGAACAGACAAGGCTGCAGGGTCAGACTTAGGCAGAACAGCAAGGCAGAATTCAGCTCTCTGATCGAAGCTGTCAGACTTGGTGATGCTAGATTGCGTGGCAAGGCAGAAGCCGAAGGTGAGGTCCCGTAGACTGGCATGCAGACAGGATCAGTCTGAAACATGGAGGCTAGGCAAGACTGGACTGGAACCCTTAGACAAGGCTTGGCTCTGGAGGCTAGGCTGGACTGGACTGGAGAGTCAAGGCAATGCAAATCTCTGGAAACAATCTCTGGAGAGTCAAGGCAATGCAGATCTCTGGAAACAAGGTTGGACTTGACTGGAGAGTCTAGGCAAGGCTGCGAGCTGGAAGCAAGGCTGGACTGGACTGGAGAATCCAAGCGAGGCTGAGGACTGGAAGCAAGACTAGAAACACACCTGGATTGTGCTGAAGCGCAGTGACAAGGTTCAGAGCTAAACTTGAGACTGTGCTCAGCAGGGACAGCAAGGAGAGACTCGACTGGGGCAGCTTGTGCAGAAGGCAGATCCATGGAGGTAGAAGACACTGGCACTGGTTCCATGCTGGCTACAGGCAAGGCTTCTGACACAGGTAAGGACTCTTCTGCAAGTGCTGTGAGCTCGAAGGATCGGTTGTCTCCGGCAGCTTGCTCTTTGCATGTCTGCCTTTTAAGGTGATACTTTCTGCACCTTTTCTCTCCTGCAGCCAATTTGCCTGCTTTCTGATTCACACGCATCTCTGTTCTCCTGTCTCGAGTGCTGATTGGAGAATTCAAATCCCCCTCCAGAGTTTGACCAATCCACATCTGCAAATTCTGCTCTGCTGAGTCACTTCCTGGTTCTGCTTCTCTGAGTCTCTCCTGATGAGTTTCGTTTTCCCCTTCTGACTCCAGATAAGTTTCGTTTTCGGAGTCACAAGCAGGCTGAAACCTCACACCTGCAGGATTCTCTGTCCTATCTGACTTCATGTCTCCTTTTTTTTTCTTCTCTTGGTCTTTTCAGTATGCATGCATTTAGGCTCTTGACAAATTATTTTCACTTTTCTTTCTGACAAATTGGTTTCATGAAATGTGCTATTTCCATGGCAGCCATTTTGTGCAAATCTCAATGACATGTTCTACGAATTCAACAGGATTAGAATGTCATCTGATGAGCCGCATCCCATGCCTTTTGCAGTAGCCTGCTACTTCCTAAGTAAAGTTTAATTTTGAAGTAAAGTCTAGGATTATGATTCTCTTTCCCAACTGGGTTCCTATAACCATTTCTTCTGGAGGACATATATTGTTTTATTGTAATGGCTTGAAGGCTGTCTGTGTACATGGGGGAGAGAAAGAGATAAAGTGTGTATGTGTGATGCAATGGGATCACAAATAGCAATCCCACAAAACTCTTTGGACAAGTCTTTGGGGCTGCTAAACAGAGAGTTAGGGACTGCATGTGGCCCAGGGACTACAGACTGCTCATCCCAGATAAGATGTTCTCTGAAATTTCTTTGCTATAACTTATATACTTGTTAACTAGGTTTGAATCATTAAGTCAAAATAGTGCAAATTATAGACACTAGACCTAAAAAAAATGATGTAGAGCTAATGCTCCATGCATTTAAAATGAGATTATTAATTTTCTAAAGAGAACCCTGTTCCTAGGCTGATTAAACTCAGAAAGACTACTTTGGGGAAAAAATGCTTACCCACTAAGGGGCTCTGTCCATTATATGAACAGATTTCCTCTTGAACAATGCAACTTCCTTTTCTTCACCTCTCTGCACCAGGTGCCCCCCCCCCCCAAATAACTCAGTCACTAATATAGGGGACATTCAGTGTTCATCTGGGAAAATCTGTCCTGCCTGCAAGATCTGCTCTGTAGCATTTTACAGTCAGGTATAAATAACAAAAGAGCTGGAATGGAATCCTTAAAAACAAAACAAAACAAAAACAAAACAAAACAAAACAAAACAAAACAAAACATGGTTCAGATTTAAAAAAGAAAAATCACTCCAAAGTGTATGGAAGTAAGAGATTGTTATCACTAATAAATATCATCCACTGACACTCATAACAGTTGAGGCTGGTTTAGCCATGTGTTTATTTGAAGCTTGTTTTGTACAGTTTTCAAACAATAAACTTTTGTGTGTGGAAAGAGTAAAAGTTGTCTAGACCTTGTGAACAAATAACAAAATTAGTTTCCAGATTGGCAAAGAAACTATTTCCTGTTTAACTGTTCACTGATCCAGTTCTTGATCTCCTTTTATCCCCCTATGTGAATTAATGCAGTGATTGGCACTGTGTGAAAATCTTGAGGTCCTCTACATCTGAATAACTTCAGAAGTTGAAAAAGTACATCTTACAAGACATCCATCATTTGAGTCCAAGTTGCTCAAGTTGTAGTGGTTGTACCACAGATTGGGCAGGCTGATATATAAAAATAGGCCATTTAGCACAAGGTTTAAGTATTCAAAACGAGACCTTGGATATTATCCATATAAGGGATGCCTCCATTAGACCTTAGAGTTTCTAGTGAAGAATCCATAACTGTATTATATCATAGCAGTGGGGACCTTCTGGATACTAATAATACAAAGATAAACATTGGTCAGATTTTGAGCCAGTTTATTTCCTTGCTTCTTTTGAAGATATATTTTACCCCACATTTCAATAAAACGACTCTCAATAATGCAATATACTGTATACAGAAATGCAGGAACAGGAACAGAATGTTCTTCTTAGTGAATAGGGCAAAGCAAAATTTCATGTGGCTGTTTTGTTTCTAAGTAACAGTCTTCATCATATCATGGTGTCCTTCCTGGGAAGCAGAGATTACAGCTTCCAGTGGTTCTTGATCCCCTTCTACTCTGCAACTACAGGGCAACTGATATTGGGGTCAAATGGGAGTTGGTAGCGAGCTGCTCCTTTATTGCAGCTGGCCAACAGATGGGAGAAAACGACCTTTCTCTTGCCATAATGCCCTCTCGAGTAGGTAAGGTGTGACCCATCTTCCTTCTATAATGCTCTTGGTTCATTTTCTGCTCTGCATCCAACTGGAGTAGAGCTTCTTATGTCTGGGATAGTTAAAACAACAAAACAGTCTACACAACTAGAATAAAAATATGCAATTAAAAATCAGACAGCTTAATTTATCTGCATACCTACTTAGAAATAAGTATTTGGTGCAGTGTAATAACACCAACTCTCTTAGTAAGTCTCATAGGTGATCCTGGATTTTAACCCACTGTCACCATTTTAAAATGATTTTAAGTCGTTGGCAAAATATGATGGAATAATTCTGACACTTGAAAATGGTTGGGAGCATCCAGCCAAAAATAAATCCATAAAACACTAACTAGTATTGTACTTTGTCAAGAGGTGAAAGAAATATGCGGCTCTGTAAAGAAGATGATCAAACATACAGCAAAAGAGAAACAAGAAAATCTCTGCCAATTTTCTTCCTTATGACTCACATCATTGAGCAATTTATTTACTGCATATGACTGTGTTGCTGATAGCAGTACGAGCTTATGTAGCTTTAATCAGAATTATGTCCCATTTTCCTTAGTGGCCTTTAATTCTGGATAACGTGCAAGGGATTTTGCTGCTAGTGCCCTAACAGTACACTCCTGGTAAGCCACATTGTATTCTATGGGACTTAGGTGCATTTGTAAACATGCCTTTGTACATCGCAGCCTACATTGTTTCTTCTTTCCAATAGCCATAGGAAGTTTGAGGGCTGCTTTTTGGCAAGGTCAAGTTGTTTTATGGATTATAAACCATTTGTCAGTCTTGAGGTGCCACTAGACTCTGCTATGAAATATTGAAGAAAATAAAACAGCTTCATATTGCATGGGTAAATTAAAAAAAAAATAAAGATTGAACAACCTCACTGTTAACAGCAGACAGGCTTCCCTAGAGAAGACATTCCATTGTGCATGAAGAAAACTTTTGCAGGCACTCATGTTTTGGAGTCTTATTGCTCCTAATCTATCGCATGAGGAAATCAGCAGCAGGGAGGTGAAAGAAAAGGTCAGGCTCTGTGCCAATCTTTCATAATATAGTGTCCTCCAAATTGGTCGGGAGTTCAATTCCCTAAAACCAACCCTACTCGCTGGAAATTCTGGGAGTTATCAAGATTGGGGAATTCTGCTCTATGCAATTGTCATATGCATAGAGAATCTGACTGGTATTGCGCACACCAGTGGTTGGTCATCCATAGCAACATACAACTGGCATTCTAATAGAAATAATATCAGGTTTAAAGCTAATTTGTGCCATGGTTGAATGAAAGGAATCCCAAGAATAATAAAAAAGTAAACATATCGAAAAAAGATCTCAAGCAATCACTTGAACATTCTAGCGGCTAAACTGGACAAAGTGGATCTGGTCCCTAAAAGTCTATGTTTTTATGAAATTAACAGACATACCTTAAAATGTATACTATTCAGGCTTAGCGTGTTTTTGTTTTTCACCATAACAGACTACCACAATATCTACCTGAAAAATTGTATCTGACTAGCCCTAAAACTCCCTATTGCATTCTAAATATTTAATATCTGACGCCCAATATGTTTTGATCTTAGTATTTCATGACTGTGTTTGATAATTTATACACAATAGTATCCATATGTACAATAGTATTCATATGTAACAGTCCCAAAAGTAGGCTCAATTCTCACCCAAATAGTCCCAAATATTTTCTGTGTAAGTATATCTAAATACTAACACAATAATTTACAATATTAAGCACAAGCAGCCTAACACACACAGAGACAACACACAAAGGTCACAAACCTTCTTACCTAGATGACTGAAGATACACATGTCTCACCATCATGCAGTTAGCAGCAGTCACATTTTTAATATGATAGATTTCATGACTGGCACCATGAAAACACAAATCCACAAATACAGATCCTGCAAATATGGAGTCCTGATTATAATTCTATTCTTTCCTTATCATTTATTTATGTACTAATACCATTCCTGCAATGTAAGAGAATGTATGTCCAATCCTTGAGATGGTGGGTGACTGGAAGAAGATGAAAATGCACATCTCTTGTTTAACCAGGACAGAACAATTTGCAGGGAAGTCTTCCTGTACCACCACATGCCCGGCAAGATGTACAAACTTGTGATCCCATGAGTCAAGACCCATATTGGTGTCCAACTGGCACAGCTTGCTTATGTGTTGGCTTATGTCTGATACAAGAACCCTCTATACACAGAAGGCTCATTCTCTGCTTGAGCTTTTCTTAATTTTACATTTGACTACCAGCTAGAGGTGACATATGCTGTCATTTGTATGTGCATTTATAGGTCAGGAAAAGTTTGGGGGCAAATTTTTGCTTATGGCTTAGTTTCTCACTGAAGATTTCTATCCCACTCCATCCCAGAGCTAAGGGCGTGTTTTAATTTATATGACATTGGTGATGTAAGCTTTTGTTCTGGTACTCTTTCCAGCTGTTTTCCATATGTCTGTTTATTCCCTTTGGCTCTAGCTATTCAGAACTCACTTCTGCCTGGAAGCATATGTTAATAATATATAGGATAATGTATGCAATCAGTTCACTTCATTTTTCAATAAGGTGGTTTTATAAGCATCAGAAAGTGTTTGGGTTAATTTTGTACATCATGTTGAAGATTGTACTAGAGCTGTAGATATTTTATATATTGCATTTAGGAAAAAACAGATCCATCCCTTTTTAAAAAGTCACTTTTTATTTATTTAAACAGATAGTGTCACCTTTTACTAGCTAACACCTCAAATCAAATAGTCAGCAAACAAACACAAGTTCTAGAAAAAATAAACCATATATTTGGTATATTATTCTTTTACCTTTCCCAATGTTTAATATTTCACTGAATTAGTGAAAACAAATTCAGGATTGCAAAACTGGGAGGAATAAGTTTGAACTTAAAATCTTAGCGTTTCTTTAAAATAGTAAAAAAAAATGTTAACATGGTTAACTGCCTAAGACTGATGAGACAACATAATTATACTTTGTAATTTAAAAAAATAGAAGGAAACATTTCTGCCAAAATTTATTTGAAATAAATTATTATAATTTCCTCTTTCTAACAGATGGGGAATGCTTCTGTACATTAACGGAATGATAGAGAGAACAAGACAGCAAAGTGGGAAACCATCTTCCACTGTTTGCATAGCTGAGGTCAGTGGATCCAGCATTCCACCATTTTGTAATATCTAATCTGGAAAATGAACCACACTTTGTCAGATCCAAAGTCACATTCGACAGCAAATGTGACAAATAGTGAATGTGAAAAATCCCACTTCCAGATGTCCAGGCACTGAAAGTGTTAAAAGAAAATTAGCTAACTTGTCCATCCAGGTCATGAACGGAGACAACAGAAGCCAGGAAAATCAAACACTGAGAAGCCATTCAGGTGGGCTTGTATAACAGGTGGAGACAGTCTCCTTTCTTCCTCCACACACTCCCACTCCAAAGCTGGCAGCAATGGGGCTGGATCTAGTAATCTGGGCAGGGGGCTAAGATCAGTGATGCTTGTTGTGGTAATGATCCTGATTTGTTTAGACTGAGATCTGGGCTGTGTGAATTTTTCCTGGCATGTTTGTGCATGTTCACAAGAGATCTGGAAGCTGAGGGATCAGTCAGCCCGTGATCTCAGAATATTATCAATTCTTTAAAATCATCATCATCACCACCACCATCCAACTGTTCATTCTGTCTCCCTTTCCTTTTACCTTTCAGCTTCCTTCTAAGTCTCCAACCTTGCTGCATACAATAAAGATTAAGACTGACTTCTTAATGAACAAAAAGGAGACTGTCACCATCTGTTTTGGGGAAAGAAATTGAGCCTGTAGCATGTGCCTCCCTGCCAGGTCAGGCTACTGAAGCTCGAGGTGGACCATTGGCTTCCTCCCTGAAAAATCAGGGCCACAGAAGATTTTTCTGGAATGAAGTGGCTGATGGCAGCTGACCTAACTGACGGGAGGGTGGAACAAGGTTGTAAGGGCAGGGAAACCCCTCATGAGAACAAGCAGGACCAAGCCATCCCACCCCATCCCACCCCACCCTAACCCATCCCTGTTATGCCCATCCCATCCCATCCCTGTTTATGCACATCCCATCCCATCCCTGTATGCACATCCCATCCTATCCCATCCCATCCCATGCCTGTTTATGCACATCCCATCCCATCCCATCCCTGTTTATGCAGATCCCATCCCATCCCATCCCTGTTTATGGACAAACCATCCTATCCTATCCCATCCCATCCCATCCCTGTTTATGGACACCATCCTATCCCATCCCATGCCTGTTTATGCACATCCCATCTCATCCCATCCCTGTTTATGCACATCCCATCCCTGTTTATGCAAATCCCATCTATCCCTGTTTATGCACATCCCATCCTATCCCATCCCATGCCTGTTTATGCACATCCCATCTCATCCCATCCCTGTTTATGCAAATCCCATTCTATCCCTGTTTATGCACATCCCATCCTATCCCATCCCATGCCTGTTTATGCACATCCCATCCCATCCCTGTTTGTTCACATCCCATCCTATCCCATCCCATGCCTGTTTATGCACATCCCATCCCATCCCTGTATGCACATCCCATCCTATCCCATCCCATCCCATCCCATCGCTGTTTATGCACATCCCATCCCATCCAATGCCTGTTTATGCACATCCCATCCCATCCCATGCCTGTTTATGCACATCCCATCCCATCCCATGCCTGTTTATGCACATCCCATCCCATCCCATCCCATCCCTGTTTATGCACATCCCATCCCATCCCTGTTTATGCACACCCCATTACATATACAAAATAAGAACATCTACCTAGGGCAGAAAAGAGAGACTGAACCTGCCATTTCTTTACCAAAACCAATTTGTCTTTATTTTTATTTTTTCGATGTTAAGCACTGTAGTCCATTTTTCCAACCGCAAGCCTTTTCCCACTGCCAATCAGATAACTTACTTTAGAGTGGAAAAGAAATATAAAAAAAAAAAAATGGCAGAAAATAAAAGGAATTGATCCTGCTATGACCTGCTGGTGTAAACAGATGGCACCTCATTACATGGGCAATGAGTTGCAGGGGGATATGAGAGATGTATGGTGTAAGCAGATGTGTGGAGAGAACAGCGCACAGGATTTACTGGGGACTGAATCTGCAGAGGGATTCTGAGAGCTTTTGCCTGTTCTGATCGATAATAGATATGAATAAGATTACAAGAAAACTGATTATTAAAACTTGAAATTGCAGGGACTATTATAGGGGCTACTACAGAAAATTACAGCAGGGGCTACTCAGAAAAGATATGCTTCACAGGTCCCACTAGATGGCAACATTTAAGGGAAAGGACCTGGAGTGTGTCCATTCAATCTGCCCTGGTAAAGCAGACAGATACCCTCAGGGAGAGGTGGCCCTGCAAATAAGGTTGTATGATGAAATTACTTTTTTTTTTCATTCTTACTTTTTAATCACCAGGAAGGAAGCACAAATGGTGGCAGTCCTATATCTCACACACTGGAGAAAGGTAAGACACCCCTTGGAAGATAGTGAGATTTTTAAAAAATGGAGCTGGAATTCCAGTGGGACGCACACATTAAAAAAGGAGAAAGAGGAAAACCTTTTTAAAAATGAAGCTGGAAGTTTATAGAGTGGAGAAGAAGAGCAAGGGTGGATATTCATCAGTTACAGCTGAAAAAGTTGTAGGACCTTCTACTGCAACCATGATACCACACCCAGCAGTTTCAGTGGAAAGGCGCCAGTTTCCAGAGTACAAGCAGGGTGAGGATCATGCCAGCTTCTTGTACAAGTTTGGAAGGATTTGTCACAGCTTTAAGATGGGGAAAGAACATTATATGCAATTTTTGAGACCATATTTAACTGATTCCCTCTTGTAAATGGCCTGCAAAATGTCTTAGGTTGTGATGGACAACTATTCAAAGCTATAGTGAAGTCCAGGCTAAAACTGACATTAGAAAGTTCCAGAAGGAATTTCAGGACTTTACAGTGGAAGGCAACTGACTCCTATCAGGCCTTCAGCACTAAGTGAAAGTAGCATATGCTATCTGGTACCAACATGAGGGTACCAATACAGTTGATTAAGTCAACAGACTGGTATAACTTGAACTATCTGGCCAGATCTATGATCAAGTTTTCCTAATGGGACTGGCTTCCAGTGGGGATATGGCAGACTGAGCAGCTTTGCCTGCAAGCTCCGCAGGCAGAACTGGCATCATGGCAGTTTTTCTGGGCACAGTCTGGTTTCTCATGTAGCCCAGAGCATTTTTCTGGACCAAGGAAAATGCTTTTAATCAATCCATTCATCCTCCAGACGGCGAGTTGCAGCCAGGAGATCATGGACAGCATGCACTATCAACCGGTAAGACTTCGCGGGAAGGCTGGGATTTTACCATTTCTGAGCTGTGCTGCCCTTAAAGGGACAGTAAGTCCAGCCACCCCATTTCTTAAAAACTCAGTTTATTGCTTTTTTAAAAAGTTTTTATACCCTAAGAGAGGCTTTCTACAGAAAGAAGAAGCAGATTCCCTTGGTGCTTATTGTTATTTCTGGATTTAATTTTTAAATTTTTAAGTTTTGGCCTGTTTTCCCATCTAAAGATTAAGGAGGACTGAGAATAAAGAATTGCCTTCTGGCTATTTATAGGATTGAATATTTCCCTACATGTTGCATTTGCTGTTTTGAATCTCCAGTCTTCTGTTCACTTTCTCTGGGATTGCTTGTTAATGTACTTTCCTTTGTGCCAATTTCACTTGGAACTTTTCTGTTAACCCGTGAACTCCTATCTGCCTGAGTTAGTTATCTAAGGGGCACCATAATTTACTGCCTGAAACATGGAAGATTTGAAGGAGGCTTTTTCAGACTTATGTTGTGAGCAGAACTTCAACGAGATTTTTTAGAGTCTTGTCAACCTATTCTGCAGACTATTTGGGACTTTGGGGAAGAAATTATTTCCAAGCTGTGTCATCTGGCTGAAGATGTTATGCAGGAAGATGAAGATTTTGACAAGTAGGGAATTTTTTTTACTGACAGCAAGACTGAAGTAATGCCAGGCAAAGACTACATTTTGGTACTGAAGGAGTTAAAGTGGCAGTGTGAGCTGCAGGTTACATGGAGAACTGTTTTTCTGTGGGATTGTTATGGTTTTCTGGGGGATTGTTATGGGAGAGAAGAGAATCTGCTTTGTGGGAGGATTTTGTTGAGAAGTTTGAGTTTTTAAGAGGGGGCAGTTGGGCTTTTTGATTTTTGCAAGAAAAATGCCTTGGTTGTAATAGGGAGATATGTAAATGCTTTTGTATACTTTGAGGTGGGGTAAAATTAAGAATGTGTAATTGGATTGATAATGAAGCTATTATGATTTCACTTCTCTTTAATGATTTGGATTAAGATTTATTCAATTTTTCTTAAGATTTGTTTGATTTGTAAGATTTATAAGGTATTCATAAGGTACGTAAAATAATAACTGCTTGGTTTTTAGGTTTAATAGGATTAAGATTGCTGTAGTATTATTAATTATAAAAGTAGACAATTTATATGTTTTATAATTTGATTTTTATTATAGTGGACAGAAATATATAGAATAGTGGTGGGAAGGAAACAATTAAATTAATGTTGTTTTATGGGGGAGGGAAGTTGACATACACACACACACACACACTTTATATAAGGGGAAGAAACAATTGCATTGGTGATTTGTATATGTGTTAATGGAAGGATTTATAGAAATAATGAGATCTTGGTTTGATATAGAGTAAGGGATTGATTATGGAAATTGCTGTATATTCTTCCTGTTGAAAGTCTGAAGTCACCTTTCTATGTAATCTTCAAAAATTCTTTTTTCTTGTGTTTCTCAATTTTTTAGTTTTTCTTTTTGTACTTTTTTGTTTTTTTGTAGTTTTTATCTTTGCTTTAAACTCAATAAAATACTTTAAAAAAGGTTTTCCTAATGGGACTGAAGAGAGATGGCCCTGAAGCTGGCAAATTACAGACCTCAGGGGGCCCTGGAAACTTACCAACATGATCATCCAAGGTATTACTGAGGTGCAGAGATGATTAACCAGTTGGGATTAATCTATACCACCTATAACCAGGGGCTATACCACATCCAACACCAGCTGCACTATGTTCAATACCAATTACATCCCTTCAAGCATTACCCAATATGCCACTGGGGGAAACTTCCTCAAAGATCAGCTTCAGATGTTTAAAATATGGAAAAGTGTGAATCTCAAGAAGCCAGTCTTTTGAGGTAGTCCAGACCAGGAAACTGTCTCCACAAGTCTGAATGGAACTGTGCTTGATAAAAGCTACACTAACCGAATTTTGAAAGCCCGACTGTGTTTAACCAGTCTGAGTTTCTTCCTATTCCCCTCCCCTGCTTTCTGGCTTTAAATCATGCTTTTGTACCTGTTTTTGTAACTGTCTCTGCATAGTTTCTCCCAGGTCATCCGTATGGGTCTTTATACCAGACAGCTTGTCCCCAAGTGAAAATCCAAGTAAACAAGGTTGTGTCTAATAGTCATGGGCCAGAAAAACCTCCCAGTAAAGACTTCCCATTCAGCATGCATGCTATTTTACTCATCAAGTGAGCAGATATGCTAGTAGGTGGACTTTGGGTATTGGCCTAGAGAGACACTGGAGCCAACAGAGACTCCAACATACATAATTCACTTGTCTAGGACCAACACTTGGTTAAGACTCCATGAGTGAAAATGCTGCTTGCCTAGAGCCAAGCAAAATCGGCTGTAGTTAAACTATCATTTCAGTGGTAAGACTAGAAAAGGGAATGGGAGTTTGTGATTATGGTATATCAACGTTATTCAGAGAAAAAATAGAAGAACACTAATGGGAGACTCTCCCACCAGGAAAGAAGAAACATGATTTGGTCAAGATGGACCTCCTAATCCTAACTTATTCATACCCACCCCCACTCTTGAAAACCAGGGATATAGCTGCAGGACCTATAACTGGAGCAGAAGTGCAGGTCTGGGTTCCAAGCTAATCTATGAGGAGGAAGGACAATAACTCAGGGAGTAGAAGGTGAACCCACCCATTACTGCAGAGCTCTTGCTTAGACTAGAGTTTTTTTGGGGGAAGGGGAAGATGCATGAAGCCATGTCAGCTCTGACACCCAGGGTCAGAGATACAAAAAGAGCCCTGGGGTTGATTTCCAGGGGCTAGATTTGTGATAACTTAACAGCAGATTCTGCCATAGCATGGATAGTGGCAATAACCATTTATCTCAAGCATAAATCTACACAAAACCTTGGATAAAAATCTGTGCATTTGCTTGGAAAACATGTGTCCAAAATAAAACAAAGCCCTAACCCTTAATTGACTAAACTCTTGTTATTCCAAATGCTGTTTTCATGATATGCACAGAATCATTAAAACAGGGTTGATTAATATAAAGGTTAAGCAGTGGTTAAATTGGAATTATATGTTGGGGGTGCTTTTCAATATCATTTAATTCCATGCCTGAACTAGCATTTACAAGCTGTACAGCAGAGCTGTCTTACACCAGCCTTTTAATTTAAGACTAATGTTTTTGAGGTTTCTTCTCCCTACTTTCCAGAAATCAGTGACCCTGCAATAGGATAACATTACCAGCAGCAAATGCAATACAGTTATTCTGGGGATCATCGTTGGTTTTGGCATCATGACCGGAGCTGAGGCATGAATACAAGTATTTAACCTATTTTTGGTCCAATGTTGTGCTAAATGCCCATTTAAAACCATGGCTTTAGAGTAAGGAGCATCTATGGAACCTTAGAACACTTCTTTTTTGTAGTCTCTAAAATGAAGTCATAATCTCTCTATTCATCTGCAGAGAGCAGAGAGCAGAATAGCCTTACACATTTCTCAGGAGCAGCTTCGCATTTGGTATTTTGACACCGAATGTTATTGGGTCACTAGTTCCAGACCCCCCCAAAAAGTGGGGGGAGGTAAAGTGACATCTCCGTTCAGAGGGGGAAGAGGGAAGCAGGAAGAAAAACAGATCACTTGAAGGTTGCCATCTTTGTACTGTATATTAGATTATATCTGAGGTTGAATCCACCAAAAGTGGGAAACAAAAAGCTGGACTGATGAACCATTTCTCATTGTCATTGAATGTTCAGAGTTATCTGCGTGGGGAATTAAACTTATTGTTATAGGCAACCTACCGCACGTTCACTGGCCGAGAAAAAATAAACACTAAACCCATCACCTAATGGGCTCCCTAGTTCATCCTAAACTGAAACTTAATGGGCTTGGTTGGTTGGTTTTTTGGCTTAGCCTGACTGGCAAATAGATCCATCGAGTGAACCAGAGTTATTCAACAAGTCATATTTTAACAAATTCTGCTTAATATTACAGATGAAGACAGGCCTGGCTCTTCCTTCCTCCTCCTCTTGGAGCATAGTTATAAGAAAGATCACTGCTATGAACTTCCAAGCCATCTGGGGACAAACTCTAATCAGTTTAACATGGGTTTGTCCAAAATCAAACTGTTGTTGCTGATCCTGGGTCATTAGGCTGAACCAAACACAGTTCCCAGTTTAAATTTAACCATCATCTGAGGTCAGCTGAAAACAGGAGTGGATCGTTGCCGAACATCTCTACATCTCCCTCAAGCCATTGGATGTGTCCCTCCTGCTTGGGTTACTCCTTTCCAAGCAACAGGCAATGTCAGTCACACTCAAGTCTAAATACTGTTTCTTCACCTTTATATGCACCCCCAGACCATAGTACATAACTTTTGAAAGCTACTGGTGAAGGAAAAGAGGCCACATCTGAGCCATTCTAGAATCCAGGGGCCCTAAGTTTTGCTGCAGTTCAAACTGCCTCCAACTCATACGGCCAGCTTTCTGAGAATCAGCTTAAACAGTGACTCCTCATAAGCTCAGAATGAACAGTGTTGGAATAATAAGGAGCTGCTGAGCCTGCTTCACCTTGAGAAGAAAGACGGGGGTGAGGGTGGGGGATAGGATATCCCACTTCCAACATTTGAAAGGATGTCGCACAGAAGAAGGTCAAGGCCTGTCTTTCCAGAGTGCAGGGCATAAAATAATGGATTTCAGATACAGGAAGGCCAATTCCAATCAACTGTTAGAAAAAGCTTCCTAACAGCAAGAACAATTTGGCAGTGGAATTAATTACCCAAAAATAGTGGGTTCCCCCTCATTGCAGATGTTCAGGCACAAGCTAGACAACCACATCTCTGAGATGTTTTAATTTGTCTTCCTGCACAGATCAGGAGGTGGACCTGACGACCTAAGTTGCCCCTTCCAATTCTATATTCCCCATGTTTCTAATAGCAATGGCAGTTTCCTGAAGGTAAAAACTAAGGATAAGATTATTTTTCATGCTTTAAAAAGTACTAAATCAGGGCTTCTTCTGGGTGCAGGTCTAATTAGAACAATTAGGTGGATCTCTTTGTGTGTGATATATGGCCCAGCTTCTCAGTGTTGCTCTGAATCCTGTCTGATTGGTTCTGCTAAAACTTCCAGAGGTCACTGTTCAGAAACCTTCCATTTTTGCACTTCTATTGAATTTGTTTTACATCTAAATCAATGAAGTTTCTGAAGATCTTAATTCTCTTTGGATCCAGCCATTTTCTTCAGACATTGTGGATACAGTGATCTGGTGGATGGATGGAAGCTTTAGATACTTATATGAAGGCTACAGGTGTTTTTTTCTCCCAGGGATGTATTAAAAGATAAGAGAAATGTGAGTGGATTCATGGAGAACTTGAGGAAGGAAAACTATGGACAATGTGAGAAAGGGAATGTTTTCTCTTGCCCTTTACCACAGAAAGCTATTGATTTCCAGTTATGTTGTGAGAAGATCAAAAAGCAGAAGGAAAAGTTGAGTGCAGTAGCCTCCAGTGGTACCCACAACTAGGCTACCATATCTGAGCTGTCAAAATCTGAATTACCACCAGATGGCAGAATATTGTCTCTTTCCTGCCATCTAATGTTAGCCCCAGGATTAAACTGTCAGGCATTCTTCCAAAACAAGTTATACAACAAACACGAACCATTTTATTTCTAGGGAAAATTCTTGTTCAAACTGAGCCCCGCCCCGTCTTTTAAAATCCCAACAATTACAGCTTTTCATGGTAAATATCACACCAGCCTACAAAGCCCTGAAAATGATATTACACAATATCAATATCTCTGCCAAATAAAATATGGAAATGAACATTTCATTCCCTGTTGATTAAATTTCCCTATATTGCCAGAACTTTGTATCTTTCCTTAAGCCATTCCTTTGAAAGGTGATCCTCTGTCCAACCCAAATATTATATGCAGAATCTGGCTCTGGGCCCAAGGCTGAAGACCATTGAGAAGACTGGCTATCATTCATTTCAGCTGGAAAGCAACATGCTCTCCCCAGGACCATTTGTCTTTCTGTTGACCACTAAATGTCTAAGTTACCTACTGTATAACTTAAATATTTTTGCAGAGTAAAAATCAGTAGGATATAAGAATGTGGAAGTAATAGCTGATTCAAGTTTGAATGTGTACAGAGTCCATAGAATTAGAAGACACCTTAAAGGTAATGAATTCTAGCCTCCACCTGCACACCCACCCACCCCCTTGATTCAGGAAATCTATGGCCACTCCAGATTAAGTGGTCACCCAGTGTTAGCCCTTCGAGGTAGTCCAGACAAGAAGCATATCAATGAATACAAGCTCTATCTTCATTGTAAGGTTATATTAACAGAACCTTGCAAGACTGAAAGTATCTCTCCCCTCCTTCCCTTTTATTCTCTGGAAAACTAGGGAGGGCCCCTTCTGAGACACTTCCCATGTCCCCTCTCCTTCTGTGGACTGAGATATCTTCTACGTGCTGGTTGTCAGTCTGCGGCTCCCCTTCCTCTCTCCCAAGGTCATTCCTACATACCATTATATCCTGCCTCTGCTTCATCAGGCAGAGTCTACTGTCTTTTGTGACAGTGACAAAGAGAGGAAGTCCAAACCACTAACCTTCTGATAGCCAGGGGCTCACTTAACATTTGGGGAGTGAGAGCCACAGTTGGCAGGGTAGTGATGCAAAGTGAGTAGAGCTAGGTCCCACAAGTAGAAAGGTCAGAAATTTCTGTTTTGTTTCTTCATTTTGGAGAGACAGGCTTGAGAGATTTTTTTTATTATTTTTCGTGTGTGAAGCCTAACACTGCAATCTTCATTCATTTCCTATCTCAGAATGGTGGGAAACTCTGCCACTGTTTTTCAGTACTCATGTTCAGAGCGGGCTGAGACTACAAAAAGCATCTAAGCTGTAGAACAACAGAAAACAAATTGGCTCATACCTTTGATTATTTTAATTAATAATCTCTTTTCTAGGCTATATAGGCATTCCTTTAATGTTTTATCACAGGACTATACCTTTCTTTGGCTTGCTCGGGTTTTTCGATGTTGGCTGCAAACTGGAAAATCGAGAACTGGTTGCAGTATGCCAAGTCATATCTTGCCAAAGCTGAAGAGAATAGAATCACTGCTACTTGATATACACCTGTTAATGCTACCTAGAATAACAGCCCTGTTAGCTGCTGAATCTCATTGCAGGCTCTTGTTTGCATTATTTTGCATTATAAAAACCAGGGATCATTTCTGGAGCTGTCCCACAAGGTAACGTCCACCTACCTTTGTACAATGAGTTCTTCCTCCTTAAATGAAGAATGTGGGGAAATTATGTTGTATTTGCCTTCCTAAATCTAAGAATAGCAATGCCAGTAGATGAAGAATCCATCTGCGTGGATCATTTTAAAAAAGTATCTAAGAAGGTAAGAGATATAGAAGGATACTTTAACATCACAGTTTCTAGTTTTGTTACTTTCAGCCTTGTATTGAGTTATTCATACGTATTTTGAAATGGGTTGTAAGGGTCTCAGAGACTCCGAATAATGCATCCTTTTAATTTTCCCTCATATAAATATTTACTATTTCTGATTATTTCTCTCATTCATTCAAAGAAACTTGTGAAATATGTTTACTTTCATGAGAGCTTACTCTACTCCTGTTTTCTAGATGTTGCTCAACAATGATGCATGTAGCTGAGAAAAGGAATAAAACGTTTTTCAACTTAATTGGCAATACAAATGAACATGGAAGTCACACCTATAAATCTGTTGTGAAACAAATTATACTTCAGCAATTCCAGTCATGCACACTTGCCTTCTAACACCTCTCTTTGTGTTAAAAGAAAGGCATCCAAACAGTCAACTGGCTGGTTACATATTTGTTGACTCTGGGAGCCATTGAAACAGTGCTTAGATGTAGGGGAATTGAGATATCATTAGATTTTTCTGTGTTCTGCTTGCTCGCTGTTGCTTAGATAAGTTGCTTAGATAAGATAATCCTTAGACTGATCAAAGAAACAAAGACCTTGCCTCCTAGGATACATTTATTGGTAAACTGCAAACACAGTACACATCCTTTAGAGCAGGGGTTTTCAAACTGTGTTCCATGGAACCTCAAGTTTCCACAAGAATTTGATGGTGTTTTGTGAGAGACTTCCCCCCAAATCATTTGAACGCAGCCAGTTTATCATTAGAGCTTTGCCTTTTGATCAGAAGTTCTGAGATTAAAAGAAATAAAAAACCTAGCAGGTTCTATGGCCTGAAAAAGCTTGCTTTAGAGTGATTGGTTGAGTGCATACTTCGTAAACAGAAACCACTGAAATTCAGCAATGTTTTCAAAGTTTATCTTTGAGCAGAGGTAGGGATGGCAAGGGAAATAGTTTGATCAATTGAGTACCTGAGCTAATAAACTCTGTAGGGGGTAGATTGAAAATGGTGGGGACCTACAGAAGTTGGAGAAAATTAGAGGGGTAAGAGAAAACACTTTGCTAGGGAAACA
This sequence comes from Candoia aspera, assembly GCF_035149785.1. Lineage (NCBI taxonomy): Eukaryota > Metazoa > Chordata > Lepidosauria > Squamata > Candoiidae > Candoia > Candoia aspera. The sequence continues at coordinate 118,738,927 of NC_086153.1, read as the reverse complement.
TCGTACAAAGATGTATGTGATCCTGGGTTTAACATTAATTGTAAAATGTTCAACGGGGCATTCTGATAGCAAGTAAAATGATTCTCTGGAAAGCGGCAAGCAGTGAACCTGAATGCTGGGCCATTAGAGATATACCAGGATGCTACCATTGGCATCACATAATGAGAAGACAGGACACCCTGGAGAAGATGCTGATGCTAGGGAGAGTGGAAGGCAAAAGGAAGAGGGGCCGACCAAGGGCAAGATGGATGGATGATATTCTAGAGGTGACGGACTCGTCCCTGGGGGAGCTGGGGGTGTTGACGACTGACAGGAAGCTCTGGCGTGGGCTGGTCCATGAAGTCACGAAAAGTCGGAAGCGACTAAACGAATAAACAACACCACCATTGGCATGAGTGCCAGTAGTGCCACTGAACAAGAATGTGATCCTTTATCCCAATACCATAAATCTGGCATCTCAAGAGGACTCCACTGTGCCCAAAGGCAGCTCCCATCTTCTCATTTGCCTTTTGTTGTACTTTGTGGAAGCAATATTTAACTTGAAAGTTAGGGCTCACTATTCAAATCCTACATACGCTTCATGCACCTCAGCTTGTACAATTTCCTGGTGTCTGAAGCTGTGCAGTTCCTTTGTGATACTGCAGCAGTTTCATCATTATCAGTCACCAGCTCCGTCATCTTGCAGTTCTACCCCTGCAGAGGAAGGACTACACAGCTTCATATCAACTTAGTGGCAGAATCGTTGATTGGCCTTAGTCCTCACAAAATGGTAAGCCATAATCTGGATTTTTTTTTAATTTATCAGAATAGGCAAATGCACCCATTATATCTTAGGGCTGAAGTGCAAACCGGACCACTATAATGTGCTAAACAAACCATAGTTTCAAACCATGTTTAGTACTGCGGGTGATTCCAGCTATGCCCTATGTACCATTATGATGCCATCATGATCATTATATGTAGCTTCTGCCTAGCTGCAGTAAGGGGGCCAGGAAATAGTGAGCATAAAGAAAAGTTGATCAGAGTGGCTGTCAGAGGCACCAAAAATTACATTTAGGATACAGTGAGAGAGATGCTCTTTAAAAATGCTCATTTAGACTGCTTCCAAATTTTCAGTTGGAAAAAAAAATCAGAGTCACCCCATAGTATTCTCACATGATCTGGAATGTGAAACTTGAGCTCCATATGTAATAGAATTTTGGCTCTGCTGCAGCTGTACCATTTCTGAGAGAAGAAGTTTTTGCCACTGCTACGTATCTTGCATACTTCTAAATTAAGTCCTTGTGACACTCTGTGGGAGCATCCTTTGAGAACTATCTCAGAACTGGGAACTATCAAATGGAGCCACTGGAATAGGAAGTGTAGAAAAGAATCTACTCTGAAATTTCTCTCACTGCTTCAAACAGTGCACCTGAATATTAATTAATTTTGGGTGGGTAGTTAAGACCCATAATTTTGTTTCAATAGGGTTACCATATCTGGATTGCAAAAATCTGGATGATTTCTGAATGGGAGCAAAGAGAGAGAGAAAAAAACTTCTAGAGTTTTGCAACCCAAATACTGTAAACCTAATGTTAATGTATTTCATTGCTACCAGCCTGTTATTCAAACAGTTATTCAATTGTTTTAAAACCTTTGCTTGGATTGGTTGCTCATTTTATTCTGATAATTTGTTTAACGATGTGAAATGCCTCAAGGACCCTTTGTTTTATAAATAAATAGATGATAGATGTTGAGTCTTTTTTTTCCCTCTCTCTCTCTCTCTCTCTCTCTCTCAAAAAAAGAATATTTATGGCTTACACATTGAGTTTTTCAGCCTCCCCAGTGTAAATCTGATGAAAGCTTTTCATATTGGTATATCCATAAGAAATGTTGAGAAAATATTCATTAATGCAAAATATACTGCCAGAAGTGAATCAGACCTTGCCAGTCTTAATGTAAGGTAAAGGTAAAGGTTTCCCTTGACATTAAGTCCAGTTGTGTCCGACTCTAGGGGGCGGTGCTCATCTCTGTTTCAAAGCCAAAGAGCCGGCGTTTGTCCGTAGACAGTTCTGTGGTCATGTGGCTGGCATGACTACACGGAACGCCATTACCTGCCCGCCAAAGCGGTACCTATTAATCTACTCACATTTGCATGCTTTCGAATTGCTAGGTTGGCAGGAGCTGGGACTAGCAACGGGAGCTCGCCCCGCCATGCGGATTCGAACAGCTGACCTTCCGATCGGCAAGCTCAGCAGCTCAGCGGTTTAACCTGCAGCACCACCGCGTCCCTAGTCTTAATGTACTTGGATGTAAATCTCAAATAAAAGCATTCTTGGATTCCAATCTAAAGCTATGGATGGGTAAGTCTCAATTCTGCACAGTGAGGTGTGCAACTAAATCATGTGTAATTGCAAAAAATAAGGAGGAGAGGAAAAATGAAATATACCAAAGGGAAACCAAAAACGGAACAGTTCCTTTTGATACAGTTACTTCTTGCAAATATTTTTCTTCTTGGATATGTTTTGCTTCAGGCACAGAAGGACTAGTCAATTTATCCAGGGGCAACCCCTTATAATAAACAAACATCATCATGGGACCAGATCTTTAGAAGCAGCAGCTACAGTACATTGCATCACACTCTATGTGGCACCAACAAATCCTTATTTAATTAGCATAATTAACCTGTCATGTCACTCAAGGAATCTTGTTGACATATTTTCTCCAAACTGAATCAAGGACTATTTGTAAATTCATTTATGATGAAGAAAAAGAAAAGTCCACAAGGTTTAGTTGCAAGCTGAAAGCGCAAGAGGAGGCAAAGAGGGGAGCGTGTTACAGGAACAGAGTCCTATTTATACAACAGCCACTTGTGCTAACAAAGCACTGCTGATGTGCCACATGTTCTTTGCATACCCAGCTTTTATACTAGTAGATACTTTTTAGAAGCAGAAATGAGGGCATTTACACATAAGATTTTGGCATGCAAACTCTAGCACATTATTTTGCACACACCTTTGAAAAATGTTTCAGAGTATATTTACAGTATGTTTCAAAAGACAAAAATGAGACAAGCAGAATTGTCAAGCACACATATTTCTCTAATGCTGGGTGACATTTAATGAAATGAATAAAACTGCAGCACTGCTGTCAGAGTTAATTCAATTCCCTGATGAAATGAAGAAAAAAAAAATCCAATTTTGGTGGGGGGGCAAAACCAACAGATCCCTCAGAGATCTCCCTTGGGAAACGGGATAATGCTTTGATTTTGAAAAGAAAAAGAATTAAAGGACTCCCACAATAGTAAAGAAGTACACAACACAGTGTGAGAGAAAGTAGAACAGCCTTCAAGTCTTCAGTCTCCCAACTGTCCCCCATCAGTATTATTCAGCTGTATAAGGTTACTGGTGCCATTTCAAGGAATATTAGTAACGAAGTAAATCAATGTTCTTCTTGAGAGAATTCCCATGCAATCTGAAGAAAGAAAAGAGAACTATGGCATTCACAACTGCCAAACTACAGGATGCACCCTTTATAAGCAATATATCTTGTCAATCAAACTAAATACCTTCTCGGTGAGCTGACGCCATCTTGTATTTTTCAATGGCAGAGGTACACAACCTGAAGCCCTTCTTGACAGCTTGGATGTAGGGCACATCACCTTTCCTTCTAGATTCTCAAAAAGAAATACATAAAAATTCAGCCAGGCCATCAGCAACTTTCCCCAGTAACCTAGGATTAGGCTGACTATATTTCCTTGAGACAAAAACAGGACATTGGGATGGCAAAATGGGACAGGGTTAAAAACGGGACATTGGGATGGCAAAATGGGGCAGGGCTGGGTGACGGGCTGGATCGGCAGGCAGGAACTTCTCTGGTTTTCTTGGGCTAGTTGCATCCTAGGTTTTTCATTCTGTATATGGTCCTGGGGATTTAAACTCTTCCAGAACAAATAAATATTCTGAGTTAAGGACAAGAGGATTTCTACCCATCTCAAGCTTCAATCTAGCCCCTTCATTCTGCTCTTCACAATTTTTGGAGAAGACTGAGAAAAAATAGGATATGATGCCACTTTTCCTTTACTTTGTTATCTATAGCAGATCAGAACATGACATCTGTAAAAATCTTGAAATACTGCAGTAATTACCAGATGCCACTATGGATTTGTCAAGAAAAATCTTTCCAAACTAAATTTATCTCAATTTTAGATTGGTAACTCCTTTATTTGATAGTGGGAATCCTGTATATGCAATATAACTTGATTTAACAAAACATTTCACAAAATGCCCCATGACACTCTTACTTAAGTAAAGGCTGGGTGGCATGGCAACTAAGTGGTTATGTAACTGGATAGAAAACTGCAGCCACAGAGTTCTCATCAATGGTCCTCCATCAAGTTAGATTGAGGTATGATACCATAAGGTACAGTCCATGGAGGTGGTACATTTTTATTGATGATTTGGATGAAAAGATGGAGAAAATGCATAGCACATTTGCAAATGATATAATGTTGAGTTGTCAACAACATTGATAGGTCAGAGAAATAGAATGAAATTTCACAGGCACAATTACAAAGATCTTGACTGAGGAAACAAAATCAAATGTGCAGGTGCAGGATGAGGTCATGACTTGCTAATGGTCTTTATGACTTAGTAGTGGCACTTGTGAAAAAAGATCTTGGAATAGTAATTGCCTGCCAACTGAACATTAGTCAGCAGTGTGATGTGGCTGCAAAACGGGCAGAGTTTAAATTGCATCAACAGAAGTACCCTTTCCAATTTGCTGGAAGCAATCATTCCACTTTATTCCTCACCATTCAGATCATCGGCTTCTTAAGTTCTAGGGTTAGTCCTGAGCATCACACTTCGAATATTGTGGGTGAATTGAGAGCAGTTGTGAAGCAAGAGGCCAAGACTGGCTTCTGATTCATAAGCTATGACATTTTAGCAGCAAACACCAAAAGTTAATCTTTGTGTTCACTCCTTTGTTCAGCGGAATTTCACAATGTCTTTCTCAAGATAATAGCATTATTAAACTCACTTCAATTTCTCATTTGTTTACAGATCCAAGAGGTGAATGACCAGTGGGAAACAATCTACATGGAGAATGCTATCAATTCCTAAAAACTGTGAATTCACAGCAGGAAAACCACAGCTAACAGTTAATGGGCTCAGGTGTTATGTGGCTGGACCTGGTTATAATTTGGGTCAGTCAACCAGGATTAAGCCAACTACAAATGCTTCTGTTTACAATCTTTTCAGATCCCACTCTTAGCCATACGACAGAAACACAGCTTTATAATCATCCCACCAAAATATTCAGTGGCAATCTCTCTGAAAGGGGGATTTTAATTCCACCATTTCTCCTAGATCCCCACAAGTTCTTTACCGCCTTTATAACTCAAAGTATTAGCTTAATTACTATTGACATCTTTTCCAAGAAATTCTGCCAAGTCTTGCTACACCATATTTAAACAAAAGCAATACTCTCTCTCCCCTCAGCAGAGTTACATAAAACTTTCTTCTAGCTCTGCTCTGGGGGGGGGGGGGGGGTTGTTTTCCCCTGGAAACATTTGTCAAATTTATACCAACTTGGCAAACAAGCTTGAGATTAAGTCAATACGTTTCCAATAGGGGTTGGTAAAATATTTGTCAAAGAAACTAGATAAGGTAGTACTGAAAGTCAAGTACAGACTGTGGCGTAATGAACACCCTGGATTCTATTCTTGTGGAATAATATACTCTATAACATCAGCAATAACTTTATGTTCAAGAGCTGCAAGGGTTTGGTTATAGGAGATGCAGGCAGCAGCAGAAAGTAGCTGGTGGTCTTTTCTTTTAAGAGACTATTTCTTTAACCAAGTCAAATGGTCCAAATTGTGCTGATTTATCATCAGCCTGTATTTCACTCTCTGGGCAAAGTGCCATAGATTTCGGGTCAAGGCTATTGAGGTTGCTCTCAGCATATATATCTCTTCAATGAGCCTTTTTTCCCAACCTACAACTGACAGCTAGTCTTTACATACTATCTTTTGGATTTACTATAGGTCATACTCCTAATTATTTATTGTAAGCAGGAAGCAGGAGGAAATACAGCTTTGCCCAAAGAAAACGCTTTCTAAGGGAAGGACGATAGATGATGTCTAGGCCCAACTACTGTCCCAGCTCTCTGAAAGGCTTTTCATGTCTTTAATCGCCTCCCGTGAAGCAAACTGAACACCCAGAAGAAGCCTCAATTCTGTGCCATACTTCGTGCAGTGGGGCTACGTCCCTGCTGCAATGGCAGAAAGCTTTTTCTTGGCGACTCTGGTTGCAGTCATGACAGCCATCTTAAATTATCTGGCCAAGAGATAAGTCACTGGGTTATTTAGCCCTTTTCCCTCTTTCAACTGTCCAGAAAAGCTTTCAACTAAATCAGGGTCTGGGGAAAAAAATAATTAACCAACAGTGCAGCATTTGAGATAAAATTTGGGGGAAGCAGAGGCATGGAAGGGATCATTTTTAGAGGTGCATGGAGTTAATCCAGTTCAAAACATGAATCTCTTCTAAGGCGGAGCTGGGAGAGGGTAGGAGGTAGGGGATGATGGAGTTTTTAAAGGTTAATAAAAGAACTCCAAGCAGCTAACAACAATCTTGCCAAGTAGAAGCATGAACCAAAAAAGGAACTTGCACATTAAGCTTAATTCAGAAAAGAATTCAGTCTTCACACAGTAGTTAGATGAAGAGAAGAAAAAAAAAGGTAGCTTACATTTATTCAGTAGATCTGGATACAAGTAGCTTCATAGTAGAAAGCATTTATTCATCACTGGTTCTTTGTAGACATTTTTCTATGGAAATAGAAATGTCTGCGTGCAAGCAAGATGAAAGGACGAGAGCTGCATTCTGTAGCACCTCCTGCTTGCAGGTGTGCCGAAGAGTTAATGGAGAGTGTTAATCCCCAAACCCAAGGAGGAGGAGGGAGTGGAAATCAAGGTGACCCATGTGACATCCCACAAGCACAACAGAGATGTGTTTACTAGAAAGACCCCCTTAAGCTTATGAGACAATGCTGAGTTGACCCTTGATAATTCCAACAGGGGAAGGGTCTGCTGTCTCAATGTTGGGCGTGATCAGGAAGAAAAAGAAAAGAACAAAGAGGAGAGGGGCAAAAAGAAGTACACATTTACATAGCATTTGTCCATGCTAACCTGCATATTTAGAAACATACTATATATGTAAAAAGCCTCTTTAGTGCAAAGGCTGGCTCCTGGTGATCTCATGGAAATATCCCCGCATGCTTTTGGGGGGGGGGAATGCACAGAAGTGGTTTGCTATTGCCATCTTCCAGAAAGGATTTTCAAGCTAGCCTACAGCCCAGGGCAGTGTTTCTCAACCTCAGCAACTTTAAGCTGTGTGGACTTCAACTCCCAGAATTCCCTAGCCAGCCATGGGAATTCCCCAGCCAGCCACATAGCTTAAAATTGCTGAAGTTGGTTTGCCCTGCAAATGCTTATTGCTGACAGGAAGTTTCGTATTTCATAATTGAGAGTTAATGATGGGCAGGGGATGTCTCTCTAGATTTGTGATGTGGTATGTGAGATGGATAAAAAGGTGGTATTTTGCAGGAAAATCTTTTTAAAAGCGCATACAGTCAGAAAGAGGAAAGGGAAGATTGAGAATAATCTAAAACAAGGCTCGCTGGATTCTGAGGGAAAAAGGCACATTTGATAAGAGCAACTGTTTCCTTTCGGTGCGCTTTGTCTATGCTATGTGTAAATAAAATAAATACTGCAAAAGTATCCTAAACCTTGACTGCTCTCTCATCTTATCTAGGCCCCCTAGTCCTGCCCCTTATAATTTCTCATCAGAGAAAGTCAAGGGCACATCATACAATGATTATTGTGTTGTCTTCAATATATATTAAAAGATCTATTTTCTCTGTTGATTTTTTTTCAGCATCAAAAACTCAGACAACTTTTTAAAAATAAATTTGAAAATGTTCCCTCCCCACCCCCACTCCCATTTTGGACAAAAAAAAAAAGCGACCAAAAGTATCCCATTAAAGTGTAGACTAAACTGGAAGCTTTACATGTTTGCAGATATCTGTCCATTTATCTAATGGGAAGAGGTTGCATGACAGGAATGGTGGTTATTAAATGATCTATTTATTATAATTTATATATTATGAATACACACACATATCCCACAAACATACACATTCCTACCTACTTACATACCCATTTCAATAGAACCCAAGGGAAAATATAAGCTATAAAAGCAGGAGCACACTATATCAAATTATCTAACAGGCAGCCCGCACACATTCAGGGCCCAAATGCTTAGTTGAATAGCCAGGTTTTAAGTGATTTATGAAAGGCAAAGAGTTTTAGAAGTTCTTTGTTTTGGGGAGTAACTTGTTCTATAGTATAGGAGCAGCTACAGAGAAGGACTGTCATTGGATCCACTTCTTAACTCCTGGTAGGGTGGGAACCTTTCGTAAGCCCTCTTGCAGGAATGTGAAGGCCAGACTGAATCTTATTGGGAGATATGGCCCTCTAGGTATCCAGGAGCCAATCCATGGTGGGCTTTAAACGTAATAATTGGCACTTTGAATTAGACCCAGAAGCTAGTTAAGAACCAGGGCAGCAACTGCAGCAAAGTTGTGACACAGCTGAATCTGCTACCTCCAGTTAGTAGACAAACCACTGGGCTCTGAACCAGATCAGCTTCAAGAACGGTCCTATGTAACAGCACTGTAACCACAAGATGGCAAAGACATAAGTCACTGTAATCAGGGCTTCCCAATCCAGGTTAGCTCACAAATGATACACCAGCCAGGTCTGGGCAAAGATTCTCCCTAGCCCCAAGATCTACCAGCTGTTCCAGCAGGAACTGTAAATTCAGGAGGTCCTCAGACTATGGACCTTAAGGGAGGGGGCAAGCCTGTCCTACACTTGTTCTTGCTAAGAACGTACGATAATAAAGAATTTGAAAAGCTTACATTTACAGCTCCCTTGCTTTTTTTCTTTGTGGCATGGAACAATAATCACAATAAATTCCAAGTTAACCAACTAAAGCGCAATTCTGGATGAACTGTAAATTTAATAAATGGAATATCCAATGTTTCATTTTATCCAAACCAGGAAACTATTGTTACCAGATTCAGAATAGGTCTTAGACCGATTTCAAACCATATATAATCCAAATATAACCTTTATGAAAGCCCATCTGTGCTTCTTGAAAGCCATAAGCATTCACTTCCAAAGTGTGTCTGGAAGAATCAGTGCAAGGGTAGGTAACACATCTTGATGGTTGTATTGAAAAACCAAGTTGGTCACACAAAGAACAGTAAGAAAATGGTATTCTCATCTGTGTTCCATATGACACTGAAAATGTGCCAAAGCATTTTTGAAATGAAGTGTAAAAGAAAAGAATGAACTGGCCCATAGTGTTAGCAGATTGCTAAGAAAGCCTTTGGCCCAGGAGAGATCAGAAAAGTCACACACCAGGCATTTCTATAAAAATAATTTTATTTACAGAAAGCAAAACATATTTAAAAGCTTCTGCATTCATACAGGCTCTCAGTGAGAGCAGCTTGACTGTCATGAGTAAGGATGGCGAGCAGGGGGCTCCCTTCCAGACTGTCAAGCGCATGCGTAGCACTGAGGAATTGGTCAGCCATTCCAAGAGGCACAGATTGGGACCGCCTTAACCTGCGGGGTTTATATGGCTGGGTTTTCCCACGTTTGTTCAGTGTGTTAGGATTACTGTTATGTATTAGCAATAAAACATTAGAGACCAGTTCCCTGTCTCAGAGTGTTTCCTGGGAGTCAGGACATTGACTCTCTACATGCCGACACAGAAGGGGAACTGAAACTAAAACAAGTCCAGGCAAGTTCTTCTCCCCAGGTGCAAAAATTAACATCCGAAAAGAGGACAATTAAATTCAACCTCTTCACCCGGCCAAAATGATTAGTTACCATAGTAACTTTAATCTGTAGTAGAAAACATATTAACACTCCCCTTTTTATACTACAGAATAAGATGCAAACCAATTTTCTTTGACAACTCTCTATATGTTTTTCCATTCACAATATTTTAACATTATCTCCTTTGGTTTAATAGAAAGCTACCATCCTTCTTCCTGTGTATTTCCAAACCTAGGTTATTTGTTACAGTTCCAAGGCTTTTTAATGTGAAATGGCTCTTCATGCAGGCTTCAAAATCAAGCCTTTGTTTTTCTGTTGGTGTGAACAGCAGCAAATCATCAACATAAATGCACAGATACATACAGCCTTGTTTGTCTTTCTTCATATATACACATGGATCTGCTTTTCCTTTTTCAAAATCAAAATTCTGCAGTTTTTCATCTAACTTTTGGTTCCAGGATCTAGCAGCTTGTTTTAACCCATAGATTGACTTCTGCAGTTCACAGACCAGATTCTCCCCTTTTTCATAGCCAGGGGGTTGCTGCATGTATAATTTGTGGTCTAAATCACCAAAGAGAAATGGAGTTTGAATGTCATAGTGGTGAACTGACATTCCTTTGAGTGCAGCAGTTTTTAACAGTAATCTAATTGATTCACCTTTAGTAACTGGTGCAAAAGTCTTGTCAAAGTCTAAATCTTTCCTCTGAGTGAACCCTTTTGCAACTAACCTTGCTTTATATTTTTGGATTTTGCCATCAGCATCCCTTTTCAGTTTGAAAACCCACCTACAACCTAGACAGCGTTCATTAAGAGGTAGATTTACCAGTTTCCATGTTTTATTTTCTTTCAAGGATGCTAACTCCTGTTGCATGGCAGAATGGCAATTTTGTGCAATCTCAGGTGGTTCACTTGTTCTAAAGACTCAGGTTCTGTGAATATGTGAAAAGCCTTTACTGTTTCAGCCTGAAAACGTGATGGAGGAACGCCTTTATTACTTCTCTGAGATCTGCGAGGTAATACAGGGCTTAAATTTTGACTCCTATCACTTTCCTGAGAACCATCTGTCTCATCAGACAGATCTTCAGTTTGCTTTTCTGATTTAATGTCCCCATCAGGCAAAAGATCACCATCAGCAAGTCCTTGCGGTTCTCTTGTGGTGGTCAGTTCAACTGGAGAGCTAGAATTTAATCTCCCCCAGTTTTGTTCAGCAAAAGAAGCACTTTTGCTAATTATCAATTTCTCTCCCATTATGAACCTGTACCTCCTTTGGCTTTGTTCATAGCCAACAAAGATGGCTTTCTTTGTTGTGGGGCCTCCTTTCCTCCTCTGTTGTTTTGGAATATGAACCCAAGCAGTGCTACCAAACACTCTCAGATGGTTTACCTTTGGTTTCACACCATAAAACAAATGGAATGGAGTGTCCTGAATCACAGAGTTATACAATCTGTTTTGTACATAACAGGCAGTCGATATTGCCTCTCCCCAATACTTAAAAGATAAATGGGAATCTTTAGGCATGCATTCCATTGCATTTTCCAAGGTTCTGCCCTTTCTTTCAGCAACACCATTTTGCTGAGGGGTATAAGGGTTAGAAAGAAATTGTTCTATCCCCTTTTCCACTAGGAACCTTTTGAATTTGTGAGAAAGGTAGTCTCCTCCTCTATCACATTGGAGTGCAGATACAGGCCTAGGGAATTTTCCATTTGCCCATGTCACAAAACCTTTAAATTTCTCAAATGCCTCATCTTTATGTTTTAACATGTAGATAAATGTGTATCTTGAGAAATCATCAATGATGGTCATTGCATACCTTGCTTGTCCAAGACTTGGAGCAAAAGGACCAATAATGTCAGAGTGTACAATTTCCAAAGGTCTAGTTGTAACTCTGTCACTGTGCTTACTCACAGGAGCTTTTAGTGTTTTGCATTCTTTGCAACTTCAGCAAAGGATCATTACCTTGTCGTGGTGCTGGAGCTTGAGCACCTCAATGATGCCATGAGCTAAACCGTGAAGGGCCACCCAAGACAGGAAGGTCATGACAGAGAGGTCAGACTAAATGCGATCCCTGGGGAAGGTAATGGCAACCCACCCCAGTATTCTTGCCGTGAAAACTAAATGGATCAGTACAACCAGAGATATGTCGGTATACCATCGGAAGATGAGACCCCCAGGTCGGAAGATGGTCAAAATGCTACTGGGGAGGAACAGAGGATGAGTTCAACTAGCCCCAGACGTGATGACGCAGCTAGCTGAAAGCCAAAAGGACGGCTAGCGGCTGACGGTGCTGGTGGTGAATGGCGAATCCGATGTTCTAAGGTTCAACACACCATTGGAACCTGGAATGTAAGATCTATGAGCCAGGGCAAATTGGATGTGGTTATTGGTGAGATGTCAAGATTCAAGATAGACATTTTGGGCGTCAGTGAACTGAAATGGACTGGAATGGGCCACTTCACATCAAATGACCACCAGATCTACTACTGTGGACAAGAGGACCACAGAAGAAATGGAGTAGCCTTCATAATTAATTGTAAAGTGGCTAAAGCAGTGCTTGGATACAATCCAAAAAACGATAGAATGATCTCAATTCGAATTCAGGGCAAGCCATCTAACATCACAGTGATCCAAATATACGCCCCAACCACAGATGCTGAAGAAGCTGAAGTAGAGCAGTTCTATGAGGATCTGCAGCACCTACTGGACAACATGCCTAAAAGAGATGTTATTTTCATCACGGGAGACTGGAATGCTAAGGTGGGCAGTCAAATGACACCTGGAATTACAGGTAAGCATGGCCTGGGAGAACAAAACGAAGCAGGACATAGGCTGATAGAATTTTGCCAAGACAATTCACTCTGCATAACAAACACTCTCTTCCAACAACCTAAGAGACGGCTTTATACATGGACTTCACCAGATGGACAACACCGAAATCAGATTGACTACATCCTTTGCAGCCAAAGATGGTGGACATCTATACAGTCGGTAAAAACAAGACCTGGAGCTGACTGTAGTTCAGATCACGAACTTCTTATTGCACAATTTAGGATCAGACTCAAGAGATTAGGGAAGACCCACAGATCAGCTAGATATGAGCTCACTAATATTCTTAGGGAATATGCAGCGGAGGTGAAGAATAGATTTAAGGGACTAGATTTAGTAGATAGGGTCCCGGAAGAACTCTGGACAGAAGTTCGCAACATTGTTCAGGAGGCGGCAACAAAATACATCCCAAAGAAAGAGAAAATCAAGAAGGCAAAACGGCTGTCTGCTGAGACACTAGAAGTAGCCCAAGAAAGAAGGAAAGCAAAAGGCAACAGTGATAGGGGGAGATATGCCCAATTAAATGCAAAATTCCAGAGGTTAGCCAGAAGAGATAAGGAATTATTTTTAAACAAGCAATGAGCAGAAGTGGAAGAAGACAATAGAATAGGAAGGACAAGAGACCTCTTCCAGAAAATTAGAAACATCGGAGGTAGATTCCAGGCAAAAATGGGTATGATCAAAAACAAAGATGGCAAGGACCTAACAGAAGAAGAAGAGATCAAGAAAAGGTGGCAAGAATATACAGAAGACCTGTATAGGAAGGATAACAATATCGGGGATAGCTTTGACGGTGTGGTCAGGGAGCTAGAGCCAGACATCGTGAAGAATGAGGTTGAATGGGCCTTAAGAAGCATTGCTAATAACAAGGCAGCAGGAGATGATGGCATCCCAGCTGAACTGTTCAAAATCTTGCAAGATGATGCTATCAAGGTAACGCATGCTATATGCCAGCAAATTTGGAAAACACAAGAATGGCCATCTGATTGGAAAAAATCAATTTATATCCCCATACCAAAAAAGGGAAACACTAAAGAATGTTCAAACTATTGAACAGTGGCATTCATTTCACATGCCAGTAAGGTAATGCTCAAGATCCTGCAAGGTAGACTTCAGCAATTCATGGAGCGAGAATTGCCAGATGTACAAGCTGGGTTTAGAAAAGGCAGAGGAACTAGGGACCAAATTGCCAATATCCGCTGGGTAATGGAAAAAGCCAGGGAGTTTCAGAAAAACATCTATTTCTGTTTTATTGACTATTCTAAAGCCTTTGACTGTGTGGACCGTAACAAATTGTGGCAAGTTCTTAGTGGTATGGGGATACCAAGTCATCTTGTCTGCCTCCTGAAGAATCTGTATAATGACCAAGTAGCAACAGTAAGAACAGACCATGGAACAACGGACTGGTTTAAGATTGGGAAAGGAGTACGGCAGGGCTGTATACTCTCACCCTACCTATTCAACTTGTATGCAGAACACATCATGCGACAAGCTGGCCTTGAGGAATCCAAGGCTGGAGTTAAAATCGCTGGAAGAAAGATTAACAATCTCAGATATGCAGATGATACCATTTTGATGGCTGAAAGCGAAGAGGAACTGAGGAGTCTTATGATGAAGGTGAAAGAAGAAAGTGCAAAAGCTGGCTTGCAGCTAAACCTCAAAAAACCAAGATTATGGCAACCAGCTTGATTGATAACTGGCAAATAGAGGGAGAAAATGTAGAAGCAGTGAAAGACTTTGTATTTCTAGGTGCGAAGATTACTGCAGATGCTGACTGCAGTCAGGAAATCAGAAGACGCTTAATCCTTGGGAGAAGAGCAATGACCAATCTCGATCAAATAGTTAAGAGCAGAAACATCACACTGACAACAAAGGTCCGCATAGTTAAAGCAATGGTGTTCCCCGTAGTAACATATGGCTGCGAGAGCTGGACCATAAGGAAGGCTGAGCGAAGAAAGATCGATGCTTTTGAACTGTGGTGTTGGAGGAAAATTCTGAGAGTGCCTTGGACTGCAAGAAGATCCAACCAGTCCATCCTCCAGGAAATAAAGCCAGACTGCTCCCTTGAGGGAATGATATTAAAGGCAAAACTGAACTACTTTGGCCACATAATGAGAAGACAGGACAGCCTGGAGAAGATGCTGATGCTAGGGAGAGTGGAGGGCAAAAGGAAGAGGGGCCAACCAAGGGCAAGGTGGATGGATGATATTCTAGTGGTGACGGACTCGTCCCTGGGGGAGCTGGGGGTGTTGACGACTGACAGGAGGCTCTGGCGTGGGCTGGTCCATGAAGTCATGAAGAGTCGGAAGCGACTAAACGAATAAACAACAAAATTCTTTGCAAACTACACAATCTAAGTATTTGTCACAGGGTTTTATCTTTAGGTCAGCACACAGCTGTGGCATTTGTGCTATATACTTGAAATTAGCATGACCAAATCTCCTGTGCATCAGGTGTACACATTGGTCATGATATGGTGTGTTGCCAACTGCAGCCTTGCAGCTTGGCTTCCTTGCATTTTGCACAATGTACAAGGAGTCTTTTAACATACCAGTAGCACACAATTTCCCATTTTTTCGTATCTCACAACCATTTTTCTTAAATGTTATGATATACCCTGTTGCAGCCAATTGTGCCACAGATAAAAGGTTTGATTGTAAATTTGGCACATACAACACACCTTTTACAGTTTCTCCTAAGCAGGATAAATACAAGTCACCTTGTCCCATAATTTTGGTCACAGACCCATCAGCCAAAGATACACTTTGTCTTTCAGTTTTAGACAGTGACACAAAAGAGCTTTTACAATTACATAAATGACAATTGGCCCCAGAATCTAACACCCATACATCAGAATTACCCTTCTCAGCAACCTGTGCAATTTGGGTTGTCTGAAGAGCCTTTTTCTGCATTGCCCTTGTGTTCTTCTTCTCTGTCTTTCTACTCTTGGGTCTCAAGGCACAGTCTCTTTGCAAATGTCCAGCTGAACCACAAGTGAAGCATTGCTGGCTGGCTAGTGCTGTGGCCTCAGGTTCCTTTCCCTTCTTTTCCCTCATTTTCTGGTATTGCAGCTTTCCAGAAGAGATGGGGGGGGGGATCTTTCCTCTCTCTTCTCCCATTCAGTGAGTAAGCGCTGTGTAACATACGATGGTGTGAGGTCTGCTTCAGGCATAGCCTCCAGGGTACAAATCAGCGTGTCCCACATTTCGTTCAGTGAGGACAGGAGGATATATGATTTTGTGAGAGCTGTAAATTCCATTCCTCTCTCCTGCAACTCAACAAACAGCTGCTGAATATGATGCAGGTGCTCAGGAAGGCTATCTCCTTCTGCAAGGTAGGCTTTGTACAGCTTTTTTGTCAGGGTAACTTTACTCCCTGCTGTTGCCTTTACATACAAGTCTCTCAAAGTGTCCCAAAGTTGCTTTGCAGACTGCATACCTCGCACGTGGACTAGCTGATTGTCCTCAACTCCCAGGATAATGAGGGAGGTGGCTCTAGCCCGCTCATCCTGTCTCAGCCATTCAGCACTGGGATTTTCGGTGGGGTGCTCACCAATTGGCAGCCAAAGATTCTCTCTGCAAAGATACATCTCCAACTTCAGGGCCCAATTCAAATAGTTGGTCTCTGATAGGCGCTCCAGAAGCATCGCTGAGGGCTGGGAGGTAGCCATGGCTTCTTCCTTCTTTTGCAAGTCACCTGTCCTAACAGCCAAGAAACACGCTGAGACAAGGAACTGGTCTCTAATGTTTATTGCTAGTACATAACAGGAATCCTAACAAACTGAAGAAGCGTGGGAAAACCCAGACATATAAACCCCAAAGGTTAAGGCGGTCCCGATCTGTGTCTCTTTGAATGGCTGACCAATTCCTCAGTGCTACGCATGCGCTTGACAGTCTGGATGGGAGCCCCCTGCTCGCCATCCTTACTCATGACAACACCTCAGCTGGCTTCTTTGCAGTTGCTGGAAAATCTCCAGGTGGCTCCAAAGAAAATCTTCACAGGTCTTTGCTACCTGCCTTTAAATTGTGCATGAGGTGTGGAGCTGATCTCTCTATTCTCTCTTGGGTTTTACTGGGCTGTTTACTGGGCCCATAACCTGTTAGCAGATTGCTAAGAAAGCATTTGGCCCAGGAGAGATCAGAAAAGTCACACACCAGGCATTTCTATAAAAATAATTTTATTTACAGAAAGCAAACATATTTAAAAGCATCTGCATTCTTACAGGCTCTCAGTGAGAGCTGCTTAACTCTCTACATGCCTACACAGAAGGGAAACTGAAAACTAAAACAAGTCCAGGCAAGTTCTTCTGCCCAGGTGCAAAAATTAACATCCGAAAAGAGGACAATTAAATTCAACCTCTTCACCTGGCCAAAATGATTAGTTACCATAGTAACCTTAATCTGTAGTAGAAAACATATTAACACATAGCAGTATAAAATCCACTGCTGAACACTTCAAAGTCTTTTCTTTTGTTCTCTAGAATTCAGTGGACCGATATTTAAGAATCAACTACAAACAGAAGAAATAAATTAAATTTTCTGTTCTTCTTTGGGTGGTCATAAAATAATAACCCAAGTAGATTATTGCTTTCTCATGGTGCGATCATTATTTCTGATCATTTTTCTAATGCGTTCAATGAACAGTCTTAAGAAGACTATGGGAAAAGTCTTGTTAAAAGCATTAGTCTTGAAATGACAAAGTCTCTGGCCAAAAAATCCTCTGCAATCTTCCCTCAGACAGGAAGCATCCAGACTTGCCAAACCAATAAATGGCCCTGGAGGAGAAGGCAAGCCACATACAGTAGTCTTGCTACACATGCAATCCTGATTCTGAGACAAGAATTCTGCCATTAGGCAATTTTTTTTAAATGTCAGGGAAGGGTAGCAAATTGTTACTTATTTTACTATCATTGTACTGGTATTTCTAGGGAGAACTCCTTTGAGACTTCCTGTTTTAAGAGCCAAAAATTATGAATTGATGTTGCATAATATCACATCTGGTAATTGTCTGGGCATCCCAGTAAAATTCTGGCTGATGTGTCAATTCCAGGAGGCTGCTATGCAGGAGTACCCATGGCTTTACATGGCAGATGGAGCCTTGGATCTCACACCCATTTGTAGAGAACTTCCAACTGTCTCCACTATGAGGAAGTAGACTAGAACTGAAGTTCAAGTTGGCTGACTTTCACATTATCAGTCAGGGAGGTAATCCAGACTTAGTTTCACTCATGCTGTACACCTCATTCTCTGCTTCTCTAACATAACTACCTTTTCTCATCTCTCCATCTATGACTAATCTTTTCACTACCATGCTTTTCCTGAGGAGGACCTCAAATGAGCTATCATACTTGTCAGGTATGAGTTCCTCAGTAGCTCTGCAATCTTCAGCCTGAGACTTCCTGTCTGAATGGGAACATTGCAGAAATAGGACCATTGAGAATAATGGGCCCACAATTGTTGCTTGGTCATCCAAATGGCCTACGTCTCCCTCCAGTCACCTTCCCTGTTTAGGGACTCTGTAGAAAGGAATAAATTTAAGATAAGATGGGATGTGGGAGTGATCAGAAGGATATTTATTTATTTATTTGATTGATTGATTGATTTCTATAGCTGCCCATCTCAGCGATATATATATATATATATATATATATATATATATATATATATATATATATATATATATATATATTTTCTAGATGTCCCAGTAATGAGCACCGGAAAGACAAATCTAGTTTGTGGGTTGGGTGGATAATTGTAGGAGTAAGTCAAAGTTCTTTCCACAGACTATATTTTGTTTACAAACACTGATTATTGCTTTTCTGATTCAAAACCAAGTTTGTCATACAAAATAGAATTCATACAAAACAGTTTTCAAAATAGAAATCCAAGCAGGAACATCATGCAGCTACATTTCTTATTTTTTCCTAGTTCCTGTTATTCCTAGTTCATTTGGCTTTTACTCAGGTTCTTGTTGCTCTGACTGTATATTCATTCCTAGGCTTTGTGCACATTTTCCTTCAATATACACATATCTCTGTGTAATTTCTGGTGAACCATATCATAAACTTATGCAAAGTGCATACATTTCAATGTATCCATGCACTCTGGTTCACCTAGGTATGGAAGGTGTGTTTGTAGTAAATCCATACCAAAACAAAACAAACCCCCCCAAAAAACATGATTTCATAATTTCTTTTTCTTACTGAGCAGATGTCCATTTTATACATGTTAAAACTACCACTCTGAATTCCAGTGATATTTTTCACTCATATCCTGAAACTGATCGTGTGTATCAAATACATTTCTTAGTTCTTTCTGTTCAAAGTAGATATTATACGCTGCTCAAAATTGTTGAATAGATTAAGTATTTGTTTGGTGAAAGGGGGGAGTTATTCAATTCACATTTTCAAAATGGCATACAAAATTTGCATTTCACAAAGCAAGAAAGAGAATGCAGATACTGTTCAACATGCATCCCCTTCAGATTGCTGTGGATCCAAACACAAATGAATACACTTACCTCCACCACCCAAAAAACCCCCAAAAATGTGCATATCAGGGAATAGACCGAGAAATGGAGAGAGATACTTGCAAAAATAAAGTTGAGAAGCTTGTATACAAACTTGCATCCTTTTTGTGTGGATGAAGCAAAACGTAGAGAAATCTAAAATTTGGAATTATGTTCTGAATATCTCATATCAAGATATTTTGCAAATTCCTCCTGTTTTTAAAACTCAGAACAGAGGGTTCCCCCCCCTTTTTTTTATCAATGGTAGAGGTAATATATGGAGGGAGATGCCTTAAAAATGAGTCCAAAAAAGGCTTTACTCCAGCACCTTTCTGCTACTCTTTGATAGAAGCCTGCCTTTTTTCAGGCTACTACACAACCCTCAGAAAAGGAAGGTCTGCTGCTCTGCGGGGTTGCTTTAAAGCTTTAATGAGTGGATTCCTTAAAACAGTAGAGAGATACTGTTTTTGTACAAGATCTGGCTCACTTCTTCCAAATCATTTTTGAAGCATTCACAGCCTTAAGATATATTCACCTGGGATGTGCTTATGCGTATCCTTTCCACCCTTAAAATGAAGATTGCTGCTGAGTGAAGATTCCACTATTTTTAAAAAATATTTTTACTGAGTGTACTTGAGCAAAACTACAAAAAGAAAACTCTTGCCCTAAGGTGTAATGGGTTGATTTACTTGCCAGATCTTGGTGTTAATTGTCACTGACTCACAAGCAAATTACAAACAGGACATGAACTTTTTAGTTTGAACTACTTCTTGATGCAAGCCCTAAGGAGAGAAAAAAAAAAAGGAGAAAAGGAAGAAAAGACAAGCTGACCCTGTTTTCACTTAGGCCAGCGTAGCCAATTATTACATCAGGGTGGGAGTGATGTAAGAGGAAGCCGGGTCCCTGAACCCCTGTACTCCTTGTGGACATTGGACTTCATTTGAACGAAATTAAAATTACATCTTTGTGTGAAGTTGGGGTTGTTTAACCAAACAGACAACAGGCATTCCATCAAAATCCTTTGGGGTAGAAATTCACTGCTAATCATTTCAGGCAGTTTCATATCTTGTGGGGTGAGGAAGGCACACAATTTTATAAAACACAACGTTGAACAGCTTATATGTTTTCACCCTGCACCAGCCTTCCCCATTCTAGGACCATCCAGGAAGGCTGCAGAAGTCACTGTCTCAAGCTAAGGAGATCTGCACGCACATTTGCAGAAACATTGCATATTTTCACTTCTGGAGAAAGAGACCGAGAGAGAATCCTGGAGCTTTATTTACCTCGCTGTGATTTTGGGAAACTAAAATGGAAAATGCATGTCAAAATGAGCTCCCTGGAGGAAAGACAGGATATCACACTAGCAAGCAAATGAGCAAACAAACAAAGCTGTTCTGGATTTGGGGGGGCAGGGGGAACCTTCTCTTTTCATTTTTAATTTGAAAGCACATGTACATTGATGATGACGATGATGACAACAATGACAATGATGACGGTGATGGTGGTGATGATTTGGTTTCATTATTCGGCATCTAACTAGGAGTAAGGGAATTAGTGTTCAAAGCAGGAAAAAATGACATGGCACATTAGACTGTACAGCCTGGAGTCGAAATGCTAGGCTTCTTTGCACGGACATGTGTGAAGTGACTTTATTGAAATGGGTTTTGAGGTAAAGTAAGACACTATGAGAGTTCTCTGAGTGGTGGTACTGTATATTACAGATGGCTAGTTCATATATGTGAGCCACGTGTGTGTAAACCAGGCCAAAAGTCAGGAAACCTCTGAAAAAGCCCCTTAGAATCATGTGCTAAGTCTCTGGAATTAATCAATTAACAAACAGCTTTAGCTCTTTGCAGCATATACAGCAACGTGGGGGAGGAAACATTGACCCTCATCTAACAATCATGCAAGATTTATTTTGTTCATTACCTCTAAATAGCCCCTACATGTCAAGGTAGACAGGAAGCCATGGGCTCATCAAGATGCTTCTGAACTGGATTTTTATAGCAAAACTGTAAACAGTAGATTTACATACACTGAGATTTAGGTTAGAAAAATAAGCTGGGTAAGATTATATGGAGAATGAGAAAACATACATATTTGGCTACTAATCTCTATTTCTATTTCAATTTACTTCTTTGGCATAGTAAGATTTCTTGCTATGTTCTCAATTTCCTGTGAAGTATATTAACATGTGAGTGGATCTGTTCAGTCATCACCAAATTAGGAGACAACCAAGATAAAATATAATACTAACTTTTTAATAATGATTACTTTTCCCTTCAAGACTAGATGCTAAATGCCATGTAGGTATTCTTTGGATGAAAGTCTAGCTATGATCTAAGTAAAATCATCCCATGGTCATGTCAAACAATAATGCAACTGAAGTCCACTGGTTTTAGTTGCAACTTTCTTATCCATATTCTTCCACGGAAAGGGCAAATTAAGGTAATTGGTTGCTTATGGCTTTGGAGAATGCAGTTCAGTCAAGGTATCTCCAAAAGTCACCTGAAAAAAGATGAAATTAGAAGGATTTCTAACAAAGCCAAAGGAATTCCAAGACGATCTTCAAAATTAGGTTCCAGGTTTGTAGAATCCAGAGTTCTGAATAGGAACGTGACTTAATTAGGACAAACCGCAAGGACTGATCAATGAAATCACCAGACGTCAAGCTTGACTCAGTGTCACCTAACAGCATGCTTGTATTAGTTGGCAATTCAACTCTGAGTTTCATCCGAACACACTTTCAGCCGTAGGCAGCCTGCAGCTCTCCAGAAGCTGCTGAACTATAGCATGAGCTCAGCCAGCTACACCCTGGCTCAGATTGTAGGGGGCTGTAGTTTAGAAACATCTAGAGGCCACAAGTTAATGTTTGACTATCACGAAACACAAGAATTAAATGGTTTAATACATATCACACCTTTATCCTAAGGTAAGGTAGTTGCTTAATTAGTATATATTTTAAGTGCTGCTATAGTATCTAAATGTTGTGTAATCACACTGGGATGCTGTCATTCAAAGTGTGTGATTCACAGCATCTTATGATTCATCTAAGTCAAAGCAATGATAGCCTGGCGCTCTAAATTGGGTATATGTATGCTTGCATATGTGAATGAATGAATGAATGAATGAATGAATGATTTTAAAAACAGATTTCACTTGCATTCCTCACCAGTGACCAGGCTCTCCAAATGCACTTAGGAACATTTCCTTCAGGGGAAAGAAAGGCAGGCATAATAACAAATGGAAACTTTATCTGTGAGACTGAGTGGGTCAGGCAGGAACAGATCCCAGATGAACTGAATCAAAAGTGCCATAGCTTCCTGTAAGCTATACCACTATCACTTCAGCAAAGAGATTTTCCTAGGATGTTTATATGGGCCTGAAGTGCAGGCTGGCTCTAAATCTGCACAGCAGAATGTCTTGGCATGAAGAAGTTGCTTGGATGATTTAGTGACCCTTTATTTTATTTATTTTACTTTTTTATTCTATTCTATTCTATTTTATTTATTTATTATTTTAAAAATGCTTGCACTGTAGTTTTATGGTATTCAGTCAATAGAATTATTGGAGCTGCATATAGGGAAGGTAGGATGAAAAGTCATTTATCTCCTGGGGGCAGGCAGATCAATGTTCCAATGCATGCTCCAGAAGAAACGCCTGCACCAATAGCTCTTTGAGCTCCCTGATGTAGCTACTTTCTAAGGACTACTTTCTAATTTATGTGCCTCTCTTATCTTTCCATCACATGCTGCAAGGTTAGTAAATAAGGTTAGCAGCCATTCGGATAGTACTAGGACAGCAGAAATGTCAAAGCGCAAATGATTCAAGGCCCAGAACAGCCTTGAATGTGGATGTCCATTGTGAGTCAGAAGCCTGACTGTTGGTGTCTGCCACATCTGTCGAAGAAAGTGGTGAAGCTCTTGGTCCTGTGCTATATGCAATGTGTGGATGGCAAGCGGTGCAGATGACTTGTCCCATAAGCTCTTATTTTCTCGTGGTGAAGGTTTAGAATTGATGTGGGTGGCCTGGTACAGCCTCAGTCTTTGCTATAAATAAGCCTCATATGTGCTTATAGTTTCATACAAGTTTCTGTAGACTTACATTACTATATTTCTGCTGGCATTGGACTGAATACAGCTTTTTGGTTCCACAAACATTGATGGTGTTCAGACAGCTTGACAAATCTTCAGATTTATATATGGTTCTTTGGATAACTTCTGCAATGTACTTTTTTATCACTGCTTCTATTTTCTGTTTGGTAAATTAAGGCTTAATTTAAGCCTTAAATTAAGTGTAATCATAAGGATTACACTTATGACCAGGCTACATCTTGCCATTATTATCATTATCATTATTATTATATATTTTATCTGGCTTTTTTGCTGTTTGCTTTGCCTTGTTATTCCAGCACTAACCCAGCCCCATAGGCCAGAGATACAGCATCCTTGGTGCCCAACCAGATGTTTCAAACTATTATTCCTCATTGGCATGCTAATAAGAACTGATGAGAGTTGGAGTTTGAAATAAGCACTAGCTTGCCTATCTCCACATTATTTAATGTTATTTACTGTAAACATTTCTATCTTGCTTATCTACCAAATGTACTCAGAGCAGCAATGGGCCATGGGAGGCTAATCTATTCTGTAAAACCTTCAGAGACTCATAATATCTTCTCTTCTCCAGAATTTTGGAATAAAAAGGTATATAATGTGAGTAAATATGATCCAGCCACCTCTAAAATGCCTCAGCTTGTAGTCTTTGCTTCTCACTCTATTCATTGTAGGACTGGAGGTTCCTAGATAGCCTTTCATCTAGACCAGCCTTTCACAACCTTTTTTCCCTGAAGGAACCCCTGAAAAAAAAATTCAATTCTCAAGGAACCCCTGCATAAAAATTATATCTACAGTCATGGTATGTTAGTGTGATCACAGCATGTAGAAATTCCCACCACTGCAAGTTGTACAAAAGTCAAAGAACTGTTGTTGTTTTTTTTAAAAAATCACAATCGCTTGTGGAACTGCTAGCAACCTCTTATGGAACACAAGGGTCTTGCAGAACCCCAGTTGAGAAAGACTTATCTGCCCCAAGCCTTAACTTCAGCAAAGTAGTTGTAGCAAGTGCCTTGAGGCCACCATTGCTTAAAGTTGTAATC
The DNA here is from genome assembly GCF_035149785.1 of Candoia aspera. NCBI lineage: Eukaryota > Metazoa > Chordata > Lepidosauria > Squamata > Candoiidae > Candoia > Candoia aspera. Next base: position 118,714,556 of record NC_086153.1, on the reverse strand, counting down.
TTTAAGATTATATAGTGTGACTGAGTAGTGATTGCCCTCATCTATCCACTAGGTATGGGCCTGAACCTGATAAACCATAACAGCTGAGGGCAGAATGTCATTTTGTACATGCATTGCACTTTCAAAAAGAGTGTGGTTTGCATCAGGACATTCCATTTGCCATCTTGCCATTTTGTCACACATCCCACAGATGTCCTGGCTGAGGACTGGCACAGGCCATGCTAGTTGACAACAATCTAGGGGCCTGATCACAAGAATAACATATTCTAAGGAGATGAAAGAATTGTACTTGTTTTGTTTTATTGTCTTTGATGTGTTTTGAGTATGATATGGTCTTTTGACTAATCAATAAAAGCTACTACTTTTACAGAATCAGGGAGATGACCTTGAGCAAAATAGACAGGAATCATTATATAAGCAAAGAGGGCTGAAACACTCCTTAAGTCCTGGGAAACAAGATAGTATTTGGAAGAGACTCAGGCAGGCTTCTATTCAATTCATTGAGATATAAGAGAGAGGGGAGGTAAAGAACAATCAGGCATGCAAGATTCTGTTATTATGGCCTATCTCAATAAAGTATAGCTCTAATCTTCATGTGGAATTGTTTCCTGATCTGATCTACTGTGAAAGGCTGGCAACTATTACTAGACAAAAATAAACCAAGTAACTTGAATACATCTGAATCTACTCAGGATACACTACAACTTGAACAATTTCCCAAGCTGTCATTTTAATCCGTCTCTAAACCGTAAATAAGGTTCTGTTGTAAAGTACCTGTAACAGGTGTGAAAAGGCTTATCACTTCAAGCCATAAGAACACAGTGAAACTAAGCTAGTTTGTTACCCAGGTGAAACTCTGGTCCCTTCCACTTCACCCCTCACAGAGAAGCTGACAAGGCTGGCAGTTATTTCAATATTAGTGGAAAGGGTGTCAGTCAGATTAGAAGGTCAGAGAAGGCCATATGACAGACTGAGCATAGTTTTCTAGCAGTGGAGAACATCCAGGGGCTCTGGAGGAACAACTCAAGGACAACGGCTGCATTTGCAACCTGCCCCATATCTGCTGCCTGCCACATTTGCCTCACTCTTTCTCTAAGGTTGAGGCCAGGCTGTGTGGACATGTATACAGATAGTACAGTGAAAATGTTCTTGCTTATTAAATTTGGATGGCTCACAAAGAATGAATGAATGAACACACACGGACCCAGATATACTTCTGTCTATCTATCTACCTATCGTGGAAGCCCATTTTAAGAACTGTGATCACCACAGCTGAATTTCTACAAATCAGATTTGATAAAAGTAGGGAATTCTGAAGAATTTTTGAGTGTGTGTGTCTGTGTGAATATCTATCTATCTATCTATCTATCTATCTATCTATCTATCTATCTATCTATCTATCTATCTATCTATCTATCTATCTATCTATCTACCTAATCTATCTAATTACCTATCTACATATCTATCTATCTATCTATCTATCTATCTATCTATCTATCTATCTAATCTACCTACCTCCCTAACCTATCTATCTACCTACCTATCTAATCTACCTATCTACCTATCTACCTATCTACCTATCTACCTATCTATCTATCTATCTATCTATCTATCTATCTAATCTATCTACCTAATCTACCTACCTACCTATCTATGTATCTAATCTATCTAATCTATCTATCTAATCTATCTAACCTACCTACCTACCTACCTACCTACCTACCTCTTCCCCTCTCCCATTCTCTCTGGCTGGTGATTTTTGCTATTTTCCAGCAGGGTCCGTGGAGACATTCCTGGTTCAATCATAGCACACAGCAGGAAGAAAAAGAGCAGGAGGCCTGACACGGCCATCAGCCTACAGTACGTGTGACCTGAAGTCATTTGTCTTTCATTGCCAAATATATGCTAAAGCCTAATACTTTCTGTAATGAATGGCACAGCAGGAAGCCTGTTTTTGCTTTTTGATGGAACTGAGTGTTGTCTGAGAAAAAAAATCTGAGATCCTTTCTTTTCCAGAAAGGAATTGCCCAGCTGAATGAATGGCAGCCACCACATAGATATAACTTATCCTGTTTCTAGTACTAATACTAAGAAAAAAGGCAAATAATCCTACATCATTCCCAAAGTGTGAATTTTGGGGCATATATGAATATCTGTGTGCATTCACCAGTGTCCAGAATATTTTGGGCCACACTGGATCCATATAGAATAATTTCTGCTAACTGGCAAGAAAACTACAGACTCTATCCAATTCCTTATACTCTGAAGCATTTGATGTTTGTTTGACCAAGTGATTATGACATCTTGAATGCTTAGCTGGCAGATGTCGACAGTCCCATGGTACTTGGAAACTTGGTTAGAAACCCAAACTTTATATAATCAGGCTAACCTTCTGCCTGCTATCACAATTCATGGATCAAGGTCTTTTTCTCACAGAGTTTCACCTCTAAAAACCAGGTAGGGAAGTTCTTTCTTTTCCCTTTTTTTCCCCCTTCTGTCTCCTTCAATGTTGAGAGAATATAATAGGATGATGTTCTGGGGCAAACAGCCAATTCTATCCCCTCTGTTGTGGAAGCCATCCTCTTTTAAACAATCCTACAAACAAATAAATCTGGGACTATATGTGAATCAGGTCACTTTGGGGGTGGCAAAAAGGCATCTCCTTTGTAATGACTACTGCATAATGGGGGGAACAAGGCTTCAGGATGCTTACTCCTGCCTTTTATCAAATCTTATTTGTAGCTATCCAGCTGCTGTCGTCACAGACCTTAAAATGGGTTCCCACAAAAAGTGAATTGCTGTCAAGAATATCAGTTAGCCGTAGGGTGTGGCTTGTACTGCCAACTCTACTGTCTTTCTGTCTTCACAAGTTTTCCCTCTTCATAGATACAGAAAAATTTCCCCTGTCTGAACAACTTCTTATTAATCCACTCACTCACAGACTCTCCCTCGCTTTATACTATCTAATCTGGTGAATTCATTATGGACTGCTCAGTGGAAGACATATCTAATATTACAAGCATAAGGAAATATTAGGTGACATTAAGACTCCAAGGCTGTCATCCTATACTCACCTATCTGGGATTAATCTCCATTGAGCTCAGCAGAATATACCTTTTAAATATTGTGCTATAAAAGACCCACAGTTTAATGGTGCTTTAGACTCTCATAAGGTAATACCCAATCAATATCCATGAACTGATGGTGTGCATCAGGATGTAATCACAAAAATGACTGGCAGAAGGTTCTACTGAATCTGACAGCCTTTCATCTACTCTTTGGATACCACCCATGTTTTTCAAACCTATTAGGCCTAGGCAAAATGGAAGCATTCACTGTGCCACATGAAGTGAAGCATCAGGGGCAACATGGCCCATTTTGCAAAGTGTACAGTATGTCTCAACAAGCTGCCTTTTTCTTTTTTCCTTTTGTTTTGAGACAAGTGGCTTTTGGGCAGAATACTGTAAGCCCAGAGAAGCAACCCAAATGATGTAACACAGCTACTTTGATATGGTAAGTAAAAGACCTTGTTCATTCATTCCACAGATCCAATCACATTTGGATCAACTTTGAATCAAATCATCCCACTGAAGTTTTGCATAGCCCTAAAATCTACTGCATGATTTTCAAGGATTAAATCATGATGTGGACCTGGAAGTTTAAATGCAATGATTGAGAAGTCTGAGTGCATTAACACAGACCTTATCTTTGAACTATGCACACACTCAATTTATGGCCACTGCAGTCCATGATGAATGAATTCCAATCTCAGTCCAGCAAGGGTTACTTATTAGGAAAGCTAGCTAAAACTGCAGCCAGTATTGAATGAAATAATCACTAGGCATCTTTGATTCCTTTCAGTAAGGCACTTCACACACAAAGATCATAGGATGCACCTCACTGAGCCGCCAAGACAATTTCTCACAGCATCGACTGGTACTTGCAATAGACAGAAAAGACTTCAATAGCTGTACTGGAAAAATCATTGGAAGGGGATACTATGCATGCACTGTCCATGAACATATGTTTCTTCCAAATATTGGAAGAGCCAGACAAAGCTGCAGAGAGGAGGCCTTGGAGCACAGTGAAGCAAACGCAGTCATGCTGAAGAAGGGATCACATTGCTTCACAAGTACCTTTGAAAAGTAAGGTAAAGGTAAATGTTCCCATTTAGTCGTGTCCAACACTAGGGGGCGGTGCTAATCTCCATTCCATGGTCGAAGAGCCAGCATTGTCCGAAGACACTTCTGTGGTCATGTGGCCAGTGTGACAGTCACAGAATGCTGTACCTTCCTGCCAAAGTGGTACCTATTTATCTACTCGCATTTGCATGCTTTCAAATTGCTAGGTTGGCAAGAGCTGGGGCGAGTGCGGGAGCTCACTCCGTCACACGGTGCTCAGGTCTTGAACTGCCAAACTTGCAACCTGCTGGTCGACAAACCTGGCGTCTTAACCACTGAGCCACCATGCCCATACCTTTGAAAGGACTTCAGTAAACCCCCCCAAAAAATGAAGTCGCCCCTCAAAGTGCCGATAATCTTTTTAGATACAGTCTAATAAGATGTATCTTATTAGATACAGTCTAACTAATGTGCTATACATATTCTCAACATTGCTCACAGTGCTGAATAAATTACAAAACACTTGATATCTTACAATTAATTTTATTACCTTTACTTATTTTAGTTACAGTAGGTTATGCCATTCTGCTGCTGGAATTGCATGTACCGGCAGAATGGACTTTTCTTGCGTTCCCCAAATTTGTTTAGAGGACTGAGACCTTCCCAGAAGGCATCTAGACATCTAGAATGCATGAAGAGGAAGAGGGTATTGGGGCTTGAACCATTGCGGGTGTGCCTATGAGGATTCAAGATAGCAGAAATCTGACTTCAGCACTGATTAGTGAAGCAGGCTTTATAACTGAAAAGAAAGAAGATTAATTTTCAGGAAATACATTATAGCAATAGGCAAAGCCTAGGAGTCAGGTAACTACATCATAACAGGAGAGCCCAAGAGCATGTTCTCTTTGTGTATCTGCCTGGGAAGTAAGGCAGAAGGAAGTGACCTCAGACAGCAATCTGACAGATAAAGAGCAGGCAGAGTGACAGACAAAGAGGGGACGCAGAGTTAATCCTTAACTCTCTATCTATACCTTACTGTCCCCTTATCCGTAAGTAATGACGTTCTGATGAGTCAATGTCATTGGATATGTGCTTCCAACAATGAAAGGAAATTAAAAGGAGTTCCCATTCAGACCGATTTGCTTAATCATACTAATATAAAATAGCAACTCAATAAAACAGAATTTACAAAATAATAATTAATTGATTAGTTATCTAGCTTTTAAGTAATAGGTTAATACAAAACTTGTATTGTGAAGATTTTAAAAAAAATGTTCTCACTTTATTTAAAATGTAACAAATTTCATTATTCGCACAAGAATAAAAGCTACCTAAAAATCCTTTTATTCATTTTTGGAAAAACGCAGTACAAATAGTTTTTATGAAGTGATTATGGCCTGTGATAGCTAATGCAATAAAATGTATTCATGCATCATAATGCATAATTCCCAGTACAAAAATATTACAGAGCCATAATAATTTGAACACTAATCAAGACCTATTTGTGTTGCAAATTATTAGCATTTAAAATTCATGTGGATTTCAAATTTCAAGTATAATTATGTATTTCACAGTAAAACAAGAAGCAAACTAAGCTAAAATGGTAACCACTCAATGGTTATGTTCACACCATAGACTGAACTGAGTTAAATGTTAACATGTCATTCAAATATAGTAGTATGTATGTATCTATGTATATAATGTTAACATGTCATTCAAATATAATAACACAGAAGACAGTGTTTAGTTCCCCACACAATATGCAGGAAAGGGGAAAGATGAATCAAATCACAATCTTAGAAACAAAGGTACCCAGCAGGCAACACAGCCTAGCTAAACCCATGAAACAACAGCAGGTGGTCCATTCCATGGCCATTTTTTCTGTTCTGCCAACTCCTTGGACCCCCTGAGAAGTAGGAAGTTTGCATTAGATGAAGGAAAAGGATGCATTCCTTCCCTCTCATCCAAGATCTCTGCCCAGATCTCACCCCCATGCCTTTTTGATTTGGATTGCTTGGTTGATTCTGATTCAACTAGTGCTTCAATAAATATTCATTTCAGTTCTTAAGATACAGTTTTCTGGAGCATGAAGAAAATATATTAGTTCTTGAGTTAGAGTGGATTGGGTGTGTGTGTGTGTGTGTGTGTGTGTGTGTTAGACAGAGAGAGAAACTGCTCTCCATCAAGTAATCCAGAGGTGATTATTTCATATAAAGATTTATTCACAATGATACACTTGTTTAATTTATTTCTTTGATTTATTTATAGCTCTCTTTAACCACAGCCTAGGCTTATATTTTATTTAGTAATTTGATTTATTTATATTCCATCTGAGTCTACTCCAGGTTTGTAACCATTATACACTCCATTGGCTTTTTACCACTGACTTTGTCATAGTCCTTGCTTAATCTTAAAATACCTATTTTTGTGCTTCAGCAATATGTTGCCAGCAATTTCTTGATAATATCACTGCAGCTGTCATGGCTGAGTTGTCAAAATAAGCAATTATACCCCTATCAGCTCTCCCAAATGTGACAGGTGTGTTGATTTGCAACAGATCAGCAAGATCCTTATCATTCACTTGTTTTTTTAAAAGAATCCTATTGAAAATAACATGTGAGACACTGAAAAAGAAGGAGAGGTGAGCATTTGGTGGCCATCATCAAGTGGAAGACAAATACCGAGATTGCAGGATTTGATAGCGGAAAGCATTTTGATGGACAACTTCTGTTATAACACCTGAAATCCATTTGCATAGAAAATAGATACTGTTGAAAATCTAAGAAGGGCTGTGACAGGATTTGAACAATAATCTACTATATCCAGTTTCCTGGATCTGATGGAGCAACACATGGGCAAAAAATTTCTTTCCTGTCAGTCATTTTCATGAGCCCCCAGCGGAATCCTCCTCAAAGAATGCTGCACAGCCCCAGGGAACTTGATCAACTAGGTCTGGCTGGAAAAGTAGCGCTAGTCTGTTCATGCCAGCATCGGGGAGTTGGTGTCTGATTTCAACCAAGAGATTGAGACATTGTTGAGCTGCCAAGGACATCAATGAGTTGAAGTCCATCATTGAAGAGAAGGTCACCACAGGGAAGACATTTTTAGAAGCAATACTTCTGCTCCAAAGTAAGGTCTTTCTTGTAAGTCTTTTTTTTTTTTTTTTGGTGCCAGTTCTTGTTTGATGGCATGCAACTGGTATTGGATGAGGCTTTAGAAAACAGCATGCAAACCCTCAATTTTCATTAGGGTGGAACTGAAGGAACAAAGTCTAGTATCAGGCTAGCTATTCTGACCACTTTGTAACTGCAATCCCTGATCTCCTGGACCAGGTTTTCCATACTTGACCTGATACCATTACCTCCTTTGTTCTTTTTTTAAATTTTATTTTATTTTTGACCCTTTAATCCCGGTTTTGGCCTCCTAGATTGACTTACAACCCTCTTTGCATAATGGCCTGCTGACATTTGCTAGATATTTTCCCTCTACTTGCTGGTCCAAGAATCTCTAGAGCAGTGTTTCTCAACCTTGGCAACTTTAAGCTTGGCTGACTGGGAAGCTCTGGGAGTTGAAGTCCGTATCCCTTAAAGCTGCCAAGGCTGAGAAACACTGCTCTAGACCAAAGCAGTCACACTTCAATATATTCTGGCCTATACTTGACAAGTGGGCTAAATAGGTAATGCCACAGCAGTTTGCACTTAACATATCTAGCACATAAGATGCTGCTTATTGGCCATTTGAAGAAAAATACTTTAGTGTTGAACCCCTTATCCCCTGCACCAGAATCCCTTATCCCCTGCACTCATTGATGACCTTAATGTCATGAGTTTTGCCTGTAGTGCTAGCCCTATGAATAATCACCACTGCTAGTTAACCAATGACCATCACCACAATGGTCATGTTCCTGTTTGATAAGCAGTCTTCCATTTACTGAAATGGATAAAAAGCAGATCTAGCAGGATTGAGACAAAGCAGCCCTGGTAGATTTACTTGGTTCCAAGGGCAACTGTCTATGAATTGTTCTCAAGCATGGACTGACTATCTAATGCTATTCAGATCACTCTGCTAGGAAGCCAAGGGAGTCTTCAAAAAGAACTCTACAAAAAGTTACTCAGTGCTGGCACTTTCTCTTCCAACAACCAGACTACCCTGCCCACCACACACAGACACATCATCTTCTCAGAAACAGCAGGCTAAGAATTAAATGTTATTTGGAACTGTTCAGAAAAGTTAATTATTTGCATATGACTTCACAGCAGAAGGTAAAGGAAAGCTCCCCATGTCTGGCATGGTTTTCTGTTTTTTCAAGAAGTCAGCCTGAGGACCTGAGGCAAATTGTGGTCACAAGGGATATAGTTTGGGGTCATACTGACAAGTTGAAAATTACTAAAGCATCAGCCCTGATGGTCTGGATAATCCAGGAATAACTTCAAGGATTTGTTCTGAAGACAAACAGAGGTAGGGATTAAGATGCACAGGTCAGTTTAAACTCAATCAGTGTCAATGTTGTAGACTTTTGTATATTACTCCATTCTGTCAATAGGATTGACATTTAAAATTACTTAAAAATCTATGTGTATCATCCCTTTCAACTTTCCCAGATATATAGAGGTTTGTAAGCAATTTTCTGTGATATATAGTTTTGAGCGCAATTTTTCCAACCTTAACTGTTTTTAAAATTTTTAACTATCTCTAATACGCATTTCAAAATCTGGCAATATCTGGCTGACCTCCTCTGGGCTTGGAAGCTCAGCCAGGCAGAACCTGGTTAGTACTTGGATGGGAGAACTACTGGAAATTCCAAGGTTATGGAATAGAATGGAAAGTTGGAAAAGTCTTCCACAAGAAGGCAATAGTAAATCATGCCAATATTGTTAGCAAGAAAATGACACGGACATGTCCATGAATTCAACAAAGGTCACATTTGAAGAATAGTTGCGTATATTTTTGTTAACACAACTACCCTGAAGTATAGGGGTTGGGTACACAATTTAAATGTATGTCATTGCTTTTAAAAGATGTATTTTAAAATCTATATTTCTTCATGTGAAGTTTTGAATGGTAAATGGAAATTTTGGCACACTCAATTCATTGGTATCTCTCTGTGCCATGACTTAATAGATCATCCCTTTTACTCCTAATTGAAATCTGTACTGGGGCTAAGATTCTTGAGGAAATGTCAAATATAAATTTAAATAATATAAATTAAAATAAAATGTGAAATAGATACTCTATCCCTATGATAGTCCATATGAGCAGAGTAAAAAATGGCTAATGTAACTTTAGACTTCAGAAAGAGATTTTTGGGGGGGTCCAAAAATTATTTTAAGACTTTTTTTGTGTAAATAAAGAAGAAAACGTTCTTTGAGATGAAGTGACCAAGTGACCAAAGGAATAAGCACTGCTGCAGAAGAATCAACATGCAAAATATAGTCTCCCTCCCTCCCTCCCTCCCTCCCTCCCTCCCTCCCTTCCTTCCTTCCTTCCTCCCTTCCTCTTATCTACCAGTTCAGTCACAAACTCAATCACAAATATCTCAGTCCAATCCAGCGAACAGGTTAAAAAATACAATTTCATAATACAGCACAATATAATATATAATCAAATCATATCATATCATACCAAGGTATAATCATACTATTACTTACTGCAGGGAGGGATCTCAACTCAAAATCAGACTCCAAAGGCTTTCTAGAAAAGTCTGGGTTTAATGGCCCTTCTATTTCACTAACCAGTGTCAGTGTTCATGTGGGCAAAATTGATTTGGTAGACTTTGTGTACTGGGGCTTCCAAAAATCTGTTGCCTTCATGTCCCATAAGCATCTTGTTGGTCATTAGTCAAAACAGACAGACCTGGCATTTGACTCCACAGGAGTTCATCTCAGGGTCCTAGTCACTGATTCCTATATCCCAACATGCTTGTCATGTTTTGCATCTTCCTAATTGGAAACTAATGTAGAATACAATATCCCTAGGCAAGATAAACTAAGAAATATGACTGTACACTCTGTGACAGACAAAATCAGTTTTCTGTTGACCATCATCTCTGAATGTTTTATATTTTATACAAATATAAAATAAATATAAATATGAATGATGTTTTATTATATTTCCATTCCAGTATGACACATTTCCTTTATTTTATTCTCCCAACAGCCCCGTGAAGATCATTGGGCTGAGAAATAACTGGCTAGAAATCATCAAGTGAGACTCATGATCTAGTGGGAACCTGAACCTGGCCATCCCTGGTCCAAGCCCAAAGCCTTAAGTTTGATAACACGTTGGCTATTCTTGAAATCATTGCTCAAAACTATCTGTTCTGCAACATCTTACTTCTATTTGAGCAACAAAACTATCTGGCTAAAAGCAAATAGCATGGCCTTATACACAATGTGGAGTTCATATTTCCCTCTCTGAAAAATGTAGAAGGCACGGATGCTGATGTTGTGACATCATCAAAGCAGATAGGACTGAAATTTTTGGACTTTCTGTTTTGTCTTGGAGGGCTTTTGAGGTGACAGTTTAACATCTGAAATTAATGCTTTAAACCTTGCAGAGAGTTAAGGAACTATACCACCCTTGAATACTCCTCAAACTGGGAAGTATCAGCTCAGTTTGCAAAAGTGGGTTAAGGTGTACTAATCATAAACAGTTTGAAATATGCAAATCTCTAAAGTGAGTGATCCAAAACTTAAAGCCCTGACTACTCTTGGGGGCTCTGAAGACCATAAGTGGGGCACCAGGGGCTGCATGAAGCCCAGAGCACATGGCTTGGCCCTGTTATGCTTCTGTGAAGGTCATTTCCATGTAATAATGTGTTGCATAAAATGATAAGGTATAAATGGAAACCTCACCAATAAACAGAAGCTCCCATTGTTTAGCATATATTATTTATAAACATTATAAAGAATATAAAGAAAAAAATACAGCACAGTAAAACTGCAAGATTCAAAAGCACACATCCACATTAAATTGCCAACAGTACTTTTCAGCAATTGAAACACAGGTGTGCTTGTCATATGTGACCAAATGCATGGAGAAAGTATTATGTTCTTATTCTGACTTGACTTCTGATTTGGAATTTCATCTTGTTAAGCCTTGTGGCAAAGCTTAAGGCAAAATCATATATGATGAGTTACATTCCCCCCAGTTGTAGATGTTTTCCTTTTCTATGTATTTCAGATGTTGCAGAACTTCTCAAACAATTACAAAATGACAAGCATCTTTCTCATTAACTGCAACATTTCAAAGAAGCTAAGATAAGAGTCTATAAAATTGTACTCTACATATCCTTAATTATTTTAACAACTGGGCTTATAGGGACCAAGAGGTGTTTCCAGATCTGGGGGGCACAACCCTTTTGTTGTTGTTGTTCCTGAATAGTAGGTATAACTTGATACCACCGCAATTCTTCTACAGTTGCCATCTTGAGACTGATCTTGAATTGTAGATTTCATGGTTGAAGCATCTGGTCGTCTTTTCCATCCTCTTTTTGTAAATGTTGCCTGATGAAGAGTTCAATTCAAAACTTCCACTTTTTTGTTACTAGTGAAGTATTGCCCAATTATTTGTTTGAGATCTTTTTTTATAGAATAAAATAGTTATGATGGTTTCTTTTTAATAAAATTCCCTTCTCACCCCTATGGGTGGTATGTGTCTTCCTCCACCTCGGGTCCTCTACTAGAGGCCTGGGAATTTGAGGATTCTGTGCAGTATCTTGGCTGTTTCTAGCACTGCACTCTTCTGGACAGAGAGCTCTGATGTCGTTCCTGGGATCTGTTGGAGCCACTCTCCCAGCTCGGGGGCCACAGCCCCGAGTGCTCCTACCACCACTGGGACCACTTTGGCCTTCACTTTCCACATCCTCTCTAGTTCCTTTTTCAGGCCCTGGTACTTCTCCAGCTTCTCATACTCCTTCTTCCTGATGCTGCTATCACTTGGCACCCCAGATCTATCACCACAGCTGTCTTCTGGTCCTTGTCTACTATCACAATGTCTGGCTGATTGGCCAGTACCTATCTGTCCATCTGGATCTGAAGTCCCACAGGACCTTAGCCCTATTATTCTTCACAATCTTCTGTGGAATCTCCCATCTGGACTTGGGACAGTCTAGCCCATACACTGTGCAGAAGTTCCTGTACACAATGCCAGCTACTTGGTTGTGCCGTTCAGTGTATGCTGTTCCTGTCTGCACCTTACACCCTTTCACTATGTGTCAGACTGTCTCTTAGGCCTCTCTGAACAGTCTGTACCTTGGGTCCTGTCTGGTGTGGTAGACCCGCTTCTATGGATCTGATGCTTAGTGCCTGTTCTTGTGCTGCTATGATCAGTGCCTCAGTGCTGTCTTTTAGTCCAGCCCTTTCCAGCCCCTGGTAGGAGTTCCAATGTCAGCCACCTCAGCTATCTGTGGATGGTACATCCCATGCAGGGTCTTGTCTTGCCATGGCACTTCCTCTGCTTGATCTTCCTCCCATGTCTGCTGCTGCTTCAGACATTCTCTCAACAGCTCATCTTTAGGGGCCATCTCACTGTTGTACTCCTGGATGCTCTGGGTCTCATCCAGGACAGTGGCTTGGACACTCACCAGACCCCACCCTCCCTCTTTCCGCCTGGTATACAGTCTCTGGATGTTGGACTTGGGGTAAGCCTCCATACATTGTGAGAAACTTCCAAGACTTCACATTGGCAGCCTCCATGTCCTCCTTTGGCGAGCTCAGTATACTGGCAGGGTATCTGATGACTGGTTGGCTTTCATGTTGATGGTGTGGATCTTGTTCTTCCCATTGAGCTGGCTCTTCAGGACCTGTCTTCTCCTTTGGTGGTACTTGGATGTTGCTGTCTTCCTTGCCTCCTCACTCTCTCTCTCTCTCTCCCTCTCTCTCTCTATATATATATATTGTTTTATTTATTATAGTTATTCCAACAACATTGAAGTTTGCCACATTTGAAATATTCAGGTAACACAACATTTGTTATACCTTATTAATACATAATCATTCCAGATTCAATAAAATTGTAATTCAGCCCTCTGCGTGTTTAAAATTCACATTCTATCCATGACTTTTTTGACCATAGTTATGGATCATACCTCTGAATACCATTTTTCAACTGTTAAATTTTCTAAACGTTTCCATTTCCATGACTTATTATAGATTTGGTGGCTAGAAGTAAAGATATAATAAGTTCCTTATTATATTTATGATTGCTTCTCATGTTCTAGTATACACATCAAAGCAAGCTCTTTAATTAAGAAGAACTCTTTTATTCATGTTTATGATAGTTTCATGTCATGTTAAATTAAAGATTTTACATCTTTTGCCATCACTGTGTTATGGAAACTGTCTGGGATTTGCTGGCTGTTTGCCACTGGCATTTGAAATATATGTTTGCTTTGAAGAGAACAAAATGATTTCATTTGTGAAAAATAAAGATTACTTAAAAGATAAAAAAGCAACTAACAGGATCATAGCAATGGAGGCCTTGCCTTTTGAGCAAAAACACAAGGGCTTGGCCTGGTTTTGGAGAAAAAGAAACTGGAGGAACAGCTAATAGTGCAGAACCATTAAAGGAATGCTGTGTAGAGCAAAGAAGATACAGTAATTTGAATGAGAACAAATGTGTAGGAAAAGTTAAATTGCTTCTAAGTTAAATTTTCATGAGTTTTCACAGAGACCGTGCATACAATCCAGCATAAATAAATGAATTGAAATTAAGGAGCCTAAATCAGTTGTAATTAATTCTTTTCAATCCTTTTCAGAGGACTGTAGCGGCAGTTGTTTGATACATTATACATCCTATAAATATTTACATGGACGAAACTCCCAATGCATTTCATGGGGCTTATGCCCAGATAAGTATGCATATGATTTCAGCCTTAGTGTATATCTCTGCTGTGATCAATTAGTTATTGAGATTTGATCATTCCAGTAACTCTGATTATTCTGAGCATTTCACTAAGCAGCAGGATAGTTTATATGTTCTAAGTAAAAGATCACTTAAATCCATAAAACATATAAAGCTGAAACTTTTCAGTCAGCAAAACAGCCCAAATCAACAATCACGGCCATGAACCAAATTGCTGAGAGTTTGCATGGGAGAGACACCGTACGTTGGCATGCTATACAGTGGTCTGTGGAAGTGGCTTTTAATCGGGATACATTCCTCCTCTGGTTATTTTTGCCTTCTGACAGCAACATCCAAACCTGGAGAGTAGCTACCATTTTATGTTTTCTGGTACAAATCATAAGAAAAGCATTAATATACAAACATTATTAATGAAACGCATATGTTAATTTTTTAGAGTTTTCCTTTCTCATATATAGTATAAGTATATGTACACACACACACATGCACACACACACACACACACACCCCACCACTGCACACACATATTGTTTTAAAATATTGGCACAATATATTGGCAAAACACTGTTGAAGCCCTAGAATGTCGGAAGCACCAAGCCAAAAATAACCAAGAGCACTAGTGTTGCTTGACTTGTCAAGCTGCATAGAGAATGTGCAGCCATGTTAAGAATCACTTCACACACAAGTGAAAAAGGGAAACAAGCAGCAAGTCTGCCAACAGTTCTTAGAGAAACAAAGTCTGATCTAATAATATCCTAGGGTTTCCTATTTATTAAAAAAGATGGATAGATCTTTGGAATACCACTCTGAGTAAAGTAAATCCCATTGTTGGTTGGGTTCATAGAACGCACCAAGAGATAAACCAAATTGATGATGTATATGAACCAAACCAGTGTATTCAGTGGGATTTACTGTCACATAAACGAGCCCATAAGCATGGGCTTCTGTGGATCAGGCACCAGGCTAGAAACTGGGAGACCGTGAGTTCTAGTCCTGCCTTAGGCACAAAGCCAGCTGGAGGACCTTGGGCCAGTCACTCTCTCTCAGCCATAGGAAGGAGGCAAGGGCAAACCACTTCTGAAAAAACCTTGCCAAGAAAACTGAAAGGACTTGTCCAGGCAGTCTCTGACAATCAGACACGATTGAATGGATTTCAAAAAAAAAAAAAAGAACCCACAAGCATAGGCCTCTGTGAATCAGCCCTGATTTGATCTGAACTGAAATTAGACTTGCAAAGAAGACATGGCCCAATTCAAGCTTCAGCTTCAAGATTTGAAAGCAATCAGGCTTGATCTGAGCTGATTTGAGATTTAATGGAGGAAAAAAGAAAGTCCTGTCCATCGGTTATAATGGGGAAACACTGAAATGCCTGCAACTGCTTCATTTTGGGGCAGAATGGGATGAAAACAGCAGAGACTCTTTAGAGGACACTAACCCAGTCAGGTTTCAGCTGGATATTTTCAAGGGTTCAACCACAATAAATTTATGAAACATTTCCCCTGAATATTTTGAAGACAGGGATAGTATGGATGAGGAAAGGACAGAGCAACCACCTTGAAACATGCAAGCAAGTGCTTTAGTTTTACTGACTGAAGCAATGCAGGAAGTGTCCTTCTCAACATTCCCCCCCCCAAAAAAAACCCCATGAAAAGCTTTATTTGCTTTTCTGGGATGCAAAGCTTGATCTGACACTAAATAATGCTTATTGGCTTGTCCTCGTAGGGTGAGCCAGCTTTCCTGCTTCACTAGCTTAATGGAGTGCCATGAGAGTTGGCATAGCTTGATCCTAGCCAGGAAGTCCCCCTCATCACTGGATTTGTGGGGTACTAGGCAGGTAGGGCATGGTCCATTGGCAGATTTTGGTTACTATTGGGTGGGTCTCATTTGGTTCAGGGCAATGGCTTTCTGGCGAACCTTCACATTAATTAGTTAGCAGAAGCAGCAGGTCAGGCTGGCACAGTGAGATCCACTGCCCCAAAGACTAGCAGACCTCAGAGAAAGAGCCTTACAGAGAGAAAGTGGTATTCATAATCTTGGCACCTACTTATTCTTTTGTGGGCAGGGCGGGGTTAGCAGGGCAGCTATTTACTAATTGTTGAAGAACTTAAACCTGCTCTAAAAGTTTATAAGTAATCTTAAACCTGCTCTACAGTTTATAAGTAATCTTTGACCCCAGAGTGTATAGTGGACTATTCAGTCTTGAGTCCATATTCCATCTATTGTGTCTAGACCTAAAGCCCAGCTGTGAAGGGTCCAATAGGTTCTTAGATATAATTCAGCTTCTTAGGTAGTACTGTACCACACTACTGCACTTACAGCCGTCTACACTCTGGCCTCTGTCAGTTTCTCTTAAATCAGCTTCTTCATCTCCACTGGCCACCCTGACCGCCCATGATGGAATCACTGTCCAACCCATTCAGAGGACATCAGCCTTGAAGGTGGCTGCAGTGTGGAGTTTTGCTTTAGGAATTATTCAGTTTTGTAAGTTAATAATAACAGGCATGCATTGTTTTAAATATTCGGCAACAACAGAATTAAAATGAACATGTATTTTCCTGGAAGAATTTCAGAGACTGTAGGAACAGGCCGTATTTATAAATTTGTTTCATGAAGATTGATGTAGATTTCCAGAAATTAAACAGCTAATGCATACTCCATTTTAATTGGCTACATAAGGGGAACTTCTTCCAATTTATATTCTTCTCAAAGCTGAAAATACAGCAATACCTCAATACATGTTGTAAATGTAATTGTGCTCTACAGCATTTCATTATTTTTTTAATTGAATAAAGAAATCCATTTAACTGAATAAAGAAATGCATTTTAGCTACTCACATTTATTTACAACTCAGCTGTACTGTGTTCAGTTGGACTTACTCCACCAACACCTTATGTATCAACCCTATTTGATAACCATTTGATTCACTGCTCACCACTTAAACATATATTACTGTAAGTGCTTCAGACACACATCATCTTGCAGTTCAAAGACATAACAATAGACACAAGGGAAGGCATTACTTTTTCCATGAAATTTTCAGGAGACAAGGCCAATATCTGTGCACCCTGATGCTGCTTATCTTTGTGGCTGAACAGTATCTGTTCTCTGGCAGCCAATGTATACAATTCTTGCAACAACAACTGGATCAGTGGGGGACTGGCAGATTTCCAGTGGCACAGAATTTCTTTCTTGGCTCTCCCTTTCCAAACGACAGCCTTTTGCAAATCATAATTTGCCCAGACTGTTGGTAGGCAGCCAAAGACAGCATACATAAGTGAAAACTCATAGATCATCCTAATGCCTAAGATGAAGCTCAGAAATGCTTCTTTCTAAGAAGGATGCTACATTTTTACAACTCCATAATCTATGAACATTTGTAACCCAAACTGCATGACAGTTTCTATCAGGAGTTCTCCAATGAAACTTTGATTTCTTAATTCTGGATGACATCCAATATACTTTATTATTTTATCCTATAATCAGGTGAATATGTGCTCTGAAGGAACATTCTCTATTTTAAAGGACTGACTGGCATCTCTATACTATATCTTCCTAAGGTCTATACTTCTGAAATACAAAATTGAGTAGTAGATCACTTGTAAAGTAATAGTGGAAGTTTTGAAAAATCTGCAGAGCAGCCAAATAATAGGAGTATAGTGGGAAAGCAGTAGAATAACACTGAGATACCCTTTGGTCTTGAACCTTTTTGTTGGCTGAGTGCATGGTTACAAAGATTATTGACCAAAACTGAGATAGTCAGTAGAGTAGGGGTTGGTAGCATGGTAGACATAAGTCTAGGATACCCATTACACTGACAAGAGGTGGCCACCATTCTCCAATAATAATAAAAAAAAAACCCAAATCTTGTATAATTGCAAAATCTGATGAGATTGATTTTATGCAATTACTTTTTTTTTTTGCTGTGATCTTGTAAAATTTCAATCACAGGAAGGGGAGCAAGTTCAGATTTGGATTGGAAAACCATTTTTGCTGACTATAGGAGCTCCTTCAGCTTAGCAAAGTCTTAAAAACTACTCTCAGTACCTAAGGAGGAAATTCTGTCCAGAACTGGATTTTTTTTTTTTTTGTGACATCAACCATTTGCATTCTTGCCTGATGCTTCCAGACATGTCAGGAATGAAAGATATTGCCTGGATTGTAAAATCTTCTCAACTGCACCTTACTAGCTGCATATTCTAAACTTCCTATTTTCATAAACAGCCCCTTGAGTGCTAGGTATATATGTTTGGTTTCTAAGCTTTGTGTCTTGGTTCATTCAGTGCAAACAGAATGTAGATTCAGTCATTTACACAAAGAGAACTATATATTTCATCTAGGTCAATTTTCCAAACTACCTTTGTTTATTCCTCTGTAATTTGCTCATTTTATTTTGTTGTGAATGAAGAGGCCATTCCAGTGTCTCATAAGTTTTCCAAAGCAACAAAGGGCATGTGTAATGGTATGTGGGAATGACCATTCCCTAGGCAGTGTCTCTGGGCCTGTCTCCCAAGGTCATTCCCACATACCATCACAACATGGCAAGCCCTTCCCTTCACCTATATATTCACAGGTGTGCAAGCCTCCAAACACACAGCCCGTACACACCCCAGAGCAAACTAGCAAGAAAATCCATAATGCTTTCAAATGCCACCCGACATACCAAGGATGACCCACAGCCCCTACTTTCAGCTAGAAAGAATACAAGCTTTGCCATTTTTTATGTATTGGCCTCCAGAAGGAGAGAAGGGAAGAGTTTCATCTTGGTGAAACCAAGAGAAGACCACCCCCTCTCCCCTAGTTTAAAAAGCTTTTGACTTGAGATCAGGGTCAGGGAGACAGCAGAGAGATGCTCAAGGAAGGAGATCACTTGGGAAAATGCCCAGGAGAAAGATCACCTGAAAAATGAGGTGGACTGTAATATAAGCTGACATTCATTCCTCTCTCTGACAGCTTAAGAAAAGGAAGGTGGACTGTATATACCATTCTAAAGACAGACTGTATGTATCCCTTCCTTCATCATTGCTCAGTACCAGTGCCTGGATAGCTCTTAAAGCTGATGTGCTGTATCTAGTCCTCTAAAGTGCAATGATCCATCAATTCAATTCCCAGCAGAGGGTTTGAATCCCATAGAAAACCATGTGTATCTACATACACCTGCCAAGTTCCAGCTAGAATGAAACCAGTTGTGTAATGCTTCCTGGTGGTCAATATAAGTAAAAACATCTGGAAGAGTGAGAAGAGATTACTGGAAGATGGAGACAAAATGGAGATGAGGAGGCTTTGGTGAGTTGCTTTCAAGGAGAAGCCACGTGTGTGAGGAAGCTGTGATAAGAGAGAAGCTAATCTTCTCTGCAGCTGGAGGGGAGGAAGGGTTCTGAACTGTGGACAAGGAAAGTAGAGAATAAGTACTGCTTGAGCAGGGAGGAGGCAGGAACTATAGATGGACAGT
The DNA here is from genome assembly GCF_035149785.1 of Candoia aspera. Classification (NCBI taxonomy): domain Eukaryota; kingdom Metazoa; phylum Chordata; class Lepidosauria; order Squamata; family Candoiidae; genus Candoia; species Candoia aspera. The sequence continues at coordinate 118,695,121 of NC_086153.1, read as the reverse complement.
GCTAAAAATCTCTGGGAGAAGGCACTGAGAAATTGAGAGGCTTTAGAAATTTGAATTATAAATAAATAAGCAAACAAACACCAAACCACAACCCAGTCTTTAGGGAATCATCAGGAGAACAGGAAATGCTTCTAAACCTTTGATTGAAGGTTGCAATCTAAGAGAATCAGGGGTTAGTTAGGGCCAGCTAGTTGGAGAAGTAAACTGGGCAAAATCCCTCCTCTTGGAGTTAAAGTTCTAGGCCAGGATTTGTGTTCTGGTTACTTTGTTTTTAGAAATGCTAGTCTGATTCACGGATTCTGATATTTCCATTGCATCTGCTAATTGTTCCAAAAATATGCCTTTGTGTGTGTGTGTGTGTGTGTGTTTACAGAAGTTTAATGTCTTTGTGAAAATTCTGTTCTAGAATGTTTTGTTCCAACTCATCTACTGGAACCTCAGATCCCATCCAGCTGGGTCTGGGTCCAGTCTTCCCATTGTATTTTATGGGAGACTGACATTTGAAACACTGTCTCAGATCTTTACCAGTGCTAAATGCCTTATTTCGTCCATTTGTCATATTTTGGGCATTTGGCAAAGCTGAAACAAATTTTACTTTTCTTTCTCTTTATTTTTAATAAAACTAATATTGAAATCGTATGATTGATGCTTTGTTTTCATACAGTATTCAAAAGGACACATTATTTACTGTTTTCTGCCCATGTTCCTCAAAGCAAGTAAGGCCAGGAGATGATGCCACAGAATTCATTTTCTATTATTGTTATTGTTGTTGCAATAATGGACAATATATGTTACTCAGGGTTGAATTGTTGGGTTCTTGGTGTTCTCTAAACTTGCTTTTCTTTTTCCAGATGTTTTCTTACCAGCCTGCATAACATCATCAGTGCATGAGGGAGTGGCATTTGCTGGTTGTTTGTATATATAACAGCTTTGCTACCAGCCTTGATTGGGGCATTATTTCTTCCTTGATTTTTCCTGTTTATCTGGTTTTTGTGCCTGCTTATCTAGGTGTTGGTTAATAGGTGGGTGATGCGGAAGGATATGTTTAGGGTCTGTTTGTCTCGTTCCTTGACCTTTGGTTGCTTTCTTTCTTGAAAGGTTTGTAGATGGACCTTATCTCAATTTGTCTATTAATTGCTGAGTTGTCAGAGTTTCATTTCTTGAGGAATTCTCTTCCTTTTTGGATCAGGCTTAGTTTAAGATATCTACAGTTTCCCCAGCTGTGGTTGGCCTTGCAGAGTATGGGGAAATTAAGGAGTTTTCATCATATCTTCAGACTGCCAGTCAATGTTCACTGTTGTATTCTCTCAACATTTTCCCTGTTTGCCCCACATAATGGTTGCAACAGTACTAGCACTGTAAGTTGTAAATGACTCTTTTGCTATTGGATCTTTGGGTTTGCTTAAAATGCTTGGGACAGATTGTGTTGCAAGACCATGCTTGTGCCACTTTGTCTTCCATCAGCATCTTTTTCAATTGCCTTTAAAATTGTTGAGCATCTGTGTCATCTCCAATGATTCTTGGCTTTGTACTATGTGTCCAGAATATTTAAACTTTGGCTTCATTATTGGTGCTTCCAATGAGCAGTCTGCTCTTACTTCATCTAATACTCATAATGTTTTTCTTCTTGTAATCTAAGATCGCAACAATTTTCTCTAGCAGCACAATTCAAAGGGAACCATTTTTCTTTGTTCAGCCTGATTGTCCAGCGTTCACAACCATATATTACAACTGGAAAAACAATGGCCTTGTTCTTACATGCCTCTACTGACAGTGTGATGTCTTTGCACTTTAATATTTTGTCTATCATAGTCAATATATCAAGCAGCAAATCTCTTTATTTCATGGCTACAGTCACCATCCCTTGAATGTTTGAGTTTCAGAAAAAAAATAATGCTTCAATGTTCAGTGGCTTCTCCACCTATTTGCATTGAGTTAGTTCTGCCTATTGAGAAAATCTCTGGGTCTTTTAATATTGAGAATCAGACCAGCTTTTGCACATTCTTCTTTACCTTCTACAAGAAATTCCCTAACTCTTCTTCCCTTTCAGCCACTGAAGTTGTATTATCAGGTAATCTGAAGTTGTTGATGTTTCTCCCAGCATTATTAATAATAAGATTTAATAAGATGTAGATAATTGACCAATTTTCCATCATCTCGTGCACTCCAGATGTGTTATAACTGCAATTGCCAGCCAGGAACTCCAAAACTTTTAGAGGGCATCACATAGGGGACAGGTGATCTAGATGGTAGCTGTTATCTGAATTGTACAAACTTTGGGGCTTAGCAAAAGGGACAAACTTGATTAAATTTTTGAGAGAAAAGTGCATGTCCTTCACTGTAACATTACTGATTTCAAAACTGTCAGCTTAAGACACCTGGAAGAATTCAAATGCACAATCTCCAATGTCAGCAACTGCTTTCATGGAAGCTATATATGATATTTTTGAGAAAGTGGGGCTGCAGTGGGGTGGCTTTATAGTCTGGGTTATATCTTCTAGATGCCCAGGGAGAGGATTTTTTGTGGGGGATGGTTCTGGAATTTCTGAATAAAGTTTAAAATGTTCTTTTTTTGTAACATGTGAAGCCTATTTTAGGGATTGCAGTACTTTTTTTTTTTGGTGCCTTCTCATCAAAATGGTGAGAAGTTCTACTTTTGATTTCCAACAACTGTGATCATGGGGATTCCTGAGACCCTATCTGTCAGCATTCCTTTTTTGTACAGCAAAGTCTCTCTCATTATATAATATAATCTTAAATGTAGAAAAAATAAAGTGGTTGTCAAAAGGGAACATGATAAGCATAATAAAAAGAAAAATGCACATAAAATAGCAAATATTACAAGTAAAATAAACCTACTGCTCCCAAGGTTCAACATAAAGAAGAAATGAATAGCTGGGGGAAACATATATAATCAAGAGGAATATTTACATCTACCTTTCTCACTCAAAACTGCAATTAAGTGATATCCTACAGTTCTTTTGCCAGTTCCCTATCATGCGGTCATCTAAAGCTATTTTATCTTGGGAGATGAAAAGAAGACATTAAAGCAGAAAAGGCCTCAAGACATCTAGCAATCTGAAAGAGTAACCTTTTTGATTAAGTTTATTTTTACCACCATTCTTCAGTCCGGATATGATATTTATATTTCTCACTGAGTCTCCTGCTTTAATGTATATTATTAATGTCTTGACTGTGTTTGAAAGTTTGTCAGCCATCCTCTGGGAGAGATCAAAACATGATTCTATTTTAAAAGTAGTGATTCCCCTCTCGCAAGATCACAGTTCTTGAAAGAGAGTCTTCTTCATTTGATTTTAACTTGATCATTTGATAGTGTCATCTGCTTAGCCCTCCTAACCAAGAGATATAAAGACCAGATCAAAATGTAGAGAGAGGTTCGGACATCCTTGTCCAACTGGTGTTCTCCAGATGTGTTGAAACTCCAGATGCTGTCTAGGAGTTCTGAGCACTGCTGTAGTTTTAACACATCCAGAGAACTCCAGGTTGCAGAAAGCTGGGTTTCAGATTACTCTGCTTAACACCTCACTGTAATGGATGCCTAGACTGTAATTGATGCTGAGATGAACTTATCATTCAATTTCTCAAACTGTTCAGATTGTTCTGTCATCTTTTTTTTAAAAAGTTCTTTAATTACTGTTGGAAAATCTCTGCTGCTCACAGGGTAATCCACATATGTTTCCTAAAAATGTAATCCTTCTTTGGTGACCTAATTTCAGCAACCGCAGTTTGCCATAGATACTTTGTTCCTCATTACACACACACACACAGAGAGAAAGAAAGAAAGAATGTAGAAAACACAAAAGACAGTTTTGAAAACTGATATTTCAACCATGCCTGGCTTCCCTGCCCCCAGTTTGTCTTCATTACTTTTCATTCTAAATTACCTCCTCCACTAAACTGCAAATTTTCATGAGTGGCTGAATTTTCCTTGGGTCAGCCATCAGGACAAGCCTGATTTCAGGTGCCAAGGCTGCAGGGAATTTGGATCAGTATTAATAAAATGAAAATCTGGATTCCAACAGAACAAACAAAACACTTGCATTTAGTTATTATAAATAAATGAAATATAATGTTTTAAACATCAACATCCCCAAACAGGAATGTTGATAAAGCAAAGTATATATTGTAGAGCTCCCACTCCACCCAGAACCATTAAGATGTCCAGTGGGACTCCAAGCAACTTTCCTTGCAAAACTATTCAACTAGGGGCACTTTCAAGGATAAGGGATTTTTATTTTGTTTTTGTTCTTTTTTAAGCCCCAGAGATAATGCATGCTTCCTTTAAAAAAAAAAGTTTCCCTTCTTGGGTGCTGTGATCAGTTTTTGCCACCTCTTGCCCAAGCCACCTGAGATAAGAGACCAGATGGATTATACAGAAAGGGGCTGAGGGAAAAACAGACAGAAGAATAAAAACGAAAGACCTGGGAGAAAGGGACTCTTTGTGCTACTGTCCAGGACTCAAACTGCAAATTCCTTTGTTGGAGGAACAAGAATAGCAAGACTACAAAAGATGGGAAGGGTCAGCTCTGCTAGGTGGACCAGGCCAGAAACTCAACTCTACAGGAACAAAACTACATTGTATTGGGATTGGCTATAATTTCAGAAACTTGCAAGTCTGTGCTGTACCTCCCTTCTCTCTTACACTGCAGTAGGGTATAAGAGGCGTTTTCCTGAGACACTTCCAAATATTACTTTGTTTCCCAGGACTTAAAGAATGTTTCAGCCCCCTTGGCCTAGGTAATGGTTCTTGCAAATTTCTGACGAGCTCACCTCCCGTATTCTCTATAGCAGTGTTTCTTAAACGTTTTCCTCTTGGGACCCTTCCCCCACTTTTAAAAATTATGGAGGACCCTAAAAGAGCTTTTATTTATATGAATTATAGTTGTCAATATTTACCGTATTAAAACTTAAAATTACACATTTCTAGAATATTTATTTATTGAATCATTTTTTAAATCTGTTCAATCATTTCCGATTCTTGGAGACTGCCTGGACAAGTCCCTGAAGTTTCTTTGGCAAGGTTTTTCAGAAGTGGTTTGCCATTGCCTCCTTCCTCAGGCTGAGAGAGTGACTGGCCCAAGGTCACCCAGCTGGCTTTGTGCCTAAGGCAGGACTAGAACTCTCAGTCTCCCGGTTTTTACCCTGGTGCCTTACCCACTACACCAAACTGGCTCTCTGAATCATGTACGAATAAGAATATTAAATCCATTAGATATTAACTTAAGTATTTTTCATGAAAAACCCTACATTTTTTTAACAAATAAAAAATAATGAGAAGAGTGACATTGTTTTAAATTTTTGAAAATATCTTTAATATCTTTAATATCTGGCAAATAATTTTGATTTCATGGACCCCTGAGAGGGTCTTGGGGGGCTGCTTTATAGGAAGGGACATCAATATAACTTGCCTTAAAGGCCTGGAAGACCCTTGGATGTATACTCTTTCAGCTATATGTTCTCACCAATTTTTCATTACTGGCAAACGATAATGTTTACAGATGTTTCAGTGAATCATTTTGGCCACCATGTTATATCATTGTTTATAATCAGTTTGTACAATCTTCTTGCTATTTCTATTGTTGTTGTTGTTAATATGCTGGCTCAGAGAAAACGTCCCTAGTAGAAGTAGAATTTACTTTCTTTAGTCTTTAGAAAGGGAGAGTGCTAGGTGAGGGGACTGCACTGTTTTGACTCCCCCGAGTGGGGGAGATGGGAGGTAATAAAAATATAATAAATAAATAAATAAATAAATCCTTTCCTCAAGTGGAGGAAGGGGAACACCCCCCCTCTGGACATTCTTCTTTATTGAAGGTCATGTGAAAGGCCACAACTGAGCATGGTCATGGGGCAGCTCAAGTGGTCTAGTGCTTAGTTCTGGGAGTTACCAATTAGCAGAGGGCCCGAGTCTTTTCGAAGGCTCTTGGCTGTACCTCTGTCAGGGCAGCCTTGCTCCAAAAAAGACACGGACTCACTTAGAGGGTCTAAGGATTTCCGGCTTTATTGGAACAGAATGCATGCAATGAAAAAGACGGGAATCCTTATGTGTTGGCAGGGTGTCCTGTTTATACTCCGGTGGCGGACCTTGTCCTTCTCCACCCCCCATTGACCCTTGAGCCCGGACCGGATGGGTGCTTGGGACTGTGATGCGTCTGCTGATGGGCAATTCCGGCGATCTCCGGTGTTCTCCTTTGTTTCCTCGCCTTTGTCCAGTGCAGGTGCGTCCCCCGGGGTAGTGGGAAGGCATTCCCCCGATCTTTCAATGGGTGCCAAGTCCAGTCTGAGGGGCGTTTCTATTATGTTGGTGATTCCTTTATGGATATGGGTGCTTGAGGGATATGTGAGTGATTAAAGGATTATGATTATCCCTTCCTCTTTCCTAATGTGCATGTTCCCCGTTGTGATGCACTTATGCCTTGCAACGGGGAACATGACAACCTCTCCTTGTTATGCTGCCTAGGCAGCCATTCACAAACCACAAGTAAAGTCTTTCTTTAATTGACCTCAAGAACTCTAAGTTCCCAGATAGAACAACATACTGATGGTCAGTCTGTTAGGTGCCCAGAGGTACTGGGTGGGAATTAAGTAGTAGGCACCAGAAAGAGCATTCCCTGCTACATTTTGTGCATTTTAACAATGCTTGCCTGTCAGGGAAGGTTAGATGAAGTGAGTTTGGTCATTTGTGTCCAAAGAATGGAAAATGAATGGTAGGCAACCTGCTAGGCAGCTTCATGGCTTCTGTATGAAGAAGGAAAGGTGAAGTGAGAGGTGATGAGCCAAGAGTCTCCAATGCCCAAGCCCTCTACTGGCTTTTATCCCCGCCCACCTCCCCCCCACCCCACAAAGACTTTGACATGGACATGTGTGGGCACACCTACTAATATATCTCCAGGGTAGATTTGACTTCTGCCACAGGGGTTGCCAGCTAGCCACAACCTTTGGCCTCCCAAAAATCAGGAAGTTCTGGTTATGGAATTTCCTGTTGAAAGATATGAGGATGGCTGCTAACTAAAATTGGCTTGAAAAAAGGAATATACGAAGGGGGATAAATGTTTTAGTGGCTACTGGCTGTGATGGCCATGTGAGTCTTCCATGTCCCAACTACCGATAGAGAGGGGAAAGGGACAATAGAAAGGAAGGATGGTCACCTGTGGCATTGTTTAAATGAGCCTCTGATCTAATGCAGCAGGAATCACCTTCTATTTGCTGCAGGCCTTTCCCATTCTCATCGCCATGACCCAAACATATCTTGACCACAATATTGTTTTCTATGGTCTCTCCATGATGTCACCTCTGTCATGCTTCCAGCCCAAGAGTGACACAGAGTTAAGCTGTCCTTAGATGTATGATGTTGAAATAGTATCTTCCCCATATTCCGACACCATCCAAGGGCAACCTCAAGATGAAATCTATTAGCCTTTGTTACCCATTATCTTGGAGAGAAGTCAGATGACTGACAGTGATTGGGAACAGAGGCAGAATAGGAATCAAGTCACATGCCAGCAGAGTTTTCTTCTGACTCAGGGATGGGTGGAGAGCACATCAACTGAGAAATATTCCAATTAATCATGGCAAGTAATCCTAGCAAGAAATGTCCAGTCTTTGAACTATGTTTCTTAGTGAAATTCTGTAGACAGTTTACGTTTACAGTCAGGGCTGTCCAAAAGAGAACACATTTTATAGAACACATTGGGGTTGTATGCAAAGGAATTGTATGAATTCACCTAAACATATCCTGTTTTTGAATTTAATATTCATCTTATTATATATCTTTGTACTCTATTTTATCTCATACTATTTTATCTTACTTTTTATCCTTACCTTACCTTATTATATTCTATCTATTTTATTTCATGGTAGCCTATTTCATCTCATTTTATTGTATCTCACTTTGTTTTGTTTTATTGTATCTTACTGTGGCTGATGCCTATGCTTTGATACGGTCATTTGACTAATCAATAAAGTATAGTGTTACTGTTATTGCAGACAATTATTTTTTCTATCTTGTAACAGAGAATGCAGGGAATCTGACCAGAGAAATGACTCTCAGTGAAGTTTAAAATTTCTCCTTTACTAAGTCTGGGAAAGCCCCACTTGGGTGTCTTATTACAAGAGCCCAAAGATGGCTAAAAAGAAAAATGATGAGTCCTGTCCAGAATAAGCTCTCATCTAGATGGACTTTTGTGGCCACCATGATATTTCTGTAGAGCCCACCATCAGCACAAGGTAACAACTATGCACTGTGTCTTTTGCCAACACCCAGCATCTAATATTCAAAGGCACAGAATGTAGAGGCTTCATTTATCCATGGTGAGACTTCTCTAGCAGCAATCTGGATGAATATGATTTATCCAGGGAACAAGTCTCTTTGAACTCAGATTAGTAATTTATTAAGAAAACAGCTTAAAGTTAACATCACAGGAGTTCTGGCAAGTACTTTGCTTTCAAATGAGAAATCTATACAAAAGCAGATCAAAACAGATGCTCTTTCTCAGTACCAGGGAGGAGATCTGCCTCTTGCCTCTCTCGAGAAGGTAGGCCAGCCTGCACCTGGAGATTGTTTACAAAATGGCTACTTGCCTCTTTATCAATGTGAGAACCAGCATTCACACTCATTGTGTCTAACTGCAGTTCATAAACCTACTCTCTGAAAGTTTATATAGACCTTTTTATTACAGTAAGCCATGATCATTTTCTTGAAACATTGAATTTATGCCATGTTTCCTGACTTGTTGCTTCTGTCCTGAGTGGTTATTACAGGCGTGTCCTGCTTGCCATAGCACAGACTCCCCACTAAGAGGTTGCAGAGGACACACCCCATGATATCAACTCCAGCTCATTCCTGGCATATTGCTGTAATGGTGTGTGGGAATGACCTTGGGAGAGAGGAGGGACAACCCCAGACTGGACAACTGGCATGTAAAAGATGTCTCAGCCCACAGAAGGAGAGGGGGAAGGGTGTGGGAAGCATTTCAGAAGGGACCCTCCCTGGTTTTCCAGAGTAAAAAGAAAGGAGGGGAGAAATACTTTCAGTCCTGCAAGGTTCTGTTAATGTAACCTAAGGGAAAAAAATAGAGCTAGTACTCCTGGGTGCGCTTCTTTGTCTGGAATTGCTGTGGTAGACTGAAATTGGCTTTAGGTGTTCCAGTAGGAAAGTGGTATTTTCCTTTTTTTACATTTGCATAATCAATGTATCTATTAAATTATTTTTTCACAGCCACTGAATCTAGTGGTTTTGACTAGATTTAGTTCTGACTCAGTCATTAAGATCATCTTGTCATGAGGCTTCTTCAGTTGTTAGGGGGAAAGGAGAGAGGGGTCCATTCTATCAGCAGAAGGTTTTTGATCCAGCTCAATGTCACAGGTTGAGCGAGGAAAGTTTCTGGCATCACTCTCACTCCCATGAAGCCTGTTTGGAGACTTAACGGGATTCTCCAGAATAGGAGGAGAAGCATGGAGAATGCAAAAAAGGAAGGAACTCTGAGTTGATTAGAAGGAGCATTTGGAGGGAAATGAAACTGTACTAGGACACATTCCTGCCAAGAGCATAAAAACCTTGGATCCAGACCATGCTTACTGTAAGAACAATTGAATAACGGATCCACTTCAAAATTTAAACCAATGTTGTGTTGTTATGATTAAAGCAACATTTTCCCAAAACCCCTAAGGCAGATTTTACCAATATGCTGTCCTCCTGACAGAATTCTGGGTGCTGTAGTGCCAGCTGGAATTGTAAAATCCATCACAAAGGAAAGAAAGGTGTGAGGGGGTGGGGGGTGGGAAGAAAAATTGAAAAAAAAATGAAATATTACCATTTACAGCTCTAAAGTCCCTTTTTTTACTTTACAAATTGAATTAAATAAAATTTGATTTACTTATAAAAGTGTGTTTGGTATTTAAAAATCAAAAAAGTATGATTTGATCAAGAATTTATTGACTGAATTTAAGAGATTTTTTAATTTGGGGTGCAAAAGCTAAAATCTGCTGAACTCTCTTCATTTCTGCCTGTTTAGGAGAATCAGGTAGGGGAAAAAAATTAACAGTGAAAGTAAAAGACTCCTTCCATATTATAGTAAAACAAAGAAAATATGTTGGAGACATGTTAGCAATTAATCATGGATTCAAGCACAAGCATTATATACCAGGGTAATGGGGAGAGATTCAACATCTGGAAGACAGATGAGATTAAACAATTTAAAGGGGATGTTGTTTTTAAAGAAATTGAGAATGCTAATTCACAATGGAATATGCAGTTGTGTATAGGGACTCTAAGTAACAGTGGCTGCAGAATTTTATAAAAGTTCAAGAGAGGTTTATGCTACTTACTAGTTAAAAGCTGCCCAGAGTCATACGTGAGTCAGGAGGCCTATAAACTAACTAAATAAATATGTGCCCTTCACATTGGCTTTGGTATTTAGTCACTAACAGCTAAATGAATTACTTTTGCAAGTGGTTTATTAAAGAAGTGGAATTCACACTGTGAACCACCCAGGGCAGGTGAACATGGAAGGCCATTGCATTGCCCAGGTTGTCTGATCTCAAGATTAAATTAAAGCAAGGCTTGAACAGGCTGTTCTGCCTTTCGGGGATACCAGGACACAATGGGCATGGGCATTTCACTTGTTTGCATGTGTGCAGTACGAAGCCCCTTGCCCTGTCTCTCAGTTTTGCACCAAGACATCATACCTTGCTTCTCACTCCCCCAAGGGAAAGTAAACTACTGTACTCACCACACTGGCATCTGTGTTAGGGGCCCTTTGCTCAGCCATCACTCTACCATGACAGGGAAACTCACAGATTGGCCTCACAGATTGCCCCATGCAAGAAATGGGTCCTCTTCTGCTTTTGCAGGAATACTCACTACTTGCATGCAGAAGCTCCCCATTTATTCACAACCTCACAACAGCAGGAGGAAGAAGCTGGGGCTAAGTACAGTAGTAATCATCCATTGGCAGCATCAAGGTATCTCTGGAGTACAGCTCTGATTCCATCAAAATAAAGTGGTTTAAATCTTTATTAATACTGCAGGAAATTATAAGACAGACTCACATTCCCTTTTAATAGATCAGAACTCAAGGAAGAAAACCAGTGATCTACTTTACACATCTGATCCTGCTCATAGCTAATTCCCACACTAGCATCATGTTCACGTTAGGTAACAGAATGATACAATTTGATCAATGGGGCAAAGAACTGACGTCGCTCAGATTAGACCTGTTATTCCACTGAGGGGACATAACTAAAAATATTTAATATACCAAACGTATGCCTACTTAAAAAAAAGTGAGGGCTCTAGAATAAATAAGTTATTTAATTGATTTGCCCACAACTTAATTATTGCCATCAGTATTGTCTTGTGAGATCTTGGCATTACTTTTTGTGCATCTGTGAACAGAGAAAGGGCGAGTAGAGGAGCAATGGTCACAGAGCTCTCTGAATTAATTTTGAAGTGTGTGGTGGGCTCATTAGGATCCAAATCCCTCTTTGGGCATTATGGAACATGACAAGTTTTGATTCAAGGTCAGGACTGGGTGAAGGAACCTGTTTTCTGCTGGAATCCAATTCTGCATGCGCCAGCTTCCTGCATCAATAAACCTATTGACCAGCAGGGGAATAGATGTAACGATTACAAGCAGAAGGACTTTAACATTTTATTTTGTTGTTAACTTTAGTGTTTTTCTCTCTGCTTGCTTTTCCTGCTACCAACATGTTCATTACCTTCACGACTTTCAGAATTAGCCTTTTTTCTCTGCAAAGTAGAGCGACACACACAGAGTCATAGGGAGTCAGGCAGCACATACATTTGATAAATACATAAAAAAGGGTGATGCTTTGGTCACACCATTGTGGCTGCCACCTTGACTGTTTTGACCATACCCTGCTGACTTGAGGTTACAAACAGATTGCAGTGTTTCTTGATTGGCTGATTTGCCATCCCTATCCTTCCTCCCCTGGAGAAAAATCATTAAAAGGGGAAGCTCTCCATGGCACCCTTTTGCCCTTTCTCTGCAGAGGGAAATGCAAGGAAGTAGAGAAAGCACACTCACCCTTAGTTCCCTTAAACACTAAAAAAGCCACTTTCCATCAGTTTTCTTCAGGTCTTCACCATTTGGAACGTCTTTGCCCTTGAGAATGCCTCCATGATGATGAAGGATCAGACCAGTTTCATTGCAGTCTCACAGTGTTTCTGAAAGTGGAGCTAACCTAAAGCGGTCTCTGGTTCCAATCATAACTATTAAAGCCAAAGAGGAGTGGAACAAAAATCAGCTACGCATATTAATTCTGCATAGACATGCAGAATTTAAGATTGTGAGGTAGCCTGCCTCTGTATCTTAAATTATGCAAATATTGTAGAGTAGTATAAATATTGGCTAAACTGGCTTAGTCTTATGGAACTTACAATCAGATATAAGTCAGAGATGCTGAGTTACCTGCCCTTGACTTAAAAAGTATAATTTTGCCATCTTAAACATTTGTAATAATTGAAATATAGAAAAAGATAATACAAGGGAAAGATTTATGCTTGTCTCTCCTGGAGACAAATTCCTTTTATTCACAGACTTTATCCCACTGTCTATAGGGTAGCTTTAAGGAGCCATCTCATCTCCACACTCACATGGAGGAGGATGGAAATCAATAGAATAATATGTTTCCTTGAAGTTCAACTCTGGGAATTATATCTACTTTTCCATCAACAAATGATCCAAATGACTACAGCCCTTCTTCCCCACAGCAATACAATATATAGAATACCCAGAATATTCATACTTACTTCTCTTTAAAAGTGAAACAAGATTTTTTTTTAAAAAAATACCAAATACTCTAAGAGCCAGCTAAATTTATTCCAAGGATCATCCTGGCTTTAAATCATGTACGATTCATCCAACTAAGAAAAGACAAAATTAAAGAACTCTACTGCCTGACAAATTTTCTAAATTGACATAAAGTTCTTTTTTTTATCTTATTTTAGTAGATTTTTCTCTTAGTAGGGCTGGGGGACCCTGTAACTGAAATATATGTATTTATTCATTCTGTTTTCACCCATTTATTGACATGGCATTAAAACTAGTCTGCAGTTAAAACCAAAGTCTGATTCTCTTTGGTGTGCAAAAGAGATCCAGTGCTGGCCCTCCTACATAATGATGAGACCACCACAGGGATTCACCTTTTTTTTTTTTAACCATTAGAATCCACAAGCAATCCTGATACATATGAGCTACATTCATGCAATAAGACAAACCTCGAAGTTGGAATAACAAAATACATTTGCTGTGTTCACTTAATATTCGATGACCAAAGACATAAATTACCTCCATCCCGGGTGAGGTAAGTGATGCAGTGACTGCCCTTTCTTGGTGCCTGGGGGCTGTGTGGGCCTGGATGGGGAACAACAGGCTTCAGCTGAACCCTGGTGAGACGGAGTGGCTGTGGGTTGATGGCTCCTTGGTTTCCAGGAAATTGTCATCTTTAGTTCTGGATGGGGTGGCACTGCCCCAGACAGACCCGGTGTGTAATCTGGAGGTTCTTCTGGACTCACGACTCCTGCTTGAAGAGCAGGTGGCAGTCATGGCCAGGAGGGCCTTTGCTCACCTTTGGGTTGTGCGCCAGTTACGCCTGTTCCTGGAGCGAGAGGCCCTCTGAACAGTCACTCATGCCCTTGACTATTGCAATGTGCTCTACATGGGGCTACCCTTGAAGAGTACCTGGAAGCTTCAGCTGGTCCAGAATGCAGCCGCGCAGGTTATTTTTGGTGCCCCTAGATCGGCACATATAACACCTTTACTGCGCGAGCTGCACTGGGTGCCAGTTTGCTTCCAGGTCCAATTCAAGGTGTTGGTTATGACCTTTAAAGCCCTACATGGCACGGGGCCAGGCTACCTGAGGGACCATCTCATCCCCATAACATCGACCTGCCCCACCCAGTCAGGCAGAGGGGGCATGTTATGGACCCCATCAATAAGAGAATTCCATCTGGCGGGGTCCAGGAAGCAGGCATTCTCTGCGGTTGCCCCCGCCCTTTGGAACATCTTGCCCCCAGAGTTGAGGCAGGCCCCTTCGCTCCCGAACTTCAGGAGGTCCATGAAAACCTGGTTCTGCCTTCTCACATGGGGCGGGAAGGTGGGCAACCATTCATGGGGTTGGCTCATGCCTTAGACCCCCTCCCACCTGATCAGAATTTTTAACCTCTTGGATTTTATACTTATTTATATTGTATTTTATATTTGTAATTTGTTTTTATAAAATCTTAATTGTCTATTATTATAGTCTTAACTTTATTGTAAACTGCCCAGAGTCCCTCTTTTGGGGGAGGGACGGTAGCAAAATGTGAATAATATTTTGGGCGGTAGCAAAATGTGAATAATAAATAAATAATATTACGATTTGATGGAATGACCTGGATCACATAACACTCTAAGATTGTTGCTCATCCACAAAATACAAGATGGAGTTTTAGCAAATCTAGCAAGTTCTGTACTGAGCAAAATGTTCGCTCTATGAAGGAAAAAGAATCAGCATCTTGAAAAGAAGGTTGTCATAAACCCCAGTTAGGACAAGGTATGTAGAGGATACAGTCCACTGGGATAAACCAACCACATTATCAAATTACAGTTTGCCAAAGCTTGTTTTTATTAATAATAATTGAAGGAACTATAGTTCGGTTCTATATGTGTTGGTTCTTGAGGGTTGGGAAAGCCTCTAGCCTTGGAATGTACAAGGGTATTAGGAAACAATGGTCTTTCTCTATCTCTTACCCTGAATGGTTTGATGCTCCTATTTGGATCCAGTGGAATATAATTCTGTACACATGTTTTTGTTTATAAAAGGGAACCCACTTTTATAGAGTGTTGCTGTCATTGTGATCTGGAAAATAAAACAAAATCTAGATGCTGGAGTCAGAGAATCAATGTTATACATATTGTTTCTACCTGTTCAATCTGGCCCAGCAGGATGGGCATGCTTCAGGGCCCATCAGCTAAGGAGTGCTGGTTGGTGGGGCACAGGAGGTGTGCGTTTTCCGCTGTAGCACCCGCCCTATGGAACATCCTCCCTTCAGATTAGGATGGCCCTGACCCTGCTGGCCTTTTGTAAGGCCCTAAAGACCTGGTTCTGTGCCTGGGCTTGGGCCCCTGAGTCTGTGAAAGCACCCATCTCCTGGCTGTATTAGTGCTGTTGACTGTGTTGTTTTTTTCCCATTGTCTTGTTCTTCTGCTTTGTTGGGGGGCATTTTTGCGGCTATGGATTTTAATTTTTGTACTGAATTTTTGTACCTATGATAAAATTGTTTTTATTTTGCTTGTTGTTGTTCGCTGCCCAGAGTCACTTGCTGAGATGGGCAACTTGATAAATTGATTAAATAAATATGTAAAAATACTGAGAAGCAGCTACCCACCAAATCCCCTTATCACTGCCACTAAACCTCCATGACTTGCTTTCTTCTGCTTCCTTCATAATTGCTTCAGCTGTATGTTTGAACTGCTTCCAAGCTGGCAGCCTTCATCACACCAGGCATGAGATGTTTCATGTTTTCTTCCCTCCCAGCCCTGCCCTCTAAACTGTATGAGAATAAGAAACAAGACAGAGGAAGGGGGAAAGTGTGTGTCTGTGTGTGTGTGAGAGAGAGAGGAGAGTGTTTTCTGGCAATCTCAGCTAGAGTTTATGAGTCAGACCACCAAGGGATCAATAAAAGGTCACTTATCTTGTCTCTTACTTAAAACAAACACTAATTTCCTCCTTGGAACTTCCTCCCTGGAGAGAATAGGAAGAGATTCCCCAGCAATGATGGAAAAGCCCTCTGGATTTTGAAGCGGGGGCAGTTGATTCCAGAGATAAGTCATCACAAAGCAGTGCTCGTAAGAACTTCTCACGAGCCATACCAGGCCATTCTCATGGGGTCATTTCTAAAATGTAGCACTAAGTGACTTAAAGTCTCAATATCATATAAAGCAGACAGACAGCTCACTCTCTTTAGATTAAACCCAGTTTGTTACCCAGTGGTAAAGTTCATATTTCAAATGCAAATGTTCCCCTATTCAATTCTCTACATCTTGTTTTTCTTTTAATCTCAGATTTATTGGAGAAGTCCTTTAATGAAAAATGTGAAGAACTGTTTTCAAGGAAGAGAGAGAGAAGTACAGTATGTTTGGTTCACATTCAAATATCAGCTAATTTTGCCTCTAGGGATTAGGCAAATTGGAGCATGACTATCACTTGGTTTTGCGCAAATACAGAAACAAATATATGATAGATTAGGCAACTCTAAGTAAAATGTGTACCCAAAACTGAATAAAAAAGTTTAATATTAGATAATGTGTATGAAAATGCAGAAGAACTTACATGGAGACTTTAAAAAAATCACAAAACTGAAGCAAAGACAGACACTCCGAACCTGGGAAGACTTCAAATGTGTATGAATTGGACCCTGCGTGCAGTCCTGTTCCTTACTTTCCCCAGGATTACATTTAGTTTGAAGATGTGTATAGTTTTCCACACAATCTAACAAAACAAGGTCCTGGGTCACACAGAGTTCTGCCTTTTCATCCCAACCAATGCAAACATCTCCCTGCAGCCTTCCCAGCAGAATATGTGGCAGTCAGGGAAAGAAAAGTTGGATCCAGTGTCTGTGCCTGTTCCTGAGCCAAATTGAAATCTTTGCCTGTTCATGAACACCAGAAGGTGGCTAGGATGTGTTTACTTCAACACATGGATGAAAAATGCAAATGTTATGAGAAACAAAAGGGACAGCTAGTTGGGACAATGGCTGGGATCCATTAGGAGTGATTTAGTAGCTTGGTCAGCTTGACTGACCAAGAATCAGTCAAGTCAGTTCATTCTGGCTTATCTTCTAGGTCTTCTTGCCCTATAAAGTCAAGTCACAAAAATGAGTGAGGGGTGACTGCTTGTTCAGAGTTTGCAATGGGAGACAGAGCTTCACATACATATTGCTTATATGGGATGGGAATGCACAGAATGTCAAGACAATGACACGTTGTGTCTAATGAGACAATAAGTTGACAGTGCTGTCATTTTTAGCAACCACGCCATGAATTATATAATTTTGTTATTAGTTTTAGTTTAAGCAAAACCTACGTTCATTTTACACTGAGTGAAATGTATTTCTTCTGATCAATAGCTTTATGTGTGTGTGTACTGGTACATGGATTGTCCCATGGAGTCTGGTGTTGCAAAACAGTAGACATATACGCAGAGCATTTTCCACACCGAAGAAGATTAGAGAGTCTCCCATATACCTTCTCCTTTACAGCATATTATAAATACCTCCAACAAGAGTAATCTGTGTGTCTACTCAAAAATAAATCCTACAGAATTTAATGAAGCTAATGTTAAAATAATAGGTTACAAGATTGCAAACTTAATGCATGATAGATGGATTGGAGAGACTAAACAAAATGAGTTCCAGTTTTTAGCTGGTGGGGATTTTTAAACAGCCCTCTAAAGTCTTCTTCTCAGGAATGGTACTGCAGGCATGAGTACTTCCCAAGTAATCTAACAAACCCTGTGGGAAGAAGGTTTCCAACATTCTTGTACTGACACATTTTAACTGCGATGTTTAAAAGAACTTTTGTGTTGGACCAACATATCTGAAGACATATCTTAATGACTGTTTATGACTGTGTGTTCACTTCATTTATTCTCATGGCAGCTACTCTCCAAGGTGCTTCCTAATCACTGAAAGGGTAATGTTTGTTTGCTTAAAAGCAAGGGGAGAGTTGATAATGTACAGTACAGTTTAGCCCTTCTGCTCCATAAATTGGCTAACCAACACATGTTTTGTTATTTAGGCCAATGAGATTGACCCGGGGCGGTGGTGTTTATCCTTTTAGATAAATGTAAGAGTTCATTTAGGCTCAGGATCTAGCCTTTTTAAAATGCATTTCTCTGCAAAGTCAGAGCCAGACTGGGTGGTGAGTTGAAGTGCTGTCTGCTCACTTCCAGACTGGAAAGTGAGAATTGGGGCATTTTAAAATCACATGAGTTCATTGGTATCTTTTCAGCCAGTTCAATTTTTTCCTAGAGAAATTATTTATATACAACAACATTTTGAAGCAGGTTAGGTGAAGTTCCATGCACCATATCACAAGAGTCTTCACTTTTTCTTTGTGCAGATGAAAGCTCAAACAAAAACTCATCTGGAACTAATTTCATTTTACAGTCAGTAAATTTATTTCCAAGTAAATGATAGCTGTCAGGCACAGAAGTAGGTGTGTCTGAGACTCTTGATTTGCAAACCACTAAAAACACCAAAGTCAACATGCCAAAAAGCACAATTCCTTGTGCTTAAAACAAAACAAAAACACTGAAGGTTTGGCTTGTGGTAGGTAGAAATGCAATAGTTACTATTTTGAAAAGTAGCAATGGATGAACTTTTCCAAACAAACAAACAAACAAACAAACTTCATGGTGCCTTGGGTCCAAGTATATTGCCCACACATGAAAGAAAAGGAGCTTTTCAGTGATTCCCTTGATCTGTTACAGCTGCTTGTGCCCCACAACCTCCTGTTCCAGTTGATCCCTAACCTTCTGGAGCTGATCTGGTGGCTGGAGACAGAAGGAGGGTGTGGGAAACAGAGCTGTGTTCATTTATGGTCTGGCAGTTTGAATCTAAGCCTCAGCTTTTTGGTAATTCGAATGCACCATGAAATGTGCCTAGTTCTTACAGACAGTTTGAGGGAGCATCCAGATGATGTCATCATCCTATGTTTTATTTCCTTTTCACCCATTGTTTTTCCTCCTCTGAACTGAGACAATCCCTTTTGGCAGAAAGATTCAAAGCAGAAGTACAGATTTCTCCAAGGACTGGATGTTTCTGAGCACTTTCCCTCCGTGGGATTTTAGCAAGCTGGCTTTGACAGGAGCAGAGACATTGATCAATTTCTTCAGTTCCTTCCCCTAAACAGCTGAGTTTTCTGAATATACACACAGAAATTTTACACGCTTGTGCATGCACTTTTTAAAATTAGTTAAAAAGATACCAGCATTTCAGAATAACAGAGTTTCAGAATATTGCAGTTGCAGATTTGAAACCAACCCTGCTCCTTACTTGTAGCATCTGGTTCTTCTTTAAAGGATTTTTTTTTTCTTTTTCACAATAATGACATAGAATAGAGATTAATGATAGATAGACAGACAGACAGACAGACAGATATGCTGACTGCTGTATGGCACTGGCTGTGTTTGCTCTATATATGTTTTGTGTTACTGGCTGCAGGAATATTTGTATTTATGTCTATGTATGAGTAGACACAATTTCAGCTAGCTTTGTTAATTCATTTATGTATTGTACAACTTAAAGCCTGTCAAATCAACATGCTGAATAAGATACATCTCCTTTCCCCCTGTAGCTCAGTGTTTTCTCTCAAAATCTGCTTTGGGACCTCTTTTAATTCTTCTGAGCAGATTTTGAGACAAATCAACAAGCTGCACAAGGTGAAAAAGAACTAAATGTTTGAATTAAATGCAGCAATTATGTTGCATTTTGCACTCATGGAAAAAGATGTAAAAAGGAAGTACTAGCTGTGGTAAATTCTCCATTGAGTCAAATGGAACTCCTTGTGACATGGTCACGTCAATGTAGTTTTCTTGGCAACAATACCAACGCAATTCACATTCTCCCACAATGTTGGTCTGCCTTTCCAGTCTAGCTTACTCCTCTATGTTCTCTTGTATTTTCCCATCTAAACACTGTCCAGAGATTACCCTGCTTAGCTTTTAAACCAAGACAAAGGTCAGCCAGATGGTGCCACCTGCTGAGACATAGTAATGTGACACTTCAATAATTTGTATGGATAGCTGTATAAAGCATATATGCACATATTCATAGTGATTGTTCTGTTGGGAGGCATGAACAAGACAGGGAAGGGTAAGCACAGAAAAGCCCAAGATCACCTGATTAATATCCACCAAATGTTGGGGGTTGAAATAAAAGACCCAAGAATTGTGTTGACTATACATTGCACTTCAGGAAGCTGGAAAAACAGAAAACCAGAGACAAAATTAAAAAAGATTTATGACCAGCAGGGGTATCCATTGCGGGAGGGTCAAAAAAGTCAACACTGTACGCCTCCTTTTGTATATGTGTCAACTTTTCTTCTGCAGCACCAGCCCTTTGGAACATTGTTCCCCCTGAAGTCCAATTGGCCCCAACCTTCTGGCCTGGCGGAGCGGCCTGAAGACATGGCTTTGCCACCTCTTCTAGGGATCCAGTAACATGCATTGGGAGCCTACAAAGTGGCTGCATTGCTAGGGAAACTGAGTGTGCTCTCCAGCAGATTATGCTTTTTTAGTGGTTTTTAATAGTTTTTAATAGTTTTTTTTAATAGTTTTTTTTTTTTTTTTAATAAGGGACGCGGTGGCGCTGCGGGTTAAACCGCTGAGCTGTCGATTGGAAGGTCGGCGGTTCGAAACCGCGCGGCGGGGTGAGCTCCCGTTGTTAATCCCAGCTCCTGCTCACCTAGCAGTTCGAAAACATGCCAATGTGAGTAGATCAATAGGTACCGCTTCGGCGGGAAGGTAACGGCATTCCGAGTCGTCATGCTGGCCACATGACCCGGAAGTGTCTATGACAACGCCGGCTCCAAGGCTTAGAAACGGAGATGAGCACCGCCCCCTAGAGTCGGATTCGACTGGACTTTACGTCAAGGGAAACCTTTACCTTTACCTAATAGTTTTTAATAGTTTTTTTAAATGATTTTTGATATCGTTTTGTTGTACTGCTTTTGTGTTTTTGAACACTGCTCAGGTTCATGTGAGATGTACAGCTATATAAATTTACCAAATAAATAAATAAATAATAAACATTGCCTGCACGTACAAAGAGGTAGGGCTTCACATAGTCATGACTGCCATCTTGACTTTTATGCCCCCCTCCATGGACATTGCTAATTCCTAGCCTTGCACAGAGTTTAACTAACCCCAAGCCTGTGAACCATGCTGTGAGAGCCCCAAAATCCAACTGTATATTTTCTAGAGAATAATTGACTGCGGCAGCCAGGTGGTCACACTTCCTGCTAGCTGCCTGGCCAATGGGAAGGGCCTTGCCAGAATTCTGTTAATGAAAAGGCTCATAGAATACTAGCACATCCTGAAGAAAATAGGGAGGCAGTCTGTATGTCCTAAATGATGCTTCTGGGCCAATTAGTACAATTTTGTCCTATCAGAAATTTGATTGGATTAGTGGCTGATTGGATTTAAGGGCATCATGGGAACAGACCTTTTAAGGAATAAAAATATGCATAACACTTTATACTAGGGCTGGCAGCACTTCAGTGTCAAAGCAAAAAAAGGTGGTTCAAAGTACACATGGGTACACAGGTAGCATTCTGGTCACAGCTCCTTAAACCAACATGATCCTGAGAAAAGATGCAGCTGCTTTCAGGAGTTGCTGACAGTTGTTGTGTAGTGTCTTTTTGCCTTTGAATCCAAAGCACCACCCAGCCAATTCTGTACCTTTCGAGTGTATATCCCATTCAGCTATTTAAGGGGATCTTAAGCTTTTAAAGATTTTTAATATCACTGCAAGATGACTGCTTACTGGGATAGCTGTTACCAAATCAGCTCTGTACTCGAGAGTTTTTAAGAGATTATTTTAGCAAAAGGAAGTAGGAAATTGAGTTTCAAAATCCTGTTTAGCTTGGGCAGTGCTATTTGCGCATTATCAAATACAGCAGTTTTCTTGAGTGGTGGGGAAAGCTATTACTTGAATTTGGACCCAGCTGCCCTTCTAATAGGACAATATGCTGAAATGCTGAAGCACAGCAACTGCCAAATATAAACCAAATTAGGCTTATTTCTGAGAACCAACCCAGCTGTATTTGAGTACATCAAGATAACAGGCAATTCAAAAGGTTGGAAGGCCTTGATATTAGCTTCTTGACGTCAGGTTTCCACCAGATTATAACTGCTTCCTTGGGCAACTCACATCTGGATTCCATTGTCTACCTTAGTTAAAGTTAAACCTAAACCACATTCTGATCTTAAGTTAGGTGGAACACTCAATTTCCAAGCAGTAAAATTTCAGTATTTAACTGCATCATACTTTCATTCAGATCCTCCATTCTGAGCGAAAGCAAGAATGCCATTTTTGTTGCATGTTTACTATAACTGTCTAAATTAGATCAAATGTCTGCACCTGTCAACTGCATTCCCATGCTATCACTGATACGAAATAGGATCATGGAGTTTGTTGATACACATCCCAATCACATTGCAATTGATCCTAAGCTTCATGGCAACAAAGATGAAAACATGCGGCAAGAATTTCAATTTCTGTGGCAACCCTACCGTGTCAGCCAAACTCTTTTTCTAGCAAAGTGGAGGGTGGTAACCCACACTGCATGCCACAGAATTGCCTTCCCCAAACTTCACTGCCTCCTGAGCTCACTCACGGTTCCTCTATCTAACTGACCAGGTGCAGGTGCAGGTGCAGGTAATATCTCAGCTGTTCCACTTCTAAAAATAACTTATATGTTCTCTATTTATATGTTTATTGTACTAGGCATATATGCCTCTCCGATTTAAATTGACTGTGAGTGGCCTACAACTCTACTCTATGTAAGCAGAGTTAAAATAATGGAATAACGATCAATAATAAAAACAAAACAAAAAATAAAAAAACATATCAAAACTGAGGAAAGGCAAAAATACTAATCAGTTACACTTATATATCAGGAGGGTTGTAAATAAATTTGTCTCCATCTCAAAAGCCCGTCTGTACTGCTTTTCTAAATCCCAGCAGGGGGTTGGGGCTAAACGTATCTCTGGGCAGAAGCTATTCCAGAGAATGGGGGCAGCTCATTCCCAGAATTCTCACAAATATATCTTACACATAGAAAATGTGTGTGTGTACGTGCACGCTTATGTATCTATGTATGTTAGGCTGGGCATCTAGCTTTCTACCATGGTACATGCATGCACACACTCTCCTTCATATTGATACATACACGCACACCTTTTCAGACATTCAAAAAACCAGAGCATGTCCTATGGTATTTGACTTCAGAGTGCTGACACCACTCCAGTGATGCTGATTTCCAGCAGGTAATCATGTGTTTAGTGCAATGGTTGGTGAGAATAAAGCTTTGCGTATACAGCTATACACATTTTGCTTCCATGCGAATCAGAGCCCATGTAAATGGATAAGCGTTTTATCAAGTCAGCCACACCTCTAATCAGTGTTGCAGTGCACACCCCAATCTCCTGAGAAATAGGCCATAATATAGAGAATCAAAGTCCATGACATGTGCATTTCTATAGCAGAACAAGTTCAGTACCCTTATTTGGTAGTGGGAACGAAATAAAACAGAACGAAACAAAAAGAGAATGATGGACATAGAAAAAGCAGCAAGGTAACTTTCTTTAAATGGCTTGTAATGTGTATCTCGCAGGATTTCTTCTCATCAGGAATATTTTTGTACATCATCCAGTGCTTTTGGGAGTGAGTGGTCTAAAATTCAAATAAATAAAGAATCTGGCATTGCCTTCTTCTTAACACTCTCTTTTCCAGTCTGATTTATCTGACTCTAAAAGTAATCTTCCTTAAAAAAAAATAGTGGGGGTTCATAGTAGTTTAGGTGAATATTCAAGACAAGCCATCCTCATACTTTAAATGCCCTCCAAGCTTCCATACACTATTTTCTGACTTGGGAACAATCACAGGTACTTTTCACTCCATCCAGAAAGACCTTGATTTTTTATGCTGAAGCTTCAACTTCATACCTTGAAAAGTAAACCTGCCATATCCTCTAGCAAGTACTGTAAATCTCCACTTTATCATAAGCACGGAATGTCTGAATTAAATGGAAGACATTGTTGGTTTTCTCAAACCAATATGGTTAACTGAATGGCCATTATTATACTGACTTTCCAAATAGAAAGTAGTATAAAAGATGAATATCTTACCTGGTACATTAAACCTGGAACATAAAATATTGTCTATATGCTTTTTGGCAGGGCTTGAAGAAAGGGCTTCACTTCTCCTGTTTTTTTAAGCCATTATTATGAAATTGGATAGACAGTTAATTAAGTTGGATCTTTGTTCAAATTGTTTTGAGCAACAAAAACTAGGTTAACCATCTGCCTCTTCTTCAAGCCAGAGATACCTGTCCTTTATAGGAGACAGAACAGACCTTTTTCTACACAAAATCACTTAAATGTTATTTATACAGCATCTGGTATGCAAATAATCCCATCACCGTTATGTATTTACTGACACAATCAGTGCTTGCTGGCTTATTCATCTATTTGTATCTACTAGCCCATCCCAGTTCTGAAATACACTGGGCAGCAAACAACAAACAAACTAAATAAACTCTAGAATGAAATCAATACAATAAAACAAGAAATCATTAAAATCATTAAAAGGCAATGGCATAAATTGTTCTTTAAAACATCTGGCATTATGATCTGTACAATAAGCAGTGAGGAACATTTATCAATTTTTATCATCAAAAGGCTTTGAAAACTATTTCACCAATTTGTACTATCAACTTATGATGAAAGCCCCATTTTAACTGGAGGAGTTTGGAATATGATCCCACTCCCCAATCAAAAATGCCCCAATCCAATACAAGGCAAATGCAAACACGTCTCTTGGGCTGGACTAGCACTCCTCTCTCTACAATGCTTTGCTCTCTATTCTCCCAGGTTTACATGGTAGGAGACCTTGCGCCATCCCTTTTCCCTATCTTCTTGACCACTTTTTCCTGGAAAGTTGTATCAAAATGCTGCAATAACAACATCTTATGTGCACAAATAGTGGCCATCTGAATGCATTATGGAAGCTCACCAGCCTGGACTCTACTGCCCACTACTTAAGACCTGCTGCCCATAATTCAGGCAGTAGTAAACAGCTATCGGTATTAGCAGCCATTGATAGCCTGATCTTCCGTGAACCTGACCAGGACTTGCTGATCGTTACTGTGCAGCAGAGAAATTGAATGAACTCTTTGCCTCTGTCCTCGTTGCTAAGGACACAGGACAGATGCTCAGGCCTGAATGGGCTTTTTCAGGATGAAGATCAGATAAATGGAGATACCATAATGGAGATAACACAACATGAAGTCATAGGCTAAAGTGGCCAAAAAAAAAAAGTAAATCTATGAGACAAGATGCATCCACCTTAGGTTCTTAAAGAATGTGAAGCTGCCACTCTTTCCACAGAAAGCGTGTGGATGGTCCCACCTCTTGGTTATATTAACATCCATACATTGCTTACTTGGCAGCCATGTATATTTATCTTGTATTTATTTTGTATTTTAATTGTTTTAATTGTAATTGTTTTAACTGTTTTGTGGTTTTATTGTTGTAAGCCACCCAGAGTCACTTGTTGAGACGGGTGGCTATAGAAATCGAATAAATAAATAAATAAATAAAATGCTGGACAAGGTAGGCGTAAGGCCTGATGCAACAGGGCTCTCGTTATGTCCCTACGAGGGAAATCACCCTGAATAATAAATGGTTTGTGAGAGGGACTGATTCCCATTTCTCTTCTCTTTTTCTCCTATTTCTTGTCCTTCCCTCAGCAGAAAGCAGCTTAGGGAATGGAGAAGCCAACAGAGAGAAGTATTTATATCTCATGGTGTATACAGATAAGCTTTGGAATGGAAGAAAACCAACATGCAACTTTGGAGGAGAGAGGCTTAGCAGACACGCAGACAAGTTTGCTACAGCTGAAACAATTTAAACCAGGATGAAAGAAGGAAATGAGGGTATGGTGGGAGGGAGAGGGAAAGCAATTATAGGAAACTGTTATAGATCTCCTGGGCACGATTAAGAGGAAAAACAGGAAGTACTTACATATTTAAAGAAGAGTTGTAAAAGGTCTGGACATTGATCCTGGCAATTTCAATTACACTGACATTTACTGAGACAAAATAATAAGCTACATTTGCAAGAATACAGAAGACACTTCCCAGGCAAGGTTTTCTGTCAAATGAACCACATAAATGCATGTAAAGATCACACACTCATTCTGTTGGCTGTTGTTGATTGGGCCATGACGTATCTCTTTGGTCAGACTGAAAATCCAAGTAGACCAAAATTCTGTACCAGTCTGTAAACTCTAGGAAGCTGAGAACAAGCAGGGTATGATAACCATGCTGTTTCCTATCATTTGTCAGAAGCACTTGGTATTGGAGTTATACAGTCACAGAGCAAGGAAGTTCTTTTTTAAAAATCTTTTGGCAAGAAGCCACCCTTTACCTTATCTGCTTCTCTACTGTTGTTGTTGATATATATATTAAAGAATCTTTAAATTAAGAGCCTGGTGCATGTTGGTTTATTGAATGAAGTCTGGCTTGGTGTCATGCGCTGCCTCCCCCTGAATAACAGTCAGACACTGTCTTGCGAATCAGGCTCTGGTTTATTTCAGGGCAGGTACAGCATTGGTAGAAAAAAGCTGAGAGTGACAGGAGCGCGCCGGTGCGGGGTTTAAATACCCCGCGCCGGTCAGCGCCCCCTCGCTCACGGTCACGTCACCCCCCTTTGTCCCATGCGTTGCCCTGCCGGTGGGTGAGGGTTTCCGGGATCGCCCATCATCAGGTTTCCATTCTTCTGCTGATTGCTTTCAGCTGGGCGATCCCCGTTGTATTGCCGCTGATGGTTTGGGTGGCTCCGTGATTCATTTGGCTATTGTTTGTTGGCCGTTAGTCGTTGTAGGTTGATGGCTACTTAACTTGTACCCCTTCACCTATTTCCTTGTCATTGTCATGAGTGCCATTGCGCTGATGACTTTAGCTCAACGGCACTCATGACATACTGCCCCCTTTCCGAATAGTGTTCTCCCCCGGGTTTCTGGGTTTTCCCCGTGGAGCTGTCAAAACGCCACATTTTTTTTTTTTTTTTTTCAAAGTTCCCGCCGGAGTAGTTGTCGCCCCTCCCTTTGCTCCTCCCTCTACCACGTGCCTTCCCAGGGTGTGTCCATGGTGCGCATGCTCGGGTTCAGACCTGGCGTGCGCATGCTCCAACCACACCCTGTTTGTTTGGCTCAGTTCGGCGAGGCGAGAGGCGTGGCTGGTCGGGTGCTTCTCAGCTCCAGGTAGGGCCCTTCTTTTCTTATTTAGAGTGCGTCGCCTTTGTTGTGTCTCCTGGGCGTTGCCCCCAGGTTGTCCTGTTGACTTGCTTGCCACTCCCCCGCGGCCGGGGGGCGGGGGGAGGGTGCTGGCGATCGTTTGTCACCACCCCGTGGGCCCGGGGCGGGGGGAGTGAGTCCCGGGGGGGGGACGGTCCACCCAAGTCGCGGGCTTGGGGGGGGCCCTTTCCCTTGGGGCACGGGAGGCGGGGGGAGGCCTGCGGGGGGGGGGTTTGGTTTTGCTGACCTTGGTTGCGGTTTGTCGGGGTATGCCCGGTGAAATGCTCTGGTCAGGTCAGGCGCGTTAACGTTGTGCGCCGCCACCCATTCCGGGTGGGGGAAGTGTTTCCACCTGACCAGATAGTGTAGAGTTCCTCGTTGCTTGCGGGAGTCGAGGATGTCCCTTATCTCGAAGTGGTGTTGCCCGTCGATCATAAGCGGTGCGGGCTGTGGCGTGCTTGGGTGCCATCGGGAGGTGGTTGCCGGTTTTAGGAGGCTGGTGTGGAACACCGGGTGGAGCCTCCGGAGGTTGTGTGGCAGGTCCAGGCGTATTGCTACCGGGTTCACTATTTGCGTGACTCGGAACGGCCCGATGTACTTAGGCCCCAGTTTTTTCGAGGGTTGGGTTGACTTTAGGAACTTGGTGGATAGATAGGCCATATCCCCCGCCTGGAACGTCGGTTGTTGGCGCCGGTGCTTGTCGGCCTGCTCTTTGTAAGCAGCCTGTGCCTCCTTCAGCGCCGCCGTGATTACTGGCCATGCTTCCGCGATCTTCCGTCCCCAGTCGCTGGCGTCCACCTGGGGTTCCGGGGGTTGAGGTAGCTCCGGTATGGGGACGAAGTCGCGCCCCGAGACTACTTCGAACGGGGTTTTCCCCGTGCTCGTGTGGACGGCGTTGTTGTATGCGACTTCGGCGAACGGGAGCAGTTCAGCCCAGTCGTCTTGGTGGTAGTTCGTATATGATCGTATAAATTGCTCTAAGGTGGCATTAAGAACCTCAGTGGCTCCGTCCGTCTGCGGATGCCAAGCCGTAGATAGGGCCTGTTGGGTCCCCGTCAGCTTCAGGAAGGCCCGCCAGAATTTGGAGGTGAACTGTGTGCCCCTGTCGGTCACCACACGTGCGGGACATCCGTGTAGCCTGTACACGTGGATGAGGAAGAGTTTGGCTAGTTGTTGTGAGGATGGGACCGACGTGCAGGGGATGAAGTGGGCCTGCTTTGAGAAGTAGTCCTTCACCACCCAAATGGCCGTTTTCTTCTGGCTGGGTGGGAGGTCCACTATAAAATCCATAGAGATTTCCTCCCATGGGCGGGAGGGTTCTGCCACCCGTTGCAATAGCCCCGCGGGTTTGCCTGGTGCCCGTTTGGCCCTAGCGCACGTTGGGCAGGACGCCACGTAGGTTTTTACGTCTCGCCTGAGCGCGGGCCACCAGAATTGGCGCCGTGTTAGGTGTAGGGTCTTGAGGAACCCAAAGTGTCCCGCTTGCTTGGCGTCGTGTGACCTATGCAAGATCGCCTGGCGTTGCGAGTCCGGGACGTAGATTCTGCCTTCCCCCCATGCCAGGTCTTGCGCCATCGTTACCTTGTCGGGGTTCGCCAGGAACCAGGGGTCGGTTTTGAGGGCGGCGGCGAGGTCCGTGCGCATTCCCCCTGGTAGTTGCGGTTGGCTTCTTTCCGTCGCCGGTTGTCCCGCCGTCGGCTGCGCCGTAGCGTCGAGCTGCCTCCGTGCGCCGCTTCGGGTGGTCACGGCCATCCCCAGTTGCGAGGCGGATAGGACCGTCCCAATGGTGTCTGGGGCGGGCTCTTCGTCTTGGGGCAGCCGGGAGAGGGCGTCGGCCAGGAAGTTCTTCTTGCCCGGCATGAACTTCAGCTGGAAATCAAAGCGGCTGAAGAATTGGGCCCATCGGACCTGTTTTGGGCTAAGGCGTCTAGGCGTTCGTAGGGCCTCGAGGTTCCGGTGGTCCGTCCAGACCTCGAATGGTTGGGTGGCTCCCTCGAGTAGGTGTCGCCATGTCTCTAGTGCCGATTTCACCGCGAAGGCTTCTTTCTCCCAGACGTGCCATCGCCTCTCTGTCTCGGAGAACTTCCTTGACAGGTAGGCGCATGGTTTCAGGAGCCCCGTGGAGTCTTTCTGTAGCAGGATGGCTCCCAGGGAGAAGTCTGAGGCGTCGGCTTGGACCACGAACGGCCGTTCTGGGTCCGGGTGCGCGAGGATTGGCTCCGTCGTGAACAGCGCTTTCAGCTTGTCGAATGCGGTCTGGCACGCGGGAGTCCAATTCAGCACTGTGCCTGGGTTCTTGGCGCGTCGGGTGTCCCCCACCCCTTTGGTTTTGAGGAGGTCCGTTAAGGGGAGGGCTATCTCAGCGAACCCCCGGGCGAAGGACCTGTAGAAATTCGCGAATCCCAGGAAGCTCTGTAGTTGCCGTCTGTTGCGGGGCCGCTCCCAGTTTAGCACCGCTTCGACTTTTGCGGGGTCCATTTCGATGCCGTCCCCGGAGATTCGATACCCCAAATAGTCTAGGCGCTCTTTGTGAAACTCGCACTTTGTAGGCTTCGCATAGAGCTGCGCCCTTCTGAGCTTGTCGAGGACTTGCCTGACTAAGGTTACGTGTTCCTCGTGTGTTTTTGTGTAAATGAGGACGTCGTCGATGTAGACCAGGATCCCTTTAAACAGATGTTCATGCAGTACCTCATTGATGAGCTGCATGAACACCCCAGGGGCCCCCGCGAGTCCGAAGGGCAGTACCTTGTACTGGAAAGCGCCTAGGGGGCAGTTAAACGCCGTCTTCCATTCGTCCCCCTCCCTGATTCGGATGCGATAGTACGCCTCGCGAAGGTCCAGTTTGGAAAAGACTTTGCCCGTGGACAGGTGGGCGAGCATGTCCTTCACCAGGGGTAAGGGATATTTGTTGGACAGGGAAGCCGCGTTTAGGCCCCGGTAGTCGGTACAGAGCCGTAGGGTCCCGTCTTTCTTCTCCCGGAATAAGACGGGGGCTCCGACCGGTGAGCATGCTGGCTCTATGAATCCCCTGTCTAGGTTTTTATCGATGAACTCCCGGAGGGTTGCCATCTCCTTCGGGGTCATCGAATAGATCTTTGGTCTAGGTAAGGGGACGTCGGGCAGTAGGTCGATCCGGCAATCCGTCTTGCGGTGGGGGGGTAGTTGGTCCGCCTCTGCCTCTCCGAAGACCTCGGAGAAGTCGGCGTATTGTTCTGGTAGGTCTGCTGTGGTAGCGGCGTTGTCTTGTGTGGTCGCCTCCGCTCGTCCTACCGTGGGGTTGTTTTTGCCAGCTGGTACTGGTGCTCGATACTCGCCGTCGCCGAATGTGAAGGTGCGGGTCGCCCAGTTGATCCGCGGGTTGTTTTTCGCGAGCCATGGCATCCCCAGGACTGCAATGGGCCGTCCGATGGGCGTGACTACGAACGATGTGCGCTCGGTGTGAGTGCCCATTTGCAGGGTGACCGGCTCGGTTTGTAGCGTGGCTGGTTTCCCTCCCGCTGTAGAGCCGTCCAGCTGGTGGAATGCCAGCGGCGTGGGGAGGGGGAAGCAGCGGAGGTCGAGTTTGGCGACTAGGTCGGGGTGGATGAGGTTTTTTGAGCACCCCGAGTCCACTAGTGCCGCGGCCGTGGTGGCTCCGTTGCCGGCAGAGAGTTGAATTGCTGCCAATATTACGGAGCTTTTGTCGTTTCGTTGAGGTGGTCCGCGTTGCTGTCCCACCGCCTGCCTCGCCACGCGTCTCAGAGCAGGCGGGGAGCATTTCCCGCCGGCTGGTCGGGGTCGGTATTGTCCTCTTCCCCCCAGTAAGCGTCCCAGCTCTCTTTCGGTGTCGCTGTGGCCACGGTCATTCGGCGGTGAGGCGGCGGCCCCGGGTTGGGTGGTTTGGGGCTAATTTTCGGGGTGGGCTTGGGCGCGCTGGTCGGCGGTCGGTTGGCGAAGCAATCCGCCGTCTTGTGCCCTAATTTGCCACACCTCCCGCAGGGCTCCCGGTTGAACTTCTTTTTTGGGTATATGGGGCCGGCCATCCCCCCGTGTGGTGCGGGTACCTTTTTCCCGGCATCGTTTGTGTCTTCCGTGGTTGTCATGAGGAAGGTGCGGTGCGCGTGTTCGGCTTTCCCCGCGAGGTGGATCCACCCGTGTAACGTTTCTGGGTCGTCGCGGTAGAGGGCCCATTGGAGAACGTCGCGGTTGAGCCCCCTTTTGAAGATTTCCAGCAGGGTGGTCTCGGACCAGTCGCTGACCTTCCCCGCGAGGGCTTTGAACTCCAGGGCGTAGTCAGGGACCGTGCGGGTGCCCTGTTTAAGTCTTTGGAGTGCGCTTTTCGCCCGCACTTTGGCTAGGGGGTCTTCGAAGTAGTCTTTCATCTCTTTGATGAAAGCAGGGAAGGTGGCGAGGGCGGGGGAGCTGGACTCGTACAGTTGGACGTACCAGTCCGCCGCCCTGTCTTGGAGTTTGATCGCCACGGCGGCGATCTTGTCGGCCTCGGAGTCATAGGAGTGTCCGTGCCTCCCCATGAACTCCCTAGCGTTGGTCACAAAAAACGAGAGTTTTGTGGGGGTCCCATCGAAGAAGATGGGGAAGTCCTTTGGGGCCCGGGCGTTTTGTGCGGCCCCGCCTCTCGCTTCTCGGGGTGTGGTGTCGGCCGCCTGTGCCGTCTGCTGGCCCTCCGCTGGCCCGTGTGGGTTCGATGCTTCGCTCGGGGTGTGGGCTTGTGCGGGGACGTCGTTGGGTGGCGCGGGGGGCCTAAGCGCCTGGAGCATGGTCCGGAGTTCCGTCAGCTGAGCCCGCATGGCCGCGAGTTCAGCTCGTGCCTCCTCGTCCACAGCCCGCGCCGCCGCTGGGGCCGGTTCCGTTGGCGCGTCCTCGGGGGTGGGTTGCCGGCGGGGTTCATCGTCCCTCTGCCACGGGTCTGCTTCCTCCGCCGTCTGATGGGTGTCTCCGTCGTCCTCCTCCGTGTCGAGCGCCGTGGGGCTGTCGCTCCACGCCCGTTGCTGGGGTGCGATGTGGGGCGCGGGGTCCTCCGCTGGTTTCGGAAGTCGTGCTGCTCCCTCCCGCGGTCGGGTTGCCTCCGTCGCCATCTCCCCTTGGGGTTGGAGCTGAGGCTCGGGTCGGGTGGGGTGGGCGTCCATGGCTCCGGGAGTCCGCGGTGCCTCTGGCCTTGGTCGGTCCTCCTCTGTCTCTTGCCGCGCGGCTCGCCCTCCTTGCCCGCGCCGTTCCGGCCTCATCTTGCTGGTCTTCTCGCCGTCTACTCCTCCCGCGGCTCGTTGTCGTCCGGTGGGGCTCGGCGAGGCTGAGTTTATGACTCTCAGCTTTATGTCATGCGCTGCCTCCCCCTGAATAACAGTCAGACACTGTCTTGCGAATCAGGCTCTGGTTTATTTCAGGGCAGGTACAGCGTTGGTAGAAAAAAGCTGAGAGTGACAGGAGCGCGCCGGTGCGGGGTTTAAATACCCCGCGCCGGTCAGCGCCCCCTCGCTCACGGTCACGTCACCCCCCTTTGTCCCATGCGTTGCCCTGCCGGTGGGTGAGGGTTTCCGGGATCGCCCATCATCAGGTTTCCATTCTTCTGCTGATTGCTTTCAGCTGGGCGATCCCCGTTGTATTGCCGCTGATGGTTTGGGTGGCTCCGTGATTCATTTGGCTATTGTTTGTTGGCCGTTAGTCGTTGTAGGTTGATGGCTACTTAACTTGTACCCCTTCACCTATTTCCTTGTCATTGTCATGAGTGCCATTGCGCTGATGACTTTAGCTCAACGGCACTCATGACACTTGGTCTGGCAGCATAGTTTCTAGGTGCAAATTGTGCTTCAGACAACTCAAACAATTTTTGATGTTAAAAATTTTTAAGTTGTTCTTATTTCTGTGTTTCCCAAATAATTTCTATCCTGTCTTTTAAGGTTGGAAAAAAACCAAGGTAGCAAATAAATCACTCCATTCTTTTTAGAGGAAGAAATAACTGCCCAGAGTCCCCTTTTCGTGGGTGGGTGGGTGGGTGGGTGGGTGGGTAGATGGATGGATGGATAAATGAATGAATGAATGAATGAATGTTGCTAACAGATTAAATTCACCAGGATATATGGGAGAATAGGGGTAAAACCACAAGACCTTATATGGAATGGAAGGAAGTTAAGCCATGAGGAGAAGAGTGAATTCCATTCATTTTCAGGAATGAGTGATTTCCATTGTGACAAAAATAAACAGTAAAAATTAAAAATTAAAAACCTGGTGCCTAAAATGAGTACGATCTTAAAAAATCTAGTTATTCTTTTGATTTGATTTTCAGGTGTAGACTACAGTAAACGTTCGCTGCCGCTATCGCTTTCCACAGTTGTTTGATGAGATTTTCGTACTGTATTATTTTTCAACATAGGCTGGCAAATAACTTTGATTTTGCAGACCTGTGAGAGGGTCTTGGGGGACCCCTAGGGGTTCTAGGACCACACTTTAAGAAACACTGCTCTGGGGAAAGACATTGTGATATGTTGTTTTTAGATTACAAAGCACTGAAAGAAGGAGAAAGAACTACAAGCAGAAGTGGGAGGTGATTCCTCCTACGCAAGAAGGAGTCCTTCACCGCTGATGGTTTTCCTTCCAACTGCATCACCCTGCTCCACAACAGGTGCTCCACAACTGAGTGGTTTCCTGATTCTTAGGAGGGATTCTTCAGACCATGATGCAGAGGACTACCGAGGCTTCCACCATCCTGGGTGCTCTTCCAGCATGTGGACGTGCTGGTTGGGGAATTTGGGGAGTTAACCACACAGTGTAAATATGAATTTTTAACTTGTTAAAAATATATTGTATTAATCTCAAGTTTTGATGCAGGTAAATGATAGAGTACTCGTTATAATTTCAGGTATGCAAAGTAACTTTTGGCTAGGGATTGCATTGAACATAAAACAACGAAACCCTAACAAAACAAACAAACAAAAAATATTAACCTATGGTGATAGGTTTTCATATTCTTAGTTTCTAAGGCTTGATGGTAACAGAATGGCATGAAATGATTTCTCTTTGTTTGTTGGGGGAGGGCATACAGATAGTCCTTGTTTAACAGCCATTCATTTAAAAACCGTTTTGGAGATATGATGAGGCTAAAAAGGTTACTTATGACCCGTCATCAAAGATATGACCATCACACCACCCCTGCAGTCACATGATCACAATTTGGGCACTTGGCAACTGGCTCGCATTTACGGTCAGTTGCAGCATCCTGTGGTCATGTGATTGTGATTTGTGATCTTCCCAGCTGGCTTCTGACAAGACAAATCAACAGAGAACCATTGATTCACTTAATGACCACAGTAAAAATGGTCATAAAATTGGATCCCGTCACGTGATGCCTTGCTTAATGACCACATTGCTTAGCAACCAAAATTCCAGTCCCAATTGCAGTCATTAAACAAGGACTACCTGTGTGTTTTTTCTTTCTGTATACTAAAATAGCAATGATCTCTCTCTTCTCTTCCCTCTCCAAATGAAAACCAGTATGATATAGTGGCTAAGGTGACAAGGACTGGGACAAGGGAAATTCTAGTCCTCCCTTAAGCACAGAAGCTGGCTGGGTGACTATAAGCCAGTTACTTTCTTTTAATCCTACACTGGAAAACCAAAAGCCATCTATCTACCAACATGCACTGGAGAGGCCTTCATCCTACAATAGATAGATTCAGGTGGTGGTGGTGGTGGTGGTGATGATGATGATGATGATGATGATGATATCCCAATAGCCTCAAAGAGAAATCTGAAATGTTTTGGCAATTTTGCCCCATATGAAACCAGATTGCCAGCCTGATTCGTATTGAACAGAGAAAGAAGGATTAGTTTAACTCAACCTCACTGCAGCATAGTACCATCTATGGTACTATTTTATGGTTCCATGGTACCATCTATGGTTCTATTGCCCTTTTTCTATAATTTCTGTCAGTTTGAGGGTCCCACCAGGCTTTCTCCAGCATGTTCACCAGGTCTTCCTATTTTATACATACTACAATAATTTATTTTGCCATTTTTATAGGCATATGGAAGTGGTATTGCAGTTAATTTTTATTTTTTTACATTGCAATAATACTATTAAAATTCAACACACATCATATGAATCCTCAGAGTGCCAATTTGGAATTAATTCAAATTTATTTGAGTGGATATAATTATCAATAAACATATTTAATTTGCTGACCAAGACAGAAGATAATACTTCTGCATCTTAATGTTAAAAATAAATGGGTCTCTAGGAGTTAGTATATAATGGATCTTGGTTTTGTTTAAAGATTATTATTAATCTGGCTTGGAGATGCCCACCACCTCTGTATAGTTGGAGGTGTGTGCTCAAATTTCAAGAAAATGCTTTAAAAATTCCCACACCAGTCCAAGGAATCTGCCTTTTTTCATTGTTTTAATGGCATATGTCTGATTGAGAAAGTCACTATGGTGTAAGAAGATGGATTTTAGCTGGATATTGTGGAAGAGTATAATTTTCATAAAGTTTCTGAAAGCAAATTAATGTTTCTAAAATAAGATCTGATCCTGTTTTAATAATTTCTGATATTAATAATAATTAATTGGTCCATTTAGCTATGTAATCATAACTTCAAAATACTATTCCACAGGATCAAAAGAGTTTATATTTACTTTCAGTTCTAATAATAGCAAGATTGTTAAAAAAAAAATCCCTCTAGCTTTCCTCCTGTGTCAGAGCCCTGCAGATTGCACAACTACCGAAACTAATCTCCATTTCTTAGAGAGAGACACAACCCAACCATTTAAAATTCCCATCTGACCTCAGAAAATATGAAAAGCTAAATAGCCATTGAGTACAAAACTTACTGAAGTGTGTCAGGTAGCAGATAACATTCCTTTTAATATCAGTTTTTTCCCACTTTCATGAGATATTGCTGTCTTTCCTCAACGGATCTAAAATCACGCTAATGCTGTATCCACATCTGCACATATCCATGGTGCAGATGTGCCCTAGCAACATTTTTTATCTGTATCCCCATGAAGTTGCCTGCATTTCATCCTGTGAGTGAGACCAGCTTAAGATGTCCTTAGCTGTGCTGGTGTTAAAACAGTATTTCTCCCTTATTCCAACATGCATAGGCAGCCTCAAGTGTCAAAAATCTATTAGGCTTTTTCATCCATTACCCTGGGGCAAAGTCAAATAATGGGCAGTGATGGGAGCAGAAGATTGATTGATTGATTGATTTAAACAATTTATATGGCCATCCATCTCACAAAAGTGACTCTGAGTTTTTACAAGATTAAAAATAACAATTAAAACAAACCAGGCCAAAATATCCAAGGTCACAAACAACAATCCCAGTTTGTAAGAAGGCGACATTACCCAGCAGGTCTCACCTCACCGTCCAGCCCAAATGCCTGGGGGAACAGCCAGACGTTTAATGACTTACAAAGGGCTAACAGAGTCAGTGCCATCTAGATCTCCAGAGGGATGATGTTCCACAGGGCAGGCACTGCCACAGAGAAGGCACAACTCCAGGGTCCAACAAAATAACCCTGGAAGGGACCCAGACCATGCCCCCTCTGCTGGATCTGGTGGATAAGGAGAAACTATGTGAGACAGGTAGGCCTGCAAATAGCTTGGCCCCATGCCACGTAAAGGCTTTATAGGCAACAACCAGCAGAACAGCAAACAGCAGCGGGGACAACCAATTTCATGCCTGTTTGGGTTTCAGCCAGATCCAGGAAGGAGGAATAGCTCTAAAATTCCATACTGGGAAAAGCTCTAAAGGTGATTTTTCCATTTGAAACTCTAAAACTCTTCAAGCTTGTGAGCAGGTTGTTTTCTCACTGGCAGAAATTTTTGCCTCCACCTAACTCCTAGGAGCAAGCCAGCTTCTTTCCCCCTCAGTAGAGATTTAGGATAATAGCATCCTGCCAAGATATTGGTGATGGTGGAGTAGTATATTCCTGTACTAAGTAGTAAAGAGAGATTACTAATTTAAATATGATTTTTAAATTCTCTTCTAACTCTTACATGATTATATTTTTTTCTAGGACTTTTAATGCAAGCTCCCCCTTATCACACACACACACACACACACACACACACATACACACCTTTTTATTTTATTTTATTTTATTTTTTACAAATAATTAAGCTAATGGATACAACATGAACTAAAATGCTGAAAGGTAGGCATGGCACTGATTCAATGATGGTTTTTTTGCATTCTCCTGCTGCAGTGAAGTTGAATATTGGTCCAGATCAGCTTTGAATTGCTTTTGAGGAATTAGGGAGCTAAAGTAATAGTGGGGTGGAAATGTCCTATAGATTTATAACAAAACTGACCTGTTTTAAAGAAAGAAAGATAAAGACATTTCTTTGAAGGTACTTGAAATCAAAAAGCACAAGAAACTGGTCTTAATCAGCTTTCTATCACCTGGTATCCTTTGGTGCCATCTGGAAGGGACCAGACGGAGAAAAGCTAGTCTAGAATAACAACATTGAGTAAATGTAATATTCAAATATTTTTATTTTTCATGAAACTTAAAATGTGAGTTCTGTCCTCCACTTCAGGGTAAGCGGTCCCCACTGAGGCTAATTTCCTAGAGGACTATTTTCTTGTAACCTGGGGACATCAGAACACACCAAAAGGAAATGGAAGATACACATCCAAAAGTTGGTCAACAGACCCATCTGGTACTCAAGGATGCTGGGCAGGTCAGAAATGCTCCCTAGGAAAGAAAACTGAGTAAAGAGTTGGCGTTGTAGGATGCCTGAAGGATATGTTTCTCTGAGGAGTGGAAAATGTGAAAAATCAACTGGGGGCAAGGGAGAGGAATAATACAAACAGCTAAGACAGCTGGCTGAGTTCCTTTTGAACTCTGTTCATAAACAATGTCTGGGAATGGCCAGAGGCTTCCTCTGGCACAGATTTACTGTTCTGTGGACAGAAGCTTGATGTTTCCAAGGCATGTTCTGCATGAATTAGAGGAAAACTGGACAAAACAGCCCAACATATTTCAAAGGCCTAGGGGGGAAGAAGGAGTGAAAGTTTTTATCAAAGAAGCCAAATAGAATCTAAGAAAAATCATTAGACAGGTGGCCAACAGGAAAAAAAAAACAAAAATACATCTATCATGCTTCACCATAGTAGAATAATCCTACCATAGTAGAATAATCCTGGTCAGTTAGTTTCTGTCAGCCCTTAGAGGTAGTCCAGACAAGAAGCACCAACCATGAATACTAACACTACCTTTATTGTAAGATTTTGTTTTGTTTTTGTGCCTTCAAGTCAGTGTTGATTCCTGGTGACTGCTTGGACAAATCCCTGTAGTTTTCTTGGCAAGATTTCAGAAGTAGTTTGCCATCGACTGCTTCCTAGGGCTGAGAGGAAGGGACTCACCCAAGGTCACCCAGCTGATTTCATACCTAAGGCAGGACCAGAACTCATGGTCTCCTAGTTTCTACCACTACACCAAACTGGCTCTTTTGTAGGTTACAGTAACAGAATATTTCAAGTCTGAAAGTACATCTCTCCCCCCTCACCTTCACAGTCCAAGGAACTAGGGAGGGTCCCTTCTGAGATGTTTGCCATGCTCCCATTGCTTCTGCAGGCTAAGCTGCCTCTTATCTGACCATTGCCTAGTCTGCTGGCGCTCCTCCTCCTGTCTCTCCAGAATATTCTTACAGACCATTACACTTTCTCTATGTGTCACTATGGTGGAGGGACTTCTGTACCATTTCGCTTGACTGTGCAACCCTGAGCTGGTAAGATGAGCTTAATTAGTCAATATTATTTGAATAGGCTGCATATGGACAAGACAGAAAAGAACATGAGGAAATAATTGGGGTACTGTACTGTAGTGATAAAATGTAACATCTATAGTAAGACAAAAATTTTAATATACCCAACCAAAATGGCACTGTTATTTTGTTTTCAATAAAATTGCATTAAATAACAAGAATTTCTTTAATGACTCTGAGAAGCAAAATGTCTGCTTCCTTTATTTATTTTTATTATTATTATTTTTAATAGCCAAAACACCAGGATCCTATCAAAGCTCCACTGAGAGAGTAGAAGGAATTCATTCAAAAGCAGAGCAGAATTTTATTAAAGACAGGGAATAGGTGTACCTTCCTCATATATTCTTGAAGGACTTTTTCAGGATATAAAATTTCCTTTAAAGCAAATGCTATATGAGAATTTAACTGCTAACAGCATTTGGACATATTTTATTTCAGTAGAATATTTTATTAAGCTAGGAGATAGATGTGATAATACTCACCATTATTTATTAACATTAACATTATCAGCAACCGTGTCCGGTGATTCAATATTGTGATTTGCTTGCCAATTAAGACAAGTTGATGGACTTGCCTAAAGTGATACTCAAGATGAATTAAACTGGCCCAGGAAGCTGGTCAACTTGAGCCCTCTCAGAAGAACACTTAACGTCTAATTTCTCCAACCCAGTTCTTGTGAATGGAACTCAAACCTGCCCATCTATAAAGCATTCTTTTCAAATCTCTCAGCCTCGTCCTTCAGTCCTTTTCATCTCATCTTCATCTGGTCCATTAGTAAGTACAACTCTATCCCCATTACTTATGTTATCTTATTTTCCAGTTCTCTGATGTGGGAGGTGTCCAGTGAGGCAAAAGATAGGAGCTTGTAAACTATGGTGCTCCCTGGAGCTACTACAGTAAACAAAAGGCATTGTGCAGCTACTATCCCATTTTCTCCTCCTTAGGAGTTTTGTGTATGTAGGTCAGGCAAAGAAATAAGAAGCATCAGCAGTAGGAAACAACAGAAAATTCTAAATGAAAAGTGACACTATCTGCCCCACCTTTGACATTCCATAAAGGGAACACAATAAAAGTCATCTGGAAATACCCAAATGGAATCACCTTAAATCTGAACTCCATAAAGTTATAGAGGTTAATAGAGAATGACATGAAGTACTAGTTTGCTAGAGGTCTTTATAAACTCTGGAATTCTCTTTTTCTGACAAAACCTTTAAAAGTGTTGTCATTTGTTTAGATCATATTCCATGTTAAAATAAAAAGTAATAATATTGCTTTATTTAATTGTATATGTTTATTAAAAGTTAAATGCTCTCCTTTGAATTCACCCTTCTTCCCCATTTCCTAAAATTCCATTTTTATTTTTTTTTTTAAAAAAGGAAAACATTTCTCAGCCTGGGGCAAGAACATGCTATCTGATTACAGGCTGCTGTCATCACTTCAGTCTTCCAAAGCCAGCGCGATCATCTCTTCTTGATGGCTGCCAACGCTGCCTTCATAAGAAGAGTCAGGAGGTGATGCCAAGAGTTTGCCTCCCCGCAGCCAGTGGTGCAAAGGCAGCGAGTGAGTCAGGATCCAGGAGATGGCAGATGATGCGTGTGCAGAAAGACCAGTCCAAACCCTGCAGTAGTATGTGACCGCTTCACAAGTAAGACATCCTTTTTAAAAAAAAAATACAGATCACAGTTCTCTTTTGGAGCTTTTCTGAATACTGTTTCACTGCATTACCAAAATGCTCCAGTTCCACAAAAATATTGGTCATCCAGGAAACAGCAGTGTCATCCAGTCAGTAACCCATCAGTTGTTTGTTGTTCTCTTTGGTTACATTCCATTGCATACAAAGTTCTCAGAAAACCACTCCATCTGTGTCATCAGACATCTCATAATTTTTCCATTCCTGGAGGTCAGTCCCTTCATGGCATCTTGTTGAAAG
This sequence comes from Candoia aspera, assembly GCF_035149785.1. Taxonomy (NCBI): domain Eukaryota; kingdom Metazoa; phylum Chordata; class Lepidosauria; order Squamata; family Candoiidae; genus Candoia; species Candoia aspera. The sequence continues at coordinate 118,654,321 of NC_086153.1, read as the reverse complement.
AGTTCAGTCCTCTGGGCTTTCATTCATTCATGGCTTCTTGTTGAGAGAGTTCATTCCTCTGGGCCCTATCTTCTCAGCCTTTCAGATTATTCAGTGCTCCAGCGAGCCTCCAAAGGTCTTAGATTGTTCCACAGCAGACAGACGGACTGGGCAGGAGCAAACTCTCAGCAATGGACTTGGGTGTGGGGGGAGTGTCAATTCTGTTAATGTTTCCTACTGCAGATTAAAGTTGCTATAGTAACTAATCATTTTGGCCAGGTGAAGAGGTTGAATTTGATTGTCTCCTTTTCACGTGTTAAATGGTTGCATCACCTGGGGGGAAGGAACTTCCTTGGACTTCTTTCTGTTTCTTTTTCTTTTCTATGCAGACATGTAGAGAGTCAAGCTGCTCTCACTGAGAGCCCAAGACTTTTAAATATGTTTTTGCTTTCGTTTTGCTTTCTGTAAATAAATTATTTTTATAGAAATTCCAGTGCTCATGCTCAGATGGAATACAGGAGGAACATGCGGATAGCCTGCAAAGACAATCATTTATGCAGCAACATTGAACGATATGGCTAACTTATGGAATTTGTCAAAATTTGTCAGGAAGAGTTTTGTCAAAACTGGGGCACAGCAGAGAGGATAATTTTTATGTAAATAGAAAGAAACTTACTTTCCTGATGTTAAGTAATGGATCCAGCATATGAGTATGTTTTCTATTTTTGGAAAGTCCCTGGTTCTATGTTTATTACTTTAATATATTTAGGTTTACCTTCTTCATCATATGTCCACTATCTGGACTGGGGAGGGGCCGCAGTGGGAAGTGTTATTGTAGCATTGTCACTGTTGTTTTAAATTTTCACTATTAAAAATGAATTTTAAAAAATTAAAAATAGGTCAGCTTGGAGGACAGCATGGGTAACCACTGATTGGCTGGCTCAGTCAGGATACAACCTAGCCTGCCCAAAGAAGTTTATGTCCCTTAGCCATGTGAATGATATATTAGTAACAAAAGGAATGGGCTATGCAACACTAATTCAGATGTGTAATATTGTGTCTATTATTCATAACAGCTATCAAGAAATTGGTTTCCCACAATAATTAATTGTGATTAAAAATCTGTCTATTAAATCCTTCCCCAGGTAAGTTTTTTTTTGTAAACAAATAGTATTAAGCAACATGGATCCTATTCCACATTTTCAGCGCTACCAGATGCAAATGGAGAAAACTTTTCTGTGAAACAGAAACGGTTGTGTAGGGCATTAGAGCTAAAATTGGAATATGGTAATAGTGACAATTGCCTTGAAAACTATGTCAAAGATGGTCCATTGCAAATAAAATGAGGTGGAAAAGGTGACAGATAGTTATCATACATAGCTTTGCACAGAGCACTAAAGCACTAAGCGCTTTGCATAGAGCACAAATAATTTAACCACATTTTAATTCTTCCAACATCACATGAATACACACACACACACACACCAACAAGAATCATATGCTTCAAATAAAAATATACAGTACGTAGGGTCAAAGCAATTGAAAGAAGTGAAAGCAATTAATCTATACTTAAAGTATAAAAGTATAAATAGCAACCACAGAAAAACTTTAGCAGCAGCAAAACTAAAACAGAGAACGTAAGCCTTTTGCCCTTTGTCATAGCCCAATAAAAACGGAAAGCTTTCCATGTGCTCACTAGCAGCTTCAGTGAGGAGAATATCAGGGCAGACTAATGTTCTGACCTGCCCTGATTGGCCTCTAAACTTTTCTGAAAATGGACTGCGGAGATTATAAAGTTCTATTGCCTTTTTCCTATCATATATTTCATTCAATTCTATCAAACTGTTCAGTCCCAAGAGAGTTAGATTAGACTTTTCTAGATTTCTAAAAGTGAATGGTCTAAAAGTGAGTGGTCTTTGAACAACTTGACCTGGTTCACACATCGGACTAAGCCATTGTTTCTTTACCCATGATATACTGAACAGACACTGTGTGTGTGTTTGTTATCAATCTGCAAACCAAGCCTTACACAAGCCAGAAAGGATAAGTTCACACAATACACTATACCAAAAACAAAGAAACCTTATTATGACTTAATACAACATGTAAATTCAGCTTTTTTGGCCCAGAGGACATATCTGATATAAGTTATTATATGAGGAATGTCCTGTTGCTGAACTTCTATAAAAGAAAGCTTTGATAATAACATGAATAAGCCATGTACCGCTCCTCCTTACAGTATTAAGATTAAACATATAAAATATAACAAAACAAAGCAAAATACCCCACCCCGATCTTTTCCAATGCTTTCATCTATATCTGGTGCTACTTTCTTAAAGGCAACTGTCAATGTTCTATTCCCATCCCAGTGGATCTTCTCAAAGAATCAATCTTCACAGTTTTCTGGAGCTCTAATAGAGACCGGGCCAAACTTATCTTCATCAACAGGCTATTCCAAAGGAAGGGGGCTGCCACCAGGAAGGCACTCTCTTGGGGTCCCTGATGACAACACAACCTTGGTCTGGGTACCCATAGCAAGCTGTCATCACACTGTCTCTGTGATCATAGTGAACAGGTAGATTCCATGCAGAGATGGTGGTCTCACAAATACCCAGGTTTCAAGCCATAAAGATCTTTAAAGGTAGCAATTAACATTTTAAATTGTACTTGGAAGCTGACTGGTAACCAGTGCTTCTCCCACAGTAGAGGTTTAACAGTCAAAGTGAACTGTGCCTATGACTATTTGACCCTCTACAGCTGGACTAGCTGAAGTTTCCAAGTGATCTTCAAAGGCAGCCCTATGGAGATCAAATTACAATAATTACCTATTTATTTTCTACCTTAAATGCTGCAGAGGACATTTGGAAATTGTTGGGACAGAAATATAATTTTAACCTTTATTCTCATGACAGATGTATGGTCTGGGATCATCCCAATTTGAATATTGCAGATATGTGTATGGTCTATCTATCATGGTTAAGTAGAAATATTAAACTTTTAGATCAGCTTATTGCCAAGCAAGTCTATAGTATTCATATGAGATGGGCTTATTACACTAACACCCCATTTGGTTTAATATCCATACATTTATTAATACGATGCTACAAAGATCAGTACAGTTTTAAGATATGAGTGTATGATTTAAATATATACCAAAAAATTTGAGCTTATCACTAAATGATGCATTATGGATTTATCAAGCATGGGGGCAGCAAAAAGATTACAGTGATGAAAAGTTAGTGCAACAGATTTACAGTCTTGGATATACTGATGCTCGCTTTCTGTTTACGAGCTGGATGTCTACTGATGTAATGGAAAGACTGACCAATATTACACTAAGTGGTGAAGGTTTAGTAAAGGTAAAGGTTTCCCTTGACATTAAGTCCAGTCGTGTCCAACTCTAGGGGGTGGTGCTCATCTCTGTTTCAAAGCCAAAGAGCCAGAGTTTGTCCGTAGACAGTTCCGTGGTCATGTGGCCGGCATGACTACACAGAACGCCGTTACCTGCCCGCCGAAGCGGTACCTATTAATCTACTCACATTTGCATGTTTTCGAACTGCTAGGTTGGCAGGAGCTGGGACTAGCAACGGGAGCTCACCCTGTCACACGGATTCGAACCGCCAACCTTCCGATCGGCAAGCTCAGCAGCTCTGCAGTTTAACCCACAGTGCCACCATGTCCCTCTTGGTCAAGGTTACTGATGACTATAAACATTTGGCTGAATGTTTTCCTATATGTAATGTATGCTTTGTTGCTTCCTTTTATTTTATTTTCCCTCTTATTTTCTGTTGTTGAGCATTTTTCCCTTTTTCCCTCTATTTTTTTCTTTCCCTTCCTCTGTTTTCATATATTTCAGCATTCTTTTTAAGTGAACGTACACACATGCATACATATAGTATATATCAGTACACACACAAATACACCCAATACATTTAGATGTAATTATGTACATATTAGCTAATAGAGGATCATACAATCTTGCATTTATGGGTCTGTTTGTATGCACCTTCACACAGAAACCCATGCATTCAATAAGATTGCACTAATTTCTCTTCGTTTGCTCTTGAGCCTGTTTTCCTCTTGTGGAATTTATCAACTTGCTACAAAGCCTGGGGGTTCCTCAAAAGATCACTGCTGAGACTAGTTTTTACCAACAGACAGAAAACAGCTTTCCTCTCTTTAGTGCCCCCATCTAAAGTTGATTTCCAGAGAGCAGGTGGAATGGAACAAAAAAGTGCCTGCTAATTTGGCAAACTTTGTTCTTCACACACACACACACACACTGTATTTTACAAGTGGCAAAGTGTACTCTGAAACATTTAAATAAAGCTCTGGGTGACCCCATTAATACCAACACTCGCTGAGAGATAAATTGCCCAAACATGTCATTTTAGCGGGGCGGGGGGGACCACAACGTTTAGGTGATTTTCACACATCAGACATATGATAAGGGTTTCCTTCACACAGACACAGCATCTATTTAATCAGGGGAGACAAGTGACACAGTAAAAGAATTCCAGTTCGTTTCCCAAGAAAAATAAACTGTGTAGCACTGTAGCTGATAAAGTCTTAAAAAAAAAAAAAAGACAGCAGCCTGCTCAACTGGGCAACTATTTCTGCATCTTATAATATTTTCAACAGCTAACCTAACAAAAGGATTACATATTCATCTGATGGGCAAACCTGTTGACTGCCTTAGGATTCCAGGTGGCATATTCCAGTTCAGTGTTTCTCAATCTCAGCAGTGTTTAGATGTGTGGACTTCAACTCCCAGAATTCCCCAGCCAGTATGTTCCAATTACTGTATGGAATGAACTTTATGCAATTAGTTTGGCATTCTTGTTTATGTGATTAGTTTGGCATCCATGATACTAATTTGTCACATGTGAGTAACATTTCTAAATGTAATCTATGTGGTCTTGTAAGGCTTTCTTTGGTTGGGAGTATTTATCTCTTTAGGACTTTTCTATCCCACCTTCCCCTGGGGATTCATGGCAGCCTGCGTAGAGAGCACTGTTTTATCCCCACAGCAATCCTGGAAAGTCAGATGGGCTGAAGAACAGTGACCGATCAAAGTCACCCAATGAACTGCACATTGTAGGGGGGACCTGAACCTGGATTTCCCCATTCTAGTTCAATCGTATGTGAGTGTATACTTAAGATGCAGGAGGTAATCTCCTGTATGCTTCTCATCCCAATTACATCTTGATTGGGTGGAGTAGTCTTTTGCCATTTTGAATCACATTAAAATTGTAATATAAGCCTAATCATAGGCTTAACATAGTCTAGAAAGACCAAGAAGGACTTCACATGAACTCAGAAAAGCAAAAGCCATTCGTATTGTCCTCTGGCTTACTGTGATCCTTGGGCTTCCCCCAAATGTTAACTGAAAACTTCAGCCACCAAAAAGTTGCCCAACCTGTGTGAAAAAGGCAAACTATCCCACAGATTTAGGCTGACCATACATCCCATTTTGAATGGGACAGTCCTGTTTTTTTAAACATTTCTAGACCGTCCCGTCATATTAATATAAATGTCCATTTTGTCCTGTTTTCTTAAAAACCTTACTTAAAAATTTGAAAGTTCCTGTGAACTGGTCAGAATGCAGTCTGACTTTGAGTGGAAGGAGGGGGAGCTCTGCAGAAATGGCAGGAAAAAAGCCGCAGAGCTCAACCTGCTGGGAAACCTAAATGAAAAAAACAGGATCAGCTGATAGGCAGTGATCAAAGGGTGAGCTGATCGGCTCCTGCCTTGAAATGGTGGGAAGAAAAAAATGTAAAAGCACAACCAGAGGAGGAACGGCTTGTCCGGAACAACCGTTCACTAGACTCTCCAGCCCAGCCTTGCCTCTCACAAATGAAGGAATCCGAAGATTCCCAGCCTGAGAAAACCAGAGAAGTTCCTGCCTGCCAATCCAGCCCGTCACCCAGCCCTGCCCTGTTTTGCCATCCCAATGTCCTGTTTTTAACCCCGTCCTGTTTTGCCATCCCAATGTCCTGTTTTTGCCTCAAGGAAATATGGTCAGCCTACACAGATTCTATCTTTGCTATGAATCTTGGAACAGTTGTAGGTCTCCAGGTCCAGTAAGGAAAGCCTAACAGTGCTTCAAGTTTTCTCAGCTTCTCACTTTATTGCTTAATAGATTGTGTCAGATTTCCCGTCCTGGGTGCTGGCAAGATTCAGCTAATGGAGTGCAGAAATAGAAGTGAGATGAACAATTGGAATAGATCTGAGGCATTATACCATAGGGTTGGACTTGTGGTAGCCATGTCTGAGCCCTGGGACACTAGACAGATTTTTTTTTTTTTTACTCCACCACTCTCTGCTGTCATCTCTGTTTGGCAATGAGCTCATTTGATTCCCAATTCAGTTGTGGCAAAAGAACAACTGCTTTGAATCTGGTTTCCAGCTGAGAACTCTGGAGTGGAGCTTGAGGTAGGCTGTTTTTCAATTGCCTCCCCCATCCTTCTGACTCCTAAACTTTACTGCTGAAAGAAAATATTGGCTTGACACATTTCCCAACTTCCCCTCAGTATGGCACCCAAAGGGAGGAGGGATAAAATGGACAAAGGGCTGTCAGTGTCACTCTTCTCTTAGGCCAGCAATGGGCAACACAAAGGCTCTGGAATGCTTTATTTCCTTTTTCTTTTCTTTCCCTTTCATCGGAGTGAGTGTGGAGGAACTTGGGGCAGCTTGGAGAACAGTTGTGATTTTTCCTTCTTATTCTCTATGTTTCTGAGTCAACAGAAGAGAAGAAACTTGCATTTTTTCCAACTTAATTTGAGGAACCAGACAATGATAATTGTGGGCCTGTAAAGACTTGTATGCACAAAAATCCATTTTGGTGAGTCCTCATTGCAAATAAAGTGAATATCAGCATCATTCCTGCCACAGGTTTTCCCTGTGGCCCAGTATTTTTTGGCATAAATCATAATTGTTGCCACAATTTATTTAAATCAGCTAAAGAACTTGGAATAAATTACAAAGCTGGAAGAGGGGAGAAAGAAAGAAATGTGCAAGAATAAAAGAAGTTGTCCTGCACTTATTCAGGATAAAAATCAAATATTTGTTTGTGTTTTTATGGATCACAAAGCTATAGTCCCAGATGACTAAACTATGGTTTTGTTCAAGAAGTTCCAGACGGTTGTATACCACTGTTTGCTTCAAAAAAGAATTAAAAAAAAATCAGTGAGTCACTGATGGAGAATGGAAATGTAAAATGTGCACTGACTTTTTAGGAATACAGTCACAGAGTCTTTAAACAGAAACAGCTGAAGATTGTCTGGAACCTTGAACCAACCCAATTATATTACATACAAAGATATTTTTGAACTTTTCACAAGAAGGTTTGGGTCTTTTTGTGGTTGTTGTTGTTTCCCCATTTTCCCTTTTCCTCACTTGCACATGCCCATCAGCCTCCCACCCACAAAGCCACAAAAATGCAAAACAAATGCAGCTAGCCTTTGGCCCCCTGCCCACAGCTTCTTTTTCACACACTTCCAAAGTCACTTCCTTGGCATGCAAGGTTTTGGTTTATGGCAAAATGAAAGCATCCAGAAGTGGGAGGGTTGTAGCGGGCCTGCACCCTCCACAATCACATCAGTTGAAGGCATTTCACACTGGCCTGTTTGCCACTCATATCCAGGGATGGCATGCAGGTGTGAATAAGCTGTAGTAAATCAATTGCCACAGATGGAGGATCAGTGTCACCAAACATAGCATGTTTCATGTAGAAACAACTGGTGTGTTTGGCTGAGAATCAAGGTAAATGATGTTATCCAGTGATAAATATGCATCTGCAAAGTCAACTATGGAAGTCATTACCCTTAATAATTCTGCTTTCAGATGCTAAACATCAAAACCTTGACTCTCCAGAAGCATGCAAATAATTTTAGGAATAGAGGAAGCTGCTAGATGAATTCCAGGTCTAACTCTTTGTTCATCTAGCTCACTATGGTTTGCTCTCTCAGAGTAGATTTCACAGAGGTCTTTGCTATCATCAACTACCTGACCCTGTAGCTAAAGATTTTCTTTTGAAAAAGAAAGCAAGAATATAGAAAAGAAATACGGTCAGCTATTTTCCCCCCAGGATATGACTTTACACTTCCAATCATACATATTTTAGAGATTATCACTGCATCTTAAGAAAAGATTTATATACATGTTGTGGTGTTTGTAAGTCTTGGTCTTATTGCATTCTGAACCACTTAGGGCAGGTGGACAAATGTCATAATTTTCCATCAGTTTTTCAGTAAGAAATCACATCAAAGATGTGCCTATTGATGTGTGTATTGATTTTTTTTTTAAATGGGAGGGGGGAAATGTCATACTCTCACTAGTATTCTCCTGTGTCTCTACACTGCAGTAAGGAAGTTTTTAAGAGTGACCAATAACCCCAAGAAAGGGCACCCGCCCTGGATTGAGGGCATCCACTTCCTGAAAAACATTGTTCCAAAGTGAGACCGGTAATAGAATGTTGTTCAGCACTCTGTCCCCACTTTTCTCAAACTCCATTCCATCCCCCACCTTCCATTTTTCAGATATATCCAGCATTCTACAATGAACCTGTTAAGACTACATTAGCAGCCAGGCCTTCAGATTTATTTCCTGTAAGATTTTTTTCTTCAGCCTCTACCAACTCTCTGTACCTCTGGCTGTCTTTCTCTTACTTCCCAGTAGCTATGTTTTGGCTGTACAGTAGACTATTTATATCACATCACTTGAGTTTACTATTAGTGTGTAAACTGCAGTGTGGCACATCACTCTGGTTCTGGATTCCATCCCCCTCCATCTCCTTTCCCCTTTCTTCCCGTCTTCCTGTCAGCCCTCCCAGGTAAACCAGACAGGAAACACAACCAGATGAGCTACTTCTACTTTATTGTTAGGCTACATTAACAGAATCTTACAAGTCTGAAAGTACAAATCTCCCGCTGTCCCTTTTTACCACCTGATCAGTTAAGGCGGATCCTAAGTTTCTTCCTCTGCCCATTACTCAGTTGTGGGCTCCTCCTCCTTTTCTGATCACTCCCTAGGCAGTCCTCCCACCCCCTCTGTCTTTCAAGGTCATTCTCACATTCATTACACTTCCTTATTTGCTCCAACAGTCAATCAGCAGCTTACCCTAGTGAGCCTACTCAACTACATTGATTTGCTATTCATCTTTTCCTCTTGAGAATTCCTCCTCAAAAATATTGTTTAATATTTGTATCAGGGTTCCATGCAAGGCTACATTATAATGTAGACCAGTGTTTCTCAACTTTGGTGACTTTAAGATGGGTGGACTTTAACCCCAGAATTCCCCAGCCAGCCATGTTGGCTGGGGAATTCTGGGAGTTGAAGTCCATCCATCTTCAAGTTGCCAAGGTTGAGAAACACTGATATAGACTATCACTTGGTAAGCTGAAATTCCTATAAATACATATGTAAATCAAATCAAATCTTTATTACGGTCATAGACCAGCATAAGTACATATGTACATTTTCAGTCCTTACAATCTAATATGTGAATGAGGAAAACATAATGTAAAGGTTTACAATAGGTTGCAGGGCAGAGCCATTCTTTGCCTTGGAATTGTTGGAAAACTACTGTAGATAGTTTCCAGTTCATTTTGCACTTGGCACACTCCTACTCAAGCCCTGTATCCAGTTTAGGGCAAGCACATACATCACACAACACAGCCACCAAAAACGTAGCAAATTCAAAACAAAGTAACTGGCAAAATTGGGATAAAGAGTAGGGCGAAGAGAGAGACGTGAACAATAAGCATTATCGGTATTTATCAAAAGACACAGAATCTTCCAGAGCCAGTGGAAACAATATTATGGGTAATTAGCATGGGTGGTCCCAAAGGAAGTGGCCTTTGGTTGTTCAGCTTTAACCTTTTATATACAGAACAGCAGGAGAACAGATGAAAAGTAGGAAACCAGGTGATCCCCCCTGGATTGTGCATCAGGAAAGAAACAATTTGGCGGATGTATGATTTGACTGATGTATCCAACAGGAGTGATGAGTCAGGGGCATGTGTCAATCAGTAACTGGGTCAGAGAAAAAGAAGTAGTCAGAATCAAGGAGAAAAAAATGTGACGTAAAGGACACCAATGACATCAAAAGTGGAACAAATGTAAGAGGCCTTCTGAAAAGAGAGTTTAGTTAAGATTAGAAAAATTAGACAGGTAATAAAAGCAACATTTCCTGAACCTTGCTTCAGCTTTCCCAACCAGAATATGCCTCCTTTGTTTGTTCATGGGAGAAAAAAGTCCAAACTACTTCAATGTAGTTTGGACTTTTTTCTGTTCACAAGTTTGTGGATATTTATATATTTATATTCATTGTATTTATATGGACATTGAATTTTAAATTTTGTTTTGTTGTAAACCGCCCAGAGTCCCTCTTTGTGGGGGCAGATGGGCGATGATAAAAATTTGATAAATAAGTAAATGTAATATATGAAACTGATTTTAAATTGATGAAGAGGCTTTTCTTTTTCTGTGTTTTTAGTGTACACTTCATGCTGTTTGTTATGGCATCCAGACTATTCACCTGAACTATTCACCAGACTATTCACCTGCAGTTTAAACTAGAAATAAGCTGAATACCTCCATGGTAACCAATGAGTAGCAAATTTATAAATTATAAATTTTACATCTGAGTTATAAAGTCCACATGCTTAAGTTCTTAAACAAGAAGCTCAGAATGTACTGAAAAATACTTCAGAAGGAATGCTTTGGCATTATGATCCAATACAGCAATGCTATGTTTAAGCAACGCAACCCTGTTGATTCAGTGGCACAGATCCAGAAGTCATATGCCTCAGAATATGAATATTTCCCAAAGAAACATAAAACAGATCACCACACAATAGCTTCAAAGTCCAACTCCCCTCCTTCCCTCCTATATTCTAACACTACTAGTTGTCAACATTTCTTCTTATGAAAGAAATCATCTATAGAAACCCAAGTACCAATATACTACATACAGATAGTCCTGGACTTACGACCACAATTGGGATTGGAAATTCCATCGCTAAGCAATGCGGTTGTTAAGTGAGTCATGCCCAATTTTGTGACCTTTCTGCTGTGATCGTTTAGCAAATCACCATGGTCATTAAGTGAATCACGTGGTTCCCCATTGATTTTGTTTATTGGGAACCAGTTGGGAAGGTCATAAATGGTGATCACATGACCCTGGGATGCTGCGATCATAGTAAATACATGCCAGTTGCCAAGTGCCCAAATTTTGATCACGTGATCATGGGGACACTGTGACAGTCATAAGTGCGAGGACTGGTCACAAGTCACTTTTTTCAGCACTGTAGTAACTTCAAATGGTTGTTAAATGAATGGTCATAAGTTGAGGACTACCTGTGTAACAAAGGATTTAAGGTAACAGTGTTAACACTTTTTGTCCTCATGTCCTCTGTCCAGCAGACATAGCCTTAAATCAAATATTGTCCACCTTTTTGAGTATCTCTTCATGAGCAGCTTTTCTCTGCGGTGCAGTGCTTCCATAAGTGCTAACAAGAGTTAACAAGCTCCTCTCTGGGACTTTTATTAGTTGATTAGAGTCCTCCCTCCCTCCAGCTTGAGCTGCTGCCTGAAATTGACAAGACCTTAAGCAGTTACATATGCTGAAGCTTTTGTCTCCTAACTGGCTCTGGCCCATTCCTGCAACTGAAAAACCAGTCTTTGTGATGCAGGAAAAAGTAATTTCATATACATGTAGGCCTACGTATATTTATTTTCTTTTGTGGTTTTTCACTGTAATTTTTGTCATGGATGCCAAGAAAGTTAAACAGTTAGTGTGTCCTCCTTCCCCCCACCCCTCATTTGTCCTCCTTTCCAATTGTCTGTATCCTCCTTTACCTGTTCAGATATCTGGTGATCCTACCCTCAGTGAACTGTAGTTCTTCCCTTTCATAGCATCACAACAACATTCATTTATAGGGAAGAAAAGGGTCCAATCACAGATCCTTGGACACACAGTAATGGGACAAATACCTGCAGTTGAGGATGAGGATCCATATATACTTTCCTCAGAATTATCTAACCGTAGTTTCAGGGTTGAGGGATTAGATGTTACATTAGAGGATGACCTGAAATATATAATGAATGGAAAAACATAATGCCTCACTGATTCCTTGGAAATTATACTCTGAAATAAACATGGTTAATCCTATATGTATTCCTTTACCTTCAGCAGCTACACTAAGGAATCACTAACTGGAAAATATTTTTACTTTGAATTAGCCAACAAATGTTTTCCTTTTAACATCATCACATTAAAAAGTCCTAGAGAAGTGCATAGTGGTTGCAGATCTTCAAGTTATTTTGACACAGTTTGACAATAATGGTTGATACCAAATCTTCCTTTGCCACACCTGAGTATTCATTGGCTTCTTATCAATTTCAAGATGAAACAGAAAATTTCAAGATGAATATTCTTGAAGTTCTGCTCACAAGTTTGTGGATATGATATTTTCTCTATTCCTGGTTTGTGCTTAGAAAAAGTGTGCTGGAAAACAAATGGGATGCATGAAGAAACCATATATCCACAATGCAAATTAGCCCTCTGTGCCACCTTTAATCTTCTTCTGTTGTATATAAAGGCTGCTAATAACTGAAGATCTAGCACAAATTTTGCATAACCTATTGGGATGGGATGTGCCAAATTAAGCATGAGTTTATGCATACACCTCCTTAGAATACCTCTCAATCCATGGCTGCATTGAAGGGTATCTTTAGTGAAGTCCTTTTTCTCCCTACCCCACAATTTTATTTTGGCCTCTGAATGCTAATTAACTACTCATAATTTTCAGGCTGTTTATTATCCTTGCTTATTTTATGGCATCTGTGGCAAAATGGCACTATTAATTGGTGTAAAAAGCTACTATATGCATTTTGAATTCATCCCTCTGAAACAAGGTCACACGGATGCAGCCTTTGTTCTATGGCTGTTGACAGGATGAGCCTTGCGCTCATCAGCAAAAGAAAACCTTGTCATGCATTCAAAGGGTTGTTCACGCAGCTGGGTAGTGTCAGCATTCCTTCTAGAATGCTAAACTTAAATAAAGAAAAGAGTTTTACAGAATGTAGTCATTATCCTGGCTTCAAAGTTCTGGAATAGAGAATGAGCCTATGACTTTTTATCTTTTTTTTCCTCCCATAAAGTTGCATTTTTTTTTAAAAGGCAGCGCTTCAGTGCATAACTTTGACAGGTCACTGCTAGAAAACTGGCAATGTGTTACCATTATGTCATAAAGAAAGGGGAGACTTCTAAAAGGTTACTTGTCAAAGGTTTTTCGGGGTTTGTGGACAATTAATCTGTTGAGGCTGCGATCTATGCTTGTTTGCTCTTCCTCTCTTTTATACAGAGAGAGAGGAAACACAAATCAAAGTTATTGTTGATTGTTTTATTTTAATATTTCCATTTCAACATTTTGACAGCCTTAGATAAAGACTTTGCATTTCTCTTCAGTCAAGTCAGGATAAGAATGAATAAGATTGGAATCGCTCTTCCTTGGCTTGAGTTTTAACTGTGACTAGATAGGGTTCCACTCCAAAAATGACACACAGGCTTTAATTACCAACAGAGTTTGCTGACATTCCCACTCCGTAGGAGCTCTGATGCAACTAGGATTTAGCCTTCCAGCCTCAGATGTTCTCTGTTAAAAAATTTAAAATCATCCAGAAACATAATTGCTCGCCTCCGCTCCAAATGAGCATTTAATAATGTAAGCTTACAATGATAGCAATTTAAAATAACAAAATTGTTATTGCTAATAGAAGAACACAGAAAGTTAATTATTTAAGTATCTTTCATCCCAGCAGGACTGGAGGTTTGGCTGCTTAGGTGAACAATAAATAGTAGGCAAACATGCATTCAGAACCTTAGCCAGGTTCAGAAATACACTAATAATTTGTTACCCGAGCTCAGGTTTGAATTATTTTTAACTTTGTGTGCAAGCTTCCAGCCAGCAAGTTATTCTCTTTTCCAGGATAGGTTTTTCCATTCTGCTCTTCAGTCTCAGATTTTGTGTATTTTGTTCCCCTCATATACCACCAGCTGCCATTCATTGTTCTGGGCCCACTGAGCATGCTCAAATTTAGGGGAATTCCCTCTTGCGATTTCTTCCTGAACTTCTTCCCTCACTCCCGCCCCTACCCATTCCCGGCCTAACCATGGAATGCCAGATGAAACCTCATCGGCAGGACTATAGTTTCACTCATCTATAATCAGTTCTGTAAAGTGCTTCCTGTAACCTTCACATTCAAATACAGGTAGTCTTTGTTTAGCAACTGCCTCATACAGTGACCGTTCGCAGTTACGAGGGTGTTGAAAAAGTAACTTTACGGCCAATCCTTGCAGTTACGATCTTTGGAGGTCTGTAAAGCAAAGGAAGGTTGAAGTAAGATCATTAAGCCCACTCATGGTTTCACTTAAGGACCACTTCACTTAATGACCAAGTTGCCAGTCCCAGTTGTGGTCACTCAGCAAGGACTACCTGTATTACTAAAGTTGCTTTGTTCTGAAAATGCAATACTACCTTCTTGGGCTTTTTCTGCTATCAAAATGAAACCTAAAAGTGCTATTAAAAAGTCATTTTAGTTGCCATCATTCTTTGGGGGGCCCAATTTAAAAGACTCCTTTGAAATGCCTTTGTTTTTCTGCCTCCTGAATATTATTTCAGAGAAGAAAACCCTTTCAAACTCTGTAATTTTTTCCCCCATATTCCAGGTTTGGGTGGGGTATATCCTTCTTGGATAAGTACAAGTAATTGATTTCCCATTACTTCCCATTTCCATTTGAGGGGAAATAAAGAACTCTATTCAGGATAATGTTGTGGTCAGAACTGCCCCTCTAACACCAGCAGATCCCCCTGGTGACTGGTCATTCCAAGTCTCCTTGCAATCCTCCTAATATAGAGAATTATTGATATTTGGCTATTAAGTGTTGTAAAAAGGGGTGTCCTACCAATTTTTCTTACCCTTACCCTCTCCCTTTTCTCTCTTGCCTTTTCAATGCTGTTACCCTGGAGAATAAAAGGAAAGTAGAAAGAGAAATATTACATGTTTGTTTGCTTATTTGTTTATTGATTTATCCAATTTATACAGCCACCCATCTCACTTTTACAAGTGACTCGGGCAGCTTACAGCAAAGTTAAAACAGCAATAAATACGTAAAAACACTATAATGATTAACAATTAAAAACATCAAAAACTATTAAAAATCTGAGCTAAAACAAAAAGTAGGTGAAGGGAGATTAACACTGCATTCCTTCATTGATTTATTGCATTCCTTCATTGATTGACTCTTTTTTTCAGATATGTGGGCCTGGTGCAAGCCTTCTGCTTGCCAACTGAAAATATACAGAAGAATAAAATATGTTGACATAGATCTTTATAGTGATACGTACTCAAAATATACAGCCGTAACATAAGACACAGCTTATACACAGATATACATGCAGACAGACAGACCTCATACAACTTTTTATGATTCTTTGAAGGTTCTGTTTAGTATCTGTCACATCACCTAACATCAGCCCAATGGATTGCATCCATCTTCCAACCCAGCACACACAGGATCATAAAATCTGATCTGTTTAACATGTAAGACGTTAAAGTTGACTTGGGCCTGTTAATATACATTGTACTAGTTTTTCAAAATGTGATAGCACCCTACATTTTTCATATATTTTATAGTTCACATACATCACTAAAACAATAACAGCTTTTGTTTAGAAATCCAGAAATGCAAAATATAATTTATCTCATAAATGTCACAGGAAACTTTCTCTAGTGCAATCTCACATGTCAATAAATTCTTGGAATTTTTCTGTCCATAAAAAATTCTCCCGTTAAGTATATAATTGAATCTGAAATATTTTATAAAAATTTCAGTATCCCTAAAACAGGAACAGGAATAGTTGCAGCAACAACTAACCCAAGCATTAATCCAGCCATAAAAAAAACCCTTATCTGAAATAGAATATCAAACTTAAAACTGTGTTTCATTCGTTAACAGTGTTTTGTTGCTAGATTTCCTGGACAAAAAAACGCAGTGAATGTATCTGTGTAATAGAGAAAAGATATAATGATCTCGCAGATGTTGTACCTGATGGATCCTGAGAGTTCAATAATGATTATACATATTTGCTGCTGTGTAGCTGTAGACCAACGAGACCCATTTTGCCATTTTTTATAACCATTAGAATTTTCTAGAATCTTCTTTTTTATTCTTGCCTAAATAAAGTGCATAAGTGATACTAATTTCTCTCCTAGTGTCTGGGCAGAAATTTAGAAGCATGATAGCAATGCCTATAACAGCTGAAAAACAGATTAAGCATAACTGCAGAAAGTGAATTTCAAGCAAATTGCTAGTTTCATTGTATCTTGTCTGTCTGTTTTCTTAATTCGGTAATTACTAGACTGTGGAGGCTATTATAGATAATTCCAGACATATCTGTAGATCCATCAATGGAATGAACCGCTCCCCTTTCATTCTCATGACACCATCACTGGATACATGCCAGATCCTGGCTTCCTCCTGCCTCATTAGCACAATTTTGGACAACCAGGGCTTTCATTTGCCCAAAATTTCATGACTGAAGCAGGATGAAGTGAGAACCTACTAACAGCAGCAAGGAAATTTGTGGGAAGGGTCATTTCCTTCCACTTACGATTCCATAACCCTGTCTGGAAATGCCGTAGTATAAAACCCTAAAAGAGCCCAATATTACATTCTTTCTTTGCCCGGTGTCACGTCTTCATTCAAATTCTAGGTTTTCTTCAAATACTAAATTCATTTTCTAAATACAAAAGTAAAAAGAGTTTTTAAATAAAAAGCATGCTGAGTACAGACAAAGAGAAGACATTAAGCATATTCTAGTCTCTACCATCCCATTTTTGAGCAAGGTGGAGCAACCTATGAAGTTCCAGGAAGTTCTGCAGGACACAGATTAACATCGACCATCTCAGCATACTTTTCCCCTGGTTATGGAATAGAGACTGCTTTTGCCACCTTGGTGAATGATCATTGCCAGAAACAGGAAAGGAAAGGTTGTTCTTCCAACCTTCCAAGTGTCTTTTGATACCATCAGCTATAATACTCTTCTGGACCATCTGGCTGAAAAGAAACACTCTCATTTCCATCAAAAGTTCTAAATCACCTCAGGTATCACCAATGGACTTGATGTGGAAAAATAAAGATAGATATTCCTTGTATTTAAAACTTTATTAGATTTTTCAACATATAGGTAAAAAACAAAAAGCATGAAACAAAAAACCTACAAAGAAAGAAAAAGAAACGAAAAGGGTGTGAAAATACAAAGAACACTACCACAAGGTGACTTCCGACTTTCTACAGCAGAGATATACAAAAATCAGTATCAATCTCTTACTCCAATTTAAACTGAAATAAACATTATTTCTATAAAACATTTCAATTCTTGATACAATATTTCTACTTAAGTCCAGGTCCTCTTGTATGAAGTAGATTCTTTCTAGTTTGATTTGGAGACTGAAACAGTTTTATTGATGTATTTTATTTTATCAGGCTTATAGGCTGTTCCAATTGACAGTGACTCTAGCAGCAGATTTCCCAATCTGTATAGACTGAGTTAAAACATTTATAAAAATGTTACAATAAAATATCAGCAGTCATCGTTCATAAAAATAATATATAGAAATAAGACAGCTTCTACTGCTAGAGAGAACAAATTATACCACTGCAGCCCCAAGGCCTGGTGAAATGTCCATGTTTCAATGGACTTCCTAAAACCAGGAGGGAGGGAGCCATTTGGACAGCCAAGGGAATGCTGTTCCATAGAAAGGGGGCAGCAACTGAGAAAGATCTCCTTTGTAATCCCTGAAAATGGCTGTCTGGTCATTTATTTAGGGAATTTAGGAAATGAGGGAAATGC
This sequence comes from Candoia aspera, assembly GCF_035149785.1. Lineage (NCBI taxonomy): Eukaryota > Metazoa > Chordata > Lepidosauria > Squamata > Candoiidae > Candoia > Candoia aspera. The sequence goes on along the minus strand of NC_086153.1, from coordinate 118,636,421 downwards.
ATTAATTCAGGAAGATTAATTTAGGGAAATGCAAATTTGCTAGTTTGCATTGTCATGTATAGTAGTCCAGTGAGAATGTGAAAGAAGACCTACACTGATTTGCAAAAATTGTTCTGGAAGATTATCAAGGTGCCTTGAGCTTTATGGATCACAGATTAAGGCCTAGATTTGTTTGGGTCTTACTTACACCAAAGGGTTAGTGATGGGGGATAGTTTGGTGGAAATTGATGCTGTTGCCTGTTAGGTGGTTTTCCTCAACTGCAGTATTTGTTAGGGGTCAACTCTCACCACCCCCAGCCATAATCACCAATGATATGCTACTGGACCCAGGGGAAATTTAACAGGGCATCAGGTTGGGAAAGGTTGTCCATCACCTCAGATCCGTTGGATCTGCAGCTCTTTCTCATAGTGCAATGATAACAGCAGAGACCTAAGACAAAAATTCCCTCCTGGAAACAGAGGTCATAAGGAGGAGATGGCTTCCACTGTTACCATTTCAGCAGCCGCCATGCTGCAATTGTCCGTTCAGTTGAGTTGTGCAGCACTGGCAAACCACTTTGGCAATTACAATACATTGCACTGTATCATGTGTCTCAAATTATGTTTTCATAACATAGCATCGTGTATCTGTTATGTTTTCACAACAGATAATAATTTTTTATTTTCTGGTATACTTTGTTTGGACTATTAGCACCAAGCCAAAATACAATTTTTCCCACTGCTGTGCAGTTCATATTTGCATCCTTTTCCAGAGTAGTAAACTGTAATGAATAAAAGTACCCCACCCCAGTATTTTCAAAATCATCTGGAAAATATTAAGGTGATCTATGTTCCTTAAACACTGCCATTTGGCTGATAAATCATATAAGCCCCGCTGGAGTCCCAATCAGATCTCAGGTCCATAGGGCTGGCACAGGTTACAGCAGCTGTGTTTCAGATTGTTGGAATCAACAACATTTATATCCGCATAATTATTTTTGTTGTTGTTATTGCTGCTGCTGCTGCTGCTTAAACCATTATCTAAAATTCTGACCAAGAGATGCTTCACTGTGTGTTAGTCTATTCCATCCTGGAAGATATTGGTCAAGTCAGCCAGAACATCCAAGAATGCTGGAATATGATATTTTAGCTCAGAGTTGGCAGTTTGCTATTTACCCAAACAGAAATTCCTACAATAAAAGATGAAATCACCAATAGTAGCCAAGATGACAGATTTTGTTCTACTTTTTAACGTTCAATGAATATCTGTGTTATTCAAGGCAGCACCAAAAACATACCATTTGTCCAGTTTTACTCATAAGGGAGAGGATAAATAATCTATGCTTCATTGTTACATTCCCCTTTGGATTTGGTGTTTAATGTCTTAGCTACACTCAAAGACAAATACTTCATAACTCTAGAGCCATTATTGTTACATTTAGTATGGAGCATGAACATCTGTAAGGTAGTTATGTGGCAAAGTCTAGTATTCATTAAGTACAGTATATTGCATTATCTGTCATGTAGAATGGCTCATGAAAGTAAAGCTGAAGTCCACCATCTGCTTCAAGAGGCAGGCTACAATTAGCCAATGATAAACCATTTCTAGCACCCTCTTAAGAACACATTAATGTACAATAAATGCACCAATTTAGAAATATATAATAGTAATAGAGAATAATAGAGTAGTAGAGAAGTCTTCTGTGTCCCAAGAATATAGGAAGCTGCCTTAAAACCCAGCTCCAATAATCTGTCTATCCAACTCAACATTATTTTCTCCTGGATAGCAAAAGAGCTTCTGGCCCAGTTTCTTCTTATCACATAATACTAATCCTTTTAACTAGCAATGCCTAAGATGGAAGCTGGTCCCTTCTGCCTGAACAGTCGCTGAGCTATGATACTCTCCAAATGGAAAATGAAAAGTAGTCACTTCTGGGGAAAGAATGGTAACCTAAAGACAACTCTGCTAAAAGTGCCAGAATGAAGAGCCAACAAATAGACCAGCAATTTGTAATTCCTTTCTGGACAAGGAGATGACTTGAGATCGCCCACAAGTGATCCAGATAGTTGCTCCTCACAAGGACACCGCAAGACAGATGGTCTCTGGTGGGTTTAGCGCTCTGGGAGATGAAGGAGAGTCATCTTCACTCAAACCTCAGTTGGCACCTTTGAAAGGACACTAAGTTTGCATACCTCCTTTTCTCATTACTGTTGGAAATTGCTTGTTAGCTTTTTTTCAGCTATTAGGAACCTTTGGATCAAGATCTTTTGCAGTACCAGGTGAGTTTCCTTCAAACCCTTAGCTAAAGAAGTTTTAAATACAAGTTTAAGGATAATTTTGGTGGGGGGGGATAAACAGCAAAAGGTTGATTATAACTTTGATTTTGGAAAGTTACAAATGGACTAAAGGTCCAGATAGATTTGAAATTAAATTTTGGAATTTTAGAATTTTAGAATTATTGATTTATTGATTTATTATTCAAATTTAATTACCGCCCATCTCCCCCAAAAGAGGGACTCTGGGTGCTTTACAGTAAAATCAAACTACAGCCATAAATGTTAAAATCTCATAAAAATCAAACACATTACAATTATAAAATGCAATAAATAAATATAAAATCCAAGAGGCTGGTGGAAGGGACTCTAGGGTGCGAGCCACCCCCCAAAATGATTACCCACTTTCCTGCCCCAAGCGAGATGGCAGAACCAAGTCTTCAGGGCCTTCCAGAAGGTCAGGAGTGAAGGGGCCTGACTCACTTCTGGGGCCAAGATGTTCCAAAGGGTGGGGGGCACTGCTGAGAAGGCCTGTTTCCTGGACCCCACCAGATGAAATTCTCTTACAGACGGGGTAGGAGATCCAGTTTCTCTCTGCTTTTGTTGTGGTGTATGATTTGATTTTTTACTTTTGACCATGTGAGAACTAATTTGCACAAGAATGTGTTTTGGGTCCAGCTGGAAACACACTGCATTAAATGCCTAAATCAAATGTAAAGATTATGCTAATAAAATGTTTGGTCAGCAGGAAGATTATGCAGAATCATCTTTCATCCAGCCAAGCCAAACAGGCCTTAACTGAGAGAATTGAACCAAGAGCATCCCAATTACCCATTTCGAACTGTGAAAAGTAGAAAGCAAAATCCATAGAGGATCGGCCATCACCAGGTCAACAAGGAGTCTTATCTGATGCTGTGGATCCTGAGCATTAGGTGACAAGTGGAATATGAGATTCAGTTCTGTTTGCTAAGGTAAGGAAATGGAAAGAAGGCACTAGAAGGAAATCACCAAATTAAATGGACATTCAGTGAATATTAAGAAATGATCAAGTGCTATTATAAATAAAATTCATTGATTTATGATTTCTAGATATGAATGTATGAAATTAGGAAAATACAATTTCTAGAAGCAAATGTCATTGAGTAATTGGTTATGGATCAGACATTTCGTACTCAGAAAAACAGAATTTAAAGTCACTGTACATAATAAATTGGAACAACAGTTTAAAAATATTGGAAGCAAAAGATTTAAACTGGAAAAAAAATGTGCTGCAGAAGCAGTAGAAGAACAAATCAACATAAATATCTATTTGAAAGTAGCCAATGAAAATTTTGAATAGCCAGTTCAAAATAATGAAACAGACACACAATTATATGACTATCAACAACAACTTAGAGAAGAAGTTTTGAAATGCATGGGAAAAAAACTGAGGCAAAGCTTTTTATCCCCTTTAAAATTTACTCAAAAGAAATATTCAAATAAAATTTTGCATACTGCAAATATGGATGCCCAATCAATTATAACAAAAACGATTAGAGACTAATCATCTCATGTGCAGCCTCACAGCAGTAAAAACAATAGAACTGGGTAATAAATTGAAAGAGACCCACCAAATTAAATATCAGATTAACATCTGATTAACAAGTGGAAAATTAGATTGGAAAATAAAATAAATCAATTTTGAAAAGATAGTAGCAACCTACAAAGTTCAAAACAACAAAAAATGAGAAAATGAGAAAATAAAGACAGGTGTGAAAAAGCAATCCAATCTGGGTAGCAAAATGACTGCAGAAGTCAGTGAAGAATTAAAGAGTGTTGGAAACTTCTAAGGAAAATGAATGATATGAAAGTAGGACAAAGCAATTCGAACAAAATAGGCAATTTCAGACAAGCAACCTTTTTTTTTTCAAAATGTAACTAAAAGCACAAAACCAACTGAATCCCCTAAAAATATGGAAGAAATGTTGAAATTTGAAGAAACCTTTGGGATAACAAAATGGCCATATGGATATCTGATATAAAAAAAGAAGCAAAACCTGAGCAAACGTAATTACATTCATGGAATTTGGCTCAAACATCTTTCATTTTACATTCTCACCTCACAAATCATTTTAATCCAGCATTTCAGCAAGCAATAATAGATGACTGTTTCCCTACATGCTGAACATTTCTGATCATGAAATACAAAACAAAAGATATAACACCCAATCATCTCAGTCCAATAACTTGTCTGCCTATAATATTCAATCTGTTAATAGGAGTCATTGCCAGTAACATTTCCAAATACCTTATCTCAAATTCAGTGTACCCCGCAGAGCAAAAAGGGAATTTCAAAAATTAAGGTAAAAAAGACCAATTTTTCATTCATGAAACAATATTTTTAAATACACTAAAGGCATAAAACAAAGCTCTATATGGCTTGGATTGATTAAAAACTATTAAATTAACTAAGCTGTAGTTGGATTTAAAATGTTTGGAAATTTTTGGAATGAGAAAATTATGTTTTAAATAATTCAATGGAAAATGAAAAACAATACTGAATGGCAAATAAGAAAGAACTTGGAGAAGTCAAAATCAGAAGAGGATTTTTTTTTTCAAGGAAACTCTTTTACTTCTTAATTTGGCTTTGATTGTCTAAACAAGATGTGGCAATACCAAATGACATTACAGTAGTTCAAAAGAACTGAAAAATATTGTAAAATATTGGGACTTAACAATCGAAGAACAGAGATTATGGAATAAACTAAAAAGTTTTTCCCATTATGATTGGAGAATTAGTAGCTATAACAACATAATTGTCAAAACAGCTGACAAAATTAGAATTATTTGATCTTACAACATTTAGTTTACAAAACATTTAGTTTACTTGGGACTACATATATATTACTGTGGTATTTGGACATTTCTTAGGCTTTGGGATAAAGCTTGAATTGACAGAATTACCAACATTTGCTGAATATTCTTCAGAAGAGACTGGATGATAATAATTATAACAACCACAACCACCACAATAACAATAACTCAATTTTGTTCAGTATATGGTAAGCAAAGATACATGGTTTGTGTTGAGGCAAGGGGAGGGACGCTAAAGAATAAATAGAAAGAATCTCACAGTTCTGCCTTGGTATTTCATTAGAATAATTACTAGACAAAATTAAACTTGTGGTTCATAATAAATCAGCCTTCCATGATACCATTCTAGGTTTCCAAACAACACTCAATTATATAGTCATATTTGTGGCTTAGAAGAGGAAAATGTTTGTGTGTTTGCACTTTGATCAGCAGCATCACCTCACTTTTTCTAGAAACCTATCAGAGTTGTTGAAAGTTGGGTGGCAGACAAGTTTATTAAAGTGTTGTCATTGTTGTTGAATTCTTGGATGCCTCCTCCATAGCAGTTGGAAATGTCATCTGTATTCATGAAGAAAAAACTTGATACGCTCCTGTTTTCTACAAGACAGAAGTAGGAAACACCTTGATTTTTACACAACTTTTCAAAAAATGTGTACACACATATCATGTCTCTAATTTATGTGTCTATCTGCCTCTTGCCAGGAGGAAAATGCCACTAGATGTAACACTTGAAACAAGTCAGTAGCAGTTCTGACAATAAACAAATCATCTATTTATAGAACTCAGCAACTATTCTAAACCTTCAAAATTATTGAGCTAACATATGGCAGTCAAGATTCAGAGGTTATGAATCCTTGCTCTGAAGGACAGAAATTATATACAGCATTGTGTATAGCTTTCCTCCAAAAACCTCTTCAAAGACTAACAATATCTGATTTGCCCAAGTAGGTCTGAACTCCCTGATCAAATATAGTGAAAAACAAACCCTTGAAAATCAGAAAATAGAACTGTGTTCCTTTAGAAATCATTAATTTAAAAGAACAAGCAGGGATAAGTGAATATCTTACTAGATCTCATTTTGTTTCTAACTTCCCTATCTTTGGTTTGTTCCATCCTCTGTCTACATCTGTTTGAAAATGTGCATGCATTTCCATGTGCATAATTTTAGGCCACCTTAACAGAGGCATCAGTACAACAAATCTGAATAAAACCAGCAACCAAAAATACACTTCAAGAAAAAGCAAAGGAAAATAAATAAATTTTCAGAGACCTTCAAAGGCCTACGCTATAGGAGTGGGATGAAAGCTCAGTCCAGAGAAATACAGTTATTATTGAAAAGGCCCTCTCCCTTATGATCTCCCAACTCATAGACTGTGGTGATGAGTAAGTAAAAAGGGCCTCTATGCAAGCAGGCTGGTGCAAACAAAGGCAGTCTGTCATGTAACTTGTGTTCAAACTGTTTACTGTTTAGGATTAAATCCAGCAATTAAACTGGACTGAGAAACCTACTGGCAACGAGCTTGCTGCAATGAGAGAGTACAATATTGAGATCACCTACACCAACTGTCCATAATTTTAAATGATTTAGTGGGAACAAAAAAGACTTCTACAAATTAAATTGTCCCCATTGTATTTTGAGGATTTTTTTGAATAGTTTAATATCTGGTATTTTATCTTCAGTCAAGTAAGCTGTGCAGTATATTTGGTCAAATTCAGATTCAGAATTTTTCAAATAAAAGAGGGTCTCCATTTATTGCCCAGAAACACCATTCATGCCTACCAAGAAGTGTTTGGAGTGGGATGGTGTTCAACAAAGCAGGTGACATGGTGGCCCCCTATCAAGTCTGCTTGGAATCTGAGCTGATGGGATCAGTGGACCTCCTGAAGATGAACTGTCTTCTCCTGGGATAGCCTAAACTGGACCTCCACAGAGACTGAGTACCCTCCCTTACTCTGTTTCAAGGTGCTCTGGCTGCTATTTGGGGGGGGGGGTTGGTTTTTAAATAAACATGGATTTTGTACAATGCATCTGTTTAGAGCAACTCCCCCTTTATTCACTGAGCCTGTAGGCTTAACTAAAGAAACAATTCCTCATTATAAGGATGATCAAGCCAAATATTCAGTCTTCAGTCAAATCTTTTGCTCTGAGCAGTTTTCAATCTCTCAGCAATGATCTGAGGTTTTAAGATTTCTAAGATTTTTAAAGATAACCCCTTAGCTGTAACCCATATTTCTTGTTAGTTTACTCCTCCTTCTAGGAATAAGGAGCACAAGGTTATACCATGGAACTATCACATCCGAATGCATACTGCTTTACAATTAAGATCCGATCTATTACCTGCAAATGAGTATTTTCAAGACTTTGTTTCCTCACATGCAAAGCTGCAGGGCCACCAAGGCTTTGGGCGTCATTCACTTTCTCAGTTCTCAGTTGGCTAAATGTGTCAACAAGCTTAGCTTTGTTTTTGCTTTTTGAATCTGTTCGCCTGGGGCCTCTTTGAACTTCCCCACAGTGAGTGCATGAGTTCCTGGCAACCCCGTATCAGCAGGGCTCAAACTTTATTTTTAATTGAGACCGGCAAATCTTTGAATGCCATTTTCTCTGTGCCAGTCTCTGCCAGACTGCTCACTTAGAAGCTGATACTTATGTCTGCCTTGGTCAGTCTTTTAACTGTGTCTGGCATTTTCTGTTACCACTAGGCTCTCTCTGCTCTTTCTGCCTGCCTATTTGCTAACTCTACCACTTAGCATGGATTCTCAGATGACTGATTGGCACTGTCTCTGTGCTAGCTACCTACCTCTGCCAGCTCCATCACCTACCTGCCCACTCTCCAAAGCCCATCTGATTCCATTTCTCATTTCCGATTTGTCTTCTACCAGCATTGTCACCCTTTGTCATCTGCCTCCACCTGCCTGCTTGGCCTGACAATATCACTATCAATTCATCCCCCACTCGCCTTCAAGTTCCACATATACAGTACAGTTTTTCCTGTTATATTGCCTCAAACGCTCTTGTCCATTTGAGGTAGAGCGCTTCAGTTGGGTGCAAGCTCACCTCAGCAGTTCATTGACTACTTTGCAGAGAAAGAGCTGCTCCTTCAGCTGAGGCAATGCTTACCATGCACTCTAATGGAGGAAGAGGGGGGTAAAACCTTTCAGCCTCATATGACTAGAAAAACAGTACACTCCCAGGCATTCATTTTTTTTAAAAAAAAATGCCCCAGGAGAAAAATTAAAACTATAACAATTTTTTTTTAAAAAAAGTGTCAGGTTTCAAACTAGCAACCTTCACTATGCTATGCAGAAAAAATATCCACTGTACTACTTCATCTCTGGTGAGGAAAAGGCAATTATATAAATTATTAGAATGGAACAGGATGGAAAAAAGGAAGCCACTTGTTGTGCCTGCATATATGTTCATTTTAATGCTTTAACCTTGTATATATAAGTGTAACTTTGTTTTGTGTGTGTGTGTGTATACACATTTGCATATACAAGTCACACACATGCACATGCAACCTGAAAGACCTATCCGCAGGAAGGAAAGCAAGTGGCTACTGCTGACCTGGAACAAATAAGTGAGTCCCTAAAGTCTCATTGAATACAAGCTATTGCAAGCTATTGCCAAAGTTTCTCAGTCCAGACAGACTTTACTTAAGCCAGCTTAGAATCAAGCAGTCATGAGCACAGGACAGGTATGCCCATAGTTTCACAGTTCTGCCTGAGATTTTCTGCCTCTATATCAGCTGCTCACCTCTCCTAACATCATTGGCAGTTGATTGACTGATTGATTGATTGATTGGCACTCTCTGTATGACTGCCTCTGCCAACTCCGTCATCTACCTCTGCCTTACTGCATGGCAGCCTGATCCACCTGGCACAGCCTATTAATTCTAAACAGACTGCCCTTCATTCTCTGTGCCAGAGTATCCACAACCTGCCAAAGCTAACCAAAAACTCTAGTATCTGCCTCTAATAAAGTTATTGGAAGAAATCCACTCAGAAGGGCAATTTTTCTAAAGATTAACATAGAACACTGCAGCAATCCACAATGCTGGAAGTTTATGATATACTTAAACTTGCCACTGAGCATCCTCCCTGGGTTACTTTTTACTTTTTTATTTATTTTATTTTCTATCCTGGCTTTATTATTTTTTTATTTATAAATAACTCAAGGTGGCAAACATACCAAATACTCCTTCCTCCTCCTATTCCTCCTTCCATAGGGAGTATGTTTGCCAAGCTTAAAGAAGGCATGCCTAACCTGGCAGCCAAGAAATCATGTGGTTAGAGGGTGGACTCATATCTTTCAATTCTTGGTTTAAAAAATCCTGGGGGTTACATCTTTGCAAGGAGACATGTCAAGCTACCTGCCTGTCACATAAACCATTGATCACAGAATGCCAGTCAAGGACTTGTCATATTGGCCTGGGGCAGGTGTCAGTGTTAACACTGTGTAAATGGACACACAAACCTTAATAGACCTTTATCACAATGCATATTCTTTCAAAATTAGAGAGTAGGCTTGAAAATACTGTAGATGTTGTCTTGAAATGAGTATTGCTTTGTTGAATTTGGGAAGCACAGATGCAAAGGGTCTTTTCTTTCCCTGTTAAGCCAGGCTACAAATGGGACAAGGATGTTTAACTGATTATGTCCCGTCAAGCAGATGTTAACTCTTAGCAACCACATAGATAGATCTCTAGGATTATCTGTCTCTTCAGGTCTTCCAATGGTGCACCCATTGCTCCCATAACTGAGTCCATCCACCTTGCTGCTGGTCATCCTCCTTTTCCCTTTCCCTCCATCTTTTCTTGTATTATAGATTACTCAGAGGAGCTAAGTCTTCACATAAATGTGTCCAGAATAGGATAATTTGAGCCTGGTAATTTGTACCTTGAGTAAGAGTTCCAGATTTGTTCTAGGGTCCATTTGTTCATTTCCCTAGCTACCCATAGTATTCTCGGGAGACTTCTCTAACACCCAAGTTCAAAAGCATCAATACTCTTTCTGTTCTGCTTCTTCAAAGTCCAACTTCCATAGAATGTCACAGAGAATACCACGGCTTGCACAGTTCTGACCTTTGTAGGCATAGACACATCCCAACATCTGAATACCTTTTCCAAGGCTTTTGTTGCTCATGTGCAGCATATTTCATGACTGCTGGTTTCTTTACCTTTGATAGTCAATCCCAGAAGGCACAAGCGATCCACTGCTTCAGTAGGTTCATTGTCAATTCTACATATGGTTGCTGCACCTGTTGTCGTTAGTTTTATCTGCTTTATATTGAATCTGAGTCCCGTTGTTTCACTGTACTTCTTGACTTTCATTTCTAGAGCTGGCAGATCATTTGCATTCCCAGCTATCAGAGTAGGGTCATCAGCATAGCACAAGTTATTGATGTTTCTTCCTCCAGTTTTAAAAGCACACTCATCTCCTTCCAATCTAGTTTCCACTGATACATACAGCGTATAAGTTGAGCAAGCCTTGTCTCACTCCTTTGCTGACCTGAGCCAGTCTGTTTTGCCATGTTTTGTCCAGACTGTGGCTTCTTGAGCTTTGTATAGGTGTCTCAAGGGGCCAATGAAATCTTTTGGAAGTCCCATTTTCTTAAGCACATTCTGTAGCTGGGCAGGGTCAACAAAATTAAAGGCATTTCTTTCATCAATGAAGCACATGTTGCTTCTTTTTGGTATTCTTTGCCTCTTTCAATTATCCAGCATGAATCAGCAATAATATATCTTCTTCCTCAGCCTTCTCTAAAGCTAGCTTGAAGTTCTGGCATCACCCTTGTAGAGCTCATGTAGAGCTCTAAAGTGCATTGGATGGTCCTAAGTATTATTTTGCTAGCATGTGAAATTAAACATATTGTATGATAGTTTGCACATTCTCTTAAGTGTCCTATTGGTATGTAAACTGACCTATTGTAATGTCTTAACCACTACTGTATGTTAATCTCCAGGTTTGCTGGCATAGTTTGGTTAGAAGCTTTGCAGATTCTTCTTCTGTTGCTTACCATATTTCTACATATTCCATTAATTTCTGTAGTCTTCTGGCTTGGTAATGACCAGAATGCTAATCTAACTTCATCTTCCAGTACTAAAGGTTCTTGTAACTAGGGTATAGCTTCTAAGTTATCTTGAATTTTGACATACACTGTATATTCTGCAGGATTTTTGTATAGTTTCATCTTTGATCTTCTTTGAATCTGTCCATTGGTATTCTTTAGCATACCAATTTGATATTGGAAACTTTTTTTGAGTTTGGAGATCTTATGGAAGACTTTCCTTGTTTTTCTGTGTCTGTTTCCATCTTTAGTGTCTTTACATATGTCACTGTAATACCACTTCTTATTTCTTCTAACAGAGATTGGCCAAGTCAACAACCAATACCTCCCTCTGCCTTCCTGCCCACTCCCTCTGCCAGCTTTTGCAAGGAATTATGTCACTTATCTGCAACGGAGCAAAGTCTCCTGTAATCCCTAACACAGAGTCAGCCTTCATCCTGAGTCATACTATTATTTGGCATTCAGAAAATCATGAAAATCAATCCAGGAAAGGATGAGCTGAGCTAGCCATTCAGCTACGTTAACATGCCAAGCACAACACTCATTACTCCTATATTGCAAATTACATACATAGGATTCCCAGAATCTAAGATATATAGGTTATCCTCTCCTAGAACAACTTGAGTATCCAGAATTTTTACACCCAATATCTTATGCTTTAAAATATGTTGCTGTTAAACTAACACTGAAGTACACTTTTTCATTACTCATCCCACTCAGTTTCCAAGATGGTTTCCTCAAAATATATTTTTATAAGCATCCATTTTTCTGCAGTCTTCCTTTTTCTTCTCCGTGCTATGAATCTACAGTTTCTAATTCTGCCAAGTAAGAGAGTTTATTCATCTATGGCAGAGTCAAGCCATCACCTCCTACTATGTAAATTCTAATTATTTAATACATTTAATTTAAAAGCCATGAGAACAATTAATTAGTATTTAAAGGCAATTTAAGGACTCTGTCTAGAGATGGCTTAATTGTATATTTATTTATTTATTTATTTATTTATTTATATTTCAAATTTAATGTCACCACCCATCTCCCCAAAGGGGGGACTCTAGGCGGTTTACAACACAATAACAAATTAAAACCATAAAACTTAAATTACAATACAAATATCATTATAAATAGATAAATATACGACCCTTGTGGCGAAAAGCTCTCATTCAATAGGGAGGGCACTACAGCGCCAATCACCCCCAGGAAGAGCTATTGCCCCTCCCATCCCAGGCAAGGCGGCAGAACCAGGTTTTTAAATTCTTCCAGAAGTCTGGGAGCGAAGGTGCCCGCCTCACCTCCCGGGGCAAGATATTCCAAACGGCGGGCACCGCCTCAGAGAAGGCCCATCTCCTGGACCCCACTAGATGAAATTCCTTTGTTGATGGGGTCCATAGCATGCCCTCTCTGCTTGACCGGGTGAGACAGGTCGATGTTATGGGGATGAGATGGTCCCTCAGGTAGCCTGGCCCCATGCCATGTAGGGCTTTAGAGGTCATAACCAACACCTTGAATTGGACCTGGAAGCAAACCGGCACCCAGCGCAGTTCGCACAAGAGTGATGTCACATTATTCTTCCCAAACCAAAGCAATACTGAAAATATATGAGGCAAATGGGTTTAGCAGCCTGTCTATCTTTCCCTCTGTTTATCAGCTGGATAACTTTCTGAAAACAGAACATGACCAAATTTGATGTGGCAGGAGAAGCCAGCAATGGAAAGATTAGGGTCAGGAATGATCTGGATTCAGCTGGGAGCTACAGATTAAAAAAATTCCAGAAAACTTCTTCTTCAATTCATCCCTATGGGAGTGGCAGTTGGGTAGTGGCTCAGAATTTTTCCAGCCAATGGAAATTTAAATAAACCATGGAAAAAGTAAACATGCTGACTGCAGTGACATGACATCCTCTAGACAAATCACAGGCCAGTGATTTGCAGCCAACCCCAAATACGTTTGTTGCTAAACCATAAGTGTGATAGATTTCAGTAATGCTGCTGATTCTCATGAAGGAGGGAGCACGATCCAAGGAGAAGGACAAGATAAGCGGAGACACAGTCCAGGAAGCAAATGTGAGAAAGCTAAGAGGTACAGAACAGTCCTGCCCTAGAGCCTCCCAGGTTATTTCCCCCTAGGGTAGGTAGAGTAGCTTTAGTCTGGCAAGATTCTGTCTATGTGGTGTGAGCAAATAAAGAACTGAAGTTTGGCTGAACTGATTCTCTGAAGTTCTTGGGCTGGGTCTGACAGTATGTTAGGCTAGCTATGATATTTAATTGCACCCATTAGCTTTGTAGCATCCCTCCAATTCAGTGGCTAAGCTAATTAAAATAAAAATAATAAGGACATTAACTGGACCGAGATTCAGCAGAAAAAAATGTTTTCAATGCTGGGATACCATCTCAGTATACAATAACAAAAACATACAGAAAGCTGTTACAAGTTAGCTCTCCTTATGGATAAATCAATAAATCAATGGGATAAATTTATATGGATAATCCACCTGTCAAATTTGTCCCCTGCCCCCAGGTCTAATTAAAGGGAGGGGGAACCAAATTCTTCCATTCCATTCAGTGAAGAAAACTAGACTTTCTGATTACTTATTTTTAAATTGGAAACAATTTAACAAACAATTCTCTTGCAATGTAGGTCATGTTGCAACATCTGCCACATAGTTCTTAATAGTAGGAATTTGGCCAGGAAAAGTAAGGGGGCACACCAAACTCAGTTCCATAGAGATGGTAAAGTCCATAGATATGAATGGATGGATCTGCCAACTACACTTTTCATCCTGTTATAAAGAAATTAGTGAATTTGGATGATCATCTACCCCGATTACCAATAACCATGTAGAATCTCTTCCGCTCAAACCTTTCCTACAAATGTGAAAATAAAGTTTCCAGAAGTGATATTTAGTGTAAATCAACACATGATTCAGAACAATTAAATCATGAGATTCATATGCAACATTGGATGGAATATTACCCAGTCTACAAAAGCAACTGAAAGGAAATAACATTAGATTTGTATGCCATAAGAGTAAGATTTTGTGGACATTATTTATATTTACATCCATGAATTGTCTTCTAATTAATGCACATACTGTATGTTGATGCAGTAAAAATTAATTTCTCAGGATTTGATCAGAGAAGAATACTTCCTTCTTGACTGAAACATCAAAGATTAAATGTATAAAAGATGTCAGCACATAATGAAGTTGGTCTTTTAAATGAATTTATCTAACTATTGAATTATCTAATTATTTAGTAAATTAATTTATCTAACAAATAGACTTATAATAGTCTGTACTTTTGGATAAATTTCAGCTGATTTTTTTCATAGACTTGAAAGATTTCTTTTAACTTTTTGTTTACAGTTTGTTTTAATACACATTTTAAATTCTTTTAAAACTATTTTAATTTTCCCTTTTAAGCTCCTTGGAGAGAAAGCTTGCTTCTTATAGTGTCCCTGGAACAGAGGCCAGAAATTATTACAAGTGTTTATTGTTCTGTGCATAAACTTGAAAGAAACATTGAAAGTAACACACAGTTACTCTGGGATCGGTTGCATAAATACTCAGGGCCTGGGTCAAAACTGGAGTTTATTACTCTCGTGAAAATAGTATATATTATTTTCCCATTGATTTTGGATGTGTATCTCATTGGAACCAAAGCTATAGCATTTAATTTTCAAAATGTTGATGCAAAACTATATGTATAAATGCTCTTCCATGCTGTACAAATATATTAAAAATGCATATAAAAGAACCAACATATTCTAGCCATTTTCTACAATTACATGAACTTAATCCTCATTGTTTTCTGTGACATTTAATCAGTCTCAATATAATTGTAGGTATGGTTGTATCAATATTGTCAGAGGAAGGAATGATAACTTCTGCTTTGAAGGAGATTGTGAAGATCCTGAAGAAATCTCTCAATCCAACTATATACTGCCAAGCTTCTTACCTTCCTTTCTTAGGGAGATGTTGCAGAAGGTGGTAGGGCATCAGTTACAGATGAAACAAATTATCTGGATAGGCCTGGTCATGGGACTGAACTATCATAGATTGCTCTAGCAGATAACCTTGGTTGGTATCTAGATGGAGGGGTTCAACCTTTCTGGTCCTATTGGACCTCTCAGCAGTTTTTAATATCACTGACCATGGGATCCTCCCTGACTTCCTTGGGGGAGGAGGATATTGTTTTGCAGGAGTTCCATTCCTTCCTGATTGGGCAATTAAAATTGGTGACATAGGGATATAAGCAGTTGAGCCTTGGCATGCCACAGACCTGGCTTTCTACCCCATGCTATTTAACATCTATGTGAAACTGATGGTAATCAATATGATGATGCCTAGAGGTAGGTAGGTAGGTAGATGATAGACAGACAGACAGGCCTTTAAGTCAGTATGGATTCCTGGTGACTGCCTGGACAAGTCCCTGTCATTTTCTTGGCAAGTTTTGTGGAAGTGGTTTGCCACTGCCTTCTTTCTAGGGCTGAGAGTGACAGGCCCAAGGTCACCCCAGCTGGCTTTGTGCCTAAGACAGGAGTCACGGTTTCCCAGTTTCTAACCTGGTGCCTTAACCACTACACCAAATTGGCTCTCATGTACTGTATCACTCTGTGCGTGTGTGTGTGTATGCGTTCATATCATGTTACAATATTTTATCAGTAGAAACGCACACATCACACACTGATAGTATAAGTGACAGAGGAAAAAGGAAATAACAACTTTAGTAGTCTATTGAAGTCTTAATATATAAAATTCTGCTAGTTACCAGAATGCAGGTAAGAATGGAACTGAAGATAAAAGAAAAATCCATGGAATAGAGTAGTTAAGTAATGAAATTCAGCTATTTTCGGTTAAAACCAATAAGGATGTCTTGATCTCAGCCCTCCAAAAGAAAAACGAACAAGATAAATCAATGTTGCCTGCTCAGTGGAATAATCTAACATTAACTCCAACTGCTGGAGATAAGATTCTCTACAAGCAGAAGATTTTATGTAACACTTATTTACTGTGCTAGATAAGATGCTCAATTGCTTAGCCATTTTCTACCTCCCTCAGAGCATGGGTAGGCTTTGATCCAAATTTTTTCAACTTCCCAGATGCGTTTTAGTTGTATTTATGAATTCAACTGCTTTACCACAAGAGCCAAGGACTAGGGTTTAATTTTTCAAGTAGGAGATTGTCTTTTGCACATTTTAATCATGCATTAAACACCTACTGAGTTGTATTCATTTTGTAATTTTTGCACAGGGCATGTTTTATCAGACAGCTTTCATTATGACTAAACTGCTGTTTCTTCTTATTTAACATAGCCCTGCGGGTTAGAGATAGATTAGACACGTTTCATCCAAATGTGCTAGAAAGCTTTGGTCTTCAGTGCATAACAAGCCTACAGCAAAGAGACCGAACTTTATCTCCACCCCCACCCCCTGCACGTCTTATATTTCCATGAGATGCAGAATTCAGAATGCTTCATGTTGTGTGCCATAATTATAAGCCAGCGAAAGTGAAAGCAGAATAGTGGCTAGTGAATTTGTGTGTTCATGATAACGTTAAAGCTGCTGAAACTTTCAGTGCTGAGCTATACATACTGTATAGCTACATTTTAACCACAATCATGATACAGCAAATGCCCAAGGTTTAATTATTTTTCTCAGCTGGAGAAAGTGTTGCTTTGTCATGGCTAAAATTATGCAGTAAAGCCCATGCTTTTTCTGCACAAGGTCTGTGGCTTAATCCTCAGCATTTCAAATTAAAAGGATCAAGTAGCAGATGCTGTGAAAGATGGATCCCAAAAATCATCTGAGATCCCAGAGAGCAGGTACTAATCAGAATAGACAAAACTGGTTCCAACAGACAAATACTGTATTCAAAGCCAGCTAGCTATGACTAGTGGCATCTTATTGGTGACTCAGTGGGAGGGTGACATCCCAAATGATGCAGTGCCAAGGGGGTTATTGGAGCCTTCTCGGTTCTTCCGGGACAAATTACAAATCTATCTTTGCCCTGCAAATACACAGTCAGAGCAGTTTACACTTTATTATTTGAAAGCATGGGTTATATTTTGGCATTTTAAATAAATTTAAGATAGTAATTGGATAAAAACAGCATCCCAACAAAAGGAAGGATGAACAAAAGTTAGAAAGTTCATGCCAAAAATACATCAGAAGGGTCTGAAGTGAGTTGCTCTGAGGACAGCATTCTGAATTACATTACAGAAAAGTCTTCCACCCGACTGGTCCAAGTTACCTCACATGGCTATTGTGGAATAAAATTATATGAAGGAATGCAAATTATGTTGCCTTGAGCTCCTGGAGGAAGAGTGAGATGTAAATAAGTATCTAAACCGTGGCCTTTGAGCAAGGGCTGTTTCAGAGCATATCTCGTTATAGTTAGAGCAGACTGGAGAGTGTCATGTAATTTTTCCATACTGCTGTTGCCTTATCCGGGGTTGGAATCAACCCATATTTCTCTACAGCAGTGTTTCGCAACCTTGCCAGCTTTAAGATGTGTGGACATCAACTTCCAAAATTGGAATTTTGGGAGTTGAAGCCCACACATCTTAAAGATGTCAAGGTTGAGAAACACTGCTGTAGAGAAGTAACTACTACACTTGAGCTTTTTACACAATTGCCTAATGGCCACATTAGTAGGGCAATGTGGGAAGGAACAATCATATTGCAGCTCCTTGTCAGGAATCCTTTGAGTTTGCCTGAAGTTATAGATTGAGGATGGCAAGATGTCATGTTGGGCAAGAAATGCTACATTGCCTAATCTATGGTTAGTTTGGCTTCAACTTTAACGAATATTATGAGTGTTGTGGCAGTCCTTAGGTCAGGGAGATATATTAACGTAAGGGTGAAGAAAAGGTCACCATGAAATTTCTTGCGAGGAGATCTGGGTGTTCCACTTCCTCCAAACTTTTTCTACAGGAAGAACATTCAGTCGAGTTGGCCTTGTATTCCTCTTTTCCGTACCGAAAAAAAAACTCTATCTTAAAAAAAGCTACCTACTGAAAGTTGATGCAAACAGTGGTAATTATGTTTTTAAAACGTTATCAAAATAATTAAAGCATCATCATATGGCTTTTTTCAAAAAAAAGTTTCAGTTAAGTACTTTAGGAGGAGATGTATACAAAGGCTCAATATATTAGGAGAAGCTGCAAATATTTGTTCTGGTTTTAAAAAATAGTGGATGGGAATACTGCCTTACTACGTGGACAGTCAAGTCAAGTGGCTTTTACTGATCTATCCATCCCTATATAAAAATCTACTTCTAGTCATCTTTGTAGCACAGATGAAATGAAAGAAGAAGGAAACTCATATAATCCATGACAGTCAATCCATTAGATTTCTCATAATCAACCTAGGAGGACCCATCCAAAGAAAATACATCCAGGACAGATTAAATTATTCCTGTTCCAAACCAATAAGTACCAAGAAACCCTTTGGTGGAGGGATTTTAGCAAAGTTTGATGGCCATCTGTAGGGGGTGCTGTAGTAGTGGTGTGGTAGTCCAGCTATGCAAGGAGTTGGACTAGAAGATTGCCAAAGTCCTTTCCAACTCTTACATTCTATGATTTTATGACTACAGTAGCAGTTGTGCCAGTAGTATTTGGAACAGATTAACAAATCGTAGGTATATTTATTATTTGTTTACTGAATAGGATGCAAAAGGACGAAAAGAACAACAGCATAATGTATCATTCCTCTGCCAAACCCACTCCATAATTTTTTTTTTAATCTTTCCAGAAAATAGGTTATTGGAAAGCACTTCAAAGTTTATATTTAACGGTTTAAATAGAGACAAAAATAACTTTGTTTTGAAGAAAACACCCACATTTAAATCACTGATGAAGGGCGTTGTCAATAGTTCATTTAATAGGAATGGATTTTTCTGACATTCCACCTTCCAAAGTCCAGGAATTAAGACTTGGGCAAATAATTTCAAAAAGGTCATTCTATTATAAAAATGAGGGATGTCTAAAACAATATATCATTCTTTGATTTGTAATTAAACAAAATACTACTAAATGCAATTTTTTAGAAGTTCATGTCCTGACTCCCAGGAAACACTCTGAGACAAGGAACTGTTCTCTAATGTTTATTGCTAGTACATAACAGTAATCCTAACAAACTGAACAAGCGTGGGAAAACCCAGCCATATAAACCCCGCAGGTTAAGGCGGTCCCAATCTGTGCCTCTTGGAATGGCTCACCAATTCCTCAGTGCTACGCATGCGCTTGACAGTCTGGAAGGGAGCCCCCTGCTCGCCATCCTTACTCATGACAGTTCATGAGTATTTCTTTTTAAAAAATTACAACTCTTTCTAACTGTTTTTGTGTAAGTTGGTAGATTGCAGAAGTGACTCCTATCATTGCGAGTAGCAAAATATTTCCTGTACTACCAAGTCTTGCAGGGACATGGTGGCACTGCGGGTTAAACCACTGAGGTGCTGAGCTTGCTGATCGGAAGGTCGGCGGTTCGAATCCGCGTGACAGGGTGAGCTCCTGCTGCTAGTCCCAGCTCCTGCCAACCTAGCAGTTCGAAAACATGCCAATGTGAGTAGATTAATAGGTACCGCTTCGGCGGGCAGGTAACGGCGTTCCATGTAGTCATGCCGGCCACATGACCATGGAACTGTCTACGGACAAACGCCAGCTCTTCAGCTTTGAAACGGAGATGAGCACCGCCCCCTAGAGTCAGACACGACTGGACTTAATGTCAAGGGAAACCTTTACCTTTACCAAGTCTCTAGATAAATTTTGGTAAGATGCTTTAGACAGCTCATGTCTTGACATCATTTGATATTTAACTTGCATCCTCAAATACAGACAATCTTGTCAAATCTGGTAGTAAACAAATCTGTTCCTGCTCTGAAGCATCACCCAAGATTTCATAATATCCAACATTTATTGCCACTGCTTTGATTTACACTCTGCTATTCTATTCTGTTCCATTCCATTCCAGCTAAAATAATCATACATTCAAAAGGCTTTGCTGAAAATGATTCTTGCAGTTCCTTTGGAAAGAGTGGAGGCTGAGTTTTAACTCTGTGACTCCCTCATGAATGGGAGCAATGCAAGAGAAGATCTTGAAGTCTTCAAGCAGACATCTGAAACTGAAGGCATCTTTAAGAGGAGCTCTCCAGGCAGATTCATATTGAAAGAGACAGTCCTTCAGGTTGATGGTCTCTCTGCCCCCTGGGCAGAACATTACCTGAAATATAAAGGCTATGTTGATTCTTGAGATTCAGCCACATCCTTAAGCATCAGTTTGAATGTGTAACCAACTGACACATTTCAGGATTGATGAGATCATTGATCTAAACCACTGTTTGCACTCCAAGACCTCCACTGCAGACATAATCAATGATTTCTCATGAACATATTAAAGGGCTCCATATGTCAGTGTACATGGTTAGTCTCACCACAGAAATTAAGAGTTCATTCTGGGTTTCACTGAGGCCAAGCTGCCATGTGAAATCCATTCAGGATTTCACAGACCATTCGTAGAAATTTGTTCCTGACCAGAATGACACCAATGTTATGAATCATACGTTGTAATATCACGGTGCAAGCTTTGTCCTTTCATAGTTGGGTTGTGGCATTTCATGTAAGTATGTAAGGGGTGGAGTTGGCATCACATGTTTTGGCACTCTTCTCCTCCTCCTGTGGACACCTATGATTTCACTCTGAAATTTGAAAGAACAAATTTATTATGAGATCCAAATATTTCAGGAACAGAACCCAGCCAGTCTACTACAGTGGTGTTTAAAAGTTTGTGAACCCTTTTGAATTGTCAATATTTCTGCATCAATATGACCTAAAATATGATGTTCTCCATACAAATCCTAAAACTAGATAAAGAGAACCCAATTAAACTAATTAATCAAAAACATTATATTTGTTCATTGATTTATTGAAGAAAATGATCCAAAGCTACATATCTGTGTGTGACAAAAGTATGTGAACCATTGCTTTCAGGAACTGGTGTGCCCCCCCAGCCCCCTTGGCAGCAATAACTTTAGCTAAACATTACCGATAACTGTTGATGAGTCCTGCACATCAGCCTGGAGGTCTTTTAGCCCATTCCTCCTTACAGAACAGCTTCAACTCAGGGATGTTGGTGGGCTTCCTCATATGAACTGCTTGCTTCAGCTCCTTCCACAACATTTCTATAGGATTGAGGTCAGGACTTTGACTTGGCCATTCCAAAGCATTAACCTTCTTCAGCTTTAGCCATCCTTTGGATGTACAACTTGGAGTGTGGGGTCATTGTCTTGCTGCATGACCCACTTTCTCTTGAGCTTCAGTTCCTGGACAGATACCCTGACATTTTCCTGTAGAATTTGTTGGTACAATTCAGAATTCAGAATTCCATCAGTGATGGCAAGCCATCCTGGTCCAGAGGCAGAAAGCAGGCCCAAACCATCATACTGACCTTTGTTTCACAGATGGGATAAGGTTCTTATGCTAGAATGCAGTGTTTGCCTTTCTCCAAACATAACACTTTTCTTTCAAGCCAAAAGCTTCTATTTTGATCTCGTCTGTCCACAGAACATTCTTCCAATAGCCTTTTGGCTTATCCAGGTGGTCTTTTACAAAATATGGGCAGGCTGCAATGTTCTTTTTGGGGAGTAGTGGCTTTCTCCATGCAACCCTGCCATGCACACCACTGTTCAGTATTCTCTGATGGCAGTCTAATAAACACTGACATTCACCAATGCAAGAGAAGCCTTTAATTCCTTAAACATTACCCTGGGCTTCTTTGAGACCTCCCAGAGTATTACAAGCCTTGCTCTTGGCGTGATCTTGGTTGGTTGGCCACTCCTGGGGAGGATAACAATGGTGTTGAATGGCCTCCATTTGTATACAATTTGCCTGACAGTGAACTGGTAGAGTCCAGACTCTTTAGAAATGGTTTTGTCACCTTTTCCAGCCTGATGAGCATCAACAACTGTTGTTCAGATGTCCTCCGAAATCTCCTTTGTTTGAGCCATGACACGCTTCCACATAGCTGTGCTGTAAAGATCAGACTTTGATAGTGAACACCCAGAACTCTGTCCTATAAATAAGGCAGGATGTCCCACATTCACACCTGATTCTTATCCCATTGATTGAAACACCTGGCTCTAATTTCCCCTTCAAATGAACTGATCATCCTAGAGGTTCATACACTCTTGCCACACACAGATATGTAGCTGTGGATCATTTTCCTCAATAAATCAATGAACAAGTATAATGTTTTTGACTCATCAGTTTAATTGGGTTCCCTTTATCTAGTTTTTAGGACTTACGTGGAGAACAGAACATGTTTTATTTATACAGAAATATTGACAATTCAAAAGAGTTCACAAACTTTTAAGCTCCACCGTATAACTTTTAAAGATGTTGAATTTGTGTGTGTGTGTATATATATATTCTAGAAAACTTCTTCTGGAGTTGTATATTTTTCTCTCAGCATCCTATTTGATTATAATAAGTTACATAATTAATTTAAAATGTTTTAAAACATGCACAAAATCTGCAGAAAAAAAGAAATAAGAATGGGGAATGGAAATAGGAATTCCATAAATAGTTTACCACAGCTCATACCTGTGGAAGAAATCCCATTTTTTCAGACACCTTTGCAGAATGTTGGAAACAGCTGGCAACTGATTTTCAGAGATCTAATAGATTGTCCCATCACTGAATTTCTGGAGATGAATTTAAAAATTTGCTCCCAGCAAAACATATGTGAAGCAAATTATATTCATAGAATGCAGAAACATTTTTATGAGAAGAAAAGGCCCAGGTGCCTCCTTCAGATGTGCCATTCTTGAATGAGAAACTGAACCTCAAATAACCTTACCCCAGTACATAACTTTAGGGTTTTTTCTATCAAAGGAATGTTGTCACTTATTATAAATACATTCCAGATCTGCCCATCATAAATCACACTAGAAAGCAAGAGGAAAATTCTGTTTTATATGTAAGAGACAACCTAACTTAAACACCTGAGATCAATTCTAATTACTAAGATTTAGTACTAGATCTTTTTCATTGGAAAACTTGTATTTTAGTTGGCTATTTCCAACTGCAAATTAAGCAGTCCTGCTAGAACCGGATATCAAAATCCAGAAATTCCCATAAAACAAAAGAGGATGTATTTTACTGTAACTAGAAAGAAAATATGAAAAGGACATTAGACAGTGACACCAGTTGAACTGAAGCCTGATATCGTTAGCATGGGATTAATATGAAAAAGAAAAACACTGCCATTATGGATAAAAAAATAACATTGATAAGAGTGATCTGGACTTTTATTAAAAAATAACTTTAATAACTTTTATTGAAGTTATTTAGAATGTACAGCTTTAACTATCCAAGTTAAGTACAGAGGTGGAAAATGTATAATAGAAAGTGTGTCCTTAAAGTTCCTGGTTCAATATTTGTGGACGTTTAAATTTAACAAATGGGAAAGTTCAGCCATATTAGATAAGATATAGTCCCAATATTTTCTGTTTCCCAGAGCTAATCTACATATGGAGGACAATAAAGATATTATAATGGTTGACATTTAGATCCTGAAGGCTACACTCTTTTTATTAATAAGATCAAAAATGATTGCATAGATATAGAGATATATATTGTCTTGATCAGCTTGAAGGAATATGAGGATGCCTTTTTGAAGCAATTACCAACCTCAGTCCTATTTGATTCCTAGTTCTGCTTGGAAAGCAGGCAACCTGGGGGTGGAGGGGGGAAATCACAACCAAACCAAACCCAACAGCCAGTTTCAATAAACAGCCATGCCCCAAATCTTTTATAAGACTTTATAATCCATGGCCTGGTCACTGAAAAGATGGTTGTGACCAATCAGCTTCAACTGGCTGCCTTGTTGTGAGAAAAGGGGTGAAGCAAAGCAAAATGTAACACAGCGGCTTTGCTGCTTCAGAGCTGGGGGGCTGCTTCCTTTGACCAAGGTTTTGCAGCTAAACTTGTCTGTCAGAGCTAAAGAAGATCATTCATTTATTCATATTTATTTTTGGTGCATTCTGATTGGTCTTAGATGTTTTTATTTTCTTCCTTCTCTTGGGAAAGTCTTTCTAATTTGGGTAATTTGTTTCTTTTAAGTCACAGCTGTATGGATAAAACCGTTGCCAAGAGCTACACTGAGTTAACATCCCGAGACAGGATGATCTGGCCTCTCTTTATCACCCAGATTAAGAGGCATGAGTGATCTCAAGTGACTACGAGCAATTCCATATTGCGGCCTAAGCTATATGTCTACCATGGCTGTTTCATAAATCAACTTCAGAAATTTGAGTCTGGATTAAAGTAGACTAGCAACAGGGCCAGGCTAGTGCTCTGTCCAGACTGCATCTACTGCAAGACCTGGATAGTCATTCCCCTGCTTCTTCCCTTCCTCATCCCTGTAGGGAAGTCAGCCCTCGATGGCTGGCTGGTGTGTGGACTGGTCCAACAGCACCTGCCTTTTCCTTTTAGGGATTCCTCCTTTTTCACTAGTCTCTCTGCCCTTCCTTTGATTTCCCAGGTGTTTGCATACATGGACTCCTTTAGACCCACATCATCATCATCTCCTCCTCCTCCCCCCAATGTTACAATAACCAAAGCAAGAGGGAACAAGTTCGTTTTATTCTGGCATTCCTTTGTAGGTCCATGGAATCTTCATAGTAAAGAAGAACTGATAATTCAGCTTCATAGAAATGAAGTACTATAGCAATGTTTCTGCCTTGCAGCTTAAGCTGCTAAAAATAATAATCAGGGAAAGAAAGGGAAGTTACATAAATTTTGCAATATTGTGGGCAAAGCGTGGGAAGGCAAGGGGACCAAGCTTCACCCAGTCTGGGCAGAAACCAAAAGGATGCCCACTGGGAGATGAAGGGGTTGAATGAAGCATGAGCTTTTAGGTTGAGGATAGTTCACTGATTTAATGGACCGTCACTGGATGAATCACAAGATTAATTTAAAATAAAAGCAACTGCTGACCAGTGGAGGAGGTAGCCGTCTGGCAGCCTAGGATGAAACAGCTGCCCAGGGAAGCAGCCAGGCATTGAAGGAGATGGGGTATACCAGGCACCACAACCAACCCAACCTGGCACTGCTATTAGAGTGCAAAAAGCGCTGGAGACCATCTGCTCTGAAAGGCTTAAGATGGTCAGGTCAGAAGACAGCAGCTTTGAATTGAAGCTGGAAAGCCCAGGTGCAGGGTATGTTTGCAATGGGCCAGGCATTGGAGTGGAAAACATCATCCATTCCTGTACTCAGGAAGCAGGGAGTGGCCATTAATGACAATGGTCAAAGCAGAAAGAGTGGATCTACCCTAAGGGTCCTCTCATGGTGCTTGTAGGGTGGGCAGGTGATTAAAAGAAAAAGAAGAAAACACCAGAAGTTTCAAATGGTATGCAGCTTAGACCAGCTGTAAGTTTGTCCTGAATGGTTCAGGGTGCCTTAGAAAAATACACTGATATTTCACTTTTTTATTTGCTCTCATAGATCTCTATTTTGAAGGTGGGGCGAGAGAATATAGGGTAGGGAACAGAAGGTCCCTTTGAGGGAGCAGACATGAAAGGGGAATACAGGAAGTCCTCAACTTACGAACATTCATTTAGCGACCATTCAAAGTTACAACGGTGCTGGCAAAAGTGATTTGAAACCAGTCCTCGCACTTATGACCTTCACAACATCTCTGCAGTAACATGATCAAAATTCAGGTGCTTGGCAACTGTCATGTATTTACAATGGTTGCAGTGTCCTGGGATCACACGATCGCCATTTGCAACCTTCTCAGCTGGCTTCTGACAAGCAAAGGCAGAATTTAGTATTTTAATCTGTATTTATTTTTAGTTTCATTGTAAATTTAGTTTCATTGCCCAGAGTTGCTTTGTGTGAGATGGGCAGTGATGAAATTTGAAATATAAATGAATGAATGAATGAATGAATAAAGTCAGTGGGGGAAGCCAGATTTGCTTAACAACCACATGATTCCCTTAATGACCACTGTGATTTGCTTAACGACCACATTGTAAAATTGGGTGTGGCTTGCCTAACAGCCACCTCACTGAGCAATGGAAGTTCCAGTACCAAGTGTGGTTGTAAGTCAAGGACTACCTGTAAAGTGGAAGGGCTGAAAAAAATGATGAACCATAGACTGATTAGATACAGAGACAAACAGGGAATGTATTACAAGTTTGACAGACAGATTCAGAGTTAAGGAAGAATAAAGGTATGGATTTAGAGAAATAAGACAACTAGATTTTTTTAAGTCTAGCAGAATTAATGTGAATCACAGTATTTCTCTCTCCTATCTAAACAAATTCTAATAGTAGAATAAGATACAAACAGCAGAGTAGCACTCTCCAAACTGTTCAACAGACAAAATTTGTGTAGGTGATAAACTCATTAGCCAGCTATTCAAGTCAATATATCAGAGATACAGTATATCACAGCAGTTAATTTTCTCTTAGCTTTATCTATATAGAAAAGAAAACTGTAACAATGTTTGGGACATGGAAAAGCCATAAAGTCTATTAAATAATCACTGCTGAATCTCTCCAAAGCAATTTGAGGGCACCTGGTCCAGTCCAACACCTTGAAGTGATATGAAGAAATGATTTGAAGATTCAGTTCAAAAGACTGATTTGATAGAACATCCTAATGGAACCACCTGTTCAGATCTCTGCAAGCCCTGCTGTTTTTTCTAGATCAGTGGAGGGATTCCAGCCAAATATAGAACTTGATTGAGCCAAAACTGTCCAGATCAGGGCACTCCTTCATCTCCCTCTGCAGGTCCTGCCTGCTACCTCAGCAGCGCAAGAATGTTTGCCTGAAAAACCAACACTCCTCCACAGAAAGAAATAAAAGCTAGTAGTTTCCTTCCTTGCAGAACACAATCTGTTTGTCTGCAGTAAACACAACACAAATGGCTTGTAATCAGAGCATCTAGCTAAATGGGAGGGGTAAGGAAATGTGCAATCTTTGGAGCCAGGCTTGCATTTTAAAGTCCCCCATTGGGGGAGATGGGCGGTGACAGAAATTTGAAAAATAAATACATACATACATACATACATACATACATCTTTGGGGGAAAAAAGTGGAGGTGTGGGGGGCAGGGTCACAGTAAAATTAATTTAGAACTTTGCCAAAGAATGATAGTGGCAGGTTAATTCTGGAAGTCGGAGGTGAAGCCAAGAATTTGCAAGCTGTGCAGAAAGGAGGATCAGTGAAAGCATTACCTCAGTGGACCTCAGCTAAAAGAAAGATTGCCTTCCAGGGAAGGAGAACGTTTAAAGGTGTTGTGGCCATTGAAGGCTCTGGCAAACAGCATTGAAAGACAGAGGCAGAAGTAATATTATGCAATAATTCCAAGTACATTGACTCACTGGGGAAGTACATATTTTATAGCTTTTGAATAAATTCCTCATACAGAACCATTTGAAGGAAACATTATTAACCTTTATGTTTGGTTACCTGAAAAGAGGTGAACGGTGCTGTGATGCCTGCTTCTGCAGATCTTGATTTTGTATCCCCACCTGGGTAAATCATAGCAGATGGTTCCCAAGTGTCTTCAGATGGTCTTTGCTTTCTAATTTTCAGCTGGAGAAGGTTTCTGTACTCCTTTAAAGCTTCAATTCATCATCCCCTCTCTTGCTCTTGACAAACACTGCTCTTTGTTCCTGCCCCTTTGGAGAATTATTTTGACATTGCAATAGCTTCCTCTTATGAAGTGGGGAAATAATTCAGGTTTGAATCAGAGTGCATGTAGTTTACTTAATTTCTCTCTCTCTCAGACCAACATGCAGCTCTTGATTTTTTTTAAAAAAATGACTCATTTCTGTGCAAAATTAGCACCATTCATACCAATCTCTTTGAATGAGGAGCATTTAGCTTCCATTTCAGGTAGAGTTTGCTGATGACAGAATTGCCAGGAAGCCATATTCAAGCAGACCAACTAACTCCAGGTATAAGGTAGCTCTGGGTAAACTTAATGGGTTCCCTCTCTGTCAGTGGATCTTGGTGAAATTATTAGACTGAAATACCCCACCCCCAAATAGCTGTGATTAGCAGTCTTTAAACTTACTCCAGTGCCCTTGGTAATGCTAGGTTGAAGGCATTGGCAGAGACTTACATGATGGCTGAGTTCAGCTACCAGATGTTGCTTAGAAAGACAAGCTGGAAGAAAAGGGTGATGAGCAACAGCGATAAGCCCTTTTCTGGGGCCCTGCTACTTAGTTAAGGATGTGCTATGTTGATAATGGCCTTATCAATCAATGGTGAAAAGGGAATGAAACACTTCTAAGAAGCTTTGCATGATTAATAGCCTCCAACTTATTCCAAAAGAATCAGTAATGACCTGTTAGCTGTGTGGCTAAAGATACCTAAAATGTCCTGAACATTTCCCTGCCCTTAGTTTCAGAAAGGATGAGGGGGAAAAAAATCCTCATAGTTGTTTAAAGGCAGTTCTGACATTTATGTGAAAATGGAAGAAAATTATAAAAGAAATATATAAACAAATACATGCGATGGAATATCTAACAGACCCTACTAGTCACATTACCCTACTAGTAATAAAGATAATTCCAGAAATCCAAGTGGTTCTTTCCTAAATTTACCAGCCTCAAAAGGCTTGATAATATCTAAAAAAGGAAATATGTATGGATTTAATTTAACTGTAATCAAAGAATATTATGAACTTGGTGAACTTCCAGTTAAGTCCCACTTCCCATTCAGTTCGGATCTATTCTTTTTTAAAAATGCAGTTGTGTAAAGTGCACAGATGGCATGGGAGGGTTAACAAGAATTTTTCCAGAGTGATGGAAAACTGCACAGCTGTGTTTGTAATCTGCACAAGTAGCATGAGTTATTACAACACATTTGTCTGTTCTTCAGTGTGTGCTTTCTTGCTTAATGTAATATTCCATGACCAAAACATTTTACAACCATCTTAAGAATCTGTCAGATTTTTTTTTACAACATCACCTTTTTATAAATATGACAACTTCATTCTCCAGTCCTGCTTCTTTCTTGGTAGTCCCTCATGGCCACCAGTTAGCTTTCAGGGGGTGCCTCCCCTGGTGTCTATCCCCTAACCCTAGCTTGAGAGATAAATAGGGCTCTCACACTTGGTACTACATTTCTGATAA
The DNA here is from genome assembly GCF_035149785.1 of Candoia aspera. Taxonomy (NCBI): domain Eukaryota; kingdom Metazoa; phylum Chordata; class Lepidosauria; order Squamata; family Candoiidae; genus Candoia; species Candoia aspera. The sequence goes on along the minus strand of NC_086153.1, from coordinate 118,607,100 downwards.
CTAAAAAGTAAAAATGCTAAAATTCAAAAAATTTAGATACTGCCATCTCCTGGCATTGTACCACAGAGTACAGTGATTAGAAATTTCAGCCTTTCCTTTCTCCCCACATCCCAAAGCCCTTGGAGGATAAATCAGCCTCACCAAAGATAAACAGAAATCAAACTTCACTATTTAAAAAAGAGAGCATGTAAAACAACAACAGCAAAATATTTAAAAAATAAAATACATTCAGTGTGGAAGGAGATAATTGCAGAACTGACCAGATAACAAGCATATGACAACTTGTACATTAGTTAAGAAAGAAAAAAATGAAATTGAAAATGCAGTACTCCATTCTGACCACAAATGAGGAACCCAGAGATGTAATTTTATGATGTATTTTATATATTTATTGTTTTACTGAGTATTTTGTTGTAAACCACCCAGAGTCCCTCTGGTGGGAGGAGATGGGCGGTGACAAATTTGATAAATAAAAATAAAAATAAATAAGGGAAGGGAGGGGAGGGGAGGGGAGGGGAAGGGAAGGGAAGGGAAGGGAAGAAGAGGATGACCAGCAATAAAATGGATGGGCTCAGTTACAGTGACAATGAGTGCATCATTGGAAGACCTGAATGACCAGGCTGGGGACAGATCATCCTGGAGAAAATCTATCTATATGGTTGCTAAGAGATTGATGGCATATCAATCAATCAATCAATTAATCAAAAAGTGTAAGATCCATCAATTACATTATTTGATCAACCTTAAAAAGTTGTTTGGAATTGTGGAAGAATTAAACTTAGAAAGTAGAGGAGCTGACCAAAAGATTATTGGCTATTGTCCATGATACAACAATCACATCTGGAATGGAATAGATCGATGATTGTTCAGGGAAATACTTTTATAGCTTCAAGATATATTTACCTGTTTTTCTTGAACTCAGTGACAACTTTTACAGACAAATTAATTACTATTCTTTACAAGTTCTTAAATTTCTCATTTTATTGCAGTTTTTGTGAGAAAGCATGGATCTAATTTCCATAAATGCAAGACTCTGTGTCCTTAAGAGGAATCATTATGTTTTATAAAAGATTTCATTTCTTTTAAATGGAAGGTTTGACACACGGTACTGCAGCACAATGTTTTCCGCAACCCATTAGCCCAAAGTAGGAGCATAGAGAGACACTGCAGTTCCACATTGTTGACTGTGTTGACTTTTGTGGATGTAAACCACAGAAGGACTCAGACAAACATTAAAGTAATGGAATTCTTAGACCAAATAATAATATCACAAAGAATTTTTTTTATGATGGAAACAGAACCCACAAGACCAATGCAAAAACAGCTCTTGTGGGTGCCCAACTATCTAAAGTTTTTGATGAGCTTCACATTATTCTATTCAATTACCAATAAGGGTATTATTAGAACACCACTGAGCTTGATGCTTGCAGTGAGTAACCATATTTTGTGATGTTTCCCTACAAAGAGCTTGTCTGGAAGAAAAACTCTGCAGTTGGGTATTTGGTAACAGAGATCAGACCAATGGAATCAATCTGTGTCCCAGCATAATAATTTCCTATTGCCACTGTAATGCTGAGAGATGGAATTTGCAACACTGGCTTCAGTTTTTTTGTTTTGTTTTGCTTTGTTTAAACTAGAGAGCAACTTGTGGGCACCATGGTTTTGCAGTATTCCATTCCTCATTACCATGCCCAGTAATTTCTGTACCCAGATCAGACTCCCAGTTTTCTTACTACTTGACACCACACAAATTCAATCTCTCCTAGGAGATTACACTGTATGTGTATAAGATATTTAAAGAAGTGGACCTCCCCTTCTTTAAATATATTAAAGTAGCTACATTGGAATCACTATAAACTAATATATGGCCAGGAATTCTGGATAGGCAATTCCAGATGAAGGGAGACTTCTTATTTGGTGATGGTCCCATTTCCAGCCCAGTAACCTCAAGGTGGGGGCTAGGATCACTGGTATACATGCCCTCATAGTGCTGGTGGTAAATGCCAGATATGTCTGCAATAAAACCTGGCTCGTCCATAATCTGGTGGTGGGTGAGCAGGCAGATCCAATGTGTATTAGTGAGGCCTGGCTGGGTAGTCGTTATAATACAAGTCGGGTGGTAAAGAAATATGGCAAACAAACAAACAAACAAACAAACAAGGGTGGTGATAGTGCCCTCTCAGAGCTGCCCCTTCAGCAGCTTTGATGCCAAGGCCAGGTTTGCGGGTAAGAATGACGATCTTCAAAAAGACTTTTTCTGTGACCAGGGACTGTACTTCTGAGGTACAGTGTATGGATGCCAAGGTGAAAAGTTGGGGTCCTGCTGGTGTGCTAGCTGCCCTACTGCTTGGCAGTATCCCTCTCTGCATTTCTGCCATGGCCTCCAGGCTGGCGTTGAAGACCTCCTATCTGGAGGTGGGGGACTTCAATCTCTATGCCCAAGGAATCTCTGGGCCAAAACATATAGCAGGTACAGTACCTGTTAGAACTCATCTTTGCCTCAGAGCAGTTGTTTTGTGACCTAGATATAGAGTACGCTTCTATCACTTGGTTGCTGTGGTCAGGTCACTTTCTAGGTCAGGTCACTTTCTAGTCCGGCTAAGACCGAATGCCATTCGTTAATTTCATGAGGCAAATAGACCCATTCAGTTGCTCCATCCAAAGCACTTAATGGATTCAAAGGCAGATGAGTTTTCTAGCCGTCTGGCAGACAGCTCCACTAGGCTTTTAACTAGGTGAGCCACTGGTAACAGGCACTTGGTGAGATTGTCTCCTAGGGGTCTCTCTGTGTTTGCCTCCATTTACGCAGGACCTCCGGGAGATAAAGAGGCAGAAGTGATGCCTGGAGTGACAGTGGAGGAAGATGAAAAGTAAAGTTGGTCAAGCATGGCTTGTAGTCCCTGTTCAAACATCTCTACTTCTCCTCCTCTCTTATTGAATTGGTGGGCTGTCATCTAACAGCCTTGTTTAGATGGCTAATTTTCCTTCAGAGGAGGAACCTGCATCTGGCTACTGTGACCACAGTGTTTTGCTGATAAAGTTTCTAAAACCTCCAGAATCTTGACCCTTCACGGGCCAGTCCAAGGCAGTGACTGTTACAATATGGCCATGTTTTGTGGAATTCCTCGTGATATGCCAAGGGTGCTCTCTGTCCCCTAGGGCTTGATCCATGCCCTTCTTGGCTCCTTTGAGGAGCTAGGGCAGATGTGCTCACCTGAATCCAGGAGACTGTCACAGTCTCACTTAGAGGGGAGATTGCCAGCAGCCTTGAAGGAAGCTACAGTGTGCCTCTTTCTGATAAAGTTCTCCCTGGATCCAGTTGTTTTTCAATCCATTATGGGAGGTTGTTGAGGCAGTGGGGGGAGGGGGAAGTCAACTATGGAATCTCCTGTGATTATCTGGGCCTTGTGCAATCTCGCTTCAGGGATAGGTACAGGATGGAGATGCTACTCTCCTGTTCTGGGGTATAATTCTTTGCCAATGTATGTCGCAGACAGTATATGAATAGTGTTTCACAGCAGGGAATGACTTTGCAGCAAAAAAGATAAATTAATGATTTTAAATAGGAGTGAACAACACAGTTCTACTCAAGCTAGCTCAGAGTTCAAAAAGGCTTCTTTGCAGTCCCATCCAAGAATGTAAAAGATTGCAGCCTTAATTATTTTAAGTCAAATCTTAAATGATTATCAGGGAGATGTTTCACTGAACTAGGCCTCTTAAAGTGGATTGTGATTTGCAAACAGAGTTTGGTACCTTTTCCCTCTTCCAAAAATGCTTAGGAACTCCCTAAAGTTTAAGCTTAAGTTACATAAACTATGCAATAAAGCATCATGGTCTATGCTGTGGATTTTATAAGACCATTATGGTCAGATATTAATTTCAGTCATGAGGTATTAAGAAAGCTTCTGGACCTCTTGCCACAGATTGGCAGATTGGCAAACTATGAGCAGCACAGCATCAAACTTGGTCATGCTGCTGTAAAGGGCTTCTGCAAATAATCTGACAATTGTCAGAAATGGATTGGATTTTACTAGAAGGAAAAGACTGCAGTTTTGGCAGTTTTACAATGCCATCAGTGGATCCACCAGAAACTTTTGGCACTAAGGAGAGGTACTTCATGTACTGGAAAAACAATCTACAGTTTGCATAGGAGATTCTGGAGAGAACATTCCATTATTTGGGGTTTTGACATGGCTTCTCCTCAAACTTATAAAA